>NC_083775.1:27192535-27810035 GCF_963514075.1 Conger conger
GGGGACAGTGTTTGCTAGTGAAGTTAAGCCCCAGAGGTTTGCGTAATGCTATTTCTGGTTATAATCCTGACTTATAAGCAGGTGGAAAGACCTGAGATGTCGCATAGGTTTACTGGAGGGAGGGGTTGGTATTTCATCGGATGCTTGAAGTGGAGCCAGTTTTTTGGGGACATTTTTATTTGAAAATGTTAAGACTTTGGTTGATTCCATTGAATCATTAATAAAGCACACTGCTTTTGTTGGAAAATAAAGCATATGTCAATAACTGTATTATTTTTTTAGTTTACAGCATTTTTGCGCATATTTATCAGGGGTGCCAATAATTCTGGAGCCCACTGTATATAAGCGCTGGAGAGTGCTTCCACTTGCAGGCTCCATGGATTCCTATGGGAGCTGCTCGATGACAGGAGAAGCCAAATCATGGAGGCTGCCATTTTGACTATGGGGGTTTTGGCAGCAGAGCATGCACACAAAAGGGCTGTCTTTGGCACCATGGTATGCAAACTACGTACCTAAATGGGAAAGCATTCATTGGAATGAAAACAAAACGTATATCTTCTTATGTGCAGCTGAGAAAAAAAATTGGTCTCAGGAGAGTAATTAGTTAATCGCGAAGAAATAGTAGAATTTAAGTACAGTCCAAAATAGTATAAATTTGGCACGGTAAAATCGTAGTTTTCAATGGGGAAATTGGCTTTTTGGCACCAGAGACTGAATAGGCTACAATACCTCCGGTAACCACTGGAATTTGCGAGCTTCTGAGCGAATGACAATCCCTGGTCTTCTGGTTTTCCATCATCTCTCTGCGCTTGGCTGCGTAGAAATTCCCTGTGCCTCGCGTGCGAACGCTGTCGGAAGATTTTATTTTTCGATGTAGACACATGCTCATCAGATCTTAGATGAGGGACTACGGCCAAACAACAGACGAGGGAAATGATCGGACGAGGGAAATAAAATTGACATACCAATCTGGTGCTTCCGCAATTAATTTAATTTGCATACACAGGGACAGTGTTGAACCACAGGGAATTTAGTTGGGACTTTCTCCGGGTGGAATGCAAAGCAGTATTTTCATCTAACAGGCTGAATAACAGTTGGACAGGAGATGAGAAGAGGCTGGCAGAACCAACTGTGACTGACAGATAAATGGAGGAAGCCAGACCAGGTTGTCAGGATTGGTAAATTCGTGAGTGCGGTCAGTGGTTTGGTCACGTCTCTTCAATTTAAGAGCCAGGTGTGATTCGTGCATACCGCTTTGGGTAGACTGCTACACCTTCCGTTGACCTCGCACTGTACGAAGCAAGGATGCCTCCAACGCTGAAAAATGGAGTATCCGAAATACGAGAGTTCAAACCTGGGGCCCCGTCTTGCCCAATCTGACTGCGACACGGTAATGGACTTGTTAAAAGACCCTGCACCTAAGATGGCAGCTAACGTTGATCCTGATGATCCGGTGATGTGTGGTGAGCATTCTGGCACAAAATGGCCGCCGTTGTGTCACCCAGGTGGGTGCTGCACATTGGTAGTGGTTGAGGCGAATTCCCCCCCTCATCACTGTAAAGCCCTTTGAGTGTGACAATAGAGCTATATAAATGCACCTATCTATCTGATGGGATGAAGGAGGGAGGGAGCGGGTGGGGATGGGATGGATGGCTTGGTCTTTCACAGCTTTCTCATCTTATCTGTTGTGATTCTTGCTTGTCTGGGGTTGGTGTCTCATCAGTTAAATCCGCCCACTCCCACCCCTGTCTCAGATTGCACCTCGCAGTCACCCTGTGAAAGTCCCCCTAGGCAAGGTAGGCAGCGGAACGTTCGCGTGTGTGAGACCTCTGCGTCTCCATGGCGATGGGAGTGTCGGCCCTATCGCAGGGCTGCAGAGGAGCTGCCAACATTGGTATCAGCGGAAAAAAGGGTTGGCGGATGTGATAGATATTGATACTATGTGGGTGGGTGTGTGTCTGCGTGTGAGTGCGTGCTTGGATGTGTGTGTGTGCGTGTGTGTGGGCGCGCACACCTACCATTGCCGATGTTAGTCCATTTTTCTTTTTTCATTTTCTACATTGCTGATGTACAGAACCTACATTTTGCCTACAGCTCATTTATACAATGGAAGCAAATTCAGATCAAATGCTGTACTCAAGGAAACAGCAGCAGTGTATCTGCAACTGTCTAATTGTGAGCTCCTTTGACAAAAACATACCTAACATACCGCATAACATTAGAGTCTCCTAAGAATCATTCTCACTCCTTCCGCTTTCTGTTCCATCTGTGTGACAGCGACATGGCAGATGCTGCCAGCCCTTTCTGCGTATCTGTGCGCACGCACCCCCCCACACACACACACACACTTACATCTCGCATTGCTGAAATGTATTATAAACACGTACATGCTTTCAAATTCCCCCCCCCCGTGTTCCAAAACGCTTATGCATGTGTGCAGACACATTGTGTAGACATTGAAATGGAGCGCATACTTTGACATGCATGCATACACTCAAATGCTGTACACACACATTTATGTCTGTTCGGTCCCGTCATACACTGATGAGTTTTGTGCAGATCTCTGCCTTAGGGACAGCCTTGCGCATGGTACACAGCCAGTCAGATAAAGTGGTCGCCCATTAACATGGTCTGGAATTTCACTTCTGAAACTGTAACTTAAAACAAGCTAATATTTGCATATCAGAGTTAAAAAAGGCTAAAACTCACAAGGCTACAACACTAGTCAAGAAGTACATTTTTGCACTATCATGGCACAGTATCATCTAAACCACTGCACTGCTCAAGCCTCCATCCACCCAGTCCCTCCCAACCGAACCTTAATTTAGCCCCCACGTTTGCTCAAGGGGACGGGTTTAGCCTGAACATGGATGGTCGTCTGAAGTCATCTCCTGAGGAAATGGTTTCCCACGGCGTCAGCTGACCTACCTACGACCTGTCTTCTGTCCCGGGGCTGGGTATCCAATCAGTCCAGCTCTGACCTGAGGGGCGGGGTTTGATGGGGAGCACCCTGGCGTGTAATACTCGCTGTGTGTAGCCACACTAGAGAATGAGTGACTGCACGGCTGTTGTCAGAGTTATACTCTTCATTATCAATCTTAAAAGGCAATTCAGTTATGTTTGGTGGTATGGCTCTGTTCCGCAAGCCCTCCTGCTAGGGTTGCCAGATGGCCAGTTCTGGATCAGAATGTTTGTTTTTCAAATGATTTTTTACATGTTTGTGGTCTCGACCAGACAATATAAATTTCTGAATAATGTGATCTGAATAAATTACTGCTTGTTAGTAATTTCTTCCTTCTCCCCATTACCAAACCCCCCATCCCCTGCCCCAGCCTGCAGTCTGTTCTGACTGGCACCATACCCCCTACCGCTACCGCCTACCCCCCTGTCCATGATCGGTTCTGACAGTGTGCGCCCACACATGCCTAAGCATGGACGGTATCCAGTTTTCACTAGTTCTAAAGGTCCTTCCACACCAAGAACGATAACCATAACAATAACTATAAATATTTCTGTGACATTCGGCCTGCCTACTGGTAGAGAAGGCACATGCACCTGTGTTGCGCTAACTAATTAGCCAAGGTGCTTAAAGTGCGCCTGTTTCCACAGTATGAGGCCAAGACCAGGAGATCACTCCAGAGCAGATTTCATTTTTTCTCGTTCGTCTCAGTATTACAAAAGGAAGACGCAGCTGAACAGCAGCTTTACTTTCTTTTGCCTTTTTTATTTTAGTTTGTTGTGTTAATTTATTGTTTTGAACCGGAAACCTGTGAGGGTGAAGGGTGAAGACTTTTTTTTGTGTGTTAATGTTGGTGCTCTCTCTCTCTCTCTCTCTCTCTCTCTCTCCCTCGCCCTCTCCATGCAGCAACAGGGAAACAACAGGGAAAATTCCGGAAGTGTCGCATCTCCCTACCAGGGAAGTCACGCGGCGTGTGACAGTCTTGTTTTAAAAATCTCAAGTGGATGGCCGCACCACAGTAATTACAACAACAGTGACCGATACGGTTTGGATCACTTTCAGAGTTTTCAGAGATTTCTTTCCAGCCTCATGAACGATAAAACACTGACAGTCAAATCCAAAATCTATCCGAATTTACAGGCCGCCACGTGCAACCAGGAGATTACTTACAGGACATACACAACATAACCAGGAGATTACTTACAGAATGTTATCGTTCAGCAGAATGGATGCTCACATCGTTATGGTTATAGTTATGGTTATGGTTACAGTTCTTGGTGTGGATGGGCCTTAATCGTGGCAACCCTAACTCAATGATGGTTGATGTTGGATGTCAAAGATGAAGTGCATTCTAGTTGGACAGCTTAGTTAAGGTTGCCTCAATGGCAGCAGAATTCAATAAAGGCCTGGCTGGCAAATTCAATTTCACCTGCCATTCATCTTTCCATGTAGGCTGCACATTGATATTTAAATAACAATATTAAATATAAACATGTGACTGTTAAAAAATAATTAAAAAAACAACTAACCGTGATGTCACAGTTGCGTCGACATCATCTAACCATAATCGCTTCTCAGCCGTGCCATCAAGCCAGGCTTGAATCTCTTGGCCTCCCTAAACTAAAGTGATACTCGATTTCAGAGAGAACTGCAGTATTCTAAAGTATCCCAAAAATGTACACATTAGGTTTGAATGTGTAATGCCACAATCAGTGCTTGTAATGAGTACACATTTTCTGGACTGAGTTCCTTAAAAGCAGTGTGTCTTGGTCGTTAAAAATCTGGACTAGCTTCCAGGTTAGAATCAGTCCCTGTACCGTCAGTGTAGCAGCATTGCTTCAGTAAATATTCATTCGCTTCATTAATGGATAATGTAACAAAAATCTAAATTATGCAAGGGTATCTCGTCAGCAAATTAATAATATAATTAAATCTAGAAAGTGTCCACGTATATATCTGAACTGTGCAGACAGGGGCTTTAAATGTTTAATTACGTGCCTGCTCTATTTATTAAATCCTGTTTAACTGAAGTGAACGGAATTTCCCAGAATCCTCTTGCTCGACTTAACCGATCTTGTCAGCGGGGGACGGTTTCCCCGCCAGCTATCCGAACAGCGGCCGTTTATATGGCGTAAGCCCGGAGCCGTGGGTAATTGCGTGTGCGGGCGGACTCGCGGGGGTGGACTGTGAGAGTTTACGCAGCTCAGGAGGATAAACAGTGGGTCCTGGGCTGGATGTAAAAGGCCTATCTGCTCACGCTCCGCCCTGTCCCCCCTTGTGGAGTCGGCCTGTAGCGTAGTGCTTAAGGTACATGACTGGTACCCGCAGGGTCGCTGGGTTGATCGCCGGTAAGCCACAGTAAGATCCGCACAGCCGTCGGGCCCTTGAACAAGGCCCTTAACCCTGCATCGCTCCAGGGGAGGATTGTCTCCTGCTTAGTCAAAAAAAATCTACTGTAAATCGCTTTCAAATGCCATTAATGTAATGTAATGTCATGTAATGTAATGTGTCTCCCTCCCCCTGCAGTCCCAGGGCCGCCCGTCAGGTTGGTGTTCCCCGACGTGGGCCTGACGGAGGTGAGGGTGGTGTGGCAGCCCCCGGTGGACCCCAACGGCATCATCTTGGGTAAGCCCTGTCCTTACTTCTACATGTGGGTACGGACAAGGGTTGGGGCGGGTGTGGTGTAGCATGTAGCCTAGCGGCTAAGGTGCATGACTGGGACCTGGTTGGTGGTGGTGGTTCAAGCCCCGGCGTAGCCACGATAAGATCTGTGCAGCTTTTGGGCCCTTAACCCCACATTGCTTCAGGGGGGGTTGTCCTCTGCTTAGTCTAATCAGCTGTAAGTCGCTTTGAAATGCGGCCTGTAGCATCGTGGTTAAGGTATATGACTGGGACCTGCAAGGTCGGTGGTTCGATCCCCAGTGTAGCCACAATAACATCCGCACAGCCGTAGGGCCCGTGAGCAAGGCCCTTAACCCTGCATTGCTCCAGGGGAGGATTGTCTCCCGCTTAGTCTAAATCAACTATACGTCAGTCTGGATAAGAGCGTCTGCCAAATGGCATTAATGTAATGTAATGAAATAAGTGTCAGGTAATGTGTGGGGAGGGTTAAGCCTGATTTATACTTCTACATCGAATCTACGTAGAGGCTACGACGCGTAGTTACATTTCTGGGGAGGTGCGCGTCAGGGGGAACGCGGCAATGTGTAGGCTTGGCCGTAGTGCCTGCGTAGATTCAACACCGAAGTATAAATCAGGCTTTAGGGAGAGGGGGGGGGAGCAGGGTTGGAAGAGGGATTGCGATGAGGATAGGGGTTTGGACTAGTGGTGTATCCCTGGTTGTTCTACAGGCTCATTGAGGCTAGGGGAAGAAGTTCTGCTTCGTGATGAAAAGGGTTCCCTCAGCATTACTCTCCTGCTCACAGACCTGTCAGAAGCAGACACCTCTCCATCTGTGGTCCTGAGTTTAATTGGAGAGAAATGTTTAAATTGCAGGTTTCTGGTGGGATGGGTGGTGTGCGGGGGACTGAAGAAGTGGGTATGGAGTCTGTTACTGCCACCCAGAGAAACCTTTTAGTCAGTGCCTAATTCTGTGGTCTGGAAATGATGAAGGTTTATCCTTAAAATTGACTTTAAAATAAAGGCCATCCTTTTTTTTTCTTAAATAAGTTCGGTGAGTTCATTTTGCTGATTGCAAATCTCGCCAAATTGTCTGTAAGGCAAGCAAGGAACACTTGCATTTATTTGTCAGTAAATGTTAAAGGTTTAGTTCCATTTCTATGGGTTTCTGATATGGTTTCGTTTTCGTGTATGTTTTTCATTGGCCCAAACAGTGTGCGATAAAGGATATTTCGGATATGCTGTGTACAGTTTCAGAAGACATATTGACATTACAATGACCCCTTTAAAGAATCGGGCATATTTACTTGACTTGTGATTGCAGCATCAAATACGCGGTTTTCTCACAGTGTACTGGACTGTGAAAGAATAGCATCCTGTACAAGCCTGACATTGCCAGCAGTATAAACACTGGCTGCTTTAAAGGTGTCAAAAATGGTCCTCAAAGTACAATTTTTCTTTAGTTTTTCCAATCCAAAAAGGTCCCACATTTTCTGCCAGCATTCAAAACGCCTGGATCCAGAAGCGAGAAGCCCTCGTTTAGCGAGGTGTTTAGCCATTTGAAGCCCCCCGGGGGGGCTGTGTTCGTGTGTGCCAGAGAATAATTTTACATCAGGCTGAAAGGGAAAGGGGGGGTAGGGTGATTAAACGATCTGACACCCCCCGTTGAATACAGCCACAACAGAACAGTGGCAAGTCAAATGCCTGTGCTCCCATAGATTAGAAGTCTGTTCCCAACGTTCTGGAGGAAATGCTTTGGCCTCATCTTCTGTTCCAAAATGGTAACATCCTGTATAATTATACGCATCAGATGATGAAGTTCTCGGGCTAAGTGTCCTTAAAGAGCAGTGAATTGGCTTATACGGACGGTGCATCTTAAGGGTGCGTGAACATGGTGGCAGATTATTCTCGCTGTGTCCACAATGTGGCTCTAGTGTTCCAGATTGAGAACAGATTTCCCCTTACTTAAATTGGGATTAGAAAGCAGGTGCTGTTTTTTTTTTTTTGAGGGATTTTGTTTCGTGAAATGACAAGGAGGTTCTTACACAGTAGGTTCCCTCTGTACCTGAGATATGCCTGTGGATTCCTGGAAGCAATCTGTGACCCATAGAGGAGCGAACCACACTTTTGTTCATCAAAGCTCTGCTCTGGAGGCAAATGCTTGGGGTACTCTTTCAAAAAATGTCATTTTCACCTTTATTTTATTCTCCTCAAACTGCACCGAGGGCATTTCTCTGAAGAAACGATCACTGTACTATACATCACTATTCACTAGTTTATGTTGTCTTGTGTACCTCTTAAGCCTGAAAGTGTTCCAAATAAGCCCACATAGTTATTTTTGTTCAAAATCATGAAGTTTTTAGGAATAACCCTGGGTCAAGTTTGTATTTGAAAAGACAGCTGCAGGTTCCTGAGCATTTTCAGCATGTTGTTGCTAACCAAAACAAATAATTGAATTAAAGTTTTTTTGTTCTGAATATGGGTGAAAATTTATCATTTTATCTTCAGTAATCAACATAGACCCAGGTCATGAGACCAAGATCTTGTCAGAAACTTGAGTCCGAATTTGAACAGTACTAAGCTCATTCCAAGCAGCACACCTTTTCTTTATACTGGGTACAGTGTGTCCAGTTCAACACTTTCAATTGGTTTTTCTTTCTTGAGAAATGAGGTAGTGGTGCCCTATTGCCTTTCTGGTAGTTCCCTCACCCAGGATTCCTCTAAACTCTAACACAGCCCAGCATTTTAACTTTCAGTGCTGTAAACCCACTTCCAGTCCTTCACAGTCTGACTCGAAAATATAATCCCGTTTGGAAGTCATTCAAAAGCTGCTATTTTGCCTCAGAGAATCTGCAAGTGCTGACCATTTCTGTCACTGGAGAGTAGCGTAAATTTGCCTTTGAATCTGTTGGCAATTGAAATAATCCAGCATACTGTAAACGTGCCCAGGGCTTCATATATATAATGTTTCTGTGCACGGACTCTGATCCCTGAGTTCAGTACATTTGATCTTGCGTGAAAATCGATGCCCAAACAGTGGCAATTTCTCCAATATGTTTGGTACAAACATGCACTACTGAAATGTATGACATTAACATTGCTATAAACTATCAAAACACAAACAAAAAGACAGAGGTAATATGGCTATATCAGTTTTATATCATCTGACATTGGTTTCGCAGGGAGTATATAGCAGAAAACTTCACCATACAAGCATATTTCAGGGCATTCACTGTAAATGACAAGTTAATTCACGTGTGCACAATTTTTGTTTATTTGTCACTTATAAACAGATCCTGTGTAGGAACATTTATTTGCGCATACGGACATTTTACAAATCGTTCATTGTAACATTTTAGGACATGATTGTACGCTCACTTTTAGGATAAATGTATAAAATTCCAATTTGATTTTATAAATGAGGCCACTGGTTTCCACTGGGATTTTTTTTTTTTTTACCCGACTGAAAAAAGAAAAAAGAAATTCAGCAGCCCATGAAGGAGAGGTGTGAAAAATAGAAAGGGAAGAGAAGGAGGTGGAGAATTTCACGCACGTGTGGACAGTAAATCTACATTCAACATCGCAGCTGGGTCGCCCGTGCTATTTCGTTTGTGTAACTACCTTTACCTGCCCTGCCGCAGTCAGACCCTGTTTCCCCCTCTCTGAACGCACGCCTGCAACAAGACATGACAGGGCTGGGGCCTCTGAATCGCTAGGACTGCTACCACGCCACACTTGAAGGCACCCCCGCTCAAACCTCACATTTTTCCGCATAAACATTCCTGTCGATAAATAGCCAGGCTGTCAGGTCGCAGATAGACGTCTCGGTTGTTTTGATACACGTTATGAAATGTGACAGGTTGCCCTTGGAGGGTTGAAAATATCTCTAGACACAGTTGCGTGCGAGCCTCGTCCAATGCAGTGATTTGTCCATTTGTCAGATGCAGTTTAGTCTTGTTTTGTCAATGCTGGGGGACGTGTTTGAACGTCAGATGTGATAATGAACATGCACGAGGCACTAAAGTCGGCTGCGCAGATTATTTACAACTCGCGGCCCAACGTCTTCCCCCATTAAGTACGTTGCGGGGGGCACTTTTAAATTACCCCCCCCCCCCCATCCTCCTCTTCTGCTTGAGTGCCGGCTGTTCGAGGCTATGAGCCGTTTTGTTTAAGTGCAATATTGTCTTATAAATAGGAGCTTTTACACAGCGGGTCTTAAAAAGCCAGCTGTGACAGAAATCTATTGGGGAGCTCGCTCTTCGGTCGGTCGACCGAGCGCGGGATGTTTTCTTTCCCGGTTCGGACCGTTGCGGTCGGGCATTAGCGCGCAAGATGGTTAGGTGCGCTGATGCATTACACTGCATGAAGGTACGCTTCCGTGAATTAGCATGCGTTATCTAAACCGGCGCTACTCAACTCCACGTCCTGCGGGCCGCGGTGTATATAGGGGCGACATGGCTCAGGCAGTAAGAGCAGTCGTCTGGCAGTCGGAGGGTTGCCGGTTCGATCCCCCGCCCGGGCTGTGTCGAAGTGTACCTGAGCAAGACACTTAACCCCCATTTGCTCCTGACGAGCTGGTCGGCGCCTTGCATGGCAGCCAATTGCTGTTGGTGTGTGAGTGTGTATATGAATGGGTGAATGAGAAGCATTAATTGTACAGCGCTTTGGATAAAGGCACTATATAAATGCCAACCATTTACCATTTGTATGTACCCCTATTGTGCGCTACACCAGGTTTCACTAATTATTTGACCTGCTTGGTTCAGATGATACGCTAATTTTTGAAATCAGGTGGTGTAGCTCACAGTTGAAGTGAATGCCCGCAGACCCTGTGGCTCGCTGGACGCGGAGTTGAGTAGCGCTGATCTAAACATCACAGGTCGAATTCTAGGTTGTGCCGTTAATTCACTAAGTCCTCAGCGCAGGGCGTAGGCCTAATTGGCTTTATCCTTCTTGGGTGGGACATTGCATTTCAGTTGACCAAAGTTCCCCAGCTGCTCTAGCTCCTTATGTGGAGGACCGCAGGCTGTGATGATCCAGAGGTGTCCCTCCGGCCCTCAGAGATCGCTATCCTGCCAAACTGAAACCCTGCCTGGGGCCATGGTCAATTATGAGCCTGACTGAGTGGTTGACGGCCACAGCATAGGGCACTCTGGTGTGTGGTTTTGGTACCAGAGCATAAAGCACACTGTGTGGTTTCAGTGGCAGAGCATAGAGCACACTGTGTGGTTTCAGTACCAGAGCATAGGACACACTGTGTGGTTTCAGTGCCAGAGCGTAGAGCCCATCGCTATCCTCAAATCCTGTGCTTTTAACAGGATGAAACAAATGTGAATGTTGTCACGAGAATTTAGCCTACTTTCCCGCCGAGAAAGTGAAATACGCTTGTGGCTGTATGGAGGAATTTATTGTGCGGTCTGGAAATCTGGGACCCTTAGAGAGCAAGCACGACATGGTGGTCGGTTCACTCCAGATTATGAACGAGCTGGTATGAACGGCCCATTTCTGTAAACAGGCTTTCTATTCAACCGTTTACAGCAGTGCTCCTTCTGCAGATGCAACACGAGAGGCTTGCTATTGAAATGGAGTTACGAGGTCTTCGCTGGCAATCTCAGGACTGGCGATCGGCACGTGCTCAGTCAAGATAATAAAGTGGGAGTCAGGGGGTCCGACTAATTGCACCACTCGCGGCACTCCAGAAAACCCGGCAGAAGGGAACGGCTTGAAATAACGGGTCACGGGTCACAGTTGGATCTGATGGTTCTGTGTGGCTCGCACCCGTGTCCAAATCCCCAACAGAACAGCTTCCGAAGTACGGGGGGCAATGTTTCGGGCAGGTTAGTATTAACTCCATTGCCTTAAGCGGGGGCTTGTAATGTAAACCAAGAATTTAACAACTTAACATTATTCCAGACTTGGCATGGCCCGTTTATTTATTTTACTATTCAGCCGAAGGGCACAACAGTAACAAAAAACAGGCTCAAAAAAGAAATTTGGTCTTTTGCCATCAATCTGATATTACAGTGAGTTGCAGTTATTCTTTTTTCATAACTGTATTACAATTAACTGCTTGAGCAGCTTTACATTCCATATTACATTACAATCATTACCCTTTAAGATTGGAGTGCACGCACCCCAGGTGGTTGTGGGTTTGTCTTACAAATGAAATTAACGCTGAAACCCATGCTTGGCTAATAGCTCTGTTACTGGCTCCTCGTTGTTTTAATTGATTTTGAGCCCTGCGAGACATTCTGGCTTAGATGTGGCCTCTCTGTTCTCCTTAAAGGAACAGTGAAGGTAGAGTACAGAGACTAGGCTAGCTGCACAGGTTGCTGTA
The DNA here is from genome assembly GCF_963514075.1 of Conger conger. Lineage (NCBI taxonomy): Eukaryota > Metazoa > Chordata > Actinopteri > Anguilliformes > Congridae > Conger > Conger conger. Next base: position 27,204,451 of record NC_083775.1, read on the forward strand.
GAGCTCATCTTTAAACGGATTTTCGGATTTAAATCCCACATAAAACAGCTGTTTTACAATTGAGCAAGGCACAGCACTGCACCGCACCTGAGTTCCCTTCGGTATGTTTCCAGGTATATAAATTCATAATATTGAGTCATATTGACAAAGGCGTTAGCAAACGAATCAAAACCATCTGCTGGAAACGAAGCTCGTACGCGTTTTTGACAACTTGCAAATAGCGGGTTTTGTTCTGCAGGTGGGGTAATAGATGGACGAGGCGAGCTGGTAAAAGGTGTGATGAATGCTGAGTGGAAATAATCATGGATTTCTCTGATCGTGTGCAGTGTGCCCATCATGTTATTCAGAGTCTGAAGTCAGTATAACAAATCTCCCTGCACAGAAAAGTCCTTTGAAATCTTTGTCTGTCTGGACACAGTTTGTCACAGTCTGTCTGTTTGAAACAGGCGTTTTTGATTCCGCTGAATGTATTGTGAGATCGCTTGTGCAACATGGCAATATACTACCTGTTAAAGTTATCATTTAATACTTGTAATAATCGTGAAAGATTTGAATATATGTCGTTTTCAATATAAAAGTCGAAGCGCAGCTGAAAGAATCCACGACGTTGTTTCCTTTTTGCGCAGGGTACCAGATAGCCTACTGCTTGAATGGCAGCAACCTAAAGCAGTTCACCACAGTGGAGGTGGAGTCCGACGCCCGGCAGTTTGTGGTGAATGGCCTGGCTCCAGACTCTGCATACATCTTCCGCATCTCCGCTCGGACGCAGCAGGGCTGGGGCCTCCCGGAGCAGGCTGTGGTCATAACGACGGAGACACGAGGTAACGCGAGCCTTACGCCACACAACGTTGGGCTTGATTCAGCCAACATTTAGAGTTAAAAAATATCGTGTTCAGTATAAAACGTTTCGGTGGGAGATCATATACATGGTCTTTACCACTTCCTTTTACTGTAGAACAGATTAAACTAAAATGACTTTTTGGCTGGATAAAACATGGATTAAATACAAAATAATTTTCTGAAATGGGGATGGTAAAGCTCTCTGCAGGAAGAACCAATTCTAATCTCCACTCAAGTTAGAATTTGACTTCCAATTATTGTTAAGTTATTGCTTTCATCTTCACCAACGCAGCTTGTGGAGTTCCACTATCACCAAACTGTGGATTATTTTTGTAAAAGTTGATTGTTGATATGTTTTGGCTGAATCCAGGCCGTGTTTTTTATTCTCACCAGAGTATAAGCCCTTTCTCAGTACATTCCTTTGAAGAGGTCTTCTGGATTCATCCCCCAGATTAGGATATTGGAATTTCTTCAGAAAACTTTTGGGAACAATAACTCATTCAGCACTATAAACATTTTATTGGCTTGCATTGTCAAACATGCCGTTTGAAGTACCTTGCCAATAAAGCTCTGAGCCTTAGCCTATCATTTCTTTTTATATTTCTAACTGCTAGTATATTTCACCTCTCCGAGTTGTGGAGGACATGCAATTGTTATAGAACAGCACAGATATCAGAAACTAATAATGGCCTTTCACAAAGAACTCTTTCCTGAGCAATGGTAGCGAAGAATTAGAAAAAGCATTTATTGTGTATAACTAATTGGAGTGTGAAATTTATAAGTCAATACATATTTGGAAATGAACCCCTGGGAACATGTTTAATTGGACGTACTATATATCAAGTGTGTACTGGATTAATGGCCCTGAAAGGGCTGATTTATTAATTCTTGCTTTTGTCCAAACAAACACTTTCCCTGGGATCTCGGGTCTCATCCAACCAAACTATGTAATGTTTTGGCATCAGAGAGAGATACGCACCAGTGCGGCCTAAATATCCAGTGACATCTTAATGAATATCAATACAAATTTTTATAATGTGACAAAATATTGCCAGCCATATCCAAAGGCATGGATTTTCATTTAAATTTATTATCATGATTTTAGAAACCCTCGTTCCGAAGTATAGCTTCGTCCGACACAATGTTTTCCTTCTTATGTATTAAAAATCAAATGCATTCCTGTATGTTTATTCTTCTCACCAGTTATACCTTAATCCAATTTGAGAAATGTACGTTCTCCAATCTCACGGTCGATTCAGATTTACGCAGTAGTATCTGTCGGAGGAAAAACATATTGAGCTTCATGGAGTGTGGATAATGGAATTTTGAACAAGGGTATCCGAACGGAAAGAAATGGCGTGCTGGGACTTCCCTTCTTCCCTGCTCTTGTAGGCAATGTTTGTGAGCGTCTGAGAGAGCAGGGCCTGTCCCGAGTGTCTTCTGTAACACGCAGAAGAGGGAAGGCTTTGATAAGGATCGGCATGGCGCCGCGACAGAGAGACGCGGAAAGAGCTGAGACGTTTGACCCCGTCGCCTCTCGCGAAGGCGGCGAAGGAGAAGGTGTTTTCCGGACAATAAAATACTGATTTATGGCGGCTTTATAAACTCTTGAGAGATGGGTCAACCGTTGACGGCGGGTCTAATCGATACGTGTTTTGTTACCCGGTCGGCATCTTTAATAACCTTCATCAATAACGGCTCCCATTAGAACAAACAATTAGGGCCTCTGTCTATTGAGTTTTGTATTAAAATCAATGGGGATGGGGGGCAGGCCGGGCAGTGTGAATAAACGGGAGGTGAGAAGAGGAGAGGAGAAAAAGAGGAAATGTAGAACAGGAGAGGAAAGGAGAAGAAATTTGCAATCCCACCAGCAGGGGGCAGCCTGACCTGTGGCTGAACTCTCCCTGCCACACACACGTTCCACTGACTGATATCAAATGCTTTTGTTTCTGTATGAACTTGAAAAGTAAATAAACAAAAGATAATAGAGTGCACTCACCATTTCATTATTCTTTTCATGGATGGACTGGATTAGACAGGATTCTAGATTCCTTCTGCATAAGTCCTATACGTTAAGCCTTTAGTCTTTTTGTATTGTTGATATTCTGTTGCTGTTCTCTTTGTAATCTTTCTTTCAGAGAATTTCTGTGTTTGCTTACTGGTTCTTTTCTGTTGCACTCCCTCTGTTGCATAGCCCTGTTAACAGTGGAAATGGGGTTCTAGGCTGGGGTGTCCAGTCTCATACAAGGAGGGCAGGTGTTGCTGCAGGCCTTGGTTCTGGCAAAGCACCATAAACGAAATCATCTTGATTTGTCAACTCAAGTGGTTTGGTACCGCGACGAGTTAAAGACCTCAGAGGCCAGCAGAGGCCTCCCATAGACTAAAGAGGACCCTGCTGAGAAAAACAGCTTTTGAAACAGCTGGTAGCTGGTTGACCAGTTCAGACCAGCTCCATGCTCCAGATGGTTTGAGCCAGCTCAAGCTATATTTTGAAACCGCAGGTCATTGGTCATTTAAAGCTGGTCATAGCTGGATTTTACACCAGGGGACGCTCCTTCCCTGGTCCTCGTACTCGTCCAGAGAGCTGCCCACACTATGACATAATATTTTGGCTGGTTTTGAAGGCCTCTCTGTCCCTCTCAGAGCGTCCTCAGCCCCCGAAGAGGCTGAGCGTGGCCCAGGAAGAGGTGCAGTCCCGCCGGCTGCTCCTGCGCTGGGTGCCGGGGGGGGACGGCTCCTCGCCCGTGCGCTACTTCACCCTGCAGACCTGCGAGCTGCCCGCCGGAGCCTGGCACACCCACTCCTCTGCCATCCGGCCCAACAGCACCTCCTGGGAGGTGGAGAAGTGAGTGCCCCGTCCACTGCTCCCTCCAACATGGCTGCCTGCCTAGAGGCTAAACATTTGCGTCATCACTTTTCAAATGGAAACCAATCACATTGTACATTAGCAACAGCAATTAGACCAATGTCAATAGTAATTTGTGATTATGTGCTGCCTTGATACCAGAAGGGATCCAGCTAGTACAGCTGGAAAGAATCCACCAATCTCTGCCAGCATTGCTTTGTTTCTTATGAACAACATAGTCTCTGTGATTGGCGGAGTTCTTATGCATATCTCTAGTCACAGGCAGGATGGCTGCTCCTGAAGATGTATACAGCAGGTGGATGAACAGACAAGCTCCATGTTTGTGCAGTGGCAGCAAAAACCTCAGACCTTTGTGGTAGTAGATGGTCCCACAGCGTGAAGTAGGGGATGGATAACCAGACATGTGACCAACAAGTTTAGAAGTTATGTCATCGTCGCCATGATTAAGTTTCATAACCCGAAGCACCTCTGTAAATATTCTCAGTAAGTATAGATAATGTAGTCACGATGGATTTTGTAAGTTTCCGCCAAGCAGATTATTATTATATTAGTTGTAGTTGCGGTCGTGATAGTTACAGTAGTGGTCACTGTAGTAGTCATTATAGTGGTGGTGCTCAATCACGGTACTGCTTGGTTTTGACAAGGGTTCATTTTGGTCTCTCCTTTACGTAAGTGCCTCACAATGCTCTACCACTGGTGCTGAAGAGGGAGGCAAACCTCGGTACGTTATCGCGACACGCAAATCTACGGCATCAGCGTCTCAGTTCCTCAAACAGAGAGTGGCTGTGAAAGGGCCAAACTCACTAGACACTCAAGTGTTTGAGTCAGGGACGGCAGATCGGAGAACGGACCGGAGAACGGCAGATCGCTCACAGTTCAGGTGGCGAGAGTTCACCCCCGCCAATTTACAGCTTCCCGCTCCGACACGGGAGGTGACCTTACCATGACACGCTCTCCTTCCCGATACAGCGCCGGCCATTTTAATTTTAATCCTCCTCTCCTAATGGTCCATCCCACTTTGTCTCTCAATTGCCGCACGGGAGAAACTCTAAGGCTGGGTCATTATTAAGAGCTGAGATGGCTTTTCTTCAGGAGTGATTTATTCGGCCCTACCTGAATTGGAAAGCGGGAAATAATCTAGCAAACATTCGGTACCGAAGGCCCCCGAATTTGAATTCCACTTTAACGGCGGCGGTGATTACACCCGTCCGTGGGTAAATTGCCACTTTATATGCATTCTCTGGGCTGCTCTATCTTCATTACCATCACCTTCCTCTTCATTCGTAAGTTCTCCGAGCGGTCAGTGTGTCATTGGACGGATCGCGGCGGGGTGCTGTGTGTGTACGCCGATTAAGTGCCGCCCAGGGCTCTGTAGGAAAAAAAAATCCCATATTGTTTGGATGGATGTACTGAGAATTTATAATTTTGCCTCCTTTCATTTTTCCTGAAAGGCCATTGACTTTCTATTTGCTTGGCAATGTACCTCTACGTTTTCCGAGGCCTTTGTTAAATACTTATGCTCTTCTTATTAATTCCTTTAGCAAACTCCAATTAAGTGTATTAATCCAATAATGCATGTAGCTCTTTTTTTATAGAGCCAGTCCCATTGTGCCTTTTTAAGGCTTAGTAATTTGAAACATGTTCAAGTTTTGTAAAGTCTGTGGTTGTTAAATGTACAGGATGTGGATTTTGGTGTTTGAACAGTGTTGGAAAACATTCTTGAGCTGCTTGTTACATAGCATTTGAAATGATACACGGATGAAAACTGTGTCACAGTAATTGAAAGGTGTTCTGGACACAGAGATCTAAAATGGCTGTGGTGGCCAGGGTTGGGGAATGGTGAGTTTTGTTCAAAGTTAGCCTTCTTTCTCAGGTTTGTTTCCTCTGCATTGATTGTAGTGCACCATCTCTTCCTGAAAAACTGCTTCCTTGTCTGGTTATGGGGGGGCGGGGGATGCATTGAATTTCTATCATCTCTTTATAATTATGCTGTAATGTATTTGCTGTAATCACCTCCATCTAAATGTTTTCTGTAGAGCACGTATTATTTGTGTTCTGAGTGCAATGGAGCAAACTCGAATGCAAAATTGTTTCTCTCGTAAATGCTGCTCTACTTTTTTTGTTTGTTTGGTTTTTTTTGTTGGTTATGTGGTTGCTCATTCATTATTTATCATCCTTCCTTGTGCTGTTGCCTCACAACCCAATTAAGGAGACGTCTCCTGTAAGAGGGCATTGCGGAAAGGGGTTTCGTAGCACCGAAAAATAGGTGACCTTCGCAGTTCGAAGCAGATCTGAAATAACCCCATACGCTGTGCCCCCTTGCAGACTAAAACCCTTCACGTCCTACAAGCTGAGGATGATGGCGACCAATGACATCGGAGACAGCGCCTACAGCAACGAGACGGAAGTGGTCACAACTTTACAAGACGGTGAGCGGAGCCAGCCTGTGAGCACAGGTCCTCATTTTCTAGAAGGTTCCACAGATTTGTGTGACAGGAAAACAAGTCCTCCGCAGTGCCTCCTGCCTCATTTTACAGTCTCCTCTCTTTGGTCAAGGGGAAGGCTCCTAAAGTAATTTAATGAATAAGTAAAACGGTATATTGTTTGTCTTGGTAGTGCCTAATTAAAATGGAATCAGTGTCCTTCCATAAAAAGTCTTGAGTAGGTTTTATCTTAGATAGTATAATATTAAAGTAGTTTAATTGAAAGATCTTCTTGATAGCAACGTACAGATACGGCCATCTGATTAATGGAAGTAATTTCTTTGAGCAGAAAGTGTCTCGTCATAGATAAACAGTTTCAATTGTTAAAACGGTTACAACTGCACCTTATCACTACTTAAAAGCAGAGCGTAGAAACATGGTTGTCTCATTAGCATGGTAGTCAGTGTGCGCTGAATCTCTTGCATAGGTTTGAAGTGAATGTGGATCGCAGTCAAAAATCTCCCAAGTTTGTTGTGAAGCTTTTTTGGCTCGGCAGTTCACTTGGCGACAAAGCCAGCAGAACCCCACAAGCACATGCGCCAATTTACACTTTGCCGCTCTGTTCAGAAATGCCAAATAAGTAAAGCTCCAGGTGTGGGAAATGACACCACTGATTTTGAGAGGGGTGCTCATTTGGAAAGACTGTTTGTGGGGGCAGGACAATGGTCACGTGTCAACCTGAGATCTTTCCATTCCCAACGCTGTGTGCTTTGCCAACAGCTCCAGACGAACCCCCCGTCATCCTGAGCGTGAAGCCGTCCACCACCACTTCCGTGCTGGTTCGCTGGCAGGTAAGCCTATCTATCATATCACGCCTTGCTTCTAGTCTGACATACCAACAGCCGCTATGTATCATGTCAACTAGATATGACGTTCATGGCTGCAGACTGTCGATGCTTGCGAATTGTACCTTATCCGGCACGTGTTCTGTTGTGGTCCCTGTGACCTTTGGTATACACTTATTGTACACCACCTTGACTAAAAGTGTCTGCTAATAAATGGAACGCAATGTAAAGGCAATATGCCTGTTCGTCTTTAACGGGCCCTTGGGTCTGTTTTTGGAAGAAAAAAACATTTACCCTGCCATTTATCATCGTTAATTATCGTCACATTACCATACACATGTCACTTTCTTTACACATGCATAAATAATAGCGCATTACTTGAAATTAATTTAAGGTTTCCGGGGGAAAGCTAATAAGGATGAAACCAGGGGGAGTGTTTTAATTGGGTACGGCAAGCGCTTGCTAAGACGGTGGCCTCCAACAAGGGCGATTTATGAACGCTCAGTGCTTTTCCTGCAGTTTATTACTCACAGAGCCACCCTGGGTGTCTATTAATGTGCACCAGCATAGTCTCCCTTCACAAACGCTTCACAAAATGGCTGTTAAAAACCAGCCAGGGAAAGGAGACGAGGAGATGCTGTGAATATCTGTGTGGTATTTACGCCATTCAACCGTAATCACTCTTTTTTAACCTGATATTAGCGTTTGCAGATTTTTTGGGGTTTTAGTCTCCATTTCACCTTGTTTGTAAATGGATTGTGTCCCATCCCACGGCTGAAAGAACCTGGAAAACCCACTCTCTCTACGGCCAATTGCGTGCTGCCCTGTGGGACCACCAGACGCTCATAGGATTCGCTTCCAGACTATGGGGCACGTCACCACGCTTTAGCGTTAGCATTTTAATTAGACACGCCAGCCAACAGCCAGTGTCCTTTTTCTTCCTTGCTCATTTATTTTACTGAATGATATCGGCTGTGGAATTGTCAAGGTCCACCCTGGTAAATTATCTGCCTGTTTTTTTTTTGTTAGGCACTTGAACTTGCACATCTAAATAGTGAAGCCACAGCCTTCGACAAAACATTAAGTTATTTCCTGTTTCTGCTGCTGCATTTGTCATGCACTCGACATCTCCCAGCTCAATTTTGAAATCGATGACGTACAGTTACTTAAGCGCTGAGAGGCGGACAGCCTTCTTTAATTAATGTGCAGTCCGTGTAGGAGTTTGCTCTGGGAAGGGACTTTAATTAGCAGCTGAGACCTTTATCCACTGACCCGCACGCTCTCAGTCTATCTTTCCAAAATGTTACGGCCATCCAAAACACGGCATTGCGCCTCGACAAGCTAATTGCTTTCAAATTTCACGTTTTTTTTTTTTTTTACTTGCCTACAGACCCATTTTTAAGCTCTCATCCTTTATTCATCTTCACAAATTATTCCAGGATAATATTGCAGACCCGGGTGTAAAACAGGGCATCTTGGGGCGTTGGGAGTTTTATCGGATGCGTTTCCCATTTTTTTTCAGTGCCGTTCTGTTCAGTACCATTACTGCTGGTTATGGGTATGCACTTCCCACTTTGATGTACATCGCTCTGGATTAGAGCGTCTGCCAAATGCCAATGATGTAATGTAATGTAATGTACTTCAGAGCACTTGACCAAACTGTTGGATGTAAATGTAACCTCCTCCTCTTTCCCAGGCACCCAGGGATGAGAGCGTGAACGGGGTCCTGGCGGGGTATCGGCTGTACTACCGTGAGCTCCAGTATGACAACTCCCCGCTGGAGTCGAAGACAGCTCCCAACACCTCCTCCGCTCGAGCGCACGTGACGGGTAGGGACCGCCCCGCCGTTCTCCTAGTATGGCTTACTGTTTAAGATCTGTTCTCAATTCCCATTTGATTCTGTGTTATACGCCGTGAGGTATCTCAGACGCCAGTAAGGAAGGGCCTTCGAGATATCACCCATAAATGTCTCACTGATTGTCGTGCACACACACACACACACACACACACAAACACCAACAAACGCAGGCCGCTACTATCTTATGAACAGATCAATCAGTGCAAGAGACTGCGACTAGGCTGGGCTCCTGGAACACCGCTAACTGTCAGACCTGCATACTAACTGCAGTTAATACTGTAGATGTCGGGACCCCACTGAGACTCGCAATGAGAGCCATCCGAACCTCAGACAGCAGTTTAGTTTCTCCCCAAACCCGGAGAGACCACTTTGCCGCACGCTTTGCCGCTAACCGCATCCCTTTCTCTTTGCGACTGTCTGGAATGAGCAAGAAACTTTGTCAACAACAGCAGCGAATAAACTCGGTTTCTGACATCAGAAGCATGTCTCATCTTTCCTTACAATGGACAGGACTATTTGTGTCACCCCAGAGTTTTTTTGTTTTTTTTGACAGGATGCAAAGCAACATTGATAAATGCGGGATCACAGTGTTCACATAAGCTGTCACTCTTTCCCATATAGCTGCCCTGACTTTTATCATCAAGCAGGGCAGCATTGTGATTTGACTTCACTTCACTTTTGAACTCTCTCATACTTTTATGTTTGCAAAGGAAATTGACTAAAGGGCTCCGCAACTGTGTGCCTATCCCTTTTTTTCTTGCAGTCTCTCATCACCTGCTTTGCAGGGTTTATAAAGCTTAGGACCAGCCATTATATTAAATATTTCTACATGCTGGCTTTCTTCCCCAGGAACCTAAAGCGATACTGGAAAAAAGCCAGATTAGTTCAGAAAATATATGATATTTTCCCCCCAAAAAAGCAGCAGCTGCAGCCCCTGAAACGGAAGAGAGTATGTTGCTACGTTGATTCCTGTTATAGTAGGTCAAGCCCGGGGTAATTAGGCTTAGGCTTATCAAAAAGTTTCTGGAGCGTTTTCGCTGGCGTTCTCTCTTCGGAGAATATTTTTCCAGCGAACGGCTGGGTAAATGGTGCGGGTGAGGCAAGCTCATTAAATGACAAGCCCGGTTCCCTGCGCAGGCAGTGACTTAGAGCTGGGGAATCCAGAGAGCGAACGCGCGCGCGTCGCTTCCGTGACAACGAGCCAGGTATTGAATCCGTCGTGACAAATTGGACAGAGTGTCTACGCTGTTTAATGCTCACGCCCGGAGCGACCGAGCGAGAAAGCGCATTTAATCTTTAGCCAATGGCGCGGACAGGAGTAAAACATCCTCCTCCTCCTTTTTTTTTCCCTTTCAGAGCCTAAGCTCCGCTCAGTATATATGCGCGCTGCAATAGATGATGGTGACGCTTGCGTTGCTTTTTTGACATTTGCTGTGGAGCTGTTCATAAAGTAAGCGTGAAAACAAATAAAGGTTTAGTTTTTTTTGCGTATCCTCCCACTCCAGCCCCTCTTAAACATCACAAAGCCACCGACGCAATTTCCTAATAGACCTCACGTGATTGTATATTGGCAAGGGTATGTAGCAAGGTTGATTTTGAGCGACTTTGAAGTGTTAATGGGAAGCTAGCACTTGACAGCATCACTGGAGATTAGTCTGAGGGAGGGAGATGGTGCTTTTGTTTTTCTGTAGGCCTACAAGGAGTCAGATTTTTAATTTAAACTGTTTAAATTATTATTATTATTATTATTATTATTATTATTAATATTATGATTAAGTTATTAATATTATTATGATTATTGGTGTATATTCTTGAATATTGTTGTGTATTGTTATTATAAAGAGTTTAATTTAGAGCGCTTTCCTGAATTGAATTGAGCCCTGCACATTGAACTGATCATGTCATTTTTGTCCTTCCTTTTGAAGCTGGTCAGTTTCAGGATACCATAGCTCACTGCAACACGATTGTAAATTACACGTTGTACGATGTCATTCCCACCTCTTGCAGGGTTCAGGCTTGGTATAGACCTCCATCTGTCATTGTTCAGGTCAGTTTGGTTCAGGCTCCAGAGTCATAACAGGTCCTCCCTTGCTTGTCTCAAAACAGCGAAAAGCTCTTTCAAGACGGTGAACGGTGCTTCAACAACGGAATTCGAGCTAACCCGTAAGTTTGATTCGATTAACAACCCCTGTAATGTTGTCTTTTCTGAAGCTTGAGCAAAGCACACATGCCCCCCTCTGGCATTTAACCTAATCCAAGGGCTGACCCTGTTCAATGTGATCCTGTGTGTCTACTTCTCTCTCCATTTTGTCTGTGAATGGGAACAATGTCGCCTCTAGCTTGTCAGGGGGCTGCATCCTGGTGTCTTTATACTTTAGAATCTGTGAGTGTCTGTCTGTCTCTCTCTCTATGTCTCTCTCTCTATGTTGTCTCTCTCTCTCTCTGTCTCTCTCTCTCTCTATGTCTCACTCTCTCTCTTTATCTCTCTGTCTCTCGCTCTCTCTCTCTTTCTTTCTCTCTCTCTCTCTCTCTCTCTCTCATGTAGTAAGGGATAAGGACTCTAATTCCAAATGCCATTAATTACAAAAATAAATTACAAAGGGCAAGCCTGTCCTGGCAGACACTCTAAGAGCGGTTAATGGGGTTAAGGGGTGAGTTCAGCCTAAGCGTAATGTGCTTTGCTCCTTAGATGTGAATAATTCAATGATAGCCATATTTATTTATTTTTTACTTACACATTCCTCACTACATTTGAATCGTGTTTTAAAAATCTAAAAGCAAAAGTAGTATCAGAGTAGTAAAATGGCCACCTGTCGTCAGTCAGGAATTCTTCCAAAGCTCTCCTCTTGAACACAATGTGGCTTGAAGGTGTGAAACAATCAGTGACTTCCCTGTTTCTACCTTTTGAAAAGAACAAGGATCAGTGATATGATCACATTAAAGTTGCCAGGCCTCCAGAAGCCTGGCAAGCAATTACCCTAACGTGGCCACTTTGTTAATCTTGGCTTTCCTGGTGTAATCTTCCTTTGGGCAGCCTTGTAATACTGCATCTTTCTTAGTCAGCACTGTGGAATTGAGAAGGAAACTCCAACCCTGATTATCTGCCACAAATCCCTGTTCCCTTTAGCCCACTCCTTATTGATTACTGCCTTAATGCAGCTTTCAAAAGTGTTGTCCTTTGCAGCAGCAAAATGTACAGTTAGTAACTGCGGGCTGTCGACCCTCTGTGACTCAGCATCGGCCTCTAGTGGTGGATTGCTGTTACTGCGCCTCAGTGCCATTGATGGTCAATTGGCGTACCTTTTCGGCAAGGATAATGAGAACCAACAACAGCATCTTGTGCAATTATTTTTAACTGAACACCTATTTGTTTAAAGATGTTGTTTCAGAAAGAAATACGTGCACTTAGCTAGAGCAAGGGCATATGCAGTTCAGTCATACCAGACTTGCTTGAGTTGTTTCTTATTCGATCATAGAGCTCTGTAAGACTGAAAATGTTGTGGCCTAAAAATTACTTCATAGTGCACACTGTTTGAAAGAGGTTTAAAAACTATTCTAATGAGAAAAATATCTTACTCAATTCATGCATTTTAGGAATAAAGCTATTATTTCCCAGTTTTGGCTTTTATGTTTTTTGACATCTGGTATGTTGAAGATAACTTTCTTGAAATAACAAATTGGGAAACCAACATTGGTCATATAAGTTGTTCAAAGTCAAAAACCTACTTTAACTTGTAGCCGTTACCATATTCCACATAGATTAATAACTCTGCGGGAATTTGGGAGTATTTTGATGAGTTCACCTATCAGATGCATATGGTAGATTTAAAGCAGTTTAAAGCAGTACCTTTGCTTCCTGAAGATCGCTTCGATGAACACACACACTAGATCACAAGCTGCTTCATTCCGACTAAAGCGTTTGTTCCGGCTTCTGATGCCAGACACATTCTTTCAAGCCTTGTGGTACCGCATACTAAAACACTTTTTCATCGAATACACGTTGCTCGCCTCATTTCTATGTAGTATTACAGTCAATGACCTTGGACTGGGAATTGCTAGTATGTGGATAGATGACTTAATAATATGTGTTTCTCTATGGTACTAGAATAAGACTTCCTCCCCCTTCCACTCTTTTCTGCACATTTAAAGAAACTAAAACCCTAGGGTTTACTTTAATCGAAGATGTAAAACCAATGGCAGCTACTACAATTTCAAATGTGGTGTTCCTATCTCCATAATATTGTGCATCCCCAAATCAACAATCTCACTTGTTTGGGACCAGGTGCGGGTCTGGTGTTAACAAAAGAAAAACAACTAAAATACGAAATAAACTAGCAATGGAACCCAACTGTGTCTTTAAGCTTTGTAAGTACGTTCAAACCAAAGCATTTTTAATTCATGGTGAAACTATCATAATAGCGTTCACAAAAATAACACAGAAAACATTGGCACATGTTGCTCTATTGGGTGACCTTCATTTGCATGAAGCAACATTTCACATCTCAGCCTGCAGAAAAATGCCAGAATGCATTGCTAAGGCAGTTTGGTGATACTGTGTAGTGTATTAAAAGCAACAGGATTTCCCTACCTTAGCAGCCTGTGTGTGTTTTTCTGGTCCAGTCTTCAGAATAAACGTCAGGGTAATTACACACATCGACTTCGGCCATCTTCTTTCTTTTCAGAGCTCAGCAAGTACAAGCGCTATGAAATCGTGCTAACGGCCTACAACATCGTCGGAGAGAGCCCGCCCAGCACGCCGGTGGAGGTGTTTGTCGGCGAAGCGGGTAGGGATCCGTCAGACAGCAGAGTCCACGAGCTCGGAGTTAGGAATGGCCTTGTGTCTTCACGACGTACGACCAAATGCTACGGGAGTTGTTTATGTAGAGCTAGTTAAGTACGTGCTACTCCCCTGAAATTGGGGGATTTAATGAAGCCATAAAAACGCATCTCTTATAATGAACTCGCACAGCTGGCAAGACAGCAGGCCTGTTATTAATGTTGCCATTAGAAAGAAGGCCCAGAGTTGTGTGATATTCCTCTAAGCCTGGGGAAGGTGGTGGGAGACCGCCGAGTATATGGCTGAAGTGGCCAGTGACTTCCTCAGGTCGGCTGGAGCGTACATTTTGCATGTGAGGTCTACTATTTGTGGTGGTCGGGGGGGGCACTTGTTTGCTTTCTGGACTTCACTTCCCATCAGCCCCTCTGAGAGACACCATGGAGACATCTTCCTGCTGAGCTCACAGCTGCTGATTAATTGAATTAATATGGAACAGCTGGAAGTGCCACAGAGTGAGGAGAGTAGAGTAAGGGGGAAAATCCCAGGCTGTGTTGGAAAGCACATACTAGCATACTACTCATACTAAATATCCGGCAGATTTTAATTTAAATTTAGTGTGAGAAGTATGCTAAGTATGCACAGCCCCTCTTCCTGAGCCTCTCTTTCAACTGTCATTTGATAGATAATGCTGTGGATCTGTATGGGTTGTCTCTGTTTGTTTGGTTATTTAACACGCTGGTTGTGTCTGTTTGATTGCTAATCCGGTGGATTGCTATTGGTTGTCTCTGTTCTGGCAGCTCCGTCATTGGCTCCCCAGAACATCCAGGTGAACACGCTGTCGGCCACGCAGTTGGAAGTGTTGTGGGAGGCCCCTCCTGTAGAAACTCAGAACGGAAACATCCAGGGCTACAAGGTGAGGTGGCCACGCCCCTTCCTTCCCAGCAAGGGGAGATGATTGGCCGCAGCGAGCATTCCTCCTTTTGGGAATCGCACTCTGACATCACATTCCACAGAAAATTTAAGATTGCACCCATTCCGCCTGGGATCCCAGTGCTGCAGCCTAATTCTGTTTTACCACTAATGGCTGTTTTGACAGCACCACTTTCTCTGTGAAAGTTAAATGTCAAATGTTTCTCACCAAGGTCAGCTTTTTCCCCTCCATTTGCACCGTATTCGCATGGTTTCAAACTTAAAATTCAGCAATTATACTACTGAAGTCTGAGAACAGCAGCGCCAGTCCTGCACATTTAGGTGTGACTGGTCTAGGTCTAATTCAAGGTCTAATGATCTCCACCTGAGGTTTAACACCTCACTATGTTTGTTGCATTTGTTCTGGTTCAAAATAGTTATATTTTGTGTTCGCTAAAGTTGTCTTTTTGTCAATTCTTTTCCCCTTGCATCATATTTCAGTGATTCCAGCTTTCAGAGGATTGTATTGTATTGATTGCGTGCCGTAACAAAGTTAAAATTACACTTCAGTGATTGAGTCTAATGTGTTTATCCTGCAGACTTGTTGTTCTCTTACCTGTAGTGAAAAAGCAGGCATCGATGTTGCTCGGTTTGTCATAATAAAATCACTATTACAGTTTCAAGTCAAGTTAAATGTTCTAAATGTTGAAACTATAATTACAATGGAAACTTCACTCCTGAGCGTAGGAGTACCATTATTCTCCCAAGGTCTCCCCGCTCAAAGCCTCCAGTCTGGATTTATCGATGGGGTTGGGCATGCTCTGAATTCGGGAGTGAGGGTGATGCAGTATATATTTCTTTCCTAACTCCGTCTTGACCGGGATGTTTCATCCGGATCTCTGATTACCGGCTTTTAATCACGCACAAGATCCATTACTGGGAGCAGGACGGCCAGAACGAGACGGAAAAGGTGAAGATCCTGTTCCTCCCGGAGACCACGGTGAGGTTGAAGAACCTGACCAGTTACACCACCTACGTGGTGAAGCTGTCGGCCTTCAACGCTGCCGGCGACGGGCCCCAGAGCGAGCCCAGGACGGGCCGCACCCTCCAGGCAGGTGAGCCCAAACCCCCCCAAGGTTTCTCTCTTCTGTCTGGAGTCTGTAGCATTATTGGGCAGCCTGTAGCGTAGTGGTTAAGGTACATGACTGGGACCTGCAAGGTCGGTGGTTCACTCCCCAGTGTAGCCACAATAAGATCCGCACAGCCGTTGGACCCTTCAGCGAGGCCCTTAACCCTGCATTAACTGTACGTCGCTCTGGATGAGAGCGTCTGCCAAATGCCATTAATGTAATGTAATGTAATGGGTCCCAGGCCCACTTTCGCCAAGCTGAATCGTGTCTAATCTGGCAACCCCTTTCCTGATTCTTCCAATAGGGTCCTGTTCAACCGATCCATTAAATTATTGATTTTATTTGGTCTCATAAACATAAAATTTACAATACATCATACAATACAGAACAGAACAAAATTTATATTACATCAATTTGAAACATTAGGGGAGATCAGGATAACCCATAAAGTCGAAAGTGTATCAATTTAATTCCAATGGAGTCCCATTACCGTAGAACTACAACTTTCCAATTGCACTCCCATTTTCTTAACGACTATACTCTTAAATGAATGAATATTAAAACTATGATAAATGACATTACATTACATTGCCATTATTTAGCTGTCGCTTTTATCCAAAGTGACTTACAGGTGTTAAGACTAAGCAGGGGACAATCCCCCCTGGAGTAATGTGGGTTAAGGGCCTTTGCTCAAGGGCCCAAGAGCTGTGTAAAATCTTATCATGGCCGGGGCTTGAACCACCAACCTTCCAGGTGCCTTCATGTACCTTAACCACCAGGCTACAGGCAATCCCATGCAATATGTATTTCTGTAGAATTCACATTCCCTTACTCATCCATCCTCAGCCTCATTAAAGACAGTAATAGCGTCCGAACCGTAACGTTAACACCGTTGTCCTGTAGCCTAACAGATGAGGTCTTTCAGTACAACATTTGGCATATGCCCCACCAGTACAATGCCCCCAGCTGGAACGCAGAGTCGAGCGTTTGACCGCTTTTATCAGACGGACCTGCGAGCCGCACACCGGTCACTAGAGGCCGTGCCTAAGGCTCGCACCCTCCGTGGGAGTTGATTCGCATCGAGCGAAATGAAATTGGGCAGGCTTCCCGGCGCATATACGCGTCTTCTTACCATGTGGCCTAGTTTTCACAGGAACAAAAAAAAGCACTGGCGTTTGATGCGCCGATGCTGTACGGATCTGAAGGGCCTAGGGCACGGATTACCCACAAGTGACTTCAAAAGAGCAGATGAGAAATACAAACAAAGGCGTCGGTGTCGGTTTCGGCGTCTCTTTCCGTTGTGTTAATAAATGGCAGACAAAGCGGGTGTGTGGGCAGAAGCTGACGCGGTCCGCAGGTTACAAAGCCTGCGGATGATTCCGGTAAATGTCACGCACGGAGTCGGCATGAACGCCCCCCGGCGTTCCTGCGTGCCCTCGTCCTCTCGTTTTCAAACTTCCGGCTGTCTTGCTACATAAAAATCCAGGCCAGGGATGTTTTTCTTAACTTCGTTATATCGGTCCCCGCCATGTCCCAGACTCGTGGTTGAACATTTGCGCACGCATGAATCCCGTCTGATTTTGGAACGGCGCTGGGAATTTCTCACGCACGTTTGTGTCAGTTACCTTTGCCGGCGCAGTGTCTGCAACAAAACCGATTTGCAGCAAAGGCGGTCGAAGTTGTCATGGTCGCTGGCTGTCGTTCGCCCAGGGAGTCGGGATATTCCTCAGTAGCTCCTCCCCTCCTGCGACCTGCCTGCGCCAGCTGCCTGTCGTCTGTGATTGACGTCTGTAGCAGAAGAGCTCAGCCGGCAGACTGTCTGTAGCGACATGATTCTGGGGTGCCCGCACAGGCACACTCCCTCCCAAATTGACGGGGATGGCCATCAGGTCGCAGAGAGGGGACAGGTCTCCAGTCGTGACTGGAAACTCCACGTTGAGGGAGCGAAGAAAAACTGGGAAATAAAATCTGTAAACAACTTGAATGTCGAGCTGTTAATGTTTTTTTCAGCTATTTTGCTAAGCTGAGCCTGAAGTAACGGTGCGTCGTCTCTTTAAGCTCCCAGCATCCCGAGCTTCATCACGTTCTCGGAGATCTCCAGCACCGCGCTCAACGTGTCCTGGGGGGTCCCTCTTTCCCCCAACGGCGTGGTGGAGGGGTACAGGGTGGTGTACGAGCCCACCGCTCCGATTAACGGTGAGTGGTTTAACTTGGGGAAGAGAGTCATTGTAAAAGTAATTGAGAAAAACATTGTAAATGTATAAATATATATGATTTATATGTGCGCACAGTTGAACCTATGTTGTTCTGATCAATCCACTGAAAGAACATCTTCGAGCACAAAAGTGTCACTTCATGACATTACATTACAGGCATTTAGCAGATGCTCTTATCCAGAGCGACGTACAACGAAGTGCAAATCGAACACAGTGCTGTTACATTACATTACATTAATGGCATTTGGCAGACGCTCTTATCCAGAGCAACGAACAGTTGATTAGACTAAGCAGGAGACAATCCTCCCTTGGAGCAATGCAGGGTTAAGGGCCCGACAGCTGTGCGGGTCTTAATGTGACTACACCGGGGATCGAACCACCGACCTTGCGTGTCCCGATCACGTACCTACAGGCCGCCCGTTACTATTTGCTTTGCTGTTTTTTGCCCAGGTGTAACCAAGGTGGTGACGGTGGATGTAAGGGGCAACCAACAGAGCTGGCTGAAGGTGCGGGACTTGACGAAGGGGGTTAACTACTACTTCCGCGTGCAGGCCAAGACCATCAGCTTTGGCCCCGAGCTGGAGGCCAACATCACCGCGGGGCCTGTGGAAGGTGAGGGCCACAGGGTGAACGCATTGGGGGGGTGCGGAGTTGGGGTAGAAAGGTCCGTGCACACTCCGCTCACGGCTGCAGACTGCCCTGCCGTGTGTGGGGGCAGCGGCGGGGACAGTGGGAGAGGAGCGCTCGATGGACCATAGCTTATAGCGCGGAAAGCTTGAGTTGATTTAATTCTCCTCAGAGGAAAGAGCTGGGCGGTGGAAGTTGTTTTATATCAGTCGCACCGACTTTCCTTCTATGGAAACTCACCAGAATGCAAGGGCAGATAGTTTGGAGAAAACAGCTCTATATTTTTTAGTTGTTTTTTTCATTATGTAGCTTTTACATGATGGTGCATTAATGGGGACTGACTCCTGTATTGCTGTATTGCCTTTGGGAACTAGTCTTGAAACACATTAACATGCACTTCACGTACCATTACAGAGTACTGTAACTTGTTGTTTTTGTTTAATAATAATTTGTATAGTAATAGTAACCCACCCAATGTTCACTTTACCAATAGAGAATATAAATTCCTATCCTGCCGCTAGACCATTTCACTCCAATATGTCTGATTTAGCACAATATGAGACTTTCGTTTCCACAGCGAGGCTGAAACAATCAGTTTGTCCTTTTGACTACCCCGCCCCACTGAAGCACTGCTTTCTTGCAGGGTCTCCTGGTTCCCCAAAACAGATGTCAATCACAAAGTCTTCCTCTGCTCTCACCATTCATTGGTCAGCAGGAGATAAAGGGGCGGGACCTGTCACAGGTTACATCATCGAGGCACGCCCTTCAGGTGAATATAACCATTTCTACTATCGTTACATTTCCTAAATATAATTGGCTAAAATGTACTAATAAAATCGTGACTCAGAATTGAATTCATTCAGAACTGACACTGAATTTATTCAGAGCTTGCCTCAAACTAAATTAAACGTACCAGTGAATAAATCTGGAATTATAAATCAAGTGCAAATTGGAGTTTTGGGGAGTTGCTTGTTCTGCAGGAGAAATCAAAGCAGCATTTGTGCTGGGATTTTTTTTCTTCAGTAATCACCAGGGAACATGGGCAAGGCTTTGAAATGATTTAAGCCTCTGTCCTGAAAAACACAACGGTTTACTGCTTTAAAAAAAGTGCTGTTTTTATCACCTCCGTAGTCACGAGCTTATCTGCGTTGCAGTGCCATCTGTACAAAGGCTGTATGTATGCATTAAAACATTTAAACAAACAAGAAACGGCAAACTATTTAAACAAACGAGGGTTTCTGTAATGTAAGCTCCATCACCCATTTTATGCACAACAGCACACATTGATGTCGCTCTATATTGAAATGCCTTGTACCATTTTTATGAGTAGTAATTGTTAGCAGGAGTAGTTAGAAGTAGTAGTAGTATTATCAACACAATATCCATAGAACAGGATGTCACTAAGATGTCCAGGAACATGACGCCGTGCGTTTGACGTCCTCTGCCTGTTTGCAGATGAGGGATTATGGGATGCCATTGTGAAGCACTTGCCTCCCAGCAGCACCTCCTATTCCATCAGCCTGGACCGACTCAGGCAGGGAGTGAGCTACCAATTCCGGGTGCTGGCTGTCAACACGGTCGGCTACGGCGAGCCTAGTGCGCCCTCTGCTGCCATGTCGGGTAAGTGCAGGTTTCCTCCAACTGGCAGTCTCAAATATGCTTCTGACTTAGTGTACAGCATTAGTATTTTTTCATTTTTCCTGCAGGTTCTGAAGCTAGACTGAAAAAGAGCTGCAGAATGTTATTGTCAGTTGCAATCGATTGACAGTAAAAGCTGGTTGTCATATTACGAAAACAACTTTACCTGGAAACACTTGTTCCACACTCTTTCACCGGATTACCTTTGACACTGTGTGGCGATTAAATATTTTACAGCCAGGGTTCGTTTCAGTTGATAACGCCATCACGATAAACACCGTGCCTCCTTATCTGCAGAATGCATTAACTCAGCTCTACGCATACCTCATACTTGCCTATATTAGGCAGTCGCCCAGCAGTTATTTACATGGCGTATTGCTGAAAAGTGCATTATTATTATGAATTGACTTCATAACTGGTTGCAAATAATCTTTTGAGAGGAGGGAAGGACACTGTATTTGTTCAAGTGTCAGTCAACCAAATACACAAAACAATTTCCTGAATTTACAGATTCGATATTGTTTTGAAAGATAACATAAGTCAATTAAAACTGAAATATGGGGTTTATTAGTCTGCGTTCTAAAAAATAGTTTTTATCAGAAAGGCAAAATGTTGTAGGTACAGTAGCTTACCTCATGCCATTATCTCATCCCACGTCTGTGTCATAATAAAGTTATGAACATCATGGATTTATTGTACTATTATTGTGAGTAGGCATATTAATGGCAATAATAGTTATTTTTATTAGATCACAAGTGAGCTAGTGTAAAATGTGCAGATTGTGAATGTCCACCTTTCCAAAGACGCAGCAACCCATGGGCTAGGTGACCACTTCTGACTGGATATCTGGGAGGCAATGTGTTAAGTCATTCTAAGAGCAGTCTCTTCCTGGCTGCCTGCCTGTCTGTCTGTCTTTAAAAGAGGTGGGCCAGGGTCACTCCACAGTAGAGGGATTTGTATTACAAAGCACAGTTTGAGGCTGTGGAGGTTCTACTATGAGCGCCTCTGGCAACCTTTGTACAAAGAAGACTGCAGTCTTATGTTAAATTAGTACAATCACTGTGGGTAAAAGGAATTAGTCTTTGCTTTTAATCATCCTCTGAGAGCTTACTGGGTATTAAGGGTTTAAAGTCACATGACTGCATTCATGACTCAAGGTTAATTAAAGTGGCTGTACTGTATACATACGAAAGATAGCGTAATGCAAATAATTGCAATCAAATGCATGTTTGTATGGTTCATAGATTTTGTCACTGTTTTTGTCACTGAAATAATGTTAATTTATTTTTCAAATATAGAGGAATGGCTATAAGATAAGAGATGATGTCAAAAGTGGTATTGATATTTTTGCTTTTTGATTCACCGGTTATGGTCCATTTCAAGAGACATTGTGAATGCACTATGCTTGATATGGATAAAATGTATACATCAAATTATTCATTGTTTAGAAATATAAAAATAAATGTAAACATTTACTAGCAATAAGGAAATAAAGTACCTATGAAAAACCAAGCCCATTCAAAGGGTTTAGTTTGGCATATGCCTGTATTCAATAAACATTTGTCCTTAACTCAGCTAGACAAGTTATATTTATTCTCTGCCAAACTCGGCAACCTGTGTCTGTGAAGAAAAAAAAAGACTTTCATTCAATTGTAAGTCTGCGTCAAGGGCATTTGTTAATTGAATCCTGGCCTGAGTTACTGGAAACTGGTAATCCTACACTTTCCAGGGTTTTGTTTTGTTTTGTTTTTCCCTGTGCATTGTATTGTTCTGTATGTTGGTTCCGTTGAGAGATATTTTACTTGCTGCCGGTTGGATTTTAACATCTGTGCACATCTGTTGTATTTTGCTGCATCGTATTGTATATTGTGTCCCTTGGGTAAACGGTATTCAAAGGTCTCTGTTCATGGCAGGAGACTGTGTGTCCTCCAATAGATCGTTCGACCTGCCTCAAGCAAAAGGTCACACATACAGCTGGAGAATCAGCTCAGATTTACCACACACTGCATTGGAAATATAGGTCCATTTCTGTGAGTGTAGAACTGCCTGTGACTTGTATTTTCTCCATAATGACTTGGCACTCTTTGTGTTTCCCACACGCACACCTGTGCCCACACACTCAGCCCAGGTGGAGACACCTTTCTATGAAGAGTGGTGGTTCCTCGTTGTTGTGGCGTTATGTGGCGTGATCTTCGTCCTGCTGGTGGTCTTCGGTTTGGTTCTACATGGCCAGAACAAGAAGTACAGGACCTACAGCACAGGTGTGTGTGTGTGTGTGTGTGTGTGAGTGAGTGAGTGAGTGTATGTGTGTGTGTGTTCTTGTGTGTGTGCGTGTGTGTGCGTGTGTGTGTGTGTGTGTGAGTGTGTGTGTGTGTTCTTGTGTGTGTGTTTGCCCACACGCACATGCAGCAGATGGCAACACATGGCCAATGGTAGGCACTGCGTCTGTGGGAGGTAGCAGCGACCCAAAGACAAAAGGTTGTTGTGCACATCCAACCCAAGTATGGCACAGGTGCAGGACAAAACTATGCTCTCAGAGAATACAAAAAAAGATATCTGCACACTGAATGTTTTGCTCAAATAAGTTTATTCCTGCAACGTTATGACCAGAAAGGTCTTCGTCAGGCAAACACCACACGCAGTCGTGACATAGTGTGGAGCTAGTTTGCAGTTGTGTCGGAGTTACTATGTCACAGTTACTGTAGCTTGCTTACTGTAGAATTAGATTTGTCAAAATTATCAAAGGAAACATACTTCTGTCATAGATTTGTGTAAAAACTTTCAATCAAGTAATTTCTGTATGAGAGCAAAGAAATACAGTACTGTGCAAAAGTCTTAGGCACCTGTATAACATTCTGTACAGATAAGATTCTTTCAAAAATAATTCAATGAAAGGTCCGAAATAAACATACTATACATTTGACATTACATTTTAGTAATTTGGCAGAATAGTTAAAAACTGAATCAAATCTAGATTTTTTCAGCGTTAAAACTGCATCACTTCTCTGAGATATAGAACAGCAGGACAGCATTGGCTAAGACAATCAGCAGGAAGGTTGTTCTTCTGCAGACTTTGGTTGGCTCCTTACTTCTGATCTCAGACAGCCTTGATCAAGTTTTTATGTAAAAAGCAATAAATTGTTTACAGTAATATGTTACTTTTTTAAATTAAATCCAAAAATGTCTCTGTAAAATAAAATCTTTTGGAAAACTAATATTTGGAAATCAAAAAAAAAACACACACAAAAAAATAAACATATATATAATAAAGTCTAGGGTGCCTAAGACTTCTGCAGAGTACTGTACATTATTGTAAAGAAAAAATAAATATAGATTTCAAGAGTTTGAGTTTGGAATGATAAGGAAAAATATTGCAAGTGATTTATTTCCTTCTGCTCGTGTGTACTATACATTGTGTTTGATACTTGATAATATGTTTTGTTTGATACTTTTGACAGAAATAGTGATGTATGTCATAACGCAAGTGAATTAGTGTAAAACACAGATTTTAAAATCATTCCAAAGATGCAGCATTCCATGGGCTAGCGTGGTCACCGTTTTCACGGTGGTGGTTTCACTCCTGGTGGTTTTCAGGAGGCAATGCTGCTTGCCTTGTCATGGATAAGATTCTCCCATAAACACTGGTCTATAAATATCTCAGTGTATGCGCTCATGGTTTTCATGGTGCTGGTGCCGATGTTGTTGCTGCTCTGCTTGCTGTTCAGGCTGGTGATGATTTTGCGTGTGTATGTCACCGTTATTGTCAATGCAGGGAAAGCAGTTTCCACAGTAGAAGAGACTGTCACCTTGGACAACGGAGGCTTTACCGCACTGGAGCTCAACAGTAGGCTCAATGTGAAAAGCTCCTTCCTGAAGAAGAATGGGACCAGGTGAGGAGTGACGGCCATTTTGTACACCTGTCATGACCCCTGTTTTCAGTCATCTGCGCTGGCTTGAGGTGAGCTATGAGCATCGTCATTGCCACCTGGGCCTGCTGTGAGTTTGCTCAACCATGCATCTAATGGTGGGTTTCTCTGAAGTAGACTATTTTTATCTGTCAGAATATATCACTGATATACATCTTAGTCACCTAACAGTACACCTATACAGTGCTTGAGGCATATATACTTGTCAACTACACAACTTTTGTACTCTATCCAAGAAGAGAATTAAAAGCACACATTTCTTAAACTATCCTGTGTACAGCAACTACACAACTTTTGCTCTATCCAAGAGAATTAAAAGCACACGTTTCTTAAACTAGCCTGTGTACAGCACCTCTCCAACTTTGAGGAACTATAATATATAAATATATAAGTAAGCACCCTTTATTGGCAGCTGTATGTGGTACCACAGTAGCTCAGGTCTGAAACTGTTCCTATATCAGCAGCAGGGGCCTCATTTTATCTACAAACGGGGGTGTGCGGTGATCTCAGAGCCGAACGCGTGGGGCTAGGGGTGAAGGTCAGTGGAGGTTTGGCAGTAAGCAGGTGCGTGAGCTCAGAGCACTAAGGTCTGTGTTACCTAAGGGCAGAACGTGCTGATAAGGAGAATCAGAGAGGCGCTAGGACCAAGCAGGGGCAGGGTGTTACGGTGGGGCCTCCAGTGGGGCAGCGGTACAGCGGCTGACCCCAGCTTCCCTCCCGGTCGCCAGGTCTCCGCCCCGGCCCAGCCCCGGGGGACTGCGCTACTCGGACGAGGACCTGTGCAATAACTACAACGGCACGGCGCTGACTGACAGCGGCACGCTGTCAGAGAAGCCGCCCACCGTCGCCGAAACGGAGGTATTCGCCTTTTACCATCCGACACGCTTTCCCATGTGGCGAGAAGGTGCCGGGCCCAGAGAGCCCCTGAGCTGAACGGCGGCTAGCCGCGCCTTTCCAAGGCCTGCACTGAAAAAGCCAACCCAGAGAGGGAGCGAGAGTGAGAGAGTCCATTTTACAGTGCTTCCCTTTGCCTGTAAACACACAAACCATGCACTTGGGGCGACATTGGCTCAGGTGGTAAGAGCAGTCGTCTGGCAATCGGAGGGTTGCTGGTTCGATCCCCCGCCAGGGCTGTGTTGAAGTGTCCCTGAGCAAGACACCTAACCCCTAAAATGCTCCTGACGAGCTGGTTGGTGCCTTGCACGGCAGCCAATCGCCGTTGCTATGTCAGTTGAATGGGTGAATGAGAAGCATCAATTGTACAGCACTTTGGATAAAGGCGTTAAATAAATACCAGCTAGTGAAACATAAAAATCTACATTAAAAGCCACAAATTCTTTCCATTTTTTACTGTAGAGTTGAGGCTGAGGTGTATTTGTTTTTTCATGGAAAATGTTCAGGGTGCTTTGTGCTAATACCCCCCTTCCCCCGCTGCCTTGCTCCAAAAGGACACAGACAGCGAAGGTGAGGACGAGCAGCCCAAGCACTCGTTTGTGAACCACTACATGAGCGACCCGGCCTACTTCAGCTCCTGGAAACGGCAGCACAAGGGTCTGCAGCACAGCCTGGCCTACGGGTACGAGGAGTGCGCCGCAGTGGAGCCCGAACCCTACTACCAGACTGTGGTCACCACCCACAGCGCGGGCGGGGCCTACACGCCCACGGGACAGCCCGACCCCGGCTCCCGGACTCCTGCCACAGGCTTTTCCTCTTTTGTGTGACCCGGGTACCCTCCCCCACCACTCCCTCCCCCAAATAATCCTGCCCTGACTCAACACTGTCGCCACTGGAAGACCACAGGAAGCCTGGAGTACTGTAACTCAATAATGACCTTGGATATTTTTGAGGAAAAAAAAGCAAAGTTTATCCCTTGTTAATAACATGTCCTTTCTTATGTACAGTTATGCTGTTACGCCATTCATCAATAAGGCCAATTTTTTTGTCAGAAGGAAAATTGTAAATATTGATTTTTGTCTGCAACAACTAAAAAAAAGAAAGTTGAAAATTCCTTTCCAGAAGTGGAGGTTATTCTAGGCAGCACTCCTGCCTTTAGATTATATGGCTGTATTTTTCATTGTGTGTGCTGCCTTGACTCTGGGGACTGGTGGTGGTTTCACGGCTTTAGCAGGGTAACCAGGTGTAGCCTGGACCTCATTAACAAGACAGTGACGGAGAGAACATTCGCCTCATGGAATATGTTTTCACTTGAAAAAAGGAAAGTGGTATTCACTGTCAATGTCACCAGTCCGAAATAGGAAGCAAAGATGATGCAAGTTTCTAAATGACTTCCCACTTCATTAGTCACAGGACCCACAACTCAAAACAAAGGGTGGACAGTACAAAAAGTACTCAAGCATTTAAAAGAAACCACAGTGACTACAAAATGTCCAAGACACTAAATAAAGACCATTGATTGATTGATTGGTCTATTGATTGATTGATTGATTGGGATGGGCAGGATGATTTCACACAAAGCCATTTTTGTTTACATTTCCATGTTGAGCCTTCTACTGCTGTACCATACAAGTCTGAATCACCTCAGGTAACAAAGTTAACCTGAGTGCCATCTCATGATGAACCCTAAGGCCACCTGATGGTATATGGTATAATATGGTGTTGTGATGCTGTGATCTGATTTGCTTTCAGGTGATGCCAGGTTAGGTCATGCTCATTTTCATTTGATTCCATCATATTTTTTCAGATGTATCAATGGATTGTTTTTGTTTTTTTTATACTACCTTTGCACACATTGACTGCAACCAGGAGCTAAAAGGCTACTTTTGAATTTATGTTTGAATTATTGCATCTTATTACCAGGGAAATGACTGAATTTTATTTTTTAATATTTTGTTTCATTTCTTGGGTTAAGAAAGAGTTCTGTTTTCAGGGTCAGATTTGTATTGCAGTATTTTGGTGTAGATCTATGGAGAATCCTGAAGATAATTTTTGCAGTCTGTGAGTTTGACTATTATTTTTATCAGACAAATAAATAGAAAACCTAATTGTAAGTCATCTGAAAAGCATTTAAAGGCTATAACATTTTTCTTGTCCTTGTCTGTGATAAAGAAAAAACATTTCCACAAAGAAAAACATTTTTTCAGTCAAACGAAACGGTTTGTTCATCAACCTCACTGACTATGTGACCTTATTCTTTGCATTTTCCTGACTTGGTTTTTTTTACTTTTACTCTTACGTTTTCCAGAATATTAAGAAGTTACCTGGACATACTTTTATGTCCATAAAAGGATTAGCCCTTTCCACTTTGACCCCCCTAGCAATTTCCACCTATTTCGTACTAGTTCTATAAACATGTCAATATCTCAAAAACTATTTACAGCACATACGGACAGAACAAATTTATGTCAGAGTATGTACATATAGATTTGCACACTGAAATACAAAAAAATTACCAAACACTTTATGTTTTTAATTTCTAAGTCAAGGACCAACCCAGAACAAACTTGATGTCAACTTGTATACAAAATATGGTAGAGATATCTACAGGCATTAAAATTCCACATGGGTTTTCCAAAAACTGCACCCAGATGTCCTCAAGTGTCCCCAAATACCCCGAATACAAAACATCTGCATATCTCTTTGTCCAGACCCATGAATGATTACCATATTTAAGGAAATATATGTATATTTAAGGAAACCCAGTTCATCACCCATGTGGCATGGAAAACATTATATTGATACTGTGGCTTGGTGTCAGTGGAACATCATTGGATGTGGTGTGTGTTTGTGTGTGGCGGCATGAGTTCATACACACATACATAAATTCAGGTCAAAAATATAAATTACACTCAAACATTTAAGGAAAAACAATGTATTTTTATTCTAATACAATTATTCTTATGAGTCCACTTGTCTTATAAGTAGTATTATTTTTCTTCGCATAAGTGTCAATTGTCATTGTTGCCACTTCAAAAGACTCTTATATAAAATCTAAGTTAAAGTACGATTTATTTAAGTTGATCTTAAAGAATTGTACTTTGGCCTTCTATTATTTCCTGTTTCACTAGGGTATGAAAATGTGGTAACATTCATAAAATCCCTTTATCCTCTGTCAAATCAGAAGAAACCGATGATTGTGAACATGTGCAAACCAGCCAAACCAGTACAAATGGTTAAACATACCACTAATGACAATCGTCACTAGACACTAGAACAGCTGCTGCAGACTTGTCAGGAAGCAAATGCAGATGTGCACATCTCACACAACGAGGATGATGGTAAGAGAGTTAGAGTTACTTTATTTGTCATGATTATGGAAAACATGAGATTTATCTTCCTGGTGCAGTACCACAGATTATCAAACATCAACAACAATGTTCAGCAGCTGCAGCTACAATAACAAATATTTCATGGCGGCAACAACAACAAATATTTCATGGCGGTGACATATGCATGTACGTCACTGTCATGTGCAGAGCACTGTAAAACCCCACCCTAACCCAACCACGGAATTTAGTGAGGGCCGAAGGTATCAGCATGCTTGTCCTTCTGGTGTATTAGTGGGGTTAAATATTAGTGGCCCCTATGCGGAGAGTCTAGATCAGCCAATAAATAAACCACGACACAAAGACAGTAGTACCACTCTACAAAGACAATAGTACCACTCTGCCTTCCTCTCTTTACTGGCCCGGGCTGACCAAGAATCTCCACAATAGGGCCAATACATTCACCTTCATTATCTGACTCCATTTAAGATATAATTTTGAGGGTGTCTCGGTGGCGCAGCCTGTAGAGCACTAACCGCATGCTCATTGCGAGCCGCGACTTCGGCGGTTCGAATCCGACCGTCCGACATTTGTCGCATGTCTTCCCCTCTCTCTCGCTCCCATTCTTCCTGTCTCTCTATACTATATACTGTCCAATAAAGCTGAAAAAGGCCTAAAAAAATATCTTAAAAAAAAAAGATATAATTTTGAAATTTGGGTTTGAAACATACGCAAACCTCGTGAGTGATTACACTCGACTCTTATCTGCGTCACCATTACTCAATATATGCTCCCGGGATTAACATTATTGCTGAAATCTCAGTTTGGCGGAGAATTCAGAGTTTGAGGGTCTAGCCAACACAATACATGCACTATACTGACATGATAGTTGCGAGCCCAGGTCGGCGTGCATTTAGAGGGCTCCTTAGAGAGTTAACTTGACAGGAACCGGTGTAGAAACGCCCATGGGTTCTTTTCGCATCAAATTACAAGAGCCATGCACCACGAATCCTTTGGGCTGAACTTGGCTGCCTTTCCCAGCTTGGAAACACCACGAAAGTACCAAGCCACTGATCAGTTGGTCTTTGGTCAATATTGTCCCCCTGAGTATTCAGTCGTAATTTCGGCTGAAAAGGTACAAGATGAATTAGAGTCATGGAGATCACGCAAGTTACAAACAAAATAGTTTATTCGCAGACAGGTAGGTTATTAGCTTTAGAATATCACAGTCAATTACAAAATAGACAAATTGAAAATAGAAATATAGAGAAAATAGTCTTACCCAGCCTGCTTTGGCTACACAAATATACAGAGTATGTACAGTATGGGAAGTCGAGTGCAATCTTCCCAGATTGGTCTGTCTCCCTTGCTTTTATGCCAAATCGTATGTTTGAACCAGGTGGCAGTGCCATAAATCAACCTGGAGGGGTGGTCAAATCGGGAATTTAGACCCCCACCCTTGGGGGTTGTTAAGTAGGGAAAATGAGATGATTACCAAGAGAGGGTATGCAGGCTTTCCCTTGAGTTACTGAAACTATGGTTTATTAAACTCCATTTGGTATGAAATGTATCTCATCCGATTCCTTGATTTTACCGGATCACATCCATACTGTAAGCCAGTCATAAGTAACATTTGGTCTCATGCGCTGGTCAGCTTGCTGACTTCCCCCTCCTGGAGCATACATCGTTAGCCCCCACCGTTGGCACACATGCCTGTGGGGGAGAGCTAGAGAAGGATTCTTAGAGGTGCCTTCTTGGGCCCTGAGGGCCCCCCTTTTCTCACATTCTGACAGGTTAAGAGCGCACGAATATTGGAGATTTTATAAAGATGTTTCATGATAATCCCAGGTCAGAATATAGTAATGTTTGGTGTTATTCTGATTGGTTCAGTGCGACTGGTGTAATGGTCTAGTTTTTGTAACAGTCTACCGTTGATATCATAACCATTCAGGAGCCGAGGGGAAACTGGGCAAAAGCTGTCTCTGTAGAAGCCATGTGTTTTAGCCCCCTGCCTGGTTGGCCTGGCTGTAAATTATAGATGGGTGACTCACTTTTAGGGTCAAGAACTAAGGCCTGGATTTCGGAGATAAGGAGAAGAAACCAAGCAATCTGGGGTTGTGTCTTCTTTCCTTTCATTCACCCAAATCAGGTTTATCCAAAAGGTATATTACCATGAGAGGCACAAATACATATTTACAGCATAATGCAGTTATCATGAAAACTCCCAACTACAGCATTCATAGATATGATGGGGCGGCCTGTAGCATAGTGGTTAAGGTCAGGAAGGGCTGCCATTTGTGAGGGGCCTGAGAGCTGGGGTTTCAATGTTGTTTAGACTACCTGTTGGGGAGTTAAGATGTATGAGTGGTCCAAGGCCAGTTGGGTCATGGGAACAGAATCCTCCCGAACATTGGTGACCTCCCTGTGACCCCATACCTGGTCACTTCCAAGGGGGAAGACTCCGGACAATGCCACAGTGCCCTCATTTGGGCACCGCTGTCATTACACCGGTGACTGCTCTCCTAGATTAAATATTCAAAACTGCTATTAAGATAGTAAATATACCCGGTAACACCTTGAAAACATTGCCCATGTGATCCTTGTATTATTGTATTAAGTCTTATGTAATGGTAACAGGGATTGCATGTAAAATGGATAATCAGGAGGGAAGTTTCATGATAACTGCAACATAATAAAACATAAGGGTAATCTGTTTGGTATGGATGTGATCTGGTAAAATCAAGGAATCGGATGAGATACATTTCATACCAAATGGATTTTAATAAACCATAGTTTCAATAACTCAAGGGAAAACCTACACGTCCTCTCTTGTAAATCATCTTATTTTCCCTACTCAACAACCCCCAACGGTGGGGGTCTAAATTCCAGATTTGACCACCCCTCCAGGTTGATTTATGGCACTGCCGCCTGGTTTCAAACGTATGATTTGGCATAAAAGCAAGGGAGACAGACAAATCTGGGAAGATCGTATTTGACTTCCCACACAGCACATTGTATGTATATGTAAGTATCGGGAAGATCGTATTCGACTTCCCACACAACATGTCTTGGGTATGTATGTATGTATGTATGTGTAGCAGCAGAAGATCGTATTCGACTTTCTACACGGCATATTCTATACTCTGTGTTTGTGTGTAGTCCAAGCAGGCTAGGTATGATTATTTACTCTATCTCTATTCTTAATTTGTCTATTTTGTAATTGATTGTGATATTCTAAAGCTAATAACCTACCTGTCTGCGAATAAACTATTTTGTTTGTAACTTGCGTGATCTCCATGACTCTAATTCATCTTATACCTTTTCAGCCTAAATTACAACTGAATACTCAGGGGGAAATGGTGGCCAAAGACCGACCGATCGGCGGGGCGGTACACCTGTGGTAGTTCTAAGCTGTGAGGCCAGCAATTTCTGTCCCTTAAAGGGTCGGGGGACGCACGGCTCTTGTGATTTGGTCTTCTGGTTCCTGCCAAATTAGCTCTAAGGAGCCCAGTTAATGCTACGCCGACCTGGGCTCGCAACTATCATGGCAGGTTTGCATGTATTGTGTTGACTGGACCCTCAGCCTCTGAGTTCTCTACCGAACTGAGATTTCAACAGTAATGCTAATCCCGGGAGCATCTATTGAGTAATGGTGGCGCAGGTACAAGTCGAATGTAATCACTCCCGAGGTCCGCGTAAGTTGCAAACCCAAATTTCAAAATTATATTTTAAATGGAGTCAGATAAATGAGTAAAACTATAGTAACCACTAAGCGTACAATACGGCCCCGTTTGAGAACGGAGACTATTGTACTGATCCGTTTCTGGCCAGCTGTAAGCGGGATATGGGGCAGGTCAATCCATATCCGACCCATGGCAACGGACCCAGTATATTCTTAACATAATTGTGCTCTGTTCTTGTACGGAGGATAATAATTAACCCTACTAATGTTCTCCCAGCAACGCCAGAAGGACAAGCACGCAAAACCCCCTTCGGCCCCCGCTAAATTTCGTCATTGGGTTAGCGTGGGGTTTTACAATAGCAAACAGATTACCCTTATGTTTTATTATGATGTAGTTATCACGAAAAGTCCACCATTAACCCAGGGGAGAAGTGTAGGGTGTAAAGACAGAAGTGTCCAAATGGGGGCACTGTGGGAGTGTCCTGAGCCTTTCCCATAGGAGGCATTCTGGTGGTGGGTCACGGACGCATTCTTTTCCCATGACTCACTGACCCCTCAACCAAAACACCGCCAGAACTCCCCCGCACAGCCACAGTCCATCTTTCCCTTATCTCCTTCGGAGCCGATGGCCTGAAACTCCCGAAAGGTAGTATTGTCCTCTGTTCCTTTGACACATACCAGAAGCCCCAGCTCTCAGGCTCCTCACACAAGGCAGCCCTTCCTGAGTCCCACTTTGTCTTTGGATACCCAGGGTCATAGGGCTGACTGTGGGTTGAGGTGGGTTATGTAAGGAGCGGATCAGATGTCGGATGGTCGGGGGAAAAGGTTGCAAGATATTATATCTATGAATGTAGTTCATATGTGGAGTTTTCATGATAACTGCATTATGCTGTAAATATGTATTTGTACCTCTCATGGTAATATACCTTTTGGATAAACCTGATTTGGGTGAATTAAAGGAAAGGAGACAAAACCCCAGATTGCTTGGTTTCTTCTCCTTATCTCCAAAATCCAGGCCTTTGTTCTTGACCCTAAAAATGAGTCACCCATCTGGAATTTAGAGCCAAACCCCCACCAGGCAGTGGCCAGGGGGCTAAAACAAATGGCTTCTACAGAGACAGCTTTTGCCCAGTTTCCCCTTGGCTCCAGGACGGTTATGATATCAACGGTAGACTGTTACAAAAACTAGACCATTACACCAGTCGCACTGAACCAATCAGAATAACACCAAACATTACTATATTCTGACCTGGGATTATCATGAAACATCTTTATGCCATCTCCAGTATTCCTGTGCTCAAAACCTGTAAGGAATGTCAGAGAAGGGGGGCTCCACAGGGGGCCCAGGAAGACTCCTCCAGGAATCCATTTTACATTTTACATTTACATTTTTGTCATTTGGCAGACGCTTTTAATCCAAAGCGATTTACAAGTGCATAGGTTCTACCATAAGTCAGAGCATCACATCCAGAAACTAGCAAAATACACAGGAAATGCTGTTCTAAACATAGTTGTCATCAGAAGTGCATTTTTTTTTTTTTTTGGGGGGGGGGGGGGTTAGACAAGGATAGGGATATCAGAAAGGAGGGGCAGGGGAAATCAGGAGGGAGGACTAAGGTAGAGTTTGAAAAGGTGGGTTTTGAGTCTGCGTCGAAATAGGGGGAGGGATTCTGCTGTTCTGACAGTGGTAGGCAAGTCATTCCACCACTGAGGAACCAGAACGGAAAACAGGCGTGAACGTGCAGCTCGACGGCCAGGTGTACGTAGAGAGGGAACCGTAAGGCGACCAGAGCTGGCAGACCGGAGTGGTCTAGCTGGGGAGTAGGGAGTGATCAGGGATTGTATGTAAGGTGGGGCAGTCCCCTTAGCAGCCTGAAATGCCAACACTAGGGCCTTGAAACGGATGCGTGCGGCAATAGGAAGCCAGTGGAGGCCAATGAGAAGCGGGGTGACATGAGCCGACCTGGGCTGACTGGTGATCAGGCGGGCTGCAGCATTCTGGACCAGCTGGAGGGGCTTGATCTAGTTTCTAGTTCTCCCCCACAGGCATGGGTGCCAAAAGGTGGGGGCTAACAATGTATGCTCCGGGAGGGGGAAGTCAGCAAGCTGACCAGCACATGACACCAAATGTTACTTATTGCTGGCTTACACTTGTTTTGTGATCCTTTTAGCATTGAACACAGTTCAAGAATCTTTGGCAGTTCCTTTGACCCCCACTTTCTGCTCTTCCCATCATACAAATTGATCTTGGTCTCATCTGCTCCCAAGACCTTTTTCCATAACTCTGCAGACTCTTTTAGGTGCTTCTTAGTAGACTGTAACCTGGTTGTCCTGTTTCTGCGGCTAGTGGTTTGCATCTTTCAGTCTAACCTGTCTAGTTAGGTTTGTGAAGACTTCTGTAGACAGCAGTCAGTAACACATTCCGTCATTCACGTTTCTGACCAGTCAGACAGGTTTTTTTTCCATTGTGGTGAGAATTCTTCAGAGGTCTGGACAACCTGGCAACACTGAGTTGGGCTGACCATTCTCAGAAGGATTACCAGCAGTCCCCACCCTCATTATTATTTTTTAACAGAAACATAGGATCTTCTTCTATTTTCTGGAGGGGTTTCTTTTAGAAATGTATGCCCAGTTTAGGAAAGATTACACAAAATGAATCAAATAATCAAATAGGCCCTAGTCCTTATCTTTGTTGTACTCTTAGCATTTGAAATTGTACTTCCCTCTAGGATCTTTCAGTGCACTAGTTCTTGGTGATGACTGAGTATGTACTTGTCACTCTGTTGTACGTTGCTCTGGATAAGAGTGTCTGACAAATAGCAATGATGTAATGTAATGTAATTTAATTCCATTGTTCACGTTGGAAACACGGTCTCTCTTAGTTTTGTTCTTTGTCCTGCTAGTTATGTAAACATTAACTTATTTCAGAAACATTTAATTTAACCTTATCTCAGCTTATGAATAAACTTTTCAGTAGTTTATGGATATAAACATTGCTGGCATGAATGACATTCATGGCATATCAGTGGAAAGGTTTCTTAGTGTTGTCGTGCAAACATTAAGTTATGTTATGGAAATCATACAGTATCTTGTCTTGGGGTATCCTATTATAAGAGTGAAAATCTGGACGCATGTCAGAAAATAGCAGATCAATTATTTTCTTTTTTTTCTTTTTTTTTGTACCAGCGGTGCCCGAGATATGGGCATTTGAAACCTGCCATCTTGGGGACGCTATGTGTCTTTAAAAAAGTAAAAGGTCAGAAAATGTCTCAGAATTTACCTAAAGAAGTGATCAGTCTCAATTATAGTACATTCTGGGGTGCGGAATCCAAGAGTCATTTTGGGTTGTTTTATGTAAAAAAGGAAACACATGGAATTTCTAGATTATTTTAAAGATTTTTTTTAAATACTGCTGCTTTTTACAGTATGCTTATGCAGATATGTGCACAGTTTTCATTATTGGTAGGTATTCTGGTATAACTTCATGCCTCCACTACACTACTCCATGCATAGAATTCTGTTCTGGCTCCACGGTGGTGGAACGACCTCCCCGTTGAGGTCTCTCCCCACCTTCAAGCGCAAACTGAAGACGCACCTCTTCAAGCAGCACCTCTCCCCATCCCTCCCTGCCTCCCTGTGAACCTTAACCCATTTAATCCCAAATTTTTCCTTGCAAAGTAAGTGCATGCATTTTACTCCTTAGACCTCCCTTACACATAAACTGTATGTTTTTTTTAATTTTATGATGGTTAAGTTAATGAAAAATTTGGTTTTATCCTCAGTCACAATTGTGACCGGTGGGAAACAGCATCGTCAAAATTTACAGAATTTCTTCAATTTCACCCATTTACACATTTAAACTATCAGGATAACAATAACATCTGCAACATATAACACCTAGGCATGGTGAGAAGTGTGTCCAGAACTTTATTACTATTTTTCAAGTAACACAACTCATCTTACAGGAACATAGTAAAAAAGGTACTTGGGCACTACATACTGTAGTGTACTAACAAATGACAAAAAAGCATAAATGTCAGTGCTGGCAGTGCATACTGTGCTTTAAAACATTGTGCAAAAGGTAGCAAGCCAATTCATATGTTGTACTAACAGTGACAATAGTTATTTCACAGTCTCATAAAACTGCTCATAAAACAACAGTAGAGCTATGAATGTTTGAACTTACAAAATAAAAACTGGCAGTAATTTGTCCCAAAAAATAAATACATAAAAGGTCTACAATAAAAAGTGACCACTAACATTGTTGCCAGAAGATGAGTATATTATTCGGCAAAATCATAAATCAGTGCAGGCCCTAAAACAGTGCAAAAGGCACTAGGGTAGTGCGTACTATCAGTGACAAAAATCAAGTTGCCATATTTCACTCTCATAAAAAAGTTTCAATTAAAATGAATGTAAAATAAATAAATAAAGTGATTTAAAAGAAGAGGTAAGCTCAGCTCATAGGCTTATTGGTTAGATTTCACTTTCCATGAAAAGGTTTAAAGCACTCGATGTGGAGCGGTACACCACATTACAAAGTTTAAATCAAAATAAATGTAAAAAAAATAAAGTGATTTACTGTAACATCAGAGGTCCGCTCGGCTCATAGGCTTATTGGTTACTGGATTTGGATTTCACTGTCCATGAAAAAGTTTGAAGCACTCGATGTGGAGAGGTACATCACACTTCTCGCATGCATATACAGTGCGTCTGTTGCACCATCTGCATCTTAAGAAACGGTTCCCCGTGTTCACCGGCCAGTGATGCCTCCCATCACCTCTTGTAGAATCCAGAGGTATCGCGATTGAAGATCTTCTGCCTTGGCCAAGAGGCAGACTTCCATATGTCTTCAGGAGACCCAGGGACACAGATCACTGAAAGGTCAGGAGGTCATATTCACCACCAACGACATCTCTGAAGAACAGCCAGCTATTCACCACTGCACTGTGAAGGGACCAAGACCAGATTGGCCACCACCACCACCACCATCTTATCGAAGCCCTGCATCTTGACACCTGAAGATCATGCAGATCCACGCCGCCCATGTTTTGGTTGTATGTGAGGAAACACTGGGGCTGTGGTATTTTGACATAAGCTTTCTTCTCTTTGTTCCACTTGCTTGCATGACCCTCGGAATACTTCTCAATAGTATCTCCTTCCAGAGGTGCAAGCAGGAAGTAGACTGGCCTGGTCATGTGATGATTCAAACTAGTCATATGACATTGATCCAATTTAAAGGAGACAACCTATTCTTTCTTTTAAAGGTTAATTTTTTTGCCCCAAGCCAACTACCACACTTTTAGAGCTTCTAGAAGTAAAAAAAAAAAAAAAAAAAATGCAGTGACATTTTGGTGGGATTAAACGGGTTAACCCGTTTGTCTTTGCGATTTCATTTGTGTATCGGTATTTTTAGTTGGCTAGGTAAGCAGTATTTGGATAGTTAAGTTTGGTTACTTTTGCTTGGTTGTTTATTTGTTTATTTGTTGTTAAAAAAAAGAAGAAAAAAAAGGCCCTGGTCCTTATCTTTGTTGTATGGGTAGCAATTGAAATTGTACTTCCCTCTAGGGTCTTTCTGCGCACTTAACCCCTGGTTATGGGTATGCACTTTGTTGTACGTCGCTCTGGGTAAGAGCGTCTGCCAAATGCCAATAATGTAATGTAATGTAATGTAGAATTCCAGCATTATGCAGTGTTGATATTTTAATTATGTGTGTCTGCGATTATCTGGCAACCCTGGATGTAACTTTGAGGGAGGGAGTTATTACGTCAATTGCCCCGGCGCAG
Organism: Conger conger; assembly: GCF_963514075.1. Taxonomy (NCBI): domain Eukaryota; kingdom Metazoa; phylum Chordata; class Actinopteri; order Anguilliformes; family Congridae; genus Conger; species Conger conger. Next base: position 27,242,198 of record NC_083775.1, read on the forward strand.
CCTGCGTCTTTTCGTATTTACTTGTTTTTGTCAGCATAGTGCATCAGACATCAGTGAAATCATTTTCAAAGCGAGCTGGACCATTTTTTATCAAGACTTAGCAATGAATTTTCTTCCCGATTTTACAAAGGAGACGTGGGCTCTACTTGTTATTCTCTTAACGCTGACTCTTCTGTAAGTAGAACAACCTTGCTGTGTATCTGGTTAATTTGATAATTAATTCCAAGTGTTTAAATTTCAGGGACAACTCTGAAATAAATTATACCAGCAAAAAGGTGGGACCCTGTAATGTTACGGGTAGTTTTTGTCGCCTACATTTACCTCATGATTGTAGATTAGTGTCATACTGGACATTTGTTTTCCTAAATTCAGATGAATTATCCGTCAACGATTTCAGAATAATTACGCGGAATAATTTGGAATGATGTTGTGCTACACTTGTTGTTTTAACTATAACTATAGTCGTTAAAAATGTGTACGCCTACTTGTTCAGGCAACTTGTAACTTGATCTCCCGCATAACCTAAAAATTCAAGAAACACTTGGGTACCGTAAATCCTCAAATTGTGTCCGGGGTTTTTTTATTTACTTAGGGTGCACAAAGCACAGGCCTTTATTCGGGGCAGGCTTGTATTCGAGGCAGGCCTTTATTTCTTATTAGGCTTCTGTTGTAGAATTGTATTCTTAGACATAAAGTAAAAGGCCAACACTGTTCAACACTTCCTGTAACCGTTCAGAAATCAATTAGTGTAGGCTAATCAGGAAACACCGTTTGGTAAGTCATAGTGTCAGTGTTAACAGACTTATTTTATTGCAAATATTCTCAAACACAATAAATCACATGCAAGTCCAGAATCCATAAAACAACAACTTGCCACACACGCCTTCATGAACAATAACAAATTAGCGTAGATAACAGCAAGTTAAGGATCTTTTTTTCCTAAAGTGCGTCTTATTGTGAGACATGCGTTTCGTTTGGAGCAGCATACCGGTAGGCTATCAAAAGATTTTCGCTTTGGTTTGGGATTTAATTTACTTTTGGACTGTTTGATTCAATTGCTAAATATTGGGACTGATGGGCACTGAAATCTAGGGGGTATTTGATGGTTCACTGTTAAGTTTTATGTAGTTGAAAGAGTGTCGGGATTTCCACCCGTCTGTTTATTGCGAGCCAAGGCAGCCGCTTTCATTCATTCATTGAACGTGCGCTGTGCTGTAAATACATGGAAACCTTATTGCGTAGCAAAGTAGCCTAAATTGAGTTAATTTTTTATTTTGCCTGATTTACTTTTTATTAAATTCGTAGGCTGGAATGCCTCGCGGCAACAATTGTGTTTAAATGTATACTTATTCAGCCTTTGGCACGCTACTTAGAAGGGGGCGGCAAGCGACTGGTAGCTTGAGAGCAACGTGTTTGAGAATGGAGACCCATGGTGTTGGAGACCCATGGTGTTGGAGACCCATGGTGTTGGAGACCCATGGTGTAGGACAACAACTTTTTTGGTTCATACACACACTCATACACCGACGGCGATTGGCTGCCATGCAAGGCCCCGATCAGTTTGTCAGGAGCATTTGGGGGTTAGGTGTCTTGCTCGGGGACACTTCGACACAGCCCGGGCGGGGGATCAAACCTGCAACCCTCCATCTGCCAGACGACTGCTCTTATGGCCTGAGCCATGTCGCCACTTTTCATTGGCAACAGTATTAAACCAACCAACAATATAAAATATTAAGAAGAGCTCTTTTATTGAATTGAGTTAAATCGAAACAATGTCTTCTAGTGCTCATGGGCTGATAGCCCTACTGGTAGGCAATATTACCCCGGCTTGTATTTGGGGGCCGGCCTTTATTTGTCCGAATCGACCACGCGGCTTTATCCGAGGCTCCGGACACAATTTGAGGATTTACTGTATTCCAACATAAACGTCACTGCCCAACGGGAATGTCAGTGTTTCACCTATTATTTCGCTACTTTAGTTTGTTACTATACGTTAGCCCCTCATAAAGTAGCACCGATTTTTCTGTCCACTTGTACAACGTTCGTGCTGTAGTTTTTCTCCGGAAATTCTGCCTTGTGGAATATGTGGTTTGGAATATTTATTCAATTCAGAACTAAACATAGGATTCATGAATCATTTTTAATGTACAAAGTAGGCCTGTCAAGACGAGCGTGATTTGTAGTTGCATCATTTACCATTATTATAATAATTTAGCTGACGCTCTCATCCAGAGCGACGTAAAGAACAGTACAACATGAGTGCAATTCTCAAGAACACGGAAAAGTGGCTCACTAGAAAACGCTACAGTGATAATTCATGAAAAGCACTTGAGGCACTTCAGAACCTGATCCGTCATATGTAGGCTAATAGACTACAAGTGACAAAATTGAGATAGTCCAATCGAAAAACGGGTATTTAATCACTTCAAAAGTTTACAGTGAGATTATGACAAAACGCTGCATTAATATGTATAAAAACGAAAAAGACTTGCAATATATAACAAACAAAAAACACTCAATGAAAACGGCTAAACCAATAGCCTACTGTATGTCTATTTGCTGTTACTTTTTTGTTGTTTGTAATAAGAAAGTGTGATGCTTGGATACCTGATATTCCCTGATGGTACATCCCTGAAAGAACACACATATGGCTTTTTTTTTTTTTTTTAACCTTTTTTATGGGATATTTTCAATCGCCTTTGAATGCACAATGAGAATTTGCACACTCATACACTTAATTTTGAAGAGAACTGTATCGTCGCGCAAATGATTACTCAATAAACGTTTAATGCATATTTTAAAAAAACTAAAGTTGTGAAATTAATACTTGTCTAAATAACTTTTATGTAACTAGATGTGTTTGAGACTCCCTGTTTAATTGACGCAGTAAACCAAAAATAGTCTTTCATGTTGATAGGTTACAACGGCTGCTGTACATCAGTGATTTCATTCACCTCTTTCTATCATGTCACTCTAACTTGCCTTTGTAGGTATGGGTATGCACCTTATGGAGTCTTCAAAAAACTAGGAATCCCTGGACCAAAACCTCTTCCATTCATCGGAACATTTCTAGAATACAGAAAGGTAAGCGTTACACAGTGCAACATGGAACATTTCTTTCCTTTTATAGATTCCTTTAACCAGGGTGGCTTGCATTAGTTTGCAAGCAGGTGAAGCACTTTCCCCATGGGTATGGAAAACCCTGACTAAGATTTCAAACTGGCAGCCCTCATTGGCTCACGTGCCAGAAGTGATCATTTATTCAGAATATGGCTTAAACAACGGTATATTTTTATGTTCATATTTGTTTTCTTCTAGGGCCTCATTGAATTTGACACAGAATGCTATGAAAAATATGGAAAAATCTGGGGGTAGGTCTACTGCTCAAATCTGCATATGACATGATTAAGTCTGATGCCAAAATACAAAATCTGGAAAAGGATTTATGAAATATTTTTCCCCTGTAGGTTTTACGATGGAAGACAGCCAGTATTGGGCATTATGGACACCGGAATGATCAAAACCATTCTGATCAAGGAATGCTATTCAGTTTTCACCAATAGAAGAGTAAGACACATTTATCGAAAGGGTTTTCTCAAAAGGGGGAGTAGTGGTGGCAATTGGTCGTTTGGAGTAGATATTAGGTTGATTTCATGTACAGATTTTTGCAACTATTTAGTTCAAATAAATGAAATTGCTCTGGATACCAGAAACTTCTGTCACAATATTCATGATGTTTCCTGTTGTTTTGTGGTTTTCTTTCTTTAGAACCTGGGCCTGAATGGCGCTCTCTACGATGCGGTTTCTATTGTTGAAGACGAAGAGTGGAAGAGAATTCGCAGTGTTTTGTCCCCCTCATTTACCAGTGGCCGACTGAAGGAGGTGACCTTACTCAGTTGTCGATTGTGTCTTAGTCTTCCCTGCTTAATATATTGGGCTACACTTTATTTGAAGGGTCCTACTTAAGAGATATTTACTCACTGTAATTGGAACACCTGTCCACCTATGCAACTAGCTAATTAGCCAAGCATGTGGCAGCAGTGCAGTGCATAAAATCTGACTGATTTCCAGCTTTCCATGACTTATCTTATTTGCTTGTAGTTCAGTCCTGCATTGAAAAACACACAGAATCTCTGAGCAGTGGTGACATGTTTTTAAAAATTCAGACCAACTAAATACAGCCCTTTTGAAGTCTTTCTCTAGTCAATTTTAGAAATCCTGCACACCAAAGCAGTCACTCCATGGTTGCATGTCAGGTTTACTAAATAGTGCAGTGGGTCAAAATCACTGTTAGGGTGTGATTTGTGAGGATAGCAACACCCTGCAAATTGACTTTTGATACATTGTTAAATCTGTTACATTATTACATTACATTATTGGCATTTGGCAGACGCCCTTATTCAGAGCGACGTACAGTTGATTAGACTAAGCAGGAGACAATCCTCCCCTGGAACAATGCAGGGTTAAGGGCCTTGCTCAAGGGCCCAACGGCTGTGCGGATCTTATTGTGGCTACACTGGGATTATTTCCTTAAATCTCTATATATTTTCAATTTGTGGGATTTCTGTGAAGTTCTACCTCAGGTTGTTTATATAGTATATTTGTTCATGCAGTTCAATTTCAAATTACATTTTACAGTTTATTTGTCTACTCTATTTCTTTTACAGATGTTTACCATAATGACACAACATTCAAATAATTTAATCAGGAGTCTACAGAAGAAAGTCATCAATGATGAATCTGTGGATGTCAAAGAGTATGTGAGATTTTGCCGTAATAAAGACATTTGTCAAGGTCTATTGTGCTGTATATTGAATCCTTTAGTCTTTGCAAATCAATCTAGGCACACAAGAAATTATACCATGGAATAGGTTCAGTATTGCAATGCAGTATGTATCAACAGTAGAGTTCAGTGAAGGTAGAAAAATAGCAGGAAATTAATTATTTTCTCATTATTTTCTCAACTCAAAAAGGTTAATACCTGCTTATTGTTATGAGTAAGCTTAGGTGCTAGGCTTATATCTCATTTAATGTGATTCACATGTGTCGTTTAAAGCATTCATATATCTGTCTTGAAATGTCTATTTGAAATGTTTACTGGATACTTCCTATGTGTCTTTGCATACTTCAGGTTCTTTGGTTCATACAGTATGGACATTGTCACCAGTACGGCGTTCAGTGTCGACATCGACTCTCTCAACAACCCTGCTGACCCCTTTGTTGCCAACATTAAGAAAATGGTCAAGTTCGATATGCTAAATCCTTTACTACTTCTTGTGGGTAAGATGCGAAACCTTTTATTTCTGGGTCTATTATTAGAATCCATAATCAAATGACTGCCTAGTGTAGGTTCATGGAAAGAAATATATGGAAAACATAACTGGAAATGCAGAGAATGGCAAATTAAGAAAGTGTAATTGTCACTTCCTGTTTTGTTACGTCCTAACTTTTTAAAAGGTAGTCTTTGTTTATAAATATTAAGGAGAATATGGGATTACTGGCTCTCTTGCTCCAAACTCTCTTGAGGCATTGCCTGCTCTAGATGTACAGGTGTGTTTTTTATTGTCATTGAATTTAGTGTATTTTCATTAAACTGGGTGGCATTGTGTTTGGGTGTTTGATTGCACTGTGATCCCATACCTGTCTGTCAGCAACTCTCTGCTTTCACCTTCTATACATTTCATGGAAAACATGGATATATACACTACATATACACTCAGTGAGCACTTTATTAGGTATTTATTAGACTTCTTTTTTAGACCTATTAAGTCTTCTGCTGCTGTAGCCTATCCACTTAGAGGTTTGACGTGTTGTGTGTTCGCTCTTCTGTATACCACTGTTGCAATGCGTGGTTATTATTGTTACTGTCACCTTCAACCAGTCTGGCCCGTCTCCTCTGACTTCTCTCATCTGCTCACAGGATGATTTTTGTTTTTCACAACATTCTCTGCAAACTCGTTTGAAAATCCCAGGAGATCAGCAGTTTCTGAGATACTCAAACCACCCTGGCACCAACACTCATTCCAAAGTCGCTTAGATCAGTGGTTCCCAAACTCGGCCCTGGAGTACCCCTGTGTATGCTGGTTTCCGATCCAAGAATTGTAACCAAGAATTTCAACAAGCTGTTAATTTTCCTTAATTAGGAAGCTTAGTTTTTCATGGTTAGTTACTTGCTTAAACCACAATTTGACAGATAGCTATGGATACCATAAAGAATACAATTCAAAAATTAAAAAAATGCATCAGAAGTGCAGAGAAAATAATCTTTAACTGAACAAATTAAAAACACTGAATTGAATCAGTAGGCTCCTAATTTGTGAAAGTGTTGACACCTGGCCACAAAATCTAACCATTTGGAAGATAATGAAGAAACACATCTGCATATGCTTTTATGCATTTAGATGCTGCCACATGATTGGCTGGCTTAAATATTTGGTTAAATAATGGTTAAGGTATATGACTAGGACCTGCAAGGTCGGTGGTTCAATCCCCGGTGTAGCCACAGTAAGATCCACACAGCCGTTGGGCCCTTGAGCAAGGCCCTTAACCCTGCATTGCTCCAGGGGAGGATTGTCTCCTGCTTAGTCTAATCAACTGCACGTCGCTCTGCATAACAGCGTCTTCCAAATGCCATTAATGTAACATAATGTATTTTAGTCAGTATGCTTATTATTATTATTTTTTTGTCTATTCAGTTCTCTTCCCTTTCCTCACTCCACTGATGGAAAAACTTGGAATGTCCTTGTTCCCCACATCGTCACAAGATTTCTTCCTTGACTCACTTCGGAAAATCAAGGGAGATCGGGAAAAGAACGTTCACAAAGTATGGAAGTGTGGATGTTAAAAGAGTGGGTGTACATGGGGGGGGGGCAGCAAGTATGCAAGTATCCAAGCGGCTAAGGTGCTTGAGCGAAATAACTACAATGTAATGTAATTCACATTCTGTCTACTCAAATATTGATTTTGTGGCTGAATATGATGTGTACTTTATTTTAACTTTGTCTAGATAATATTCATGTCAATATTCATATTTTAATGGATTTTTTTGTGTAGAGTCGGGTAGACTTCCTGCAGTTAATGGTGGACTCTCAGATTCCAGAGCAAAGCGCTACTTCAACTGAAGACAAGTCAGAGAAAGGTATTTCTCATGGTTTGATCAACAGTGTTTATGGAACACTTGGAGCCTTTTTTTTCTATTAAAGTTGAATTTAAAAGTAGAGTTTGCTTTGTTGTATACCTAGTTTTGATCAAGTGTTTTAACTGTTGATATGCTATACTGCCTTTGGTATTCCCAGTGCAGCATGTTAAACAAGGGTGTTCACTGTGTTTTTTTTGATATTGTTCATGTATGTTTTTGATTGAAAATGAAAGGGAAAAGAGAGCCAAACACGAACATTTAGGAACATATTCTTCATTTTCCCCCTCTTCCCCATCCCATTAGTTATGTTTTGATCTATATATAAACTAATAAGGGTAACTTCTCCTTTGTGGTTTCTGTGCAGGGCTGACTGACCATGAGATCTTGTCTCAGGCACTGATATTCATCTTTGCTGGTTATGAGACTAGCAGCAGCTCCCTCTCATTCCTTGCCTATCTGATGGCGATGAACCCTGTTGTCATGAAGAAACTACAAGATGAGATTGACGAAGTCTTTCCCAACAAGGTAACTACTGTGCTGTCCTGTACCATATGTGCCATTGTTCATTATTTTCAAATAGATTTGGCACGCACCATGGGGTGAGCAGTGATTGGTATGGTATGTGCTGAAAGGCCACAATGCGACTTCTGAAAACTCAATAAAGGAAGTAAAAACTGTGGTTGTAATTAATTGTCCTTTTAATTAATTATTTATAGGGTTATTTATTTATTTAATATTAGCAGTCCTAAACCTCCATAAGATGTAACCAATCTCTGCTATTCTTAAACTGTTGTCCTTGAGTTCTTTATGGTCTCTCTCAGCATCTGAGTGGGCAATGTGCACTTGCATCCTCGACTACTAAATGTTGTATTATTGCCCTTAGAGTGCCACGTGGTATGTTTTAGCAAAAACGTTTTTTACCCATTACCAGACTTCTGAATTGACAGTTCTTTGACTTTTCCCTTACTGATGGATGACAAAAGAACAATAGATTTACCAACATAAATAACTGTATATACATGTATATACATATAACTGTATATAAACTATATATATATATATATAAAATTGTGAAACGTCTTTTGTTTTTTTTCCTGCAAGGCCCCAATCAAGTACGAAGGACTGATGCAGATGGAATACCTTGACATGGTGATTAATGAGTCCATGAGGATGTTCCCTATTGGTTTGCGTATCGAGAGGGTGTGCAAGAAAAGCGTGGAGATCAATGGGATGACCATTCCAAAAGGGATGGTCATTGCCATCCCTGCCTACATCCTGCAACACGACCCCACACTGTGGCCCGAACCTGAGGCTTTCAAGCCAGAGAGGTAGAGCACCCTAGTAGCCACTCCAGACCCAAATCATGTGACAATACTTGTTTATTTGGCTGTTCATTATCCTACCACTTGAAGAAGTGGAACATGACTGAAGATTTTAGAAACTATCACAATGTACAGTGCAGAACGGTGACACAATACTTGTAGTTTTAACTGTACAGCAATTAATATGTCAATTAATACGTTAATATGTCAGCTTTAATTTTAGGGTATTTGCATCCAATCTAGTGATCCTCTCTCTCTCTCCCCCCCCCCCCCATTTTATGGGAGTAAAGTTAATTGGACAGCAAGTAACATAAGAACTAGAGTTGATTCTGGCATTTGCATTTGGAGTGTTTTGCTCTCTTTCGGAGTCTTGTTGAGTCTCATGAGAATCAAGTAAGTATCAGTGCCATGAGGACAGAAAATCAGAATAAATTGACCAGAGACGTGTGTCAAAATCAACTGATTGGTATATTAAGTGCCAATAATACACTGGTATGCTCAGCAATAGCATACAACCTGGTAGACTTTGGCAGACCACTATTGTGGACGATCAAAGAATGCTTTCTATTGTGAAGAAAAAACCCTTTTCGACTTACAAACAGACCCAGACAGACCCAAACAGACCCCTGGCATAGATGTGTTGAAGACAACCATGAAGAGAAATCACCAGCATTGCCTCAGAGGGTTCGGCACAAGATGCAAACCACTGACAAGCATCAAGAACAGAACAGCCAGGTTAGAGTTTTAGAAAAATTCTGGAAGAAAGTCTTATGTGGACAGATGAGTATTAACCCATTCCAAAAATTATGGGAAGAGGGAATTGTGGAGAAAGAAGAAGACTGCTCATGATCCAAAGCATGCCACCTCATCAATGAAACATGGTGGAGGTAGTGTTATGACTTGGGCATGTATGGCCGCCACTGAAACCAGCTCACTTATTGATGATGTCACTGCTGATAGCAGAACAAGATAAATTCCGTACAGAACTATGCCCATATCCAATCAAATTCCTCAAACTGAATTCAAATTCATACAGCTCACGCATACTGCAAAAGCAACCAAGACTTTTAAAAAGCTAAAAAGTGGAATGTCCTGGACCATCAATCACTCAATCTGAATCCACTTGAACATTCCACTTCCAGAACACAAGACTAAAGCCAGAAAGCCCCTAAAAAGAAACAAGAATTGAAGATGGCTGCAGTACAGGCCTGCCAGATCATCAGCAGGGAAGATCTCATCGTCTGGTGATATCTGTGAGTCTCAGACTTCAGGCAGTCATCAAATGCAAAGGATCCTCAATATGACTAATGTTCATTTGTCCAATTACTTTTTGTCCCCTAAAATGAGTGGGCTGTTGTATAAAAAGGACTGGAATTCCTACAATGATCACCCAATATGGATACAAGGACCCTCAAATAAAGCCTAGTCTGCACTTTATGGATGCAACCCTGGGTACCTTGATTCTGAATTCTGTTATTTTATTGTGTACAAAACTTTAAAAGACGATATTGCCAGATTGACATTGCGTTCATAATCACACACTATGTTCATAGTATGGACCCTGTTTTGAGTCTTCTGAAACATAATTCCTTAGTCATCTCACTTGCATTCATTTTTTAACCCGATAAACCTATCCAGACATACTCATGCTGTACAATAAGTATCGCCCTCGACACTATAGCAGAAATTCACACGGACACACACTTTAGTCTTGGTAATGGCGACAGAGACATTGCATTATGTAAACAACCAACTGCCACCAATTTGAACCAACCAGCGAAGTAAATGGACTACCATCTATGGCATTACTGAAGAAAAGGGCAAACTTACAAAGACTTGGCTGCTTACATGCTTAAAACACTGCGTATTTGTAAGTTGTCTTGCTTGACAAAGGGGCAATTGAAAGTAAAGAATTGTTAATCATGATGTGCTTCATACTGATTGGCATGGAATATTCTCAGCTTTAGCAGCCTTTTTTAAGCTATATTGTTTTATTTTGCATTGTCCAGATTTAGCAAGGACAACAAAGAGAGCATTGACCCATATGCCTACCTACCCTTTGGAGCTGGTCCTCGAAATTGTATTGGAATGAGATTTGCCATAATCATAATGAAGCTGGCCTTGCTTCAGATACTTCAGAACTTCAACTTTGCAGTCTGCGAGGACACTCCGGTGAGGAATCTTGGCTAAATATGTTCGATCTGCCTTCCTGCTTTTGCGGACAACTGTGATGGAACGCTGTCTGAAACGTAACACTTTCCTCATACATTTAAATATGGATTTGAACCACCCCCTAATAGGAAATGACCAGTGATGCTATGTTTTCACTGGTATTGTTGGGTTTTTCGGTGTGTTTGTGGCACAGTTCCTGTATTAACCACAACAGCATATTTTTTTCAGTTTAAGTTTTTCCAAGCCAAAAACTGGAAAATTCTTGACAGGCAAAGTCTTTCACTCAACCTGCATCAAACTGAAAACAAGTATATTTCTTATGCTGAAGAGAATGGCTGCAGTAGAGGCCTGGCAGAGCATCACCAGCAAACATACTCAGCACCTGGTGATGTCTATGGGTTACAGGCTTCAGCAATCATTGCATGCAAAGGATATGCGACAACATACTAAACATGACTACTTTCATTCATATGAAAAGGAGGAAGCCCGCACACTGATATGCTCCTCACACAACTTTATTCCAGACGTTTCAATCCTAGTGTATCTACCTCAGGACCTGCTGAAGATACACTCGGATTGAAACGTTTTCTGCAATAAAGTTGTGTAAGGAGCATATCAGTGCGTGAGCTTCCTTTTGATTCATGCGATTTCAGCCCGTCACCTTACTAAACTGGATGTGCGTATGCTGGCCATCTTTAATATTACTTTCACTTACATGACATTAATGTGTCACTGACATTACGGTGCTCTGAAATAGGGGGCTATGTATAAAAAGTGCATACAAAAATACCCTTTAATAAAACCTAATAATCTGCACTTAGAAATCAAATATTGTGGAGTACAGAGCCAAATCAATAAAATATGTAGGCTATTGCTCTGTTCTGTGAATGCATCTAGTCTGAGGAGAATGAGATTACATGTGTAATCAAATCCCATCATTCTTAACAGATACCGCTTGACCTGGATGCTTCTGGATTTCTTCAACCAAAAAAACCTATCAAGCTGAAGCTTGTCCCGCGCATTACAGCAAATGAAGAATAAACAGGAAGGGTTTGCCTCAATCAGCCCAGCTTTATTAACAAACATGTTTGCACAATAAAGAAACCATTTTGGAGTTATACCTTCTATTCTAGTCTTTCTATAGGACTTTGCTGATGGTAATTATTTTCATCCTTGTCAATGATTCAAATCACGACACATTTTGGTAGTATTCCACATGCTTACATCTTTTATAGTTTTCTGAAGTTAATTATATTAAGCTGATGTATCTCTTGGGAAATTGCATGTTTAAAGGCTAAATACAATGTGTATACTGTAGTCGAGTGTGTGATAGTCTCTGCCAGTCCTAAGCACTGACAACTTGCTTAATGGTAGAACAGCATTGCTGTTATTGTGACCAAAGCGTACTGTAATACATGGGAACACATAGAATATAGAGCAATTCTGTTACAGTGGGGCTTCTTAACAAGTTTTTTCTTGTGAATTTGTCACTGTGTCACTCACATAATACTGCTAACCTATATGTAGGCTGTAATGCTGCACCTATGTGAAAATCTATTTACTAGTGTAAATTACATTAATGATGAAATTGATTGAAATTCAAATCGATTCAGCTTGTTAAATGCCATCAATGTTAACTTTTGAAAGGAAGCTGTATTTTATCTTTGCTTGCAATACTCCTTATTTGTGATATGTTTTCTTGGAGTATACAAGCACAATAATCTTTTATTAAATTACTCATCATGTTTTCGCGAGTTCTCTGTGGGTCACATTTAGTTCCTTTAAATAAGATTCTTTGTTTTCTATGTTTCAACATTTTGAGTTCCCCTTTAAAAATCGAGTTACGGGCTCTTTAACCAAACATCAGTTGCTTTATGTAATTGTGTCAAATGTCAGTGAGTTATTCATGAACATGTGATGAACCGACTGATGAAATCTGACTTCAGCTTGCAGCTAGCATGTTCCAGGTGACATCGTTAAAAAAGTACAGCACTGTGCAAAAGTCTTAGGCAGTTGTATAACACACTGTAGAGATAAGATTCTTTCAAAAATAATTTAATGAAAGGTCCTAAATAAACGTACTATACATTTTACATGACATTTTAGTCATGAATCAAATCAATATTTTTTGTGACTTTAAAACTGGATCACTTCTCTGAGATCAACGCTGTCCTGCAGTTCTATAAGACAATCAGCACGGAGGTTGTTTCAAGCATGTTGGAGAACTTGCCACATTCCTTCTGTAGACTTTGGTTGGCTCCTTGCTTCTGATGTGACAGCCTTGATAAGGTTTTTATGTAAAAAGTAGTCAATTGCTAACAGTAATATGTTACTTTTTTAAAATTAAATACAAAAATGTCTCTCTAAAATTAAATCTTTAAATTAATATATAATAATATTTAATAATCTAAAATTAATATTCGTAAATCTCAAATGTGTTCTTTTATATGAACATACACAAAAAAATGTACATATATATAATAAAGTCTAGGGTGCCTAAGACTTCTGCACAGTAGTATATGCTGGACTTTTCTCACAAAACTTACATTGCATTAAATGTATAATTAATAAAATCTTCCTGTGCCTGTGGCCACATACCTTTTATCTTTTATTGCCTTGCTGATTTCATCCAGCTCTTTTGAAAATAAGGCAGTAGGTAGCACAAGCCAAATGGCTTCATCAAAATAGTATGTTGATCTCATTAAACATAGCATTAATTCAATCTATTTGATACAGTGAGACATTATGGTGGTACCCTGAAATGGAGGAGGGAAAGGGGCTGGCTATAGATAATAAAAATGCTGTAATTTCTACATGGTTAGACCAAAATCTGTAAAACTCAACAGAACCAACTCAAGAAAAAATGTCTTTGTCCCAGACCTTATGGAGAGCACTGTCGGGAATCACTGGAGATGGATGAGAAAAGGAGTGGTATGAGTTTGTTAGTCAGATGAGCAACACCATTCTGGATAATCTATGATGATAAGAATAATGATAATAATAATAATAATAATAATAATATAAGAGGTTGGATCTTGAGGAGGGATTTAACATTTTCTACATTCTCTGATATCCTGATGTTTATCGGAAGAGCGTTCCACAGAGAGGGAGCAGCCACAGGGAAAGCTCTGTCAATAAGCTCATGGAGGTCAGATGGTGAGAGTATGAGAGGGGCAGAGCGTATGAGGGGGACTGTACCTACACAGTAAACAAGGGGGGGAGGGGCCAGGTCATTGAGAGCTTTGTTTGTAGGTGAACAAAAGAATTTTGAAACTTGATGGGTGCCTTCAGGGGGAGCCATTGTAGGTTTTTTTGTGGGCTAGCATTCTGGCAGCAGAGATTTTGACGTGTTGAAACTTGGTCAGTTGGGTGTTAGGGAAGCCGGCGTAGACGGAAAATTACAGAATTCAGGCCAGGAGGTAACTATGTATGAAAAAGGGATGTTATTCCTACACTGATGAACCAATATGGATGTGAATACTTAGTCTACACTTTATTCCCATATTCTTTTTTTTTTTTTTTATCCAATCTGTTGGACTACAAAGCCAAAAAAATTAATAAAAATAAAACTGTGTCACTGTCCAAATACTATGAGAGTTGTGTGCACTATGTCTTAATTTCTCAGATGTTAGTCCAAGCTTGCCAAAAGTTGTGAAAGGTCATTTTGTTGAAATATGTCATTCAATTTCCTTACTAATCTAGAGGTGCTCACTATGGATATTACAACTGTTATGTCCTACTGTCCATTACAGTGAACAAAAAAACGTACTACGAAAGAATTACAGTTCATTCTAATTTGAAACCCAAGTTATGCGTTTCCCATAGCTATAACATAATGCGGGTCTGAGAGGGTTAACTTACAGTGTGAAATAAAGGTCAAAGTAAAGTGGACGCCCTCTCAAAATGATTGGTTCCCAGATTTGACAACTGTAGAGATACTTCCCAAAGCGATATCAAAGAGCTTAGAAGGAGAGTCCTGCATGGTCTCTGGCAATATAGTCTGCGCCATCGCTAGCTCGCGGCGTCTGGTGGTATAATGTACTTAATTCCCTCATTCACGGCGGAGACATGGACTCTCTTAGCTTTGTTCTTTGCCCTATTACTTACGTAAGTGTGAACTTTTTTCAGCGAAAATATATGCCGCAGAAATGTTAGGTTTTCATTCTGCCTTATCTGCTCTCTTTATACCTGTCGTCTGTTTCGCATTAATAATTAAATGAAAGGTCCTAAATAAACATGCTATAAATTTTACATTACATTTTAGTCATTTGGCGGAATAGTTAAAAACTGAATCAAATCAATACTTTTTGTGACCACCCTTCGGCGTTAAAACGGCATCAATTCTCTATGATAGCCAATGCTGTCCTGCAGTTCTATAAAGTTCACGCATAAACGTTTCGCATTTTTCCCTCATTGCCTAAATAGGCTAAACTTTTCAGTAGTCGACGTATATAAAGTCACCGGCATTAATTAACCTACGTTATGGCCTGTCATTAACATGCGAACTGGTATTGCACATTATATTAGATTGATTGGCGTAGACTACCTATTATACGCGATAGGCTAATGTAGTAGTAACAGTTTCTTGTTGTAACAGTAACAGTTTATCGGTGTTGTAAAAAAACTTGGTCTACAAAAAATGCACTTTAATTTGCTGTTAGGGCACAGGGTGGTGAAATAAGAAAAGCTTTTACATTTTTTATTGTCAAGAAAATGTTTGGGATAGTCATCGGGTAGTTCATAAATATTGACTCGAATACGTTTTGTCCATTGCCTAATGTAGACTGATAATTTTACCTGGATCTTCCTTTCATAGATATGGAATATGGCCCCTTCGTCTCTTCAGTAAACGTGGGATTCCTGGACCCAGGCCACTGCCATTTTTCGGGAATATGTTGTCATTCAGGAGAGTAAGTACCAACCTCCCTTTGATCAGATGTTGCCTGAAGTGAGGTACGTTAACTAGGCTACGAATACAGTTATCGTCAATTATAGAGTTGATTAATTTTGTAAGCATATATTTTATTCGACTGTATTTTTTCCACTCTATAATTAACCGCAAATTGGCTTTTTTCATTTTGGAACACGGAAGTGTTTGTTTTTTGAAGGGTACCACCCGGTGATGGAATGACGTCACGGTGGTGCCCAGTCAACAAGGTGATTATAGTTCTAATTTTTAAATCCGTTTTTTATAGGTTTTCTGTTCTATTTACACATTTCCTTTCAGTTTAGTTTTATGAGTTGCTGGCTATTTTTATTTTTTGTTTATTGGACACACATTTCTATTTCGTTTTTCTATAGTTGCACACTATAATATTTCGTTGGACTGCCTTTACCTTTGATTACGGCGCGTGTTCGCCGTGCCATTGTTTCGACGTCACAACATTTATTGAGTTGCATTGACTAAGGGAGAGTCAAACCACTCCGTAAAGTCTTCTCCAACACACCCCAAAGACTTTAAATGGTGAAAATTATTCCTCATGCTCCATGAACCACTCATTCACAATTTGAGCCCGATTAATTCTGGCAGTGTCGCCTGGAATATGCCCATGCCATCAGGGAAAAAAATCCATTGATGGGATAACCTGGTCATTCAGTGCATTCAGGTACTCAACTGACTTCGTTTTATTGTGACATACATTGCTGAGCCTAGACCTGATCAATTGAAGCAACCACAGATAACCCTTTTTTTTTTGGCCAGGCAGTGTATATTGGTTTTAGTTTTAGTTTAAATCTTGGGGGAAATAAAAACCTGTACTATCCCTCCAACTTCATGTCCTGTGCCCAATGCCCATTCAGAAACATGAAGTGGGTTAAAGTTAGTTAAAATGTAATGTTAACTGTAATTTTCAATAACAGAACAGGCTACAGTACTCAAAATGACTGTTTCGTCATCAGGGGAGCTCAGAGAATGTGGTACAACACTTTGTTTGATATTTTATCTCTATTACCACAAATATTGTCAACAACTTCAATATTAACAAACTCCACAACAAATGTGTTATGATGTTGGGCATTCCAACACAACATTTCCTTAATCTATCAAATAACACATTAGGTTTGGTAACACCTCATCATTGACTTGCTGATTCTACTTATTACAGGGTATTCAAAATTTTGATGTGGAGTGCCGGCGTAAATATGGAAGAGTCTGGGGGTGAGTAGGCCTATGTATAAATGCAAAGCAAAGAGTTCCCATGCCTAATACAGTGAAAGTATTTCTGAAAAAGTATTTGCCGCCTTCCCGATTTCCAGATCTTTAGACAGAATGTAATATTAGACAAACTGAACCTGAAAAAGTTATCAAACACCCATATCTCCCCTTTGAAAAAAGTAATTGCCCCCTTATAAATAATAAGTGATTGCACTTCCTTTAGCATCAATAATTACAACCATACACTTCCTATAATTTCATATCAGTTTTTTACATCGCTGTGGAGGAATTTTAGCCCACTCTTCTTTGCAAATCTGCTTTAATTGAGACAAATTGGTATTTGAACATGAACTGCTCATTTCAGGTCCTGCCACAGCATCTTTATTGGGTTCGTGTCAGAAATAGGCCACTCCGAAACTTCAATTTTCCATTTTCAGCCATTCAGATGTGTTTGCTTTATGCTAGACATAATGGGACCTGTGTTGTGCAAAAAGTTTCACTTTTGAATCATACTGTATGTCCATAGAACTGCATGTAGCATAGTGGTACATGACTGGTACCCGCAAGGTCTGTGGTTCGATCCCTGGTATAGCCAAAATAAGATCCGCACAGCCATTGGGCCCTTGAGCAAGGCCCTTAACCCTGCATTACTTCAGGAGAGGATTGTCTCCTGCTTAGTCTAATCAACTGTACGTCATTCTGGATAAGAGCGTCTGCCAAATGCCATTAATATAATGTAATGTAGAACATTATGCCAAAGGCTTTGGGACCATTTAGCTGTCTGTTTGTTTGTTTGTTTGTTTGTTTTTTGCAAATATGAGGCAAGCATTTGTCATGAACATTGACCTTAGCTGAGGCAAGAGAGGCCTGCAGTTCTTTGGATGTTTAAATTAAATTAATAAAATAATCATTTAAAAAAATATGTTTTGTGTTTACTCATGTTCCCTTTGTCTAATAAGACATTTTAATCTGGAAACCATTGTGACAAATATGCAATAATATATTAAATTAGGCAAACATGAAAACAATGTCCTGTTTTTCATTTGGTGAAGAATATGCTAATGACTGTTCATAGAATCTACCTTTGACTTTACACCTCTGTTATGTGAAGCACATTTTCATCTCTGTGCACAGGATCCTTGAGGGGAGAAAACCCATAATTATGGTCACAGATCCTGCGGTTATCAAAACCGTAATGGTGAAGGAATTTTACACTTTATTCACAAACCGAAGGGTAGGTTCAACTTCCTTATCCATTTATAGAGCCCTGTTAATAAATGGTAAATAAAACGTATGGCCAGTGTCCATAAAGCCTCTGAAATTAGGAGCACTAATCTAGAACCAGGTTCACTTTGTCCTGGCCAATCTATTATGAGCTAAAAAGTAAACTGGATCCTGCCTGTAGATCTGGATTAATTCTATCATATGCTTAGTGAACACTGGCCCTGATCTATCCACACTCACTGGAGTCTCAGTGAATAAAAAAAATAGAGCAGGTAGGACAACTAAGGAATAATTAACCCATATTTGAATAAAGTCTAAAAACAGTAAGTGAAAGTATTAAGCTACCTTTGGTTTAAAAAACATGTATTAAGTAGCAGAACCACATCTAAGCCTAATTCCCTATTCTTTGCCATATTTCCTAACCTATTTACTACAACAGGCCAGGCCAGAGGTTTTAGGCTACTTCTGGTTTTAAAGATTAGATTAGATTCTGTCAATTTATCTAGAGAGAGAGAGAATATGTTAATGTGCTTGTTTTAATATGTTTGCTGTGAGTGTTCATACTCATTGCATGTTGTACACATGGCTTCCATGTTTCTCTGTGTTTAAATGTAATGCTGGATAACATATGATACTTTGGCAGTGTGACTATAGTTGTTCTGCTAATAAAGCAAATTGAAATGAAAAAAATTGGAACTCAAATTGGATCTAAACGACAATGTTCATAATTATGAACAATGGATAATAATGAGAATGTATTAGAGATTTGTTTTTCTTAGCTTTGTGGTGGAAGAAAATAGTTATTTTTTTATGATACAGTATACGAGCTTCAGAGCTATTCTGTGCCCTTTTATGCATTTCATCTCCAGGTTATTGGCTTGATGGGGCCCATGAGCGATGCTGTATCCTTGGTGGAAGATGAAAAATGGAAAAGAATCCGCAGTGTTCTTTCCCCATCCTTCACCAGTGGAAGGCTTAAAGAGGTAACAATTATTTTCTTTGTTTGGCCAATATCGCACACCACTACCCACGATGAAGTGCATTTCATTTGTCATATGATGGCTGTTACCAATGCACGTCTGTATTTTACGCAGCTGAATTCTTTGGATCCTGCTTTTCGCATTCCAGCAGTATTTTACTGTATGTTCAACTTTTGGATTACACAATAGAACTACATTTGCTTTTGGTTGCTGACCTGAATCAGCATGTACACTACAGTAACCCCTAGTGCCTGCCCACCACAAATGCTCCCTAATATTGTTCTTGTTTTCAGGTCTTCCCTATTGTCCAACATTATGCAGATGCTCTGATGAACAATTTGAAAAAAAAAGATTTGGAGCAACCAGTCCAAATAAAAGAGTATGTTTTATTTAATGCACACCTATGTGTTCTATATGACCACAGAAATGCATTTTTCATTGGCATATATTTGTCAGAGAAAAAACAAAAAACAAAAAAAACACAGAATATATTCCAACAATTGTCCACTCCACGAGAGCCAGCCAAACTTGGCTTTTGGCAGGACCGGGTATCGAACCTGAAGACATTTTAAGCGGAAATGAATTAAAATTGAACCGCTTTCTGGTATTTAAAACAATAGCAGTATCATACATAATTTGTGTGCTTCTTATTATCATTACAATGTTGCATATACAGTATTTAGACCCCTTCACTTTTTCCAGCATCAATCTACACTCAATAACCCATAATGAGAAAACGTGTTTTTAGATTTGTTTGCATCCTGTTTGCTTTAATTATCTTTAAGATGTGTCTAGAACTTGTCCACCTGCAAATTGAATTGTTTGGACATAGTTTAGAAAGGAGACACCTGTATATATAAGCTCCCACAATTCACACTGCATGTCGGGACAAAAAACAAGCCAAGTCCAAAACTTGTGGCAAGGCATAAACCATTTCTAAAGCTTTGAGTGTTCCCAGGAGCACAGTGGCCTCAATAATTGGAACCACCAGGACTCTTCATAGAGTTGGCTGTCCAGCCAAACTAAGTAACCAGGCAAGAAGGACCTTGGTCAGAGAGGTGAACCCAATGGGTTCAACAGAGCTTAGAAAGTCCTCTGCAGAGATGGGAGAAGGACGACAATCTCACAGGAACTCCATCAATCAGGCATTTATGGTAGAGTGGCTAGACGGAAGCCACTTTTGAGTAAAAGGCATATGGCAGCCCACTTGGAGTTGGCCAAACAGCATTTAAAAAAACTCCAAAAGCATGAAAAAAAAGATGGTCTGATGAAACAAAAATTTAACTCTTCGGGCAGAACTCCAAGCACTATGTCTGGTGAACACCAGGCACTGCTCATCACTTAGCTAATACAATCCCTACAGTGAACCATGGTGGTGGCAGCATGGGGGTGCTTCTCAATGGCAGGGACAGGGTGACTGGTTAGAATTGAGGTAAGGATTAATGCAGCCAAATACAGCAAGGTCCTTGAAGAACACCTGCTCAAGATTGTACGCAACCTCAGAGTGGGGTGACGGTTCACCTTCCAGCAATGACCTGAAGCATACAGCCAATACAGCGCTGGAGTGGCTTTGGGATCCCTGAGTGGCCCAGCCATAGCCCATAGAACATCTGTAGAAAGACCTGAAGATGGCAGTTCACAGACGCTTCCTATCCAATCTGACAGAACTTGAGAGGATCTACCAGGAAGAATAGGATAAACTATCCAAATCCAGGTGTGCAAAACTTGTTGAGACTTACCCAAGAAGACTTGAAGCTGTAATTGTGCCAAAAGGACTTCTACAAAGTACTGAATACTTAGGAAAATTAGAGATTTCAGATTTTGATTTTTAAAACATTTGCTAAAAATTAATAAAAAACATGTTTTCACTTTGTCATGATGGGTTATTGAGTGTAGATTGATTGGCAATTATTATCCATTTAAAATCTACAACGCAATAAAGTGCAAAAAAGGAAGGGGTCTGAATACTTTCTGAAGCCACAGACAAATTCAAGATCTGTTTGCAGCACATACTTATTGAGCTGAAAACCCAACTTATTGTTTATTTTCAAAAACATCTGTGTAGCCTTTTACAAATTTGAGATGTATATCCTACATATAAAAAGTATTCCCATATGCACACGTTTCATCCATGCTATTAATTCATGGGCTAACATTCTTACACTGTACTTATGGATGTTGTGTGGAAATCTTGCCCCTGCTCTTTAAAATATCCCCTTCTTTACCTAGGATGATTGGACCATACAGCATGGATGTCATTACCAGTAGTTCTTTCAGTGTGGACATTGACTCAATCAACAACGCCAACGATCCCTTCGTTACGCAGATGAAGAAACTTTTAAATTTCAACTTTCTGAATCCGGTCTTTTGGATAGCATGTAAGTTCAATATTAAATACTCCAGTAATTATTCTCAATTCATTATCATACCACATGATAATATGCAAGTGGCCTTGTGAGATGACCGTTATCATGCCCATAGTTTGACCCAGAGAGTGATTTTTGTTAGGGTTTTCTTGGGTTCATAAGGGAAACTTCTTTCTGGCGCAACATCAGCATTGCCGCAGTTACCATTCTTAGGAGGACACATCATTACTGTCGTAGAGTACGCTTGCGAAATAAGCAAGTCTTTCTAATTCGATTAGTGCCTTTCAGCATGTCAGAGCAGAATGTGAGAATACCCTACAGGCTAACAAGTCTTGCCAAATCTTAGTTCCTGAATAAGGTTGGAGATCATCTGGAGCCAACAGAATGAAGCAATGCCATCCTGCAACTACAAAACTCCTTTGTGTGCAGCATTTTCTGGCTCATTCCAGTCTACAGTTGTTAGATTAGCTGGCATTTCTCAGGCCGCAATTTAAAAAGTGCTGTCGCTGGTGCTGAAAGCCATAACATCACATTTCCGAATGTTCGAGAGGGCCTTCTGGAAATCAAAAAGGGATTTTATACTGTCACTAATTTCCCCAATGTGCTATGTGCAGTTGACTGCCCACATGTTCAACTGATACCCCCATCAGCAAATGAGCATGTGTACAGAAACAGAATGCAAACACATTCTATCAATGTCCAGGCTGTGTATGACAACCAGATTACAAATGTGGCTGCAAATGCACGCATGACTCCTTCATCTTTAGGAACAGTCGCCTGTTTGAGAAGTTGAGTGACAATGACTATGGATATTTTTGGTGCAAAAAATGAAAAACATCCAGTAAGAGACAGTTCTGTGAGGGCAAAAGACCTTCTTAATGGGAGAGGTCAGAGGAGAATGGCCAGTCTGGCTCAAGCTGACAGAAAGGCAACTGTAACTCAAACTGTTTACAACAGTGGTATCCAGAAGAGCATCTCTGAACACACACCATGGAGTGGATGGGCTAAAGCAGCAAAATACCAATAAGCCCCCAAAAATAAGTCTAATAAATACCAAATAAAGTGGTCACTGAGAGTATGGTAACACCACAATCTAAATGTCACATACAGTGCAGTCCGTAAGTATTTGGACAGTACTTGTTGTTTTAGCTCTATACTCCAGCAAACAAACAGTTGAAATATAGCAATCGCTATGTGGTTAAAATTCAGAATTAGATTTTAAATGTGATGATTTTTACATCCATATTGGGTGAACCATGAAGGACAGCCCTTTTGCCCTTATGCATAGTCCCTGTAACTTTATGGGACCAAAAGTAATTGGACAGTTGACTGCTGAAATGCTTCACAGGTATGTTAAATTGCATTATTAGTTCATGCATAAAAGAGTTAGCAAAAGGTCTAGAGTTGATTCTAGAACTGCTGTCTGCATTTTTAGTCTGGTCTCTCAACACGAGGACCAAAGAAGTGTCAAACTTGGGCACGTATGGCTGCCACTGGAACTGGCTCACTTGTGTTCATTGATGTCACTGCTGGTGGCAGCAGCAGGATAAATGCCAAAATTAACAGAAACATCTAGTCTGCACATATCAAAGCAAATGCATAAAAACTGTTTTGATGATGCTTCGTCATGCAGCAGGACAATGATTCAAAACATACAGACAAAGCAATCAGGGAGTTATTTTGGGTCAAAAAGTGAAATGTTCTTGACTGGCCAAGTCAATCACCAGCATTTCATTTGCTGAAGAGCAGACTGAAGGCAAATAACCCCCAAACAAGCAGGAGCTGAAGAGGGCTGCATGATAGGCCAGGCAGGGAATCAAAAGGGAAGGTATCCAGCATCTGGTGATGTCAAATAGTCATAGTGGTTAGGCAGTCATTGATTTGACTATTGAAATATTGAAACAAAATATTTAATATAATGACTTAATGTCCCCTAAAATTGGGCTGTAATACCAACACGGTTAACCCAATATGGATGTAAGATTTCAGTGGCAGTTGTAGTCTAGTGGCTAAGGTACATTGGTTGGTGGTTCAGGCCCTGGTGTAGCCACAAAAAGATCTGCACAGCAGTTGGGCCCTTGAGCAAGGCCTTTAACCCCATATTGTTCCAGGGCGGATTGTCCCCTGCTTAGTCTATACAACTGTACATTTCTTTGGATAAAAGCATCAACTAAATAAACTTTAACCATATAGTGATTGTTTTATTCCACATCTTTGTTTTCAGGAAAATGTGTCACTGTCCAAGTGTACTTATGGAGTGCACTGCACATGTGGTGGCTCATTCGGTTAGGGCAACGTTTCCATGCCAGGAGCAAAGCATGCTGATTATTTGGGTCAGTCATCCTTCTTCAATTTGATGATTGGGTGTCTTCAAGTCTGCCTGTTATGCTGCTCAAGTGTTTTCCTCCAACTTTTCTCTGTGCAGTGTGATATAAAGTGATGCTTGACATGGTGTGTTTCAGAAGAGAGTCTGTGCCCACCTATGTTGATAGGAGGGTCTTGCAGTTGTGAGTGCTGATACTATTGGGTATTCCAAATTTGGGGGAAAAAACTAAAGCAATGGCATGTAAATAATTATATAAACATGTCTTTGCTTTTCAGTTTTGTTCCCTTTCTTGACTCCAGTGGTGGAAAAACTGGGTTTTTCGTTCTTTCCCAGAGGACCTGTGAACTATTTCTACGACATTATTCGCAAAGTGAAGGATGAACGTCGCAAAGATGACAGTGTACGTTTTTTTTTTGTGTCCACAATTTTGAGTCTAGGCGCAAATTTCACGCAACTGTCTTTAAACAATCCTCTGTCTTTTCCCAATAGGATCGGGTGGACTTCCTGAAACTGATGATTCAGTCAGAAATTTCTGTGGAACAAGCAAACGCGCATACAGTCAATCAAGTTGTTAAAGGTAAAAACATATTTTGTGATTTAGGCTTTTATGTTTTTCAGAATAAAGGAACCGGTTGAGTTCAATATGCCTGTGCTGTACTTTGCAGGTCTGACTGATCATGAGATACTTTCCCAGAGTTTTATCTACGTCCTTGCTGGGTACGAGACCACCAGCGTCACCCTGAGTTTTCTGCTGTTCAATTTGGCAACCAACCCAGACAGTTTTAAGAAGCTGCAGGATGAGATAGATGAAGTTTTTCCCAACAAGGTAACTGTCTCTCATCAGTTTACTCAAGTTTAGTGAAAAATTATTGGACAAGGGAGAAAGGTACTGTGGAAAGATAGTGATCAGATTACCTGCTAATCCACCCCAATGTGTGCACCTTGGTGCTAGGCAAGGTCCTGTACTGGTCCAGCTCTGGACTGAGTGTCAGGGGGTTTGAGACTTAGAAACTCAGAGGTCCTGCGATATGGTGTTGGTCCTGAACTCTCTGGTCTTAAGACATGGATCCATCTGAGCAGAGGTTCTTAATCCAGGACCACATTTACTCATGGGGCAGCAGACACACTGGGGTCAACAACAACTTGGGACTCACCAATACTGGTGCGCTTCTGTTTAAGGCACAAGCTCAGTATTGATCCCCAAACATGCACTGACTCAAATATTTCCCCAAACATGCACTGACTCAAATATTTCTATTGACACGCTTTCTGTTCTTAACCACCTGCAGACTCCAGTCACGTACGAGGCGCTGCTGCAGATGGAGTACCTGGAAATGGTCATCAACGAGTCCATGCGCCTTTGGCCCACTGCCCCGCATATCGAGAGGGTTTGCAAGGCGACCGCCGAGGTGAATGGGTACACCATCCCCAAGGGCGCAATCGTGAAAGTGTCCGTCTTCGCCCTGCACCGCGACCCGACAATCTGGGAATCGCC
Source organism: Conger conger (assembly GCF_963514075.1). Taxonomy (NCBI): domain Eukaryota; kingdom Metazoa; phylum Chordata; class Actinopteri; order Anguilliformes; family Congridae; genus Conger; species Conger conger. The sequence continues at coordinate 27,267,375 of NC_083775.1, forward strand.
CGATGCCTTCAAACCTGAGAGGTAAGGACCTCCCAGGTAGGCTCCCACTGGTCGAGGCTGCTCTCAGGCCACACCCACGCTGATATGGGAACAAAGCTTATTACAGAGAACAGCAATGGAGAGGGTGGCAGTAATTCTCCTTCACATGAAGCCTTATGCACTATTACCAATAAGGCTTTAGTTTGGCTTCAATGCAAGGCTTCATATATGAATACTTTTTCAGCCACAAATATAGACATTATAATTAACCATCCCCAGCATTGTATTGATACATGTACTTATTCACACAGGTTCAGTAAGGAGAACAAGGATAACATTGACCCCTACACCTTCATGCCATTTGGATTCGGCCCACGCAATTGCATCGGAATGAGGTTTGCACTTCTGGTCATGAAGGTTGTTGTGGTGATGCTACTTCAGAACTTTGATATGGAAACGTGTAAGGAGACTCAGGTGAGGGTACCATTGAATAGCCCCCCCCCCACCCCCCCATCATTACCACCACATGCTTCCCCTGTGTACTTGCTGTTATCGACTGAGATTTTGAGAGGATTAGCAAGCCCTTCCTCTAGCAGTCATAATTTCCTTCCTTCAGCTGTTATAGATTAAGCAATGACTTAAAAAGTAGGACACAAAGAACCAAAGAAAACAAAAACAACATTAGCCCGATTTTCTATTTTGTTTTAAATATGTTTTTATCATAAAAGAAACAAAGTTCTTAATCTGCCCATTATGGGAGGATTTGCTATTGGTCATTTTGAGACCGCATTTCTTGCGTTCATTATTTAACCAATTAGTGGTGTCACTAGAGGTGACTTCCAGAGGTGGAAGTGAAGTTTCAGAAGTGATGTTGATGTGACGTTGAAGTAAATATGTATACTGAGCAGACACAACCTACAGCTTAATGAACACTTCAAATGCAAGGGAAATAAGTCATTGCACAGGGTCTTTGTCACACTTCAATATGGTTGTGAAAATATACAGTATTATCAATGTTAAGCTATGCATTTTGCTTGGTATGATACAATTACTTGTGTAACATGTTTTGCATATCCTTACATTTTTTAGCTTCCACTGGAATTGACTGCAATGTACCGACCCAAGAAACCCATAACACTGAAGTTGGTCCCACGCGATGCAAAACAATAGAGAGGTCTCAGCTGGTTGATTCTTCATTTCCAGACATAATTTTCTGGTATCGCATCAGATGATTGAGTAAACCACCAGGTATGACTGGGCAAGAAGTTGATGACATTTTCAGCCTGGATATAGCAGGTTTGGAGCAATAGGGAGGAATTTCTCCTGACAGTGGTTAGTCCAATACCAGGTATATCTAAAATGGCTTCCCATGAATATGGGGACATCCTGATTTTCAAGGTGTGATGTATGATCCTCAGATTATGATTCTGGGGAACTAACAATAACTAATAAGATGTTAAAGCAATTGCTTTAGCTCTTACAGCAGAATAATTAAGAAATGAAATCAAATTAATGTGTTAAAAAGGCTGAATTGAATATAAAAACATTGCTTTCACTTCAGGGCTGAACCTTACAGACAAAAACACAGCTTTATTAAGAAACTTAAAGAAACCACTTTGTGGTTATGTAACTTCTAAATGTTTTGTAACTTTGTAATTATTTTCAGCTTTATGGATGTTTATATCATTACACATATTTTTGCTGGCATTCCACATGATTGTATCAACTATCCCTATTTCTGAAGTTAAATATATACCACTGATTTGTCTCTTTTGGATAATTAGATGTTTAAAGGGTAAATACAGTGTGTATCGTCAAATGTGTGGTAGTCTGCCAGACCCAAGACTGACAATTTGCTTAATGGTAGAACTAAGGGCATTGCTCTTAGTGATCGAAGTCTATTGTGATTCTATTGTCCTATATTTGTTCACATGTGAAGCTTAACTAACTAGTTCAATCTAGTGAACTTGTTATTATGTATGGGGTTTATTTTAAAAGCTTTTTTAAAAGAGCTCTCTGTATGCCATTTACAGGCTCTTGCATCAAGTTGCTTTACCTGTATGTAACTGTGTCAAATGTCAGTGAGTCATTCATTAGCTAGCACAGTCCAGGTGACATCATTAAAAAAGTATGTTGGACTTTTCTCACAAAACTTACATTGCATTAAATGTATAATAAATAAAATCTTCCTGTGCCTGTAGCCACATACCTTTGATCTTTTATGTTATACATTGAGATTTGTAATACAAGTCATTTAACCATAAAACTACAAACTAATCCACAGGTAGCTACAGTATGGTGACCCCAAACCAGAAATACAGTCATTGATTCTTGAAGACAAGCATGTATTCACAAAAACAATTATGTTGCAACAAAGGATATTACCTCACAGGAAGGGATCTTGACTCATTTTACAGACAGGATTTCACAACTGCCTGAATAAGTGTGGTGTGTTATGACACATTACCCTTGCTTGGCATGTTTGCTTGGAATTGCGTCACATTCTAACAGCAGCCAATATTATTATCAATATAATATCAGTTAGGACTGAACTGGGCTGATTTGAATGCTTTGCCAACATGAGTCAGCCGCTGATAGTGGGTAAGAATTTCTTCCATGATGTGCTTCCCTATTCATAATTCAGGGAAACAAAATCATTATGGAAGAAAACTCCCCGCTGACTTACTTATATCCTTTGACTGGATTAAAATCATGTCTACTTGATTCTTCTTGAAAATCAGGTTTGTGCAGCTAGTACAGTCTGTGACTACAGATCCAATCATATCCCAAAAAATGCCAAAGTGGGTGCAGGCTTTTGTTTTAGCCTAACACTCACTTGATTCAACTTATTAACAAATCTTGGTCTTCAATCAAGACCTTGATGAGTAGAATCAAATGCCTAAACACTGGGCTAAAAATCCTGAACCCACACCAGGGCCACGTTCAGCCCCAACAAAACATAGCAAAACGTTTATTTAAACGGTGGCACGTTGAACAGCTTTACAGACAGTGGCCGTGATGGAGGTCGGTACGTTTTGCTCCTATGGCATCTGAGAAAGCATTCTCTGTTTCTTCTGAATAATTATCCTTCTGAACCCAATGGAAAGATTATTCAGGAAGTGATCCATCCATATCTGCTGCATACCTGACAACAGCATGATGGCTCATTTGATACTTTGGACCCGTTATGACAAATGTTTTCTATGCTGCATCAGCGTTATTTACAGCTGAATCTAGTTTCACCCAAAATTCCCACCGAGATCCATTCAAATGCAAAGAGTTTTAGTACCGCTTGTAGGACAACCTGAAAATATGATATCCAGATTCTGATGATGTTGATAGGTCACGAACATCAGGAAGTGATGGCACGCAAAGGATATGCAACCAAGTGTAAAACAATGACAATGTTATCTATGATTATGTTAATTTGTCTCATTATTTTTCAGCCCCTAAAATTGGGGGGACTATGTATAAAAAGCGCTGTAATTCCTACACCGTTCACTTGATTTAGATGTAAATACCCTCAAATTAAAGTCTGCACTTTGATTATTATTTGCACCCATTATCCTGTGGAAGACAGATAAAATAACAATCATTTTGTCAATGTCCAAATATTTATGGACCTGACTATATGAAAATACATAATCTGTTGCACACTCACAATGAACAGAATTACGTGGTCTGTTGGGTTCGACTAATAAAGTGTTTCTCACAATCCAAAAAGGCAAGTCATCTGGAGACACACTCAGATTAAATTGTGTGCTTGCTAGGGCCACTGGGGTTATTTTTTCGCATGTAAAGTCTTGATATCCTGTGGTATACTCACAACATCAACAATTTAATGGGATATGGAGTGTTCATTCACAATGCAAACCAAAGACAATTTACGCAACGGCTAGTGGATGCAACCTCGACCAGGAAATAAAGACGTGCGAAAAAGGAGTAGTTCATCTAACAGATCGCCTAACCTCTGTTATGCGTTCATAAACACTGACATCTAGTGGACTTTTGTGTAGGCGTTATATGAATCCAGGTTCTCCGCAATATATTCCACTATCCAGGTTTTTCCCTTCTCTTGTACCTTTCGTGTTTATAAACAGAGGACGAGGACTGGCTGTAAAAATCACTGACGTCAGTATTAGGAGTTCTTTAAACACGTTAGTGACGGCGTTAAATAGTACAGAATTATAATTTATAGCCAAAACCCACAAAGAAAAGGACCTGATAACTCCTGTTTAATATATTCTACACTGAACGAACATTTTGGCATTACACCCATGCCACATGTAACGCACGTGTCGTCCGGTTCCAGGAAATAGAGTTTGTTAACTATTTATGGCCCATATTGTAGCCTATATATTGCATTCTTATATAATAATAGCAAATGTAAACAGAAGCCTGAAGTAACACAATTTACCATCGCCTATTATAAGTCATTTTATAATGTTTTTTTGTATTATTTGACTATGCCTTATAAGTATAAGTCGCAAAGTCACGCACACACCGTTCAGCTAATACAGTTAGAGGTATGGAAATAGAATGCAACTAAGAATTACTAATGCAATTCCATTCGAAATAACATGAACTGCTTGGTCAGTTAGATACGCTGGCGACAATATAGCTTTCTTCGAATTAAAAAACTAGATGTTTTCCATTGCCAAGTCCAAGGGTTCCACTGCGGGTATTTGCGTTTACTCGATCCGTGTTGTGTCTGTCCACCACCAGCAGAAACTGAGTTTACTCCTGGTAGTAGCACTGTTGTTCCCGGTGTATTTTCCCAGAAGAAATGGCTGATTTTGCAGACGATACTGGAGCTCGAGCATTGCTGGCTCTAAAATCTGCACCGTGTAGCCCGGTCAGAGTGGCAGCTGCACCCCTGTACACTCTGTCCTCGAATTCGGCATCCATGGCGTTCTCAGCGCCCCAGGCCCTTGCGCGGTTGGAAGGCAGGGATTTCGAGTTTGTCATGCGCCAGAGGACCGTGACCGTGGGTCGGAATTCATCGCACGGGTCTGTAGATGTCAACATGGGCCATTCGAGCTTCATATCTCGGCGACATTTCCAGATAATTTTTGAAGAGCCATTTTTTTACCTACGTTGCTTAGGGAAGAATGGCGTATTCGTTGACGGCATATTCCAGAGGAGAGGCGCTCCCCTGTTTCAACTACCAAGAGAGTAAGTGTGTAACTGCGGCTTATTGGCGAAGTGCATTCTCACTTCTCTCAATGCACGGATTGGTCGCCCTGCATTAAAAAGTTTGCAACGCTGCTGTATGGTGGTGGTAATTGACGTTAGTTGGCTAAGCCAGTTTTTTCCTGCGTGCACTTACAGTCTAGGAATCACATTATTAAATTGGATATCTACAATTGTTGGCAAACTTTATACACATCTGCTGTTCTTGACTCAAGGCAACCTTCTGGGAATGCAATAGCAACAGTTGTTCGGTAGTGTTAACTACACACAACCAGCGCTGTAAATATTAACCCTTCGAGTAAACAGTGAACCGCACGACTTGGGAGCTAGATATTTATCAGCACTGTGTCTTGATTTTGCCTCATGAGTGCTGCACGGTGTTTTGCAAAGTGTGTGGCATGTTTTTGGCACCGGTTTGGTTCCCAAGATTAGGTCCCCCAACCGCGTGTTGTGGTTACACAGCTATCTTAAATTAACGTTACATCGCAATGCTGGCCATACGCATGATGGTATGACTTGACTGTTCTACAGCCTATTCCATTAATTTATTGCTTAATAAAAGAATGGAGTTTTTAATGTTATTTAACTGCATTTCAACTTAACTGCCACAATTAATCAACTAATTAATTAACTATTGTTGCAAACATTGGATATAAGGGGTTTCTAACAAACGAAATTCAATATTGTAAAATTTCAGTCACAGTTTATCGGTGTTACTTTGTTCTTTTAGATTGTAAGTTACATTAGCTGATACAATAAATTGGCTGTATGGTAAAGGGGTGGGGCGGAGGTGTGTCTTCTGAACGTAAACACCTGACGTCACTCCTGAGAAACCAGTAGTATTTTCAAGACTCCTGGATTTGCAGGTTTAAAATTGGTATCACAATATCAAATTGTGTGATATCAAATATCACTGATATTTGTGCTTGACTTGGTAACCGCTTGGTTGATATTTACTAGGCTGCCTATTTCATTATTTATCGATCTGCCCATTTATTTGCTAGCCACGTTCTAGCAAAATGGAGCTTTATTTGCCTAGTAAAAGAAAAGGCATTCAGAAACACAGATCTTACTGTTGATAATTGCCCATACCGATATTTACCGTCCTGATTAATTTCTATAAGTTTTACAATACTGGGCATGGGTGAACCTACCTATAGACGTATAAACGTGCTGCTTTTCTCATGAGTTTGAATTTGACGCAATTTCGATTTCTTCAATATGATAAGCAGAAGGCCAAACAGTCCAACCGAGGCTGAACATTCTCAAAGCAAAATAATTGCTGTTGTGAAATCAAACTGACTGGTTTATTCAAAACATTCAGTGATCACCTGACCTGTACTGTATATTTATTCAAGTTAGGTAAACTGCAAACTTTCACATTGTTTCTTGAGTGTATATGATAAAGTACATATTTGAAATGAATTGGAATTGACAGGAAAGCAAGGCTTGTTTTTTTTTTTATCAACAACCTTTTTACTTTTTATAATTACAAGTTTTGCATCATTCTTCTTATGATTAACCTTTCTAACTAAGTCATTCAACAACAATAATAATCACCATTTACAAACTGTGCATTATCCTTGGTGACATTAATTAATCAGTGGACAGCTTGATTGTGCATTTTACAAGGTGCTCAGTCTTTCGATTCCAGACACTGAATCTCTATTAGACCATATGGAAAACCTCCAGCTTTTCTGCCATGGGCTTCCTGAAATTTGATTGTTGCAAGCATTTTTTTATTTTATTATTTATTTATTTATTTTTGGGGTGGTTGATCACTTAATGCTACCTACCTGCCACAAACACAGGCTTACAGTATGCATTGCATACTGTCTTGAAGCCATTGCTATGTCTTTCTTTGATAGCTGTCAATTCCCAGGGATATGGGAAAATTAAGAAAGCAGTGTGTTGTCCAGTAGTGGCAAAAGAATACTGTAATTTTGGTTATTCGCCTTTTATTTTCTATTATTGATGATCAAGCAGAATGTTTGGGGAAAATACTGTGTACAACTTCACCAGTAAATTATTTGAAATTTAACTGGTGGAGAGCAGTTATCTATGATTTGCATTCTAATTTGCTCTCCGTGGCTTTTTTGTGTAAAAGAGTAGGTAAGCAGGCAATAAGGCAAGTGGCCTGCTATATATACCCACTGCATATTCAGTTGCTGGAAGCTAAATACAACTGTGCTATCTCGTTAAGCACTACAAATAAACAGAAACATAATTATTACTGATTTGAATTTCTTGCAAACTATAAGGATACTTTGTAAGTGGTTTCTTTCTGAACATTTGCCAATGCTAATGTATCTAAGCATTCTAAAGGTAAGCGCCTAACTGTGTCTCAAAATGGACTTACTGAAACTACTGTAACACAATAATATTTGAACAATTTCCTCTTATATACTGCTTATCTTTGAATGTGGGTTGGTGATAAGCTGGTTGGCTGCACTGATGAAGCACAAAGGGTTTCACATTGCCTAAAGTCACAATCGCTTAAGGGACGAAAACGACCACAAATGATAGTAGTGATACTGATGATCAGGCAAACGTGATCGTGTAAATCATGTCATTTGAGGGTGGAAATAATCTCACACATGAAGAAGAGTAACAGTAACCCTCAATGTAATGTGATTTAAAGTGACAGTCATATCCTATCCAGGTGTGAGTAGTAATAATAATAATAATAATAATAAAAATAATAATAATAATGCATTCAAAATGATAAACAAACCGGTTTGCTGCAACTTGGGGCAGTGGTTACGGTAGTACAGGGTTCACTCTGTGCAGGCTTAAGTACATACCATTTCTGTAAATGTCTTGGTCTTGTGCCAGGTTTGCCCTTCAAAACATTCTGGACTCTGCGAGAGCGGTTTTCTGATACAAAGATTGTGTAAACATTTCCTCTTGCAGCTGCGTTCATTCATGTCTGCCTGGCTATTCTGCAAGCACAGCTTCCAGCGCACTCAGCAGGGAGTTTCGTGTCAGCATAGCATTGCTAGCCAGTCTCAAGTCAGTTTTTATAATCCTTTGACCCTCAAGAGTGTATATTCAGGAATATTGGAGATTGGAGAACTGTCGTCATCTGAAATGCACTCGTTTAACATGCAGAGGTACACGTTCTCACCCCTCCTCCCTCCGTCCCTGCCTCTCCTCCAGGTGTACCTTCCGGTTCCCCAGCACAGTTATCAAGATCCACTTCACCGTACTCCACCACAAGGAAGCGCCGAAGGCTGAGGCCGCTCTGTCTCCAGCGAGGCCTCTCTATCCATCCGCCTCCCCGCTGAAGATCCACATTCCCGATAACGACTTCCGGAGCCTGATGAGCCCGCTGCCCTCTCCGACCGGAACCATCAGGTAGGAGCCGGACGGCACCGTCAGCTGCCAGCGTTGGAGCTGGTCTCACCAGAGACGGCATGTGACACAGATGTCTGACTTCTCCCATGGTCAGACTCTAGCCCTGAGGCTTGCAGGTTCATATCCTGGGCGAGACACTTGCTGTTGAAGTTTAATGAATCAGACCAATGGGCAGAGCTACAATGAGCTGATTCCACCAATCAACAGCACGAGACAATGATTGGTTCAAACCAGTGAGTCAACGATAGTTTGTTGAAACTTGAAACTTCTCATCAACCACAACAGTGTGGATGAAGTGTGTTTATTGTTACATGCAGACTTGATGAATGAGGACACACTGTAAATTTCTCTTCAAAATTGCACTGGCTAGAGTAACAGCAGGCTTTGAACCAAACATTTATATTGTGTGTGGGATTGTTGTGGTTTGGTGAGGCATCATTGCTCCAACCATAGAAGCAAGAAGTGTCAGTCAAATATGAAGCATTGTTTTTGAAGTGCCACAAGTCACACCCCCACAAAACCCTATTGAAGGGGAACATCTACCCAAAATGATTTGATGGTAAACCATCTTTCCATTGATAATGCTGTCCATGTCACAGCATGTACAACATAGCTTGCTTCTAGATCTCCATCTCCTGTCCTGGAAAAATCTAACCAGGTGATATAACACTCAACACAGGGGCAGCCACCCCAGATCTCAGTGCAAATCAGAGTCAAAGAGGCGTGTTTCATGATGTGAAAAGATATCCAGACAACCAACATCCAGACAATTGGATGGTTAAAGAAGTTTAAACATCCAATAGCAGGAGGGTCAATAAAATTAGAATTAGCATGAAGTTTACTTTGTGAAAGGGTTTTTGTGTTAGATTGTTTGATCACATTTTCTGATGAGATTCAGCATTGTGGTTCCTAGGTTCCTTGTCATCACCTCTCATTTGTGTGAAACTAAAGTGCTTGGTGTGCAGAAGTGTTGATCAGCTGCAGTGGTTTTTGGTCTGCATTGTGCAAACAGCTCTAAGTTACAGTATCTCCTTGGTGTCAGAAATTACAAAACGGGGCCCAAGAGCGGCTGCCTCTCTTCAGGGAAACTGCAAAGCACGCCAGCCTGTCACTTCCTTTAGCAGCCTCCCTCCCTTCCGTTGCATTCGGTTTTTTGCTAGCATGCCAAAATTCAGCGCTGAGCAATACTGGAGAAGCGGCCTCTGCTGATTGCAGCTCTGGGTAAAAGAACCTGAAGCTTGTTTTACTACATTACAACGTCACGTTACTCTACACGGTTTGGTCATACTATGTAAACAGTGACCTGTTTGGAAAAGGGGCGGCCACTTATTGAAATAACAAAATATTTCCGATTGCCCTACAAGGTCGTGGCATTTAAGTGTATACAGTTTCATTGTTGACCATGCTCAACATAATCACGTTGTTACTGGTTAATACATTTGCGTAATAACCCTCATTAATCACTTACAATATTGTGCAGTATGCCAAAGAAAGAAAGGTCATGCACAGTGCAAGACTGGTTATTGTCTTACAAAAAACAGTCAATCAGTCAGTTGAAGCCAGGACATTTTATTTTAGTGGTAGGCCTGGTATCAGTGACATGAAAAGGCTGCTGCAGCCTGTCATATATCTGTATTTCATGTCTCAGAAGTGCCCATTTATCATGTAATATTAAGTTGTAGGTTTATTCATGTCTGTGGTGCTACCTTACTTCATCGCCCTTAAATGTAAATATTATTTTTCTTCCAGTCTAAAATAAATACCGGTTTTGTCATGTGTTCCACGCACTTTGTTTGCTCTGCTTCTGCTTTCTCTTTACATAAACGATGCACCCGGTGGCAGTTCTGTTCTCTCTGCGTCGCGCGTTGTCCTGAACGTGAGCGTACGTGTGTGCGTGAGCCATATATGGCGCGCGCTGAGCTTGACGCGCGCTATTGGCGGAGAGGACGTTGCTGTGGTTCAGTGTTTTTCAGCTGCAGCTGGTTTCCTATTTTTGCGACCTCCTGCCTCTCCCCTCCTTCTTTCCTCATTCTCTGCTTTGGGCGGAATCCAGAGAGTAGCTCTCTGGGGTGTTTTGCCTTTCTCCTTTCACTCAAGCAAGCAAGGTTGTTGATACTCAGAGACAAATTTCTCCACTGTTTTTGCTTGTTTGCTTTTGTTCTCAGAATCCGGCTTTCTTGTAAATCAGGGCAGGGTTCTGTATCCATCGGGAAAGTGAGCAAGAAATAACGTTACCGTAATGCATAAAATTCCAGATACCTCAAACTGCACAGGCAGGCTATAAGTCACTAACGTTTCTTCTCCTTCGGCAAACAGAATGAATGCTATTTATTAATGTTGATGTTATTATACATGAATAAAAATGTCATAAGTATCAAGTAGTCTATATAGGAAAATAGAATAGATAAGATTTTCATGTTAAAACATTGTTACAAGACCATTGTAAATCCCTTCCTATCATTGAAAAAGGCTCACTGACATGTTGACTCACCCTCTGCCCGGTTTCAAAATATACAGTTGACGCACCGACACTCCCAAACATTGTACAGCTGTACAATAATTAAAGCTTAGTGGTTGAAAATCGGTTCTAATGGCCTCAGCCAATGGCGCGAAGGGCATACACCTTGCAGCAGCAACATTAACAATGGCGGAGTCGAGCAAGCGATCCTTAGATTCTACATCTCCTGTGGTTAAAAAGAAAATTAGACCGATGTGTCGTGTGTGTAGCGACAAATCTCGGAGCAAGACCAGGGTGAACATTGGTGAGACTTTTTCGAGATGGAGAACCCTGCGCGACCAAAAGGGATTTCGGACAGATGCCGATCTGGCTGGATTTCTTCTGGACATGTAAGCTACATCCCTGTCGACAAGCTAGCTAATTTGCTTATGTTTCAGTGATCGCTTGTCTGGCGGGCAATCGCTGCTTTGTTCGTATTACCTCGGCAAGCAAACTATATCAAATTTTCTTGTTGCTACCGAAAGCGAACTGGTATTGCTTTATAACTAAAGTAGTCTTCGCTTGGATAATTAGGAAAGCAAAAAACCACTGTTGTGGTTTGAGGGTGTTTGTTGCTGCAATTCCTGTATTGACCGTTAGGAGTCCGAAATTACCTATCGTACCTTTACGGTATCGATATCACAGAAAGAGCTGCCGTGAGAGAAATCCACCTTCATACACTTCGTTTTTTAGAGGATTCTAAAACCATGGATCCAGCCCGGTTTTTTAGAGAATTAGATTGGCCTGATGCGTTTACATAACAGTAGGCTGGCCGCGCATAGCTACCTGCTACACATCACTGTGTAATGCCACAAATAAGAAAATAAAATTGGTTAGAGCTCTCTCTAAAAACTTCAGAGCATAGTTCAGAAGGTGGCGAGTTTGGGAGCGGGGGTGTTGTTGAAGACTGATGCGGAGCTCGCATTGTTTCTGCTGGGCAGGTAACTAACTTAATTCACAGTGAATAAACTATAATAATTGAGTGAAACTCAAAATGCCAACGTGAAAAATAATGTACTTTATTTATGTTTCAATGGAACCAACCAAAATCAAACATCAAACAAATTTGATTTAACCAAAATAAATAAATAAATAAAAAGAATAATTCAAAATAACATTAGATACAAATGAACTTGGGCCTGGTTCAGTTTCCTGTTCCATTGTGCACATGTTTATATGACCAGACTCTTTCATTTTCATTTTCGAGTTCAAATTTCCCCGAGAGAGACAGTAAAAGATCTAGTAGTAGAACTATTGACCCAGTTTTTTTTTTCTCTGAAAGAACATCTTTGACTTCTTAGAAGTAGGATGTGGTAAAAAGTCAAAGCACTTTAAAGCCCTGTATATAAGCCAGTGGTTTGCATGACCCTTATTGTTTATTTGAAGGCCGGTCATGGCAGTATTTTGCTTCTACTAAGTTCAGTTACCTTTTAAATGTGCACTGTCAATAGGCTGGGGGAAAAACTGACTGTTTTAAAAAAAATTCCTCCTCTTTGTAGGGGGATTAGTGAAATGGGCCAATTGGACAGTGTTGGACAACCATATATTGGAATGGATACTTGAGTTTTTATATGACTACAGCAGCAGTTAGTTGTTTAGCACTTTGAAAAGGATGTGACTACAGTATATTTATGTGGTCAAGATGTAGCCCATACACTACATGTATCCATATGCCCCCGCGTAACCATTTTTGAAATTTGTTTTCAGGGAATATGTAACGGGTAAATTGGGGTGAAGTAGTGGTCTCCAGGGACAGTAGTTCTCCAGCCACACAACTTTCCACAAAGTCCACACCGCTGACCACTGTGCCTGTGTAGTTCAAGATAATTGTCTTTTTAAGATACATTACTTAATTTAACCTTGGTGTGGTATATTCAATATCGTCGTTCTTTTCTTGGATCAGTATTTTAGTACTAATGCAGTATTAAGAATTAACTGCATATGTTCTGTTTACTGGCATTAGGTAGTTTCATTCCAGACTGAAAAAAAAACCTGTTTACACCATCTTGGCTCAACCAATGCTGAACTCTGAGCATGTATTTTGAGTTCACTAGCCCTGCCTATGCTTCCTGTGTTCCCTCACACTGTACTTAAACCACTGCATCCTCCATCTAGCAGCAGCTATGGCACTTAACAGCCCAAGGTACTTTCCTTCCCTCAGTGAAGCCTGGAGCTTTTAGAACTGGAAAACTAATAGCGACAGATGACCAAAGCTAGCTCAGTAACATAGATTCAGATTTTTATAAAAATGCATTAAACTAATTAACTGCCTGTGAAGAAGAAAGTACAGATAATCTGTGGTTGGCTGAGGTGAACCCGCTGGCCCAAATGCTGTTTGCAGTCTTGAAGGCAGCAACTGCCTTCCAGGTGTCACTGAGAGAAGGAAATTACCACGGGCCACTGGGAAGGAAAGTAAGGTTATTGGGTTCACCAAGCCACCTTGTAGCCCATTTTCATACATTGGCACGCATGCAGTGTCGTGCAGACCATTGACTCATCTGTCTAGTTTGAAATGTCCCTTAGCTTTGTTTGTTATTGTTAAGGAATCGTAATGGAGGAGGTGTAGTTTTCTAATGACTTGCAACTGGGTGATGCATCACAGAAAATGGAAAGAGGCCTGGCAATCCTGGACAATATTGGCAACCCTGGTCCTGGAGAGTCGCAGGGAGTGCTGGCTTTTGTTGTTACTCAGCATTTAATTGATCAGCGAAAGCAGTTGATTGCACATTTAACTCACATCACCTTGTTTCTTTTGTCTGAACCGTTTGCCTGTTTCAAGATGAAAACAAAAACCAGCCCCTGAGAGCAGGGTTGCCGACCCCGGGGATAGGCTGGTGTCTCACTCCTGCAGTACACTGACATTTAGATGTGAAATAAAGAGAGGATGCTGAGTGGCTCAGGCTGTTAAAGCACTGATGGAAAGGGGCTGCTAGGCAGCTGTTAACAATTTCCGTCCCAAGGGCACCGTATGCAGTGCCGTCTCGTGAGCTCAAAATTGGTGGGGCCCAAAACTTTCCTTTAAATTCTTTTTTTCATTCATTTTTCTTGCTTAATAAGTATGCCAATTACAGATTGGATGGAGTCACTTCATATTCGGCTTGGGACTGAAAGGGCTAACACACTGCTCCTGTGTTTACAGTAGATGGGCCCAGTATTGAATCCAGGCAGTGCCATAGCATGTCATTACATGGTAAATGGTCAATGGTTGGCATTTATATAGCTAGCACCTTTATCTAAAGCTCTGTACAATTGATGCTTCTTATTCACCCACTCATACATGCACTCACACACCAACGGTGATTGGCTGCCATGCAAGGCACTGATCTTGGTTAGCTGTCTTGCTCAGGGACACTTTGACACACCCAGGGTGGGAATCAAACCAGCAACCCTCCGACATGGGCAAAGCATAAATGTTGCAAGTGTCAAACAGGGAAACCAGGTCAACAGAGTGTTCTGTCTGTTGAGCTGTACACGAGGTGGAAGTGTTTTCCACAATTCTTTATTTACACAGTTAGATTTTCTTTTTGTTACAGTTCAAATGCAGTGAAGCCAAAGAATAGACTGTTACTTAAAGCATGACAAAGGTTTTTGGGACCCTTTCAGTCCCAAGCCCTATATGAAGAGGCTCCATCCAAAATAGTGGATTTGATTGGTTGAAAAGGTTGCACACTTGTTGATCAATTGAATGTAATTGATGTAAGAAAACAGGTTGAGATCAATGATTAGTTTAAAGTTTTGTGCCAGGCCAATTTTGAGCTCACAAGAAGCCACTGGCCATATGGTACTCTTGGGATTTTACGGTAGTGATGCTTGAGTGCCCTTTGGCACTCTTGGAACTGAAAGGATTGAGGCAAAAGCTGTTTATGAATGACGCACACTGCTGTTATTAAGGGGCTAGCTGTGCTTAATGAACTGAATTGCTGTTACTAAGCGTCAAGTGAAGTGTTAAAGTGAGCTCCTTGTGAGCAAAGTCAAATGAACCGTTTTTACAGTGTGAGGTTCTCAAAAGTCAAATGAACTGTTCTAACAGTGTGAGCTCCTTGTGAGTCAAATGAACCGTTCTTACAGTGTGAGCTCCTCAAGAGTCAAATGAAGCAGTCTAACAGTGTGAGCTCCTCAAGAGTCAAATGAAGCATTCTAACAGTGTGAGCTCCTCAAGAATCAAATGAACCGTTCTTACAGCGCGAGCTCCTCAAGAATCAAATGAACCGTTCTTACAATGTGAGCTTCTCGAGAGTCAAACAAACCGTTCTGATGGTGTGAGCTTCTCCAGAGTCAAATGAGGTTCTCGTGGGTGACTCGGGCCATTGTAAAGAGCAGCTCCTCTCCTATTTCCAGCGTTCCTAACTCCTGCCCAGCGAGTCCACGTGGAGCAGGGTCCTCGGGGTACAGATTTGGAAACAGCATCACCTCTGACCTGCAGCTGGCAGCGGAGTTTGCCGCCAAGGCGGTGTCGGAGCAGCGGGCAGACACTTCTGGAGATGACAGCCCCAAGGTGGACCACGTGCTCCGTCACACAGCTGGCTTTGACTGGTGTTGTCATTCATTGACTGATTACAGCCAATGAACACTGTCTCTCTGCATAACAACACTTATTTGGTTAAAATTGGGCCATTATGAAAGCATGTGATAGTTCGTTCCACCAGTACGGTTGCTAATGGACCGTGCTGCTTGACACTGTGGACACATTTTTACTTTTTGCAGTGATAATTATTATGGAAAAACACAGAAAAGCGTGGAGGCGGGATATTAAAATGATTTTTTTTTTAAATGCCAGAAACTTTGTACATGATTTAATTGGAAATTGTAAGCAGTCCCATTCTGAAAATGGGTAGATTTAACTGCCGTATTCTGTAGAAGTGTGGACAAAATAGGTTGCAAGGATGGTTCGCAAATACAAATGGAAATGGAGGTAATATACCCGTTAGACCAGTTAGCAAATGTAAATGTTGTACTTGTTGGAAATGATAAACACAAGTCCTTGAAGGTCAATTGGGTAGTTGCCGCACCAAATTAGCATGGTAACCTGCTATTCAGTTATTAAATCAGTCAAGAGAGGAAATTATGAATTTAAATGACAACAATATAATTTTTATAATTACTACACAAAATAAACAAAACCTTACCTTTATATGGTTGTTCCTTACCTTTATATGGCTTGTTTATTTGTGTTGTATGTCGTTTAACAGTGTTTGCTCTTTCTACAAAATATTGTCCGCTTGTCTTCTCCAGGACGAATCCAAGCCTCCGTACTCCTATGCCCAGCTCATAGTCCAGGCCATCTCCTCCGCCCTGGACAGGCAGCTGACACTGAGTGGCATCTACGCCCACATCACCAAAAACTACCCTTACTACCGAACGGCAGACAAAGGCTGGCAGGTGAGCGCCCCCTCTGGCAGCTCACGTCACTACATCACCGCCCTACAGGCATTTAGTCTGTCAAATGACAAATGCAAATGACAGGCCGTGTTTCCTCCCAAGTGCCCCCACGGTCTGTGAAAAAACACCCCTCACTTTACACGACTGAGAAATATTGCACCAAAAAAACAATCAGAAAAAAACTTTACGGAACTGAAAAATATTGGTCAAGAACAGATGGTAATCGATATGTGTGAGCAATGCAGCCCTAAAGAGTAATTGCACTCACTGTGTCAGCCTGGCTCTGCCTTCTACACAAAAAAAATTTGTTCTGGGGTGGGTAGAGAATAAGTATTATCTGACCAATCAGGTGCCTGCAGTGTTCTGTGTAGTATAGATCCGTAACAGCAGATCCATTGCCGACTGTGGTGTCAATTTGTAGGCGTAAATTTTCTGACTGGATATCTTATATCTGACATCTATGGGATTTAGACATACCCTAAAAAGGGTATGCTTTCATCAAGATCAGGGTGGGGCCAGATTTGACTGCATAAAGCATTTTTCGAACTTTAGGGCAGCAGGAAATGCTTTTCTACCAGTGTAATACGAAAACATTTACAGCTAAATTGTGCAATTACCCTTTAAGGGCACAAATATTGCAAATGTGTTTGTGACTGGAGTATTTGATGGGTGTATTCCAAGGATATTGGTGACCTTTTGAGGCACTACTATATCTGAGAAATATGCCACTCCTCCAGTCAGTTCCAGCTCTCCTGTAGTACTCTATGGCACAGGGGGTGTAAGACGGTCACTGGCTCACAGGCTAGGCTATTGGAGCTGCGGCTTTTGTTAGCTTTTTACTAGGTCTTAAGTTAAATTCATTTTCAAGGTTCAAGGTATGAAAGTGTAAATAGCAAAAGTACTGAGACTATTAACTGTTGGTAACATGCTGTCAATGGCACTATTGACAGCATGGTATTGGCTATCCTTCATGGGAAATGTTTAGCCGTTTTTGACCGTGCGCATTCTGCGGCACTTGTGTCTCGAACTGTCTCTTGCATACCCAACCTCAGAACTCCATCCGGCACAACCTGTCCCTGAACCGTTACTTCATCAAAGTGCCCCGGTCTCAGGAGGAACCGGGCAAGGGATCCTTCTGGAGGGTGGACCCCTCGTCGGAAGCCAAGCTGGTGGAGCAGGCCTTCCGGAAACGCCGGCAGAGAGGCGGGTCCTGCTTCCGCACCCCCTTCGGCCCCCTCTCCTCCAGGTGAGCGCCCCCCGATGTCAGGAAAAGCTTTCACCCAAAGGCCAGTTTACAGTCCAGTGACAAAGCCTCACTGCAACCGACAACATGCAATGAGTGGCTTATACTCTGGGCAGTGTGTGTCACTGACTGTGTGTGTATGAGTGCTTTACCAGTGTTTACGTGTGTGCATCTGTGTGTGTGTGTGTGTGTTTGTATGGATGTTTGTTTATGTGCATGTATTTGTGTCTACGTGTGGATGTCTGTGTGTCTGTATATGTGTGGGTGTGTGTGTCTGTATGTATGTATGTATGTATGTGTGTGTTGGTATGGATGTTTGTGTTTGTGTGTGTGTCTACGTGTGGATGTCTGTGTGTCTGTATGGGTGGATGTCTCTTTGTGTGTACGTGTGTGTGAATCCTAACTCTTGTATCTTTGTGGGGACCAGGAGCGCCCCTGCATCGCCCACCCACTTGAGCGGCTTGCAGACCCCAGACTGCCTGTCCCGAGAGGGCTCCCCCATCTCACACGAGCAGGACCTGGGCTCCAAGCTGGCGTCCGTGCCCGAGTACCGCTACACGCAGAGCGCGCCAGGTGAGCCGCGTACCGCTACGCGCGGCGTGCGCCGAGCTAGCGTGCCCACCGCGGCCTCTTCGCTCCTCCTCTCTCTTCGCGTCTCACCCTGTCTGCCCTGCCCGCAGGCTCCCCGGTCAGCGGCCAGCCGGTCATCATGACCATGCCACCGCAGCCCGCCGGGGGAGGGCCCAAGCCGCTGGCCTACCTGCCGGCCTCCCTCCTCGCCCCTCAGCAGCCCCCGGGCCACGCCCTCCACGTGGTGCAGCAGGCGCCCACCGTCACCATGGTGAGAGTGATGACTACCTGCGCCAGCTCCCCCAACGGGTACATCCTGGCCAACGCCAACCTGCCGGGGAACCAGCAGGGGGCAGGAGAGAACTCCGGTGGGCGAAGAGGTACGGTGTCTCGGTCAATCATTTTTGTTGGCCACATACAACCTTTTCAAACTGTTCACTAATGTTAGCTGACTTTGTGGCGAGCAGAAAGAAAAGTTTGAATATGTTGGCAAACGTTAGCTAAAGTAGAGAAATCAGAGAACATGAGTAGAGTTAAAATTTATAGATAGAACAGCCTGACAGAAAATCACAAAAGTGCTCTCGGTCCCGACTACAGTCTGTTGTGGGCCCCACGGTGGTGGACTGAGACAGATTCTCCTTCATGTTGATGTTGCAGGCACCGGGGAGGAGAAGACGGTGGTGAGCTTTGCGTCTCTCCCCACGGCGAGCCGCGTGATCCAGGCGGTGGGCAGCCCGGTGGGCGGGGTCGGTGGCGGGCAGCAGGCCTTCACCGTCCTGCAGCAGACGCCTGTCTCCGTGGGCCAGCACCAGCTCCCCGTCCGGCCCGTCACCCAGAACGGCAAGCACGCCCTCCCTGTCACCAGCATCTCCGCCGGCACCTACGGTACGCCAGTAAACGCACTGCGTACATTCTGTTTGAGATTATGAGTACATGTAGGTGTCTACATTGGGATTATGAATACAAATACATGTGCATGTAGGGATTATGTGTACACATACATGTGTATGCAGGGATTTTGTGTACACATACATGTGTATGTAGGGATTATGTGTACACATGCATGTGCAGATTGGGATTATGTTACCATTTGTTTTTCTCTCTCTCTGATTTAGCGATCACCAACCCGCTTCAGATGCTGGCAGCCCAGGCCTCCAGCTCTCCCCCAGTCCTGGTGAACAGGCCGGCCAGTACAGAGGCTGTGGAGCCAGGCTCCACAGCAGGCGAGCCTGAGGCCAAGAGGCCTAAGGTGGAAGATGGTGAAGCCGCACCGGTCCCTCAGCCGGTTATTGTAGCCATGAACCAAGAAGCCAGTGAATAAAGTTGCAAGATGAAAAACAGGATTCAGTGGAGAGGGTTCTTACGTGTTCTTCAGTATATAAACCCAATGTGCCAAACAAATGAGGGCGGGGGTATCTTATTGTGTGCTTACACGGGATTCGAGAGAGCAATTCAGCTGTTCAAATAGAGACAACTTATTGTAACCTGGGGTATTTTTTTGTTATCTTGCGTTTGAGCCCTGGCTTTTCACTTTGTTTAAGGCATTGTCCATTAAGCCTTAACACAAGAGGTGTACTGCTGTCTGATTTGCGGGGGGAAAGGTTAGCCGGTAGCTGGAAACGCAAATGGTCCCTGACAACAGAGAGAAGAGAACCTACCCACTAAAGTCCTCAAAAATAAGAGCATTCATATTGTTGTTCAGCTGGTACCCTCAAAGTACTTCTTTATTAAATCGCAATAACCAGGTTAGGTTGGGACCAAAGCTGCTGCAGCCATCTATCTGACTTGAGGTAGTCTCTCTAATGAAATCGCTGTTGAGAGTCCTGTGCTTTGAGGGGGTGTCAGCTTCCTATACAAGTTCTTGTGAACAGAGATTTATTCATCTTTTTTCTATTTTGTTAGCTTCCAGTTGTGATACCTGCTATTTTTTAAAATAAAGGATGTTACAGATAAATGCAAGAAACTAGGGAAAA
This sequence comes from Conger conger, assembly GCF_963514075.1. Classification (NCBI taxonomy): domain Eukaryota; kingdom Metazoa; phylum Chordata; class Actinopteri; order Anguilliformes; family Congridae; genus Conger; species Conger conger. Next base: position 27,287,566 of record NC_083775.1, read on the forward strand.
AAAAAAACACCGGAAAGTTTATTTTATTTTTATCTGGTGTCCACTTTAATATGTTTATACGAAATATTTTTCTATTATCATAGTACTTGCATAAAAAAAAAAGAAATACTCATCTCAAAATCGTCACCGTTTGTGACTTGTCTACCCTACCTGCGCAATATCAAATTCACTCAATGAATGTACTTTTATCTGTTTTACTAATGGTCTGTGGCCTCTGTGTTTGTCATTATTCTTCATTAAGTATTCTAGGTACAGGTGAAGGTAGTTTAATAATTACCGTAAGGGAAATTATTTGTGGTAAAAAAAATTTTTTTTAAAAACTAGGAAAAAATACTGACCACTAAAGGGCCGCCCTTTCTGTTTAGTTTAAGTGCAGTCGTCAGCCAGTTGCATGTGCTTCTTTAGGTTCACAGAAGGAAATGCTGTACAATAAGCAGTCTGCCCTCCCAAATAATGGACTGGCCTAGACCTTTTCATTTCAGTTTGCAGATTTACACTTGTACGGCCATTACTTTCTATGCTCTATTACTGTCAGCAGACATTACATTACATTGATATGTTAATGAAGATGCATTGACTTGACAAATGAAATTAGAATGAGAGAGAATTCGATTCTACTAACCCAAGGGGCTATTGCTATTTGGAATAGTGTGAATGTGGTTTCTTATGAAAATACATAGCCGCTAAATTTAATCTACAGACAAAAAAAACTATTCTTGAGCATTCTGTCAGAACATTCTTAGGTCTCTCCTTTGTATTCATTCTTTTTTTAAATATCATGTTTATTTTTCTGAAGTGCTGATCCAGGAAGGAAGCCACAAGAGTTGAGTGAGACTGTTTGAAAATCTGGGATTTCCAGGAAAGAAAAGCATTGGGCACAGTGATCCTAAATCAATGCCTCCAAAAAAAAAGAAAAAAAAAAGAACAAAAAAACTTTTTAATAGATCTTTTATATAAATAATATTAATTTTAATATCTTATTTTTGCCACATCCCCCATTTAGCCGGATTAAAATTATGAGCATCAGGGAACATCAGCGGAAACTGACAAACCGTGATGACGGTGTCGGATGGGCAAAGGTACATTTACAAAAGTCCTCAAAAGGTTTAAGGTTTAAGGTTTAAAAATATTGACATGTTTTAGAAAATGTGCTCTGGTACTTGCATGCATGAAGCAAGCATTCCGAAGAATGGCCTGTAAGACTAGATTTTTGTCCGCAGCTAGGTTAGACATAACTAACTTTGAGTGCTTTCTCTTCATAAGAGTAAACATAAACATACAGCCCAACTGAAGAAAAATGTTTCTGTAGATCATTTAAAGATGCCAAAAGTAATCTTGGGGCGTGACTTCATAGTTAATAAGTGTGTAAGTACTTGGACGTTAAAACTGCCACAAGATTGAGACAGCATCGTTGCTTCAAGAGAAATGTGCTGAAAGAACTTACACTTTCCACAATTAAATTGGAATTTTCATTTTGCATGAAACTACTTCACACCTACTTGTGTTATGACATTTGAAAATAATTCTCAAACCACAGTTTTCCAAACAGAAGAATTTTATGAAACTGGTGCACTGTAATTAGCTTCTTTCTTTTTTACATTTAAAATTTGCCGTTCAAAATTTCAGGTAAAAAAATGAATGGTTGGGCCAAGAAATACTTGTGTCTAATAAAGAATGTCTATGACCGAGGCAGTATTGTTTTACAGTTTAAGTCCCTGTATCTCTTGTAGTGTCATTGTCTATTTAAAAAGCAAATGTTATAGATGTCAGTGGATTAAATTGAAGGATTAGCTACCCTTTTGCATCATGAGGAAGGAGTAGTCTCCAACATCTTTCATTGAAACACTAATCTGTGAAGTTAAACAAAACAAATTTGTTTTAAATGAAACAAGCTATTTATGCCATTTGTAGTGGCTGTAACATATGTTGACTATAGTAAATATTACAGTAATACATTGGTAAAAGTAAATGAGATGCCCTAAAAGTAACTATTTTATTTCTTAAGCTTTGTTACTGTATGCTCATGCTTTGAATGGAAACCTCAAAGTAGTGACAACACATCCTTAAATTGTATAAAATCAGTTTTACAGATGGCTCTCCTGCTCATTTGTACAAAGGGATAATTCCGTTTTTTGCTATTTTTTCTAATTTCGTAAATGTTTTGTTTTTGTTTCTTGTTTTTTTCAGCCCAGACACATTTTGTGTGTAACTAATGATATTTTAAGTTGTTAAAAGAGTTTATGTTGACCTGCTTTACAATGGCTGATACAGGGGCATTCAGGGGTTTGTCGTCTATAGCAAGAACTTAGTCCAGAGCAGCTTGAACAGTGTAGCTACAAAGCAACATTACAATATTAAATATTCAAAAACCCTCTAAAATGCACTTGCCTTTTAATACTTCCCCTTTGTTTTCTTTGTCAAATACGTTTGATAAATGGTTTATTTGTTCATTGCCAACAGCAATGATTTTTAAATGGTAACAGTCTAATTTATTGACAGACATACAGTACGACTGCATCATGTCCTGAACTGGTACTGTATATAAAAAAATAAAAATCACTCTTCTGAATTAAATCGGGGATTTACATTTGGAGAACATTGTTTAATAAGTGTCAAAAAGGTCGGTCTGAAGTATTTGGCTCCTGTCCAACAAATGTCTCTCAACATTAAAATGTGAGATGGAGCCATTGGTGTAGCACAGTTTTGTCCTTGTTCATTAAAAATCACCTTCACACCTTTTAAGCAAAGTTTTTGATCTGCAGCTTCACTTCTTGCCTATTCTGTGTACTTGTTTTTGTTTTTATATACTGTATAGGAACACACACACACTTTATTAGATAAACCAGCTCATTAACGCAAACAGCCTGCTTGTCCAAACAATAAATCATGTGGCTGCAACTCAATATAGAGCATGCTGACACGGTGAAGAGGTTACATTTCTATTCTACATTAGAATGAATAAGATGTGTGATCTACGTGACTTTGGCAAGATTGTTGGTGCCAGATGTTTCATTTCAGAAAGTGTATCCAATAAAATGTGTGCATGTGTGTGTGTGTTTGCCAAAAACAATGCTTTGAAAAGGTTGGAGCAGGAGCTGGCAAAAATAAGCATTTTTTCAGACTGTTGATGTTTTGCATTGTAACTACTGCCAAAGACATTTCTAATGGAATGTTACCATTCATTTTCTGTGTTGTTTTTGTGATTACAGTAATTCAAAGAACATGGAGGCAGTGTTACATTAACAAAATTAACCCTGAAGTATAGCTTTAAAATGTAATTGAACTATTACTGTCATTTCACGACATGCGCACACAGGATCACAGGTTGCATCTGACTAAAACAAGTTTAAGGCTTGTTCAAGAATCAGTGCTCCATAATTTTTGGGACAAAGACATTTTTTTATTGACTGCTCTGTGCTCCACAATTTTAGATTTTTAATTTTAAAAAGCCCACATTATCAGCTTTTATGGAAGGGTATTGGTATACACTTTGGTTTCACCATGTAGAAATTACACAGTGACCTTTAGTCACTTTAAATAAACAAGTTGTAGCACATTAGTAGATTAAGCCGTTGAAGTAAGCATGTTGCATTAAAACGTAATTGAAGTAGTCCAGTCAGAAATACAGGCTATTACAGATCAAATACCCTACATGTAGAATTGTATTTTTATACTTAACATTTTTTACATTCATGTCTCACATTTGAACTGAAGCAACCAGATATAAAAGGTGGATGGTTGTTTTTTTTACTTGTTTTTTCTACATTTTTAAAAAGTGGCTAAACTTATGGCTAAGTTTTTTTTTTTTGGGGGGGGGACAAGTTGCTTAAGGATGCCAAAAGAATGCGGGCCTACAGTCCACAGCTACGGTCCACCCCAAGCCGAGAGGGCGCTTTTTAGGATTGGACCAAAATCTGGAACCATTATTTAACAGGTTGCAGTCCGGACACATTTACAGGAAACACCCGTTCAAAGGGGGAAATAGTGGAGGCTAGCCAACTTTTCACTGCCATTGAAAAAAGATTCAAGTTATGTTTTTCCACCGCGTTTTGAGGTGAAAATTATCTCCCAGCATGTATGCTTCTGGAACGGAGAGTTTGATCAAGCAAGCGAGGTACGTCTTTCTTTAAAATACAAATTTGTATGTAGCAATTCCTTTCGATTGGTGCGTGCACTGGCTTGCTGGTCAGCTGTCAGCGATCATGGGATCCTTAGGTTAGCTTCGTTGCCTACATATTGAGCCACACATTTTAGATGGGGTGTTGAACATGCTGCTGGGTCTTTGTGTGCAATTCTGTATTTCTCTAATCTGTCTACTATTTTCTCGATGTGTTCAGAGAAATTCAAGAGGAAGAGCTACAGAAGTTCTATAGCCGCATATCTAAACTTGTCCACACCAAAGACTATGGAAACGAGACAGTTGATTCTTTGCAGAGGCTTCACTTAATAGTGTCAGCAACCAAGTATGGTCGGACGTAAGTTTCCTGTCAGCTCTTTGTTTTATGTGACATTTTAACGGTTAGTGGTGTCATCTCAGTTTTACAAATGTCTACAACCCTAATCTCTCTCGTCGACAAGCAATTACAGACACACACACACACACACACACACACACACACACACACACACACACACACACCTACACACCTACCAGGACGTTTCAGCAGAATATATTCTGGTCACGCAGGATTCCGTCCGACCTTTACAAGAAGCTTCAGGCACTGCTGTGCTCACCAAGCACGCCAGAGCAGATCCAGGTTTTGTGTTCCGGTACGCTGAGAGAGAGCCTGCCCATCCGCGTCCACAATCTGTCAACAGAGGACATCCAAGACAGCCGGACCATCAACTATGTGGCAGCTGTCATTCTTGCACAGGTAGCCTCGAATGGTCCTCAGAAAGTGGAGACCGTCCCAATGCAGATTGCTCTTAATGCTGTGCTCTTACAACTTCATCACAACTGTTTAGTTGGAAATCAGTTAATTTCATATGTACCCCCAGATTACAGTTGAATAGTATTGTTTGATTTACAATGCAACTATTTTTAATTTAGAGATGTAACCAATGCATTTAGCCAATTTATGATAACCATAAGTTGTGAACTGAAATATAAGGATATTAACAAATATTTTCCCTTTAATTATTAGAAAAAATCAGGTTTTTATGTTGGTACAATTATAAATAGATATTTTTAGTTAGTTTTAATATCTATTGATCCATTTAGAAAAAGCACCAATACAACATTCACTTAATTTAACTGTGGTGTGTGGCACATCATAATTGACTAGGAAAAATATGTACTATAAGGATAATGTTATATATTGTAATCATTTGATTTGGGTGTATCAGGGCAGGATATCTGAGGATATTTTAAATGTATTTGAGAATGAAAAATATCCATGATGATTAAAATGGAATTTTAGGGACATATTTGGAAATATTAAACATTTGCATACATTTTATTTTTTTGAAGTAGCTAGAATTAAAAAACTTCAAATAGAGACATTTTTTGTGGTTTATTTGAAAATATGGCATTACACAGAATATTGAATGTTGAAATGGGCAGTCCTTAAATGCTTAAATGTGTATTTCACCTTCAGTTTCACTTTCAGGTCTGCTCACAAGTCACCACTGTTTTCTTAGCCCATTCCGTTCTCTCCCCCGTTCATAAGGCGGGACACAAAAATGACCTCACTGCCCTCAGTAACCAGCTCCTGAAGAGTCTGGAGTCCCGGCAGCCAGAGTGCCAGATATCCAGACACGTGCTTCCTATTCTCTCCAAGGTCATCAGTTTCTCTCCTGAGAGTCTAACTGAAGGTGAGAGCCATGTTCTACTCTGCTTTCCATTCCTTTAGATGGGCAGGTCCAAGCTTTTTCTTCCCCCCTGAACCCAGACTGGTCATGAAAATCTATGGCAAATAACGTAAGTACAATGAAGCTTTTGTACGGGTAGCTATTGAAATTGTACTTCCCTCCAGGGTCTTTCAGCGCACTTACTCCTGGTTATGGGTATGCACTTTGTTGTACGTCGCTCTGGATAAGAGCATCTGCCAAATGCCAATAATGTAGTGTAAAATGTAATGTATGAAAACAAAATTATTTTGAGATGCTTGGCTTCCAGCAGGCTACATTATCTTCCAATGTAAGGCATTCCATAATAATGCCTCCGGGTTATAGACAAATACACTTTTACTCAATTACTTTCGAGATATAATGAGAACTGTTTTGAACGCAGATCACATCAACCTGGTCAACCGGAAGCTGGTGGATTGGCTGCGGTATGCCAGTGTCCAACAGGGGGCGTCCATGTCCTCTGGAGGCTTTTTCACCGGACCCAGATCCCGGCAGGTAGATTTACACGGGTGATACCAAATCAGAAAAACCAAGATGGTTCAATTACATTGCTTTACAATCCAATCTCTCCATTCACTGTTGAGCTAAAACAGTGGTCCTCGCTCCTGGTCCTGGAGAGCTGCACGGTGTGCAGGGTTTAATATCATCAACCAGTTCAGACCCAGGAAACCTGGTGAGGTGAGTTAACTCTGTAATTAACTGCTTTAATTGATCAAATAAGCACTGAGGAACAACAGAAGCCAGCACACCCTCTGGATCTCCAGTACCAGGAGTGAGGACCACTGAGCTAAAAGATCTATCATCACAGAATGCTTCAAGCTTCTCAACAGTTCAGACCAGGAAGGACGTTAGTCTCTCGAGTGCTGACAGGCCTGCAGTTACCCCGCATGGTGTGCTCTTCCTGTAGCATCCTGGTTCTCAAGTGTCTCACTGTTGTTTTTCTGTTCCTCCCGCCAGCCCGCTCCTCTGACGGAGGTGGACGGGGCCGTTGCCGGAGACTTCTTCACCGTGCTGTGTGTGGGGCAGAGCTACACGGAGGACCAGTGGATGAACATGTACGCCTTCTCCATGATCAGGAAGTGGCTGCTGACCTACGACACGGAGGGGACCGGCAATGCGGATGCAGGTTAGGACGACTGATGATTCTGGAAAAGTTTTGCAGATAACCAAACTATACAGAACAAAATCTTTTAGTTAGACGTAATTGCCCGAATGTAGTTCATATAGCCAGATGTAATCTGACTCCGTGTCCTTACTTTCCCATTTGCATAACAAAGATTGAAGTGGTTATGACTGCTTAATCATTGCAAAATTAGTGTTGCTGCAATTGGAATGGTGTTCACTTTACTTCAGAAAGTAACACCATTCATTTTGTCATTTAAGAATAAGTAGAAATAATAAGAAGTCAATTTTCTCTGATTAGCATTTTTGATTTTGATTTTGTTTTTCCTGGCTTGTATCAATGGCCATGAGACATGTTGCAAAAATGAAATCAGAAGGTGACTGAATGTTGGGATTTTGACTTTTGCCAGCTCACCTTAAGAGAGCACATTACATGCAATCCCTGTCGCAAGGTAAGTTGCAAGTTGAAACGCCAACCCTAAAACCTACTGTACGCCTTGCCACTCTCACTCTCCAAGTCACCTGATTTGACTGCCCTGACTACCGTTCAGATGAATGGCTAACAGCAAGTGATCTCATTTCCTCTGTTCTAATCCAAACAACCTCTGATTGGACCGTTCTGCACGCCTTAATCTGTGTTTGACACGCTTAAATTTTTTTCAAGACATGGCTGCTTGTGTTTTCTCCACAAAACAAATAATTAAATCTTTTCTACCTAATTGAGAGAATCATATGGAGAATGCCATATTTCAGCTATGGCATATTTTAATTTTAGCAAATGATCTTCTCAGATAAAAATCTTTCAAAACTATTATTTCAAAGCAGACAATGTCCACTGCAGCTTACATTATATGTCGGTGGGTGATAAAGACAATAATGCAATGGTGCATGCCATTTACTTTTGAATTACTTAGCTTACTGAATGCTTTAACCTTTCCATTTTTGAAGCTGCTGTTGTGATGGTAATGGTAATGCGGTAGTGTAATGCATTTACTGCTGCCAATGCTAATTGTTGGCTTGAACGGTTAGTTTGCTTAGCTCTTGGCTATGAAAGTGTCTGTGTTGTACTACTACTACGACGATGATGACACCGATGATGTCAGGTTTGGTATTAGCTCCCGGTAAGTGCCACTGACGTGTCGGTGTTGGTGCAGATGACAGGTCAGAGGTGGACGGGTCGGTGATGTCCATGGTGTCGGCTACGTCATCGTCCAGTCGCCTGTTGCCGCCCAAAGAGCGCCTGAGGGAGAAGGCCTTTGAGTACTGCCACAGACTCATCGAGCAGAGCGACCGCAGTGAGCCTCCCCGTCTCTCGCTGAGCCTGTCCCTGTCCCTGTCCCTGTCCCTGCGCCTGTCCCTGCGCCTGTCCCTGCGCCTGTCCCTGCGCCTGTCCCTGTCCCTGTCCCTGCCCCTGCCCCTGCCCCTGCCCCTGCCCCTGCCCCTGCCCCTGCGCCTGTCCCTGCGCCTGTCCCTGCCCCTGCCCCTGTCCCTGCGCCTGTCCCTGTCCCTGCGCCTGTCCCTGCGCCTGTCCCTGCCCCTGCCCCTGTCCCTGTCCCTGTCCCTGCCCCTGCCCCTGTCCCTGCGCCTGTCCCTGTCCCTGCGCCTGTCCCTGCGCCTGTCCCTGCCCCTGTCCCTGTCCCTGTCCCTGCCCCTGCCCCTGCCCCTGCCCCTGCCCCTGTCCCTGTCCCTGCGCCTGTCCCTGCCCCTGTCCCTGCGCCTGTCCCTGTCCCTGTCCCTGTCCCTGTCCCTGTCCCTGTGCACCCGGAGTGCTTGCGCCATGCTTGTCTATCAAGTGGAGTAGGCCTGGCTATGTTTGTCTATGCAATTAGTGTGTGTGTGTGTGTGTCTGCAGCATAATTATATGTTTACTACTGTTTCATGGAAGCGTCTTTGTATGTCGATGTTGTAGGTATGGTTGGGTGCACCCAGTGCTATGTTTGTGTTGCCGTGTAAGCATGTGTTACCATGTCTGTGTGTATGTCGGTACATGTATTTGTATTGGTGTGTCTGTGTGTATGTCGGTACATGTATTTGTATTGGTGTGTCTGTGTGTGTGTCGGTACATGTATTTGTATTGGTGTGTATGTCGGTACATGTATTTGTATTGGTGTGTCTGTGTGGAGGCTGGGTGTTATTCCTTATATGCTTGTGTCTCTCAAACACTTTCTGTGCATGCACACCGATTAGTAAAACTGCATATCACACTGACGGACAGACAGAGAGTGATGGACGAGTGATGTAATGTGTTCTGTTACAGAGGCCCAGAAGAAGGCTGATACGGAGCTGCAGAAAGCTGTATGTACAACAGTCACCACACGAGTGCTGCAAGTCAACATCCTGTAGCAGGCTATTCTGCCACACAAATGACTTAACTGAACCATGCCACTATCAAATAATTCTAAGCATTACAACTACTTAATTACAATTCACATTGTTACACTGTGCTAGCATTGTACTGTGAATGACATTTAGCATTACAAACATTTAGCATGATAGCATGATAATATAGTGCATGCATTCAAGTTTGTTCTACCGAAACTAGCTAACACACAGCTAGCATAATACTTCAGCTTAATTTATACTTAGGAAAGTCCCCGTGGGGCCCATTTATTTGTATTTGTGAAAACATGGGGACGCCTGCTGAAATGAGGAAGGAACTTTAAATCTCCATTTGTTTAAAAAAAGGATGTGAAATGGAGGTGTTTCCGCTAACCATCCATTCACACTGCACAACAAAGTATGACTTTCAGAAAATGTGTTGTGCAACACTTTAAAGTTGAAAATACATCATTTATTGAAAGTGTCAGGGAGAAAGTATACATTTGGGGCCAGGCTGAATAACTAGCAGTACGTAGTGTCTACACTATTTGGGTGTAGATTGCAGGGGTCCTCAACTCTGGCTCGTATGGAGACTGAAAACAACAAGATCATTGAAAAAATCATCGCATTTGCACTCGTTCATGTAATAAACCGTTTTAATTGATGGCGAGTTACAATGTTAAATTCGCAGATCCCTCCGTATCCAGGGTTGAAGATCCCTGTAGTAAAGTATTGCTGCAGAAGTTTTCCCAAAGTCACAGTCCGGCAGTCAGGGAGGAGAGTGTGGCGATTGACAGCCGACCGACTGACCCTAGCCTGTATGTGTAGTGCCTTGTGGAGGCGGTGACTGTCATGGACATCATCTGCAAGGAAGACCCGTCCTTCGTTTACCGGGCGTTCCCCTGCATCAAGGCCCTGTACGGCCGCCTGAACGCAGAGCTGGCCTTCGCCCGCGTCGTACTCCCCATTGCGCAGTTCTATCTTAACCACAGTGAGCCCCTCGCCACCTCTGCACACACGCACTGGCTCCCCCCCTAGGAGGGGAACTGCATTAACATTCGCACATAGGGGTTTAGGTCCGGAAATCGGTTGAAATTGACCTACTTGCGGAGTGCCCATTGAACATTATTCGCTTTCTTGAATTGACTGAATTCAAGTGGAATTCGCCCCAAACTCAAACTGTAACTGAGGGTCCACACCTATTTTTGATTCCAGTAGTGACTAGGTGGTCAGTTCCTGTGTTCCTTCCGTCTTCTCGATTTCCTTACCCAAGGCTCTGGTTAGAAACGATACTTTCCCAGTAGTATATAGATATTCATTAAGTGAGGTGTGGTGAAGGATAGATTACTTTAGATAATCCACTGTTATGGTCATTAGTCATGACCCTTTAACAACTCTGCAATGTTGTTATGACGCTTACGAACAAACACAAACTCTAGATCATGAAACCACTGATGACACGCGACAGCTCCACCAGCTTTGGGCTTGCCAAAACCCTGGGCTTCTTATCTCCAGCCTTGAGCACGGCTTTCTCTCATGCTGGGGTTCAGTGAAATCTGGAAGGCAGCAGCATTTAGAACTACACAACCAATAGTGACAGATTAGCAAACTAGCTAACATAGTACAGATATAGATACATTAAAGAAAAAGTATGTACAGGTAATCTGTGGTTGGCTGAGCTGAACTCGCTAGCCGACCTGCTGTTTGCAGTCTTGGAGGCAGCAGCTGCCTCCCAGGCGTCACTGAGGGGAGGAACGTGCCCTGGGCTGGGGTTTAACGGGCGGGTTCGCCATCCCGCTCCGCAGGCGAGACGGCGGCGGTGGACTCCGAGGCGGTGTTCCGGCAGCTGTTCTCGCAGTTCCCCGGAGAGCTCTTCAACGAGTCGCTGCTGGCCTTCGAGTTCACCCAGTTCTGCAGGGCCAACGTGGCCGTGCTGCAGGAGGGAGTGGCCCTCTACAGGCAGAGCTTCCCTAACCTGCTGAAGGTGAGCTCAGTCAGTGCAGGGGACACCTTTCTTATTCAGCTTAACTTTCACAGTCCTTTTGTAATGAAGAACTTGACTGAAGACACAGTTCAGTCTTAGAAAGTAGACCTTCAGATGGAAAACCTTAGTGCTGAATTTGATTTTGTCTGCAAAATATGTTTCCTATACACAGATTTTGGCATAGGTGGATGGATATCTTGTTTTCTTACAAATAAATGTTTTTTTGACCGGTGTGTCCTACTTGTATCACATATAACAGTATCCCCCTCTCTGACAGTTCCTGGCCTGGAACAGCCCGGCCCTGATCTCAGAGTTTGCTGAGCTCCTGCCCTCCCTGCTGTGTCCTGAGACAGCCATCGAGGTCCTGCACTCCCTGCTGGACCTGCCGTGTCTGGCTGCAGCCCTCGACCTCCAGCTCAGGTATCCTATCCAACCTGGGCCCGTTTCACTTAGAATATTCCAGTTCTACCGCAGGGTTGTCCTGGGGGGACTGTTTGCTATTTACGTCTGGCATTCATCAAAAATCTTTAGTTTCTGGGGTGTCTCGGTTCATTGCTCATTGCGAGCCGCGACGTCGGCGGTTTGAATCCGACCGTCCGACGTTTGTCGCATGTCTTTCCCTCTCTCTAACTCCCATTCTTCCTGTCTCTCTATACTATACTGTCCAATAAAGCAGCATAAAAATTAAAGCATAAAATAATAATAATCTGTAGTTTCAAGCTTATGTGTAATGGACATTTTCTGCTTGTGGTGCCAATAACCGCAAGTCTCTCATCACACATGAAGCCATATAGATGAGGAGCACATGGGGAAATAGTTGTGTGTGCTCCCCATAGGGATCATGCATAATTTAATAAAGAACATGTCAAACATGTCAAAGCTAGACCAGCAGAAATAGATTTGTGTTTAGGGTTCATCCACAAGGGCAATGCGACCTCTGAATGAGGGGGAAATGAAGTCTGAAGGCTTTCTCTTGCGATCCTGCTTACATTACTCCCATGCGAGTCCTCTTCAATGTTGGCTTGTAATCACAGCCAAAAGGAAGTTAGCCCCACAAGTCTGTGGGTCTGTGATAGTCAGCAGATTTTAATATCTTCAAGAATGAACCCGAAAAAAAACGCTTCTAAACATGAGCATTTCCATAAACATGGAAAGCGGCCGTTTTCAGGACACAGGTAGTGCTGCTGGTGATGGTCAGAGTGTTGGCAGTGGTTAATTGAAATCCGTTTGGTTGCTCTGCAGGTCTGCATCCCTCCAGGCCCCTGAGAAGACCCTGTGGGACCAGGGGCCCAAGGTCACCAGCTCTCTGGAGGCCTTCCGGCAGCCCTCCTATCGGGGCATGTTCCTGTACATACTGCGCCCAGAGGCCGGGACCGGGGACACCATCGACAGGTACCGCCATTCCGGCTCCTTCCGGCAGAATGAGTGCTGGACACTACACCGGGGATTCAGTCTTCATTAGTCTTCAATGATGATTTTGTTTAATGATCTTGTTTCGAGTGGGATGCTTAACTGTGGGGGGGGAATGAACGTTAATTACGAGTCATATCTCAAGCTGATATTAAACACAACGCATAGCCAGGGGAGCCCGTTCATTTTAAGATGCCGAAGCTATGAATGCCATTGATGCGAATCATTGAGAAAATAGAGCAGCGGTCATTAAGGGCAGCGTTTGACTGGCAGGTTGAGCTTACTCCACGAGGTCCTGGCGGACATGGCGGAGAGCCCGCGCACGGTGCAGTGTGCCCAGACCGTCCCCGTCCTCCTGCACCTCTTCTTCAACACCGTCGTCCAGGTAGCCGCTTAGACGCACACCTTCAGAGATGTAAAGTAACTGACTGTTCTGTTGTCGTGCCGATGTTTCACCTGCATTTAAGTCATTTGTAATGAGTGTCCATGAAGTAGGCTAGACTTGTATGAGAGACCCGTATGGTCAGGGAGACCCATATGGTGAGAGAGACCCGTATGAGAATACTAAACTCATGAGATTCATACGAGACAACAGACTCATTGCCAGAATGCACGTGCAGAATCACTCAGAACCCTGCTCAGTTTGCAGACAAGAAGCTGATTAACCAGCTGGTCCTCATCCTGCTGGAGAGAAGTGGTCTGCTGTTCAACATTCGCAACTACAAGACCGAAGTGCAGAGGTGGGTGAGCGAGGCAACGGGGAAACATCCAATATTGGGTCATTAGATGAAGCGTTTATTTGAAAATTGTCTTCTGCAGAGTGTTCAGCTCCCACTTGCTGGTCTTATGCAAGCTACACCCGTCTCTCATAGTGGAACAGTCCAGGGAGCTGATAGACTTCACTTGCACCACAGCCAACATATACAGCAAAGAGGACCTCTACATTCACATGGTGAGAGATGGGGGTGTCTTTATAGACGAGCTAGAAATATTGGTCCTTAATTCAAATTTTCTAATTCTGCATGATCACAGCTAAGCAATCATTAAAATAAACTTATTTTAATGTATTTATTGTGTGTTATGACAATGACTAGATATGCATCAAAGGTTACACTAAGCACAAATAGATACTGTGGTTTAATGGTGATTAAAAAGCATATATCAGGAGCTTTGATCATGAAGCCTTGAAAGAACAACCAAGATAGACATGAACATGATTTTCTGTGATGGTGATGATAAAAGTATGACTAAACACCAGGTCTCGTATGGTCACAGTAGGATGCACTGTACACCCCAAGGTCATGTGAGACCTAAGTAGGATGAACTGCACAGTCCAACGAGATACCTGGCGTCTCCGTTTATCCGATGCGCTCCTTCGTGCGCGCAGGTGTGGGTGATCGGGGAGTACCTCTCCGTGTCCCATGATGCTCGCTGCACGGTGGAGCAGATCACCTCTTTCTTCGAGACGTTGGAGGCGGTGCTGTTCGAGATCATGCAGGTGCGGCAGCTGGCCGGCCCTCCCCGCTACTCGCCACGCCTCATCACCGTGCTCATGACCACGCTGGCCAAACTGGCGTCCCGCAGCCAGGACCTCATCCCCAGGTACGCCGGGCCTCCTGCGCTCTCACCCTCGCGTTTGTGTGGTCTCAGAAAAACGTGGGATGCCGGAGTACGGCACGGCTGAACGTGTGTAATGTGGTTATTCGCGCCAGAAACTGTTCCAGTGTGCATTTGGGGGCCGCCTGTGGCCTATTGGAGAAGGTACATGATTGGTACCTGGAAGATCGGTGGTTTTAGCCCTGGTGTAGCCACATTGGGCCCTTGAGCAAGGCCCTTGCTCCAGGGGGGATTGTCCCCTGCTTAGTCTAATTAACTGTAAGTTGCTTTGGATAAAAGCTGAATAACAATTTTTTTTTTTGTTATGGTTTTCATGCGTGTCTCAAAAAATTGGGAACACGGAAGTACTTTGAGTAGGATGTGCACGGCAGAGTGTATAACAGGGTTATTCAGGCCAGAATGTGTGTGGACAGTACATGGTATGGACCGTATGTGTCTGTGCATGTGTGCATTTGTGCATGGGTACGTATGTGAGTGTGTGGTTGTCTTTGGCTTTCCACGGCCATGTCCTACATGTTTTTTCACATGCATATTTTAAAAAGTGTGTGCGCGCGTGAGACGTTTTTGTGTGTATGCGTTTTCAGTGCTCCTCCCTCTGCGCTCTTCCTCAGGGTTTCTCTGTTCCTGTCCAAGATGCGCTCGTTCGCTCGCAGTGCGACTGTGGCCTCCTGCTTCAGCGAGGAGGACCTGGAGGAGATCCTGACCCGCGCCCACGAGCTCATCAACCTGCTCAAGCTGCCCAGCGTGGCCCAGTTTGTCCTGGCGCCCTCCGCCCGAGGGGACAGCCCCCGCTGGCACCGCGACTCCAACGCCTCCCTGCCGCTGTCCATGAGGACCGTCAGCAGTCTGCTGCACAAACACGGCAGCTTCCAGCACTGCTGACTTTAGCACGCTAATGTACAACCTCTTCTAGCACTGGTGAACTTAGCATGCTAATGTACAACCTCTCCAGCACTGCTGGTCTTAGCATGCTAATGTACAACCTCTCCAGCACTGCTGACATTAGCGTGTTAATGTACAACCTCTTCTAGCACTGGTGAACTTAGCGCGCTAATGTACAACCTCTCCACCTCTCCAGCTCTGCTGGGCTTAGCGTGTTAATGTTCAACCTCTTCTAGCACTGCTGAGCTTAGCATACTAATGTACAACCTCACCCAACACTGCTGAGCTTAGCATGCTAATATACAACCACTCCAGCATAGCGGTGCTTAGCATGCTAACATAGAACCTCTCCAGCATAGCGGTGCTTAGCATGCTAATATACAACCTCTCCAGCATAGCGGTGCTTAGCGTGCTAATGTACAACCTCTCCCGGCACTGCTGAGCGTAGCACGCTAATGTACAACCTCACTCTGTTCTGGTCAAACCAGATTGTTGGGAAACTGCACCATGCTGTAGTGAAGCATTTATCTTCACTTATATGCATTTGCAGTCTACATTGAATGCATTTACTGCTGGAGGCTGATAGCTTATGCAGCAGAAATATGTTCTATGATTTATGATTCAGTTAATATAGAATTTTTCTAAACATTAAATGTGTTAATATTTTGATTCTCAATATTTGATCATTTTGTTTCTTGTGTGTTGAGAAATCACTTTCGGCCTTGGTGGGGTTTACTTGTCAAGACACATTTTGAAGAAAAGCATTGGATTCAGTTGAATGGTAAATGTAATCAGATGTCCAATCATAGATTCATGTCATTTTGTACATTCTTGTACTGAGCTTTCATTTCTCCTAAGTAAAGAAATGGGAAGAAACAGAAAGCTCCATTGTTTTGGTGGTTGGGCAGAAGTTGTTCTTGGCAATTGGATTGTGGATGTATCAAAACATTCCTGCAGTAGCATAAGACATATTCATTCGTAACAAATGAATATGCATGCCTTAATATACATATGATATTTGTCTCTGTGAGGTCAGTAATGGATGTCATGGACACGTGTATGGCTTACAGTTACAGTCAGTCAACATATCCCTCTGGATAAATGTTTAAATTTGATTAAAACCTATGCCCAAAATTTCAGGAATAAAATCTTTTGGATGTTTTCAGGCTGCCACTGGTTTGTTCAGGTTTTGTAGCTTGTCACCACATACATTTTGTGTTCATGTTGGGGCAAGTAAGCTCTTTGCTATGTACAGTACTAACAAGATTAAATTATTCTCACACATAAATTTGACATTTCTTATTTATTATGTGAACAATTAAAATAATTCTGACGATTGAAGTAAGCAGAAATGAATGGATGTCAGTATTACTTTTAATTGACAAAAAGGAACATGTAACAAATTGAAAGGTGAAAAGTGATAGAGCACATCACTGTTTCAAAAGACTGAAAGTGATTATACAAACAGTGCAAATATAGCCATCACTATAATATTGGTTTGAATTTGAAATACTCTCACACACATACAGTAGAAGATGACAGCAGATATGCAGTAAATGTATTATTCTTTCAAATCAAAAACAGTTACCACAGAACAAATGACGAATGTCAATCTGGCCCTTGATACTAAGACTGCTGGTTTTGTTTTGTACCTGAAGGTTAAAGGATTGATTAATGCCCAGAGGTTTAACCTGCATCGTGCCATACTGAATGCCATCCTGATTAGTGGGGGAGACCATGGCATTGTACTATGGTGCTCAATGGCCAGATTTGAGTATCCCTGCCCATAGCTCATAGAGTATTCAAATGGTAAATGGTAAATGTCTGCATTTATATAGCACCTTTATCCAAAGCGCTGTACAATTAATGCTTCTCATTCACACACACACACACACACACACTCGCTCTCTCTCACTCTCTCTCACTCACTCACTCACTCACAGCAATTGTCTTACCTCATCATCTATTCACATTTGAGGTTGGAGGAATTTCCAATAGAAGCTAATGAGCACTTAATTGTTTTCTACACCCAAACTAATACTTGTGACGGTCCACTAGTCCAGGGGTGCCCAATCATGTGCCATAAAGAGCCAAGAGTATGCAGATTTTCATTCCAGCCAGAGAGGAGGGGACTAGTGAAATCAGCTGCTGTAGTGACTCTTGACCCTCCTCACATGATTGGGCACCTCTGCACTAGAACATCAAAGCAAATTCAGCTGTGGGCAACAAAATGTAACCGGTGATAGGAGCATTTATCACATGATGCAATTAGACTAATCATTAATTAGTCGCAGGTGAGAATTAAGTCAAGGTTTGGGGTTAACGTTTCAGCAAAACTGTTAATCTAGACTTGAATCTATATATTGATCCTGTCATATTCAAGGAAACAAAAAGATAAAGGTTTTTTTTTAAGCTGTCTGTGCATGTGTAATGCTTGCTTCTCTCGGCAATACACATATAACTGGAAATACAGATTTCTAAAGTGAGAGAAAGTTCCTAGAACAGAAACTACTGTTCTTGTACTAGCTCACAAAAAGCCTAGCAAAAGTGGTCTGACCCTGAAATGTCTGGTTTCCCCCTAAATAGGAGGGAAGAGAGTTTCAAATTAAGCTTTGTACTTAGACAATAAAACTCCCATTAGTGGTATGTTGATTTTAACACAGCATCTGCTGGTTTCCGTTGTTACTCAGCAACCCCGGTTCAGCATGATGGTCTGTAGCAATCAAATATTTAATAGAACTATAAACGCATTGGGAAATTGATTGACAATGCAGTCGACACAACATCGCTGTGGGACATAATGAGATTCTTTTCATATTACGATGAAGCAGGGGAAGTTTGTCCTGAGTAAAGCCAGAGTCCTTTCAGCTCATAGGCATGTAAACAGAACAGGGACATTGAGTGCCCAAGAATTGCATAGCTTTACGAAGCTCTTGAGCTCTAGAACTACTCCAGTGTATCTGGCCTCCACCGATCTTTGAAAAGTGATATTATCCTGTTGTGTGCATTGGCAATGAAATGCAGAATGTAGATTAAAAAAAGACATTGAACTTGGATAATACCATGTTAAAATGGCATAGTTGATTTGTCTTCTTTTTTTGTGCTGTGGTCTTGGCCTCTTCTCCACGAGAAATTGAACATGAAAGTTAAAAAGTCCAGAAAAGGGGAAACCTGGCCCACAAGGCCTGTCGTGCTGCTGACCCTCTTCTGATGAGCAGTTTTATGATTAATATATCTCCCCTGGTGTCACAGGTCTAAATTGGTCTGATTAGAGGAAAAATGAAAGCTAGAAGTGTTATTGTCATATTTTAAATGCTTAGAGCCAGCAGTGTTATTGTCATTTTAAATGGTAAGAGCAGGAATTGAGAATTACTGATACTGAAAAAACATGACCCAGAGAGTTTCGAATTTCTTAGAAATGGACTCATTTGTAGAATAAAACAACACTGGTTATATGCTCACAATTGTGCAGAATGAAACCTTTCACAGTGCTCAAGACTCCTGTGGAGCTTAATATACAGTTGTCACTTGATTTAACTCATTTTAATGTCTGTTTGCATTAAACAGTAACTATCATTTCAGTTTCTTCAAACGCTGCGTATTTCTTTGAATGGTAACAGCTACTGTGAATCTGGCCTTACTCTGATAAGCAGTAAAGGACACACTTTTGGTATTGTCACACTGTTCAAATGATTTCTGAGAAATTGTTTTGGTGTAATTGTTTCCTGTTGTTTCTGTACACAGGAAACGGAACCACACAATATTGGCGTGGTGACAATTCTGGTTTAAGTCAAGAGCAGCTGAAACAGGAATTAAATTTAATTTAATTTAATTGCCTTAACACATCTTCTATATAAACGGTATGATTCCATATTTTAAATGGTTCATTGTTATTAGAATGTTCACAAGAGGAATGGAAAATTGTGCATCAGAGTGGGTTCAATTTAAAACCTACTCCTTGAAATGTGGCCAAATGTGTGCTTGGCTATTGACACTCATTGTACAGCATAGCACAGAAGCTGGAGGAATCATCCTTCCAGAACTGGAACACCAAGAATTACGGACATTTTGATTCAGTCTGGACCTCAAGAGGTTAAACCCTATTATTATGTGTACATACACACACACCGCCAAATGTATACCCTCATGGAAAGGGTGATGAGGAAATGTAATCACAGCCAAGCTGTTTAAGAATCTGTTCATGGTCAACTGATACTTACAACTCATCTCTGATCCTAAAAATATATTGCTTCTTATTTCTTACCAAATTAATTTCTACAACCACCAATTTTGGAAAGCTTGCTAAGAAATGAAGAACTTGTTTTTAAAGATGAGAATAAAACATATTTCTCTGAAGATGCCTTCAAGCAGAGACAATATCTTCAATCAAATGAACCAGTCCGATTTTCTGCCAGCCAGGCACTGTTCAACACTTTTTCCACATTGATTATTATGAATGTGGCATGTAGAGACAAATCACTTAGAGGATTTGTTGTCATAGAGTTCCCATTATTTGGCAACAGTAATGAACAAGTTGGTGTTACTTTTAAACACTGTGCAGAAGGAAGGGATCAATTGGACCAAATTATGAAATGGTCCTTTTCTATAATGAAAAGGAAGACCAACGTTTCCTCACAAACTCCGTTGATCATGAAGAATTTGTAAAGGCTTCTGGTGATCAAATGTGAACTGGAACCAAGCTCCACATTAAACTCTCTGGAGATGCAGAAGGTCCTGCCCAGCTCTTTGGCTCTGCCTGGGGAAAGGTCATGACTTGACCGTGTCACCTGGAGGTCTTCACCTGGCTGGCCCCTGGCATGTACAGGTACCTCCAGATGGCGTAGTAGTGGGTGCCAGCGCCCAGGGCGACGAAGAGATGCCAGATGGCATGAGCGAAGGGGATGAGACCGTCACTTTTAAAGAAAACTGCTCCAAGGCTGTAAAACGCTCCACCTATAGCCAGCTCAAACAGGCCATCTCTGTCGTGCTGGAATGAAAAACCGACACTTCCATTTAGGATCTTTAAAACCGTGCATTCTTATTAGTAACCCATTTACATTTACAGTGTTATCATGGAGCTGGATTTATTGCCAGGATAGCTCAATTGAAGTAAGGAAATCAAACGTCAGACAGATGCTGGTGTTTGCTAAGAATGGTATTAACCATTGCTGACCTACAGTACTCAAGACATGGACTCCCAGGCTGGTAACTATCGCTTCTGATATACAGTAGCTGAACAACTAGAGTCCTTTGTCAGGCTAACTAAAGTTCTGGGTCTTTAGCTCTTCAGCAGTTGGAGTAGACTCCCAGACTAACAACCTTACGATGTGCCATAATGATGGGAATCTTACCATTGAAAGAACAACTAATGCAGGAACGGCTGCCATTGTTGTGTAGAATATAAACTCTACGATCTTAAACCTGAGGGTCAACAAAGAAATCAAATTCAGAAGAAACCCAGGCTACCGTTTCACACATTGACAGTGTTTTGCTTTGTGTCTATTCATCTGCATATACACTAACTGAGCACTTTATTAGGTATACCTGTACACCAGCTTGTTAATGCAAATATTTAATCAGCCAATCATGTGGCAGCACACAACGTGCCAAACCTCTTAAGTGGATAGGCTACAGCAGCAGAAGACCAATACGTCTAATAAATACTAATAAAGTACTCACTAAGTGTTTATAATAATAAAGTATTATTAACTATGATCTGAGTTATCTGTATAGTGCCGTTTACTGGTTAAGCAGCTACCAGCTGTTACAAAACACAGGTTGAGCTGGTCAAACCATGTCAAGTTGGGAGCTGGTCTGAACAGGTCAACCAGCTACCAGCTGTTTCAAAATCTAGCTTGAGCAGTTTTTTTGAGCAGGGAATCGCTCTGCTATCTGTCCAGTCCACAACATGGATGGACACCCGACCATAGTGAATCAGGAATGGTTGGCGCTTACCTCTCGTGAAAGAAGACGACGTATACTGTGCCCACGCACGCCATGATCCACACCACCCAGCGCATGTGCCAGGCCCATGGACCCAGCTCTCTCAGGTTGAGCCTGGATAAACAAAGGGAGGCCAGAGATGGGGTCACACCATAACTGCAAACAATACTGTGTGAGGAAAACCGAATTACAAGGGTGTTCTGAATATCCGGCGTGGTTTTACATTTAAAATTTGTGCATGAGCTGAGCTGAGAGTCTACAGTAGTGTTTTCCAGTTTGCCACCATTTTGGGGAAAGCTAGAGGGGAATTCTGAATGGTATATTTATGCGTTATGGAACGAGAACCAGTGGTATATCGTGAATATTGGCACAGCTAGCGGGGTGGTCAGCCACGGCACGTAGTGGAGTTCCGTTACACCCCCTAGCTGTGCCCTTGCGGCAGCAACAATAACCCCTTTCAAACAAATAATATAAAAGAAAATTTGAAATACACTATTATCAAGATTTTGCTATGGTATTGCTACTTGGTTTATCTGATTATTTTACAAGGGTTCACTTTAGCACTTGGAACCATACTTCCCTTTGCACTTTGAACTTTTTTCTTTGATGCTCTGGATAAGAGCGTCAGCCAAATGACTCTAATGCAATATAATGTAATTCATATACAGCTGTGAAATATATGTATTGCTACATTTAAAAAAGGATATTTTGCAAAGAAAAAGGTGCAGTACTTTCCATTTCAGGAAGGGATATAACCAATGAACTGTTCTCTGTTCATGGATACAATTAGGAAAGACAAACATCTGGCAAAATAAAGCTGTCATGAAGTTGAGCAACATGAGGAGAATGAATGAGAGCCGAATGGACAGTCCTCAGTATTTGGAGGCATGCACATGCAGCCTGCACTCACCAGGGGGCGTAGGAGGCCGCGATGAAGAAGTAGATGGCTATTCTGTCACACATGTGGACGCGCTGCTCAACTGTCCTGTCAGGACAAGAAATACAATTTGTGGCCAAGACTCGAGCTTCACAGAATGGCTTCTTCAGCAGTCTGCCGTCCTGTTCATGTGTCGTTTCAAACCATATAAACCCCGAACCAGTTAGACGCTACTGACAGTGAACAGTTCACATAGTTTCATTCTTTTCATAAAACAACTGACAGAAAACATTCACCAGACGCTAAAGATAAATATTATTTTAGAGGAAGGTTCATGCCCCATGTTCAATTCCCAAGGCAGGAGTTTCTGTGGGAGATACTATATTTAAATTTCTGCAGAAGGCCTAAATTTCCCTTGTATAATATTTAGGTCGCGCTAGCCCATTGTGCATGCTACCAATGGCTGTGTAAATATTATCATCAATAAACAACACAAATGTCAGACATTATTTTACTGCCAATTATTTTGTTGTGGTTCATGTCTGGGTCATGACTCTTTGATCTTAAAAAAAAGAATATATGGACAAAAAGAACATAGTGTATTTTTCCCCCTGAGTTTCGCCTCTTTGCATAAGAAAGAGTCCTGTGCTAACACAACCACTGCTATAGTATGCTATGCAATTAAGCACTTATATTTACCTTAATAATATTTGCTAAGCAAACACCTTTAAGGTTTGTTTCAACTGTTCTTGTTTACGGGTTGGTAGATTTTTCTGGTTACTTGTTGCCACTGTATGGAGGTTTCAATGATCAGCTCAGTGCTCATGTTAGTATTCATGTAAATTCTGATCTACTTTATTTTCCCACTCATATGTCACCTGAAGGTTACAAACGTGTCTCTGCAAAGAACTTCAATGTGCAGACAGAACTAACATCACACAGAACGCTGGCATGCAGGAATGGAACATGAAATAACAAGCCCAGATAAGCTAAGGATACCATCACCTAATGGAACTTGCTCGGGCAGAATGGACTTGAATGTTCTGGAGAGTGTTAAACGGTTCCTGTCTGGCAGGTCTATATCCAGTTAAATTCCTGGGAAAATGTTTTTGTTGCATATTCCAAGAATTTATGCAGCAGCTGTTTAAAGGTCACTGGGTGACAACAGCAAAACATACTCTCTGATGCATCTTTTTAAGTACGCTTTTCTTTTTTCCAGTGAACTCTCATTACTTTCAGGATCCATTCAGACATTTCAGCTCAGTAAGTCTGAGGCTCATTTTACAGAAAAGGCCCTTCCCTTTCCCTTTTAAAAAAAGAGTAACTATTGAGAGGAAGCCTGTGTTTGTTTATACTGTGAGCACTCTGACTGGAAGTTTCAACTCTGGGAGGGTCAGTTGACTGTTACCTACTTATTATACCACAAATCTGATGATGTTGAAACAGATGTTATCTCACCAATAGTAAAGACGGGGAGATTTACTCTATTACCAAAAACCTACCATGCTCCAAACCTAGTTTCCAAACAGACACATCTGTATTTTCCTGCCTGTGTATATTAGATTTTTCAACGTATAACGAGAATGATATTCATTTCATACATTTCACAGTTCATACATTTATAGTACAATGCACTATAAATATGTTGACTGCACTATAAAATGAAATGTGAGTATATTCAACTGACAGGCTGCTCAGACTTCCAACTCATCTAGATAATGACAGGCTCAGGTTCAGGCGTCTGCTTAGTGTATCACAATGCACTTTGTCCTCAATTCTGAGATAGGTAAGCAGGTTTTACCTATTGCCTTCTTGCTCAACATTTTTCAATTTAATCCAGGTTTGCAAAGAGGTATTAAAGGTCTGGCTCCTGAAAACATAATACCCATTTTTAATTAAGGACAGAGCGCATTGTGGCAAGATTGAACAGTTTAATTTAAATGCATTTTAGTTTTTTCTTACATGACAGCATGTGCTTGATGGATTAAACATAGC
Organism: Conger conger; assembly: GCF_963514075.1. Classification (NCBI taxonomy): domain Eukaryota; kingdom Metazoa; phylum Chordata; class Actinopteri; order Anguilliformes; family Congridae; genus Conger; species Conger conger. The sequence goes on from NC_083775.1 coordinate 27,311,565, forward strand.
TTAATTCCATGATTTAAAGTTGAAGACAATGTGGTTTGGTGTGAATTAAAAACTATAAATACTATAGCCTACTGGTTCACAAACTGCCATTTTAGGAGCAGTACCAACATTGATTAGTACATACTGTATGATATTAGTTTAAACCTCCCAGAATGAGCTCTTTAGGGCCAACAAATTCTATTCATCTGGAGAAAGGGTCGTGATCTATTTAGACTGAAGCTGAATAAACAGGAAATTACAAATCCTTTCCATGAATCTTTTTGTTTTGCGTGGAACTGAGATAGTCGTGTGGCGTTGTATGAAACAACGTCACATTAACATGCACCGACATGCTTTCACAAACACAAGTGGCATTTACAGAGTTACGCCTTCTTAATAATGGCTCAGTGTATCCTGCGAGTGACTCCACTCAACCCGTTTCTGTAAATGTTAGGAGAACAACCCCATCCTAATTTCTAGCCTTCAACTGGCATGTTTATTCAGCGCTTCCATGGCAGACATTTACACGCCACCTACACCTGATATGGAGCAACTTTAAAGGTACAATCGGTAATTTCGGACCTCTGACAGTCAAAAGAGGGATAGCAGCAACAAACACCTTCAAATCACAACACTTTATCCCTCCCCCTTCTCTGTAAACTCGCTGACGTTGAAACACCGTGGCAATTAGAACCAATTTTCAACCAAAGAGCTTGAATTATGGTACAGTTATGCACTGTTTTGGTACAGTGTTGGGCCCTCAACTGTATATTTTGAAACCCGAATTTAAGAACTTTTAACACAGGCAGAGGGTGAGTGTCAGTGAGCCTTTTTCAATGATAGGAAGGGATTTACAATGGTCTTGTAACAATGTGTGAACACAATCTTACCTATTGTACCATTAACCTATTTGAAATGTGGGCTCTAACTGTATTATAGGGAGGTGAGTGCAGTCCCAATAAGCAGGCATTCTGTCTGTGGCCTGAGGCCAGGGTGATTCACTGAAACTGACTGTGCTCGTCTGAAAATGGCGTGCAGGGGAGGGGGTTGTGTTTATGCGTGGGTTGTCATTTCTGAGAATCCTCATCAGTAAAAAATGTTCAGCCTCACCCCAAACAAGTACCTGGGTCGGTCTTACTATCCAGACACACATCACAATCACACAGCTACAATGAAATCTACAGTGTTTCAAAGGACGTTTGGGGTGTTTTGAAGAGAACCACGGCGCTATTGGGCTAACCAAAAGAGATAGTCCATCAGTGAGGGTACACATTACAAAAGTGCTGTGTACTTGGTGAATCCAAATAAATACTAACTATAAGGCAGGCTTTGATATGGAAGTTAAATAACAGCTGTGGGAAATTGGGGATAATCAGTGCACTGCCCTTGGTTGTACGAGTGTTGATGTATAATTATGACACTTTGTAACTATGTACAGCAACTACTTTGCAACTGAATGCAGCTCTCTGGTGAAAGTATCCAGATGGATTGTGTGGGACTGTGTCAGAAAAAAGATATATATATATATATATATATATATATATTTTAAATTCCGGACACTGTCCCACATGCTAATGAGAGCATTAGTGTGTGCGAACCTTACTCGTTAAGTAAACTGTCTAAACTGAGAACATTTCCTGCTATTTCTTTTCATGTTGAATTCCCAGCAATTTTTAGAATACGTACCTGAGGTGGCTTATTTTCCACGAGACGGTATGGAATACTGTGGACATGGTGAAAAGTCCAGACAAACCAAAGCCGTAGATCCACGCGGTGACGGTCTCCCATTGGTCTTCGGAAAGGAAGTACAAGAAGGAACCACCAAGGATGCTGGGAATTATCCACAGCTGGCCAGAGACACAGAAAAGATTTTAAGCGAGGTCTTACCCGTAAACTCAAATTGATTGGAGGCTATGATCAGAGTGAAATTTACTGTGGAAAGGCTTTGTGTTGTTCAAATAAGAAAGACTACATAGAAATACATAGCTGTGTCAGTGCTGAAGGATGCCAGAAATGTTGAACTGTTTACCCTAGGGGCCATGTTTGTATTACCCAGGCTAATTATTGATGTGAGAGATAAAAATTAATGAGAAGGGCGCTCTCTGATCATTGCCTCCGCCCAAGAGGAATCAATAGTCTGTGTGTGTGTGGGGGGCTGGGGGGACAGGGAAAGAGAGGGATGGGCCCTGTGGCAGCCTGTGGTCCAGATTAGAGTCGAAGCTCAGTGTCAGATTCTCTCCATCTGTCACGCTTTCCATCTGATCAAACGTTACCGGTCGCACAATCACAGTGCTCAGACCATCGCCGATCTCTCTGTCTCCGTCTGCCAATAGCAACTGACCCTGCCAATAGCAACTGTAGCAACTGAGCAATGTACAAACACCAAATGTACCACAACACATATTCCATATCTCCTGTGTATATTTAACTCAACATGCAGTGATGTTGATATTGAATGTTTCTGATGGACAGCTCACTTATTCCTTGAGTGAAGAGTGTCGTGTGACATTGTGTGGCGAGAGCCTTTTTTACTGCGCTCTCCTTGCTTTCGTGTGACAGATCTCCGCAATGCTCCTATGTTTACATCATTAATGCAATGCCTGTAGGTGTTTAACACATCCACCCTGCTGTTAAACTGGGCATGCCAGATGTGCTTCAGTAATATGGCAGATTAGGCTGGGCTGGGTGTTATCAGAGCCAGCATACCCCGCCACACACAAGCACAATCCTAAAATGGTTGACAGCTGTTAACTTTCAGAAGTATCCTAATGTAACAAATGCCTCCATGCCATCCATTTTAATGCCGGTTGGTCATAATATCTTCTGGAAATATCTAAAATATCCTTCATGGCACAGAAACCAGTCTGGACCTCACACATAAAACCCAAAATAATATTAAAAAAAACTCCAAAACCAGTGAAGCATTATTTCATGATATATGTGGAAAAATCTCAAGGGTGGTCTCCTTCCATAGGCAGCCTAATTTAGTTTTGGATATCAGTAAGCATGAGGCAGACCTGTACAGTGAGACGGCATTTGATACAAAGAAATAATATTGTGCTAAAATAAATATGCATGTACTATATTAAATAGCATTATTGTGCAACTAAATCTTTTGGTTAGTAGCACTTGCTACTATCAAGAAAAGTAATCATACAACACTGAGAAGATGGGAAATCTTGGAAAGACATCAGCTCAGCCAAAAGCCAGGAAAAGCCTGAAACCTTTTCATACACCCCCAACTCCCCAATTTTGTGTTGAAGCTGGGAAAATGCTAAGCCATTTGTTTCACCGTCTCCGTGTTTCTGTTGCGATGTGGTGTCGCTGTACAATTTGTTCCCTGCCGGCCCAGGGTGGCTCAGCAGATTGGGAGCTGGAGGGCTGGTGCGATTCGAAACGGAGTGAGAAAATGAGGGCCAACACTCACCGCGTGCGTGGCACAGTTAGCGGCATGCTCATACTCCGTGGGCCGGTACCGCTTATCTGACGACACTCTGTCATTCATGAACCTAAAGGGGAAAAAACACACTCTTCACTTGTGATGTTTTTACAGTTGCGTATAAGATATAAATAAGACATGAGAAATATTTATTTCTCTGGGGAACAGAGTAATGATTACATTACATTATTGGCATTTGGCAGACCCTCTTATCCAGAGCGACGTACAACAAAGTGTATACCCATAACCAGGGATAAGTTCGCTGAAAGACCCTAGAGGGAAGTACAATTTCAACTGCTACCTGTACAACAAAGATAAGGACGAGGGCCAATTTTATTTATTTTTATTTATTTATTTTTTTTGAACAAAGAAACAAACAAACAGAGCAAAAGTGACCAAAGTTAACTATCCAAACACTGCTTACCTAGCCAACTAAAAATACCAATACACAAAGCAAGTCACAGAGACAACAATTAAGGTTCACAGGGAGGTAGGGAGGGATGGGGAGAGGTGCTGCTTGAAGAGGTGTGTCTTCAGCTTGCGCTTGAAGGTGGGGAGAGATTCTACAGTTCTGACCTCAACGGGGAGTTCGTTCCACCACCGTGGAGCCAGAACAGACAGTAGTCGTGAGCGTGAGTGTGGTGGAGGTTCGGAGAGGGGGAGGTGCCAAGCGGCCTGTGGAGGCTGAATGAAGAGGTCTGGCAGGGGTGTAGGGTCTGATGATTTTTTGTAGATAAGCTGGGGAAGACCCCTTAACTGCTTGGAAGGCTAGCACCAATGTTTTGAATTTGATGCGAGCCATGACAGGCAGCCAGTGGAGGGAAGTAAGCAGGGGGGTGACGTGTGAGTATTTGGGAAGGTTGAAGACCAGACGAGCTGCTGCATTCTGGATGAGTTGGAGGGGTCTGATGGCGGACGCTGGGAGGCCAGCCAAGAGGGAATTGCAGTAGTCCAGGCGGGACAGAACCATCGCTTGGATCAGGAGCTGGGTCGAGTAGGGGGTGAGAAAGGGGCGGATTCTCCGTATGTTGTATAGGAAGAACCTGCAAGACCGGGTCACCGCCGCAATGTTCTTGGAAAGGGACAGTCTGCTGTCCATCACCATGCCGAGGTTCCTTGCACTGGGTGACGGCGTGGTATCCCCGAGGGAAATGGAGAGATCCAGATGGGGAGAGGTATTAGCAGGGATGAATATCATTTCAGTCTTGCCTGGGTTGAGCTTTAGATGGTGTTTGTCCATCCAGCTCTGGATGTCCCTCAGGCAAGCAGAGATACGGGCTGAAACCTGCGTATCAGACGGCGGGAACGAGACGAAGAGTTGGGTATCGTCCGCGTAGCAGTGGTAGGATAGCCCATGTGTCACAGGGCCAAGGGAGCGAGTGTAAAGAGAAAAAAGAAGCGGGCCAAGGACTGAGCCCTGGGGAACTCCTGTGAGGGGCCGAGGTGTTGATACCGAACCAGCCCAGGCAACCTGGAAGGAGCGACCAGAGAGGTAGGACTCAATCCAGTCCAGGGCTCTGCCACAGATGCCCGTTGCTGACAGGGCAGACAGGAGGATGGAGTGATCCACAGTGTCGAAGGCAGGAGAGAGATCTAGAAGAATGAGGACAGAGGAGAGGGAGGCTGCTCGTGTGGCATGGAGTGACTCACTGACGGAGAGGAGCGCAGTCTCAGTCGAGTGGCCCGATCTGAAGCCAGACTGATGGGGGTCTAGCAGGTTGTTGTTAGAAAAGAAAGAAGAAAGTTGAGTAGAAGCGGCTCGTTCTATAGTTTTAGAAAGGAAAGGAAGAAGAGATACCGGGTGGTAGTTCTGGATGATGGAGAGATCCAGAGTAGGCTTTTTTAGCAGCGGAGTGATGTGGGCCCTCTTGGAGGATGCCGGAAAACAGCCGGAAGACAGGGAGGAGTTGAATGTCAGGTGTGATAGTTTGGAGAAGAGAAGAGGGGATAGGGTCAAGGGCACAGGTTGTAGGGCGGTGGCAGAGCAGGAGTTGAGAAACATCAGAGTCTGTAAGGGGGGAGAAAGTGGAAAAGGAAGGGATGGGCCTAGAGCGGGGGAAGGGCACAGTGAGGGGGGGCGGTGGTTGTAAACCACCAATGATTCATTGGGATGGCATTTAACAATCCTCTATTTAACTTCATAGCATATCTTTGAAACCCAGTATCCTCACTGTGTTTAGAGTGAAATACATTCCACTGCGTTCTTCCATGTTGTTTGAGGTTAGTTGTTGTAAGGCAGTTGTTAGTATGTCCAGCAAGGCATTCAGTGTTACCGGGGTGATCAATGTTTCTGAGGGATTCAAGGAGACCAAGCATATTGTAACAGACAATTATATTATGGCCTTTGATGTAGAATAAAATACAAAATTCCTTACTACTGGGAGCGTGTTGCAATTATATTACTCTTACATTCATGATATCGCTTCATTATCTGTGTAGGCATGTCTGAAAAGCTTAAGCTCTTCAGTCTGAATTTGTACTGAGATTCTTTTAAGTAATCGAGATATGGATGGGGAAAAATCACATCAGTGCACCCCTAGTTCCAACCACAATCACAATCCCAGATTTCGAACAAGCTGTTAACATCTCTAAATGAGAGCCTCTGAAGCCACATTATGCCAGAAGTTGTTATACATGAAGAATAAACATCTCATATTCACATTATATGCAAGTAATTACATAAAGAGAGATAAAAATATAAATATATATATACACATACATAATTAACTGATGAAATTCAAGACTGAGGTGAATCAACGGGTTCTGAATTGGTGGACAGCTGGCCATGACAACTAACCATTTGGTAGATAATTAAATATTCAAATACCAAGACAATGATAATGACCCAAATCTGTTAATACATTGAATGGAAAAATTATGAAAGAACTTAAACACATAATTAGGAGTCTTTGATCAGCTAATAATATGTGACCTCATTTTACGTAATTGTTTGCAATATAGCATTACATTACTGGCATTTGGCAGATGCTCTTATCCAGAGCAACGTACAGTTGATTAGACTAAGCAGGAGACAATCCTCCCCTGGAGCAATGCAGGCCTTGCTCAAGGGCCCAACGGCTGTGCGGATCTTACTGTGGCTACACCGGGATTAGAACCACCGACCTTGTGTGTCCCAGTCTTTTACCTGAACCACTACGCTACAGGCCGCCCATGATAAGCACAATATGAGCTTGTTAAAATTCTGAAATTGTACAATTGCGATTGTAGTTGAAATGAAAACAAGCATATGGTGGCCCCCCAGGATCGAGTTTGAGAGCCACTGCTCATGCGCAGGGATGGGCATCTGTTTCTGGATTTCAGACCAACTTCTGCTATTATTTATTTAATTAGGCTAGTCATGATAGCTACAATCCATGATATAAACAGCAGCTGATATATGTTCTGGCTCAATCAGGTCTCAATCAGTTCCAGTCTAATGTACAAATCCTGCATACACACCAGCCCTCCAAGACTTTGAGTTTCCCATCCCTGTGTGTCGAGTGTGTATTTTATTTTATTCATTTTTTACTTTTATTCATTCAGTTCAAGATTCCATTCACTAGTTCATTATAGGCATTATAGGGCTATGTGGATCAGCTGTTGGTCAGTGTCTTGGAGACTGTTAATTAGTCATTGAGAGCAGCTGTTGTGTATTTTTCTCTTGTCCAATCAAGGTGTGGATGCTGGCTTTAAAAGAGGCAAGAAATTGCAGATTTTCTTGACTTTATCTTGAGAAGCACTGTTCAGGGCCCTGTTTCCAATACATTGCTTAAACAATCTAGGAAAATTTGATGTGCCTTGTGTCGAATTATCTGATTAATTAAAATGTTTTCTTTATGATTGGAAATGGTACTCCAACTCTTTTCTGATCAGCCGGGGTTTAAGAACTACTGCCACACACACGTCCTGAACCAAGAAAGTCTTACTGGACAATTGACCAGTCCCCAATATTTCTTATCAGGTGGATGGGCTGGACAGGACAGTGTTGTTTTTCTTAAACTTTATCTCAATGCAGGTTACACTCCTTGTCCTTCGCTTTGTCTCTGATTTAATTATCTACCAAGTGCTTAGAATTTGTGGCCATGTGTCCACATTTTCACAAATTGATTTACCTCTGTAATTTGATCAGTTAAAAAATTCTGTAACCTTTTTGTTTGCAATATAGCACAATGAGAACATGGAACATTTATTCTTCAAACATAGCTGCCTCTGACATAATGCATTTTAAGAGGGTACATAATCCATAAAAAACATGGAGTACCTAATTACAAGAGATTAACAGCTTGTTAAAAATTTACAGCTCTGGTTGGAGTGGAAACCAACATACACAGTGGTCCTCCGGGACCAGTTTGAGAATGTGCAATCAACTTCTGACATGCTTGGGAACGTTGAAATATTGTACACTTAACCAAAGCACCTACTGTAATATGACTGACTAAAGTCTGTGGGTCAGCACAACCTATGCACTACAACAGATCGGATAATACAATTATCCAACCTGTTATTACAATGAGTTCATTGTGTGGCTCCTGTTTAGTCAGGGATTGAGAGGATAATATTCTAGCCTTGGACCATATTTAAAACTTTTCCAGATTTCATATGGAATTCTTCATGTTTTAAGCCACGAGGTTCAGATCACGAGGCATGCAGAATCCTGTTTAACATTTTTTGCCATAAGATATTTGCTATAAACAAAGGATCTTTCTTTAAGTATTTAAAAGCATTTCATATATATACTGTGAGCTTGTGAAAGCCCTTGTATATGGCTACTCCAGTAAATCATTGTAATCCATATCACGTTATTGCATTTTGCAGTGTTTTACAGCTTCTTGGAAACAGCTGGCTACCATGACCTAATCCAGCCTGGAATTCAAAGGCCTTTTATAGCAGGCTGATGCGCTGGAGCTTGAGCAATGATGTCGCCGTAGCCATGCCAACAGGAGGCTGGGGGATTTTCTCATTATTTTCTGCTAAATGTGGAAGCATTCCTGTTTGTCCTATATGACATCAGCACGGAATCTGGACATCTCTTTACACAAATCCTGGCTTACGTAAAGGGATCGAACGCTTGGGTCGGACACAAAATCCCGTTCTGTAAGCTGTTTCCTGTCATTTCTAATACTGGCAAATAATTGAAACTGAATTCTATTCAAAACTTCAATTAATTAAAGGTATACTTCATCATTTTTTAAATTGTCCCATAGTTGTGAGCTGTGGTTACTTTGTATTGAGCAGTGAATATAGACTGTAGATACAGTGCATAGGTAATTGGACAGTGACACAATAAGTCTGGTTTTAGCTCTGTACACATTAAATTTCAAATGAAACAAATATGAGGTTATAAAGTACAGATGCTTTAAGACGAAAGATTAACAGTTCTGGGTAAACACCCCATTTTGATTGGGGCTAGCACTAAAAACAGGTGAAAATTTCTTATTTTGCGGGGTGTGGCATTTATGGAATAGAACATCCACCACGGAGTGGGTTTGCATTACATGTGAACTTTTTAAATTATTTTTTAAAGATCCTCTATTTTAGTTGGGTGTTTTCTGTGCATCCTTTATTTTCACCTATGTACATATGTCTTAAACAGGGACATGACACCCCCTATACTTTCTAGGGGAGAAAAAGTAATTAGATAATCTATTATAATCTATAATAAAGCCATCATATTTCTTTTTCGAAAGCAAATCCATTCAGTGAATGTCTTCAGCAAGTGAAATGCATGTTCAATTGGATTCAGGATGGGTGATTGATTGGCCAGTCAAGAATATTAATCTTTTCCACTTTTGGCCCTGAAAGACTTTGTTGCTTGCTTTAACAGTGTGTTTGGAGTCATTGTCCCGCTGAAGGGTTTTGAGGCATTTGGTTGGATCTGAGCAGATAAGATGTTTTTGTACACTTCAGAACTTATCCTGCTGCTGCCGTCAGCATTCACATTATCAATGAAGATAGTGAGTGAGCCAGTTCTAGTGGCAGCCACACCTGCCCAAGCTATAACACCATGTTTCACAGATGAGAGGGCTGCTTTGGATCATGAGCTGTTCCTTTCTTTCTCCACACCTTCCTCTTTCCATCACTCGTCTCATCTGTCCATAAGAGTTTGTTCCAGAACCGTTTTTAAATGTACTTTTCAGCACCAGGCCATTCTGTTCTTGTGGTTCACCAGTGGTTTGCATCTTGCAACAAACCCTCTGATATTATGCTGGTGTAGTGTTTTCTTTATTTGTAGTCTTCAAAACATCTATGCCCACATCCTGGAGAGATGTTGGACAGCTGAAAATATAGTTTTTCTTGTGCTTAATTAATGATGCTAAGACACACAGCTGGCCAAGAATTTCTCCCCTAAAATGGGGAGATGATGTATGAAATGGCCATATTGGATCACCCAGTATGGATGTAAATACCCTAATTAAAGCTGACCGTCTGCAATGTAACCATAAATTCATGGTTTTCTTTAAAATTCAGATCCAAAACAACAAAAATTGTGTCACTTTGATTCTCGTGATTCTTCCAACAAGAGACAAGAGCTGAATAAACCATCCATCCATCCATCCATTATCTTAACCCGCTTATCCCAAACAGGGTCGCAGGGGGGCTGGAGCCTATCCCACCATACATTGGGCGAAAGACAGGAATACACCCTGGACAGGTCGCCAGTCCATCGCAGGGCACACACACCATTCACTCACACACTCATACCTATGGGCAATTTAGACTCTCCAATCAGCCTAACCTGCATGTCTTTGGACTGTGGGAGGAAAGCGGAGTACCCGGAGGAAACCCACGCAGACACAGGGAGAACATGCAAGCTCTGCACAGAGAGGCCCCGGCCGACGGGGATTCGAAACCAGGACCTCCTTGCTGTGAGGCAGCAGTGCTACCCACTGCACCATCCGTGCCGCCCCCCCTGAATAAAACCAAACTTCGCAAAATAATAATAATACAATATGGAATACAGATAATAATGGTGCTAAATATTTGTAAAATATTTGCTATTGGTTAATATAGTCAGTCTGAAGTATGTGGGCTATTTCCACACAGTCCAGCTAAATCTGTGGTATCTCAAAAACAGCCACATTTGAAATTAAAATGATTTTCACAAGGGGTAAAAATAGAAACATAAAAAGAAAGTCCAGGTGTCCAAGTGCAGGGTTAGCCATCTGTGAGTTATTTAAACATGCTAATAAAAACCAAAGAATTTCATGCAGAAGGAAAAGGTTAACCAAGTGAACAAAACTGGCAGAGCGTGTGAATTGCCACTGCTGTTGTGTTAGCCTACACTGTTGATGTCATGACATTATATTAGCTAAACTTAACAACACAAATAATAATGAAAAAGCACAGAGTTTAGGAGGAGCTCTACACAGGAAACAATGAACAATGGAATGTCCTGTTGCACACTGAGAGTCTTTCAGCTGGAAATTAGATGGCACACAAAGATTTTTAACAATGCTCTGATCTGCAGACACACTGTGGTACAGTATTTTACCAAAACTCTTACTAAAACTGCACACCGTTTGTTCATTAATTAGACAAGCATGTATTGCAGTCATTGCTGCATTCATTAGATGTACAGCTCACGACCCAGTATAATCCTTGGTAATAAGAATCCACCCCATTTTCTTTGCAGGGATAAGTACACATAGAAATTGGAGAGGAGATCCACATTACATTACATTACATTAATGGCATTTGGCAGACGCTCTTATCCAGAGCAACGTACAGTTGATTAGACTAAGCAGGAGACACAGTCCTCTCCTGGAGCAATGCAGGGTTAAGGGCCTTGCTCAAGGGCCCAATGGCTGTGCGGATTTTATTGTGGATCCACTGACCTTGCGGGTCCCAGACATTTACCTTAACCACTACGCTACATGGCTATACCTCCAGGTATCACAACTCTTTCCCTCCCCAGCATCTCAGCTTGCTTACAAGCTTGCCTCAAGATGGATGACTGAAGCTCAATTTAGCTAAAAATTTTGAATTAGGCTCACAATAAGGTTTCGAATTTATCAGGCAGCTAAAGGGACAAGAGATGTTCGAAGGGTCATTAGACCCTACCAGACCTCTCTGTCTTATCATGTGGGGCATCTGGTTTGTTTGTTTTTTCTCTTTTTGTTTCGATATTTTTTTGACCAGTCACTTTTCATGTGTAGCAAAGGACATTATGTGTACATATAGAGGCATCCGATGCTGGCTTTACAATGCTGGACAGGGGCATTTGAGGGTTTGTGGCCTAAAGCAAGAAATGACAGGTAACTTAACAGGTATATTAAAAGCCAGTGTTTTCCACACAGATGATGAAGCAGTTTACATCCTTGCTAGCGGCTGCATATAAAAATGCTGGGCAGGCCCAGATGTTCCTTCTTTTTGCTACCATGGTGAGAAGAGAACTCTGATCTTTTGGCAAGAATTTCAGTGATAAGACTGCTGAATTTGCTGATGTTTGAAGAGGAACAGTAGCTAACATGACGCAACATGGAAGTCTGAGGGAGAGACCTCAACTAGAGGCTAATGTGGCCAGAAGCACATGCTCCATGACTGTCCATGTATTAGTGTGAGATGCAAGGCAAAACAGACAAGCAACTCTGAATGCAAGGACTGCAAATGTGAATCTAGGGTGAAATCAGCCAGTTTCAAGAACAGTCCAAACTTTAGACAGGTATTCTCAAATAACTCCAAATAAGTTTGCACTGTGATGGACAAGCACAGTAACACAGGCTGTACATACAGTAACACATTAATTTCTAGTGTTTATTTACAATTCTAAACCATTCTATCAGTTTTTATAGGGTGCCAGAACATTTTTCCACAAGTAATATACAGCAGTAATATACACTCAGTGAGCACTTTATTGGGTATTAATTACACTGATTTGTTATACTTCTACTGCTGTAGCCAGTCCACTTAGCGTTATGATGCATTTTGTGTTCAGAGATGCAACTCAACAAACAGCATTGTACATGCCTATTTCTCTTCATGAAATGGACCTCCCTCTTTGAAAAGTCGCACATTAGTCAGTTACTGTCAGCTTATCACCTGCAACAGTAGCCAGATGTCCCTCGCTGTACTACAGAGACTGATCATCTGATCACAGCTTGCACTCACTGAGGCTCTCCTGCTAGCCCTACCTCCAAACGCATACAACTTTGTCAAAACTATGTCCAAATTGTCTTAGAGAGGGAGGTACTATGATCTAAATAAGAGGGCAATTTGAAAAAGTTAAGGTGGTTTAAGGTGGTCCTAAGAACTACAAATAATACAACATGCCAAAAAACAGGCCTATTCCACTGTCAGTAGCTCACGGTGTCAACATGTGAAAACTTGTACTGGGATTTCCATGTTCTAAGCACACGCCTCACAAGTTAGCAGATATCCTTATGTAAAATCAAGCACTCCATTCCTGTGACCTTTGGAATTTTGTCCTAGCAACTGCTTCCCTTTATCTCCTTTAAAAAGATGATATGCCTATGTATATTGATGAGGAATGAACAAGAATAATATTGCTCATAATAATCAATTACAAACATTGATTAATTACTTTGCAAACTGTAAGTCTACTCAGTGGCCAACTGTTAACGCTAATGTGGTGTCCCTTAAAAATATCCTGAGAAAAATACATAATTATCTAAAATACATGTGGTTCTATGACACTTTGTCATTTCTGGTACATATGCTAGAATATATGGGCAAGTTAAAAATAAAGATTCTCATGTCATGTTAATGTTTATAATTAATCATTTTATATAGCATGTGCTGTTTTTCTTAATGTGTTTAAGGCAGAACTCAATGTTTATGAAATGACTGAATGTGTTCTCTTACTCCAAAACAAGTATTTTATCTGCCAAGTATCTGTCCCTTTAATAACCCCCTCTCATGCTTGTGACTGAAGGAAGCAAAGTTCACCTTCTTTCACTAATAATCAAAGTGGGAGACCATTTTCTGTCAACTTCGTCTTTTTAGTATGTCATTCTAATAACCCCACACTTTCCTGAGTTTCTTTGTTGCCTTAAATTAGATCTTGCTTGCTTGGTGTTCTAGTTGCTGAACAAACCAATTTTGTAGAATAATTTTAAGAAAAGGGGTGGCTAATTCCTACACAGTGTTAATACATTTGATGATGCACCTTTTGGAGTGCTACAGCAAAGGGTCTGTTTTTGATTTTTAATAAATTTGCAAAAAAACTCTAAAAACACGTTTTCACTTTGTCATTATGGGTTATTGAGTATAGATTGATGGGCAAAATTGGCAATTTTATCCATTAAAAATTAAATCTACAACACGATAAAGTGTGCAGAAACTAAAGCCATTGTATATCCATGGTAATAGCACAGAGCTGTAAAATCCAAAGTATTCTATGACGGGTTTATAAGCCTTCCTGTACACTGTACTGCTTAGGGTGAGGGAAGGGTGCTACAGAAATGATCAATGTATGATCATCTCTTCGTTTGTCACCAAGAGCAGGCATATTTCATTAAATCATTTTACTATAGCCTATTCTGCAGAATAAACTGGGTGTTTTTTCTACATTGGTCTGCCCTTTTCTCACTTTGAGCACCTGCCCCTCAAAACGTCTCTCCATGACCCTGTCCAAGTGAATAAATATAGACAATCAAATTAGGCCTATATCATTACTTGTAAACAAAACATTTTATATTGCAAAAGAAAATGTATTATGTTATTAGTGCCTCCAGTTTCCACAAGACTCCCAACAACAAACGCACACACAAATGTTGCCCCAGAGATATCTCGTTGTTTGGTTTACCTCACGAGTACTTGCCAACAAATCCCATGACAGTCTCGATTCCTCTTTGTATTAACTAATGCAAAGCAAATATTTTTTATCAATTAAAATGTGCTCGTCACATTTAGAGCTCAAATATGCTTTAGCTGAATCATGCAGAAATGTAAATGTTTCTATAAAAGGGAATCGTCATTTTAATTAATTAAGCGTTGGGAATTGTGCTGCTGGAAAACGATTTATTCGTTTGATTTTCTTAAAACTACACCAGTCTCTGAAGTAATCATTTCAGGTGTGTAATATTAACGAAAGGACTAATAAAAACACATTTATAAGAGCTGCTGTAACCTAACCTAATTAGTTACAGTAGAAAGCACGTCCACCCAGCTCGTTCTTCCTCTCAATGTCCAGACTGTAGCCTAGTTTAAGCACCATTCTCACCAGATCAGCTCCCAACATCTAGTGATTTCCATTCATAACTCGCTCAGCTTTATGCTTCACTCATATGATTTTCACACATTCCAAACAATTGGGTCTACATTGTAGTATTAAATTTAGCACGTGAAAGTATTAGTGTAGATATTTCGTGATAAATTAATCTACTCCGAAAATATGCATACCACAAAGTATTACCTTCCATACTTGGTCTTCTTAAAGTCCATATTGTTGACGGTATTTCGACATTTTATCACATTTGTCCCAATGCTTCCCAACTCCGGATGTTCCCGCTACAGTAAGTGCAAGAGAGGTGTTGAGATACTCTTCAACTTTGTGCGTCCCAGACTACTTGAAAATAACAAAAGCGAAAACAGTCCCCAATGTACATACATGCCACATTAATCCCCGATCCGTGACCCTGCTGGAATAAGCAAAACGGGCATTGCTGTTTTAAATCCGCTCCCAACGTTTGAGCCAACGATAGTGAACATTGTTCTTTAAACGACAGCCATCCTAACGCCACAAGGAAATGCCTTGTCCAAGGCAGTATCACTCACGACACTGACAACTGTGAGCAATATAGGCTGAACATTTCAACACCGATAATCTACCACGTGCAGACAACTGAGAACAGAAAACAAGGTCTCGTGTCTCGTGCATAATACGTCTAATAGGGTTTTTTTTCCATCGATTTAAAATCGATGGTTATTTAATTGACGACAAGTATTTGTTTTGAGTAAGTAAAATAAAATAAAGTTTGGAAATATGAACGGCTGTTTTTGAATGGAATCGTTTCAAGTGATGTTTAAATGCAACAGTCTTAAAACTTTCAGATTAAATTTAGAGAACGCCATTAAATATGCATATCCACTCTGTGATCACTTTGGTAGCCATGTACACCAGCTTGTTAATGGAAATGAATAATGGAAATTAATCAGCCAATCATGTGGCAGCAAATAAATGCATGAAAGAATGCAGACTGGTCAAGAGGTTCTGATTGAGTAACTAATTGAGTATCTCAGAAACTGCTGATCTCCTGGGATTTTCATGCACAACAGTCTCTAGAGTTTTGCAGAGAATGGTGCGAAAAAACAAAAAACATCCAGTAAGCAGCAGTTCTGCTGGCAGAAATGTGTTGTTAATGAGGTTGTTAAGAGGTTAGAGGAGAAGGGCCAGACTGGTCGAAGCTGACAGGAAGGTGACAGTAATGCAAATTACCATGCATTACAGCAATGGTAGCATCTCTGAACACATAATGTGTCAAACATCTAAGTGGATAGGCCAAAGCAGCAGAAGATATAATAAGTTTAAGAAATAAGTCTAATAAATACTTAATAAAGTGCTCACTGAGTTTATGCCGTTCTATGACCACTGTTGCTTCAGCAGAGGCTAATTACCTTGAACCATGTTGCACGGTCCTTTACCTGGCCACAACCACATACATCTATCCTAGGCTAGATGTAGGATCAGGGTGATTTTTATAAAGCCTGCGAATATCAGTGGTCTTCATTTGTAACAAAGTGAAATGAAGAAATGGCACACATTAAGGAGTTGCCTACCTGATGAATAACCTCTGTCTTGTTCCTCAATAAAGTGGCCTTTAAACTATAATGTTCCCCATTCACTATCAATCACCTTTACAAAGCTTAAAACACGCAGACACCTTTTTGGATCAAATGGTGTTTCCCTAACAGCAAATACAAAACCGTGGCTCTGTATCAGCACATTACAGACTCAAAGAAATGTCTCTCCAGTACAGTTTTTTTACAAGACAATGAGTTCACTGCTGTCAGAAGAGAGAAGCTATTTCACTATGTCCCTGTTTCCCTTCATGTCCCCGCTGAATAGTTTATTTTGCCCATATCAATCAGAGCCCTCATCTCAAGCCAAGTCAAACCATGAGCTGTACAATAACATGTGCATGAGCTTGGCCAGCACAAATATGAGAAGAAATGTATTTTTAAATGTATTTTTTTAATTGAAATTTAAAAATATATATCTAATTGTCTTTCAAGCTTTATAAGATACATTTGTTTTGGCCTTTGCTGGTTGTGTAAGGTAATAGGAGCCTTCTGAGTTCATGTTATTCTATTGGCAGGGTCTGTGTATATAGACGGTTTCAATAAAAGATATTATTCACTGGACTTGCAACTATTATCGGACAAGTGATAAATAAATGAGCGATCAATTAATGTCTCCATCAAACCAAATTAATTCAACACAAGCTGGAAGATGAGCCGGCATACACAGTGTGTCCCCAGGACTAGTGTTGAGATGCACTGCTCCAGCAGGCACTGCTAGGGCGACCTGTAGCGTAGTGGTTAAGGTACATGACTGAGACACACAAGGTCAGTGGTTCGATCCCTGGTGCCCTTAAGGAGAGGATTGTCTCCTGCTTAGCCTAATCAACTGAACGTCGCTCTGGATAAGAGCCTCGGCCAAATGCCATTAATGTAATGTAATGTAATGTAATGTAATGGATATGTTCTTGAGGACACTATTCTGAATGCTGTTGTATCAGTCCAGACACGTATCATCCCTCCTCCTGAAGACAACATTCACACAAAAAAGTCTGAAAAGCAGAGCACATGACCAATGTGTAGGCACTCTTTCACTTTCACTCATTATCAGCTTGTTCTCTTCATTGGAGCGAGATGACGAAAAAGACTTATAGTCATTTTATCTGTGAATAAATCCAGTTCACTGAAATATAGGATTCCCTTAATATTGTTTTTAGGTCTGCTTGTTCTTGCAGGCTCTCCAGAGTGATTATCATTTAATGAGTTCATCAAGCAAATACTACATCAATGATGCAGATTTATTGAGTTGTGGCTGCTGATGGTACTACAAGTAGATGATGTTGATGATACAGTAAGTTTTATGTTTTACAGTATGCCTTACCCTGGGTGACAAAGAGATTAGAGGGTTTAGTATCTCCAAAATGATCTGCCACCTAATGTCTTTATTGCAATTACGATACAAGACAAAATCTTGTCTTGTTACAGTTTATATAAATGTAATATATTTTATTTTTAATTGGACATGCGCTGACATGTTATTCTGTTAGCTATACGTTATGTTGGTGCAAGCGTGACTGAGATATTGGAGACTGAAAACGAAAATGAGTTCCGAGTAGACTGTCTTGTAAAACCAACAGTCTTTGGACGAAGGCACTTTTCCATAACAATGGGATAAACAGTAGGTGGTCCAATAATGTATCGGGGTAATGTTGAAAGTTACATGTTCGTGAAAAAGCTAAGAAAACCATGTTTTATTCATTCACTTGTGATGTTTTTGGCTGTATATTTCTAATATTAAGTTGTTTGCGAAAAAGCTCATAACGGTGAAAATTGTGCTCCCCTTTATATCAGAGATTTTTGGTCGTGGCCAGTGCGACCACTTCGCCCTATCAGCGCACGCGCATGAGAAGAAAGCAACAGTGCTTGAGCACAACAACACAGAGACCCAAAGGGACAGGGATGTTTCGATGAAGAAAATTTATCGAAATCAAAGAAAACATTGACAACAACCAACCCCGATTGCTGTGATTTTTGCAGATTTCATACGTGTAGATGGTGCCGAGCCCATGAACTTGGCTAGTCAGAGCGGAGAGGCCGGCTGCAGCCAGCTCCTCTTCGCCAACTTCAACCAGGACAACACGTAAGGAGCATCAAGGGAAGGGGTCTAGAAAGACCGAGGCTGTAGTGGTGGCCTAGCCTCTTCTAAGCGTGTGATATACACGGGCCATTAAGGCTACACGCTTGATTTATAATGGGAAGGAGTAAAACTCTTTACACCAGCTTGCCAAAGTAACTGTCAAATAAGATAGCTGGCTAACTGGCTAATCATATAGTCGAATCACATCATCAATGGTCTTTGTCACGGTTAGCTAGATGGCTAGCAAGCTAGTTAGCTGCATAAGTTAGACATTAGCTAGCTATGGCACCAGACAGCAACTAAGCAAAATTTGACTTGTAGATTATTCAGGTAGCTAGTAATTATATATTAACTTAGTTTAACCAAATCGCTGAAGCGAAGAACAAAGCGACAGCTTTCGTTGTCTTAATATCTGGATATTTTTGTTGTAGCCATATCAGTTCCATTTCATCGTGCTAGCGAACAGCCAGCTAGCCAAAACAAGTTCAAGAGCTAGCTAACGTTAGAAGTGACAAAGCACGTTTTCAGAATCGGCTCTGCTGTCATCGTTGTCAAAGAGTCCCAGTATTAGAAGCGAATGTAATAGCAATGTCGTAGCATGTGGGTTACGACCATCTAGATGGCTAGCTAACTAGTTAACAATTAGACAATGTTTTACTGCTGTTTTAAGGCTACATCGTTACCTACACATTCACATGTTTGCAAGTTTAGCTGGCGAACATGTGTTGCTTGATTGAGTAATAGAACACGCGCATCATGTTATCTAAACGTTCTGATGATACATATGCTTGTTGGTTATTCTATAAAGGGTCCGCCTAAGACTCGTCCACACTGCGATTGCAAAATTAATTAGTGTAGTACTGCTTGTTTACAAGGCCCGATCACTTATTACAGCTGGTTGTACAGCATTCATGCAACTGACATAGAAATCTAGGTTAGTCGGCTTTCAGTCGAATAATTAATCGGTAAGCCATTGTTACCAAAGCTGATATTTAGTTAACTGTTAGCTACAGTTCATGGCAAGTGTTTGTTCTCTTTAGCTGGACATCTGTATTGCGATTTGTGAAATATTTGTACAGTATTAAACATTATCACCGTATTTTATCCGTAACCTTTTCTATTATAAATAAAGCCTTTGTGTGAGCAAACACCAGGGGGAAGTTGCACTGTAAAGAGGAAGTAATACCTGCTAATGTCTGTTGTTATTTTGGAATATAAATGTGTATTTAGTCCGATAAATACATAAACGCCTTTTAATAGTAATAATTATTATTATAAATAATAGTTTCACTGTGTTTCATATATGCTGAAATAAAGTTAAAGAGGAACTCCTAAGACGTGCACGCGCATATTTTCATGGTCAATAATGACTTTTTCGCCCCTTCTTCACAGGTCCTTAGCTGTCGGCACCAAATCGGGCTACAAGTTCTTCTCTTTGTCTTCTGTTGATAAATTAGAACAGATTTATGAATGTAGTAAGTATTGTCCATAGACATCACCTTAATTAGAGCACAGATGTGAATGAAGCTTTGCTTTACTCAAAGGTTATACAGATGTCCCTTGGTTTTTCTCTTGCTCTTTGTTGAATGGGGGAATAGGTCTAGTCGGTCAGATATGAATTAACTAGTTAATTTATCACCATAAATCTTATTGCGATTTAACTGACATTTGTTCGGGAGTTCACTCTTAATTTACTTAAGGTTGAAAATGACAAGCATTGGGAATGGTAGGAAACTTATGAATTGAGAGATTGTCTTGAAGAGGCTGTTTCCTGTGTTGCTCTTGTAGGCTAAATATGACTTTTTTTCCCCGCCTTCTAGCTGACACTGAAGATGTGTGCATTGTGGAAAGACTGTTCTCAAGCAGTCTCGTTGCTATTGTTAGCCTTAAAGCGCCCAGGAAGCTGAAAGTGTGTCACTTTAAAAAAGGAACGGAGATCTGTAACTACAGCTACTCCAACACTATTCTGGCAGTGAAACTCAACAGACAGGTAAAAATCAAATGAATTGGCAAATGAACTGATTTTTTTTTTTTTTGACTTTATGATTCTCATTGATCAGGTTTGTAATGTATTTTCAAATGATAAAATTGACATTATTAAAGCAATTTCCTGACATTGAAAAATACTTTTTATTTGAATCACTGGCTGTTATTACCACTGGCCGAATTGAGATCATTGCAAAAATAAATATTCATGGTTTATAAAATCATTTCAAGAAAATCAAATATTTTCTATCTCCAGGCTTGTGACTAGCATATGCCCCTTACTTCCTTGGCACAAGGAAATATGTGTCATTTTAGCAGAGGAAATGCATGCAAATCCTAATGTGCGTTGGCACATTTTATTATGTGTGCATTCAGAAGGCACAGTATTGTCCATGTTTACTGTTTGCATTGCTAGGCAGTCATCTGTGAAGGTTGCTTGACGGTCAAATTGAAAGGGCGATAATGTTTACCCTGATGGTAGTGGTCGTCACAGCAGTGAAACATTACATTTTCACAACAGTCTGCTGAATCAGTTTCCTGTTTATGGAAGCAGTCTGTCCATGAAATGCCCACCTGGGTTCGTCAGCTGCTGCTGTAGAAGGGAAACTGGACTGAACTGGATACAATGTTCTGTCCGAAGTATATTATCCACTGGAGTTGGGTTCATTAGCACAGAGATCGATAGGTATAGATCAGTAGATGGATATTGATTGTATCTTTGAGTTTGATATATCCCCTCATTTCACAGAGGTTGATAGTATGTCTGGAAGAATCACTTTACATCCACAATATCAGAGATATGAAAGTACTGCACACCATTCGGGAGACTCCTCCGAACCCGTCAGGTAATTTTCTTTTTGTTGCTAATGCACTGCAGAGCAAAAGTGGAACTAATGAACTCCACAAATTTAGCCTAGCGCCATTGTGCTAGTTATCTATTATCAGCCTGTTAGTTATCATGAGTAAAATTCACCATGCCCAAGGTTCTTAAGCCTGAAAGCTGAATATGGCTGTCATTTTCTGCAATAAAAGTCTGTTGTTTTTGTTGTTTTTGTTTCAATTCCTGTGCCTTGCAGCTGTTAAAAAATATGAGGGGAATTCTTAAGCCAAGCAGTACCTTTTAAACATGTTTCATACATATTGGATGCAGTGTAAACTTGACCCACTCTTGTTGTGCTGACTTGAATTGAGGTATGAGAATTGAAAACGATACCTCGAGTCAGTCGAAACAGTCCTCAACTGCAAGTGTTTTAATATTTTTGTCAAAATCTGTTGGTGGAAAAATTATGGTGTAAGAATATCACCTTTATTGGGTGTGTTTGCATTACCCTTTAAAAAAGAAGAGCTGGCAATCTGATTTTATTTTATTAATTTTTTTGTTCTCATAGGGTTGTGTGCACTGTCAATTAGCAACGACAATTGCTATTTGGCATATCCAGGAAGTGCAACAATAGGAGAGGTACAAGTGTTTGACACAATCAATCTGGTGAGTTTGTCTTAAATGTGAAGAATAACTGCCTCTGTAAAATGGTCGATGGTGGCATTCAGAATCAGCTCATCAATCTCTCTGCTTCTCCAGCGTGCTGCTAACATGATCCCTGCCCACGACAGCCCACTGGCGTCTTTGGCTTTCGACGCAAGTGGCACTAAACTGGCCACGGCCTCGGAGAAGGTAACGCCATGGGACGCCAGCCTCCCGTGACCACGGGATGGACCTGCTGACACACACAGTCTTCTACTTCCTGTGCAAACGTGGCGAAGGGTTAAAATTGGGCCTTAATGTAACCATGTGACCTCTCTTTAGGGGACCGTGATCAGGGTATTCTCCATTCCAGAGGGGCAGAAGCTGTTTGAGTTCAGGAGAGGAGTGAAGAGGTGGGTGTTGGTGAACCGTGACTCGCAGAATTCCCCGAGATGTATGGCAATCAAAAGTTGCAGTGCTGATGAGACTGGCGGTATTGTCATATATGTGTGATGGGAAATTACGCAGCTGTTGTTTTCGACGGGGTTCACTTCGCCTGACCTTCTGTCTTTAATCTTTTTGTGACCTTGTCTTGTCATCAGTTAGTGATCACGACTGGATGTGCCATGAGAAGAATGTGGACTCACTGTTGCTGCTTTTGTTTTGCAGATGTGTCAGCATTTGCTCCCTTGCCTTCAGCATGGAGGGGCTCTTCCTGTCTGCCTCCAGTAACACTGAAACGGTTCATATCTTTAAGCTGGAGACCCAGAAGGAAAAGTAAGTCTCGTCTGGTTTCTGTTTTGTCAAGTTTGCGTGTTCCTCCTACAGGTTTGTGACCAAGCAGCTTTCTTCAAATTGAGTTAATGAAGGAAATCGCTAGATTTGGTTCATTACGGGCTCAGATGAAATCTAAGCTTGTAGGAACAAATATTAATTGGGGCCATATTTCGGTGAGGAAAAATGTGTGCTAAAAACCCGACTGTGCTTTAGCAAGGTGAACCTGTATCACTGTAAAAGGAAAATGTGGTAAGCCATAGATTGAGCATGAACTGTTACTGCTTGAAGGGCAGAATGGTTCCCCCAGTGAAACAAAACCCAGTAAAGATCTTATTGGTGTTCTGCACATTTCAGGTTTGTGGTCGTAAATGCTTTTCTCCAAATTGACCCCACTGAGAACTACATGCTGTGTAATATTTAAAAAATAAACCACTGTCAATTTTGCAGAGAACAGTCCTTGGTGTCCTTCAAATGAATCGGGAGAAGATACTCATTCAGGCTTTATCTAGACCCATGCAAGAAACTGCCTGAATAAATTTATCGGATTAAGGTGCAGCGAGTGTGAGGAAGTGCTCAGTCCCTTAAAATGGATGTCCCTCTGTTTTTTCCTCAACAGGCCACAGGAAGAGCCCACAACTTGGACCGGCTATTTTGGCAAAGTGCTGATGGCCTCCACCACCTACCTGCCGGCCCAAGTGACAGAAATGTTCAACCAGGGCAGGGCCTTTGCCACTGTCAGACTGCCATTTTCAGGACACAAGAACATCTGCGCGCTAGCCACGTGAGAAGACAGTTTGTTTGTTCTTTCATTTCATATATGCACGGTGAGCCTTAGCCAAACAACACTATGGGCTGCTGTGAGACACTACTGCACCATTAAAGCTGAAGATCGAAATTTTTCTCTCAATTCAGTCAGACCCAAACGATTGCAGGTTGCTGGCATGCACTCATGCAAGTGGTACTGTCTGAAGTTCATCAATTTAGTTCACATAAATAAGCACAGGACATGCATGTTTGTTATACCGTACATTGTTCCAGAAAATGCATTCAAATGGTCTTGACACGCTTAATTGGGATAGGCTATACATTTTGAACGTTACTGTATATATTATTAAGGTAATATTAATCAGGAAATGCATGTACAATACTCTCTACATCTAGAAAATAGAGATTTATATAGCTGATTTATTTTTGCAAGTGCCCATCAGGTCAGCCCATATAAAACAAAATTTTCAGCTGGCAGTAACATTTTGTCCGTCTTGTCTCAGAATTCAGAAGATCCCTCGTCTGCTGGTGGCAGCAGCGGATGGCTACCTGTACATGTATAACCTGGACCCACAAGAGGGTGGCGAGTGCACACTAATGAAACAGCACAAGTAAGGCTTCACTGTGGCCACGGCATTTCTAAGCTGGGGATTGGTCCAGTCCCAACTGAGGTGTAGCTCAAGGCAGTGGATGAAGTAATTTGCGAAGCTTGTATCCAAATGTTAACCAGTAATATATGTTCAGTGAGCTATTTATTCGGTAGATTTGTACACCAGCTTGTTAATTCAAATATCAAGTGAGCAGCAGTTCTGCAGGCAAAACACCTTGTTAATGAGAGCGGTCAGGGGAGAAAGACCAGACTGGTTGAAGCTGACAGGAAGGTGACAGTAATGCAAATAACCACACATTGCAACAGTGGTATGCAGAAGAGCATCTGTGAACACACATTGCATCATAACTGGATGATAGGCTACAGCAGCAGGAGACAAATGCCTAAAAAATAAGGTCTAATAAATACCTATTCAAGTGTATGTTTTAGATGTGTTTTCTATCAGGATAACTTGTGCTTTTCTCTTTTATTTACTTTCCTTGCCTCAGATTGGATGGCAGTGTGGAGTCTGTCAATGAGATCCTTGAGCCGACAACCCACGACCGTCCGCTTGTGGCACAGACTTACACTGCCACTGTGTCCAAAGGTACAAACGGCCTTCACACTCAAATTTGGCAGTGCAACAAAAAATATATAATAAGGGGGATATTATCCAGTAATTTTATATCTTGTTCTAAATTTCAGTCTTTGTATAGGCCTTTTAAATGTTGTGTAAAGTTTCAGTTTTTGAAATTCAAGTAATGGAAATGTCCTCACAGGAAAAGGTTTTGAGTGTTTTTTGATTCATTCGCTGAATTGTATTTCTGTTCCTTTCCTGAAATGAGTGAATTGAAATTGAATTGACTCCAACCGTGGTATGTCTCGATTCGGGCTGTGTGATGTAGCTATCGCAGTACAACAAGTTTTTTTTAGCACAATAAGAGCAGCTGGCGGTAGGTTTTGTTCCTTCTTTAATCATACTTGATATGGTAGCACATCTCCAAACTTCAGTGAAATGCATCCGGGGGAGAAAAAACATCTCTTATCGATTCAATATTGGTTAACTTACCTATTAGTTTTGAAAAACACACTAGTCATGTTTTTACCTACCACATGAAAACAACATGGCCCTGTATCTGTCATATCAACATTGAAAAGATACAAGTAACATTTTTTTCCCCCCTGGAAGCATTTCACTTTGAAAATTGGAGGTGTGCAACCGTATCAGGCGTGACTAAACAAAAAAACACTGAAAGAAATCTAACGCCGCATGCCAGTGATACGGAGTTGTTACTGCGCGTTATACCACAATGGCTATATCGCCCAGCCCTAGTCTCGATAAACAGAATGCACGTAAGTCGTACCCGTCAGTGAAATGGTGTGTGTTGCCCCCCGCCAGGCTACTCTGAGGACCAGGGGGCAGTGGGGGGGGCTGGCGTGGAGGACGACATGAGCTCTCTGCGTCTGGACGAGGAGAACGAGCAGCCTCCCATGATCCTGGAGACGGACTGAGCACGCTCGGTGGGGCACACGGCGGAAAGGGGGGGGGCGGAAAGCTTGTCCGGAGCTGCTACGAACTTGTATCTAAGCGGAAGAGAGGTTTAAAGGAGACGTTTCAAAGCGGACCTCGACTGTAGACTAATTCACTCTCTATCTCTCTCTCTTTCTCTCTCTCTCTGTATCTGTGTCTCTGTCTCTCTCACACTCTCCTCCCCTCCTCCCCTCGGCTCAGAGAGAGAGGTTTGGAGAAGGGGGAAGAGAGGAGGATAGTATTTTTTAATTTTTTGAAAATCTCTGCTCGGCTCTTTTTCCCTCTCCCCGGTTCTTAAAAAAAAAGATACAGATCACAACGCTGCTCGCTGCGTAGCTTGCATGTACATGTGCCAAGTGTAGGAATCGCTCGTAATAATTTGCATTCGTGTAGATGGTTTCTGGCGAGCGCTTCTCGCATTAAGTGTTGTCTGGAACGTAGTGTTTTGTACATTCGACGAGGCCGCAACTCCCAAAGTACTCTCGTGGCAGAAAAGCGTCGTGTCCGATGGCCACCGGGGTACGGTTTCATGACTTGTCTGAGGAAAGCATGACCGTTGGGGAGGGCAGGGAGCAGGGACTGATTTTTTTCGGGCTCCCTTCACTAACCCCAGGTGAAACAGCCTGCCGTCGCCTAGCTCTGCCTCCACTTCCCCCTCCTATAGAGACGGGCTCGACTCGGTTCCCATCTCATCAGTCACATTTTACACGGAGGAATGTATCAAATGATCTTATTACCCAGTCTACAGTCTACATATATTTTTTTATTTTCTCTTCTTTCGAGGCATGCTAATGTGACAGGTTTGTTGTCCAAGTCAAATGAGTAACCCAGTGTTTTCAGTATGCCTGGAATTATGACCAGCTTTTGTTTTTAAATGAAATGATCTTAAAACTTTTGAAGACTGAACAATAGCTACTAAACACTTGTGCAACGACCTGCTTTTTGATAAAGCTTTTTTCTTTTCTTTTTTTTCTTTTTTTTGGCCTTGTTTTTGTTGTATGTTGTTGATTGAAGGCGAGCCGATTCCTCGGGTATGTTTTTGAAATGAAGACTGAGCCAATTGGAGGATGTTTCCACCTTGGTTTTTTTCCATAAATAAATTAACTGTGTTCCAGTCCTTCTCTTTGAAGCATTTTGCCTTCATGAAAAATCTGAAAACAAACGCTAACCGTGTGCTTGATTTCAATCACAATCTTGCATTCCTCCCGTGTATTGAGTGACGTATCCCTTTCAATGTTTTGTTTTTTAATGTGTTATTCCTCTATGGTAGCCTTCACAATTTAAACACAATCCTTTTCACAAAAGACTTGAGTTGACTCATCAGAAGTCGCCTTCACAGTTCATGCAGGGAATCCGTTTAAGACGGCCCAGTTTAATGGCACATTTTTTTTTTAGCTTTAATGCTATTCCTGGTTTGACACACATAGTGCATCCACACACTCATCCTCTGGGTGGTTGTAGAGTGGTTGACTCAGAATGACTATATATGGGGAAATTCCAGCCGGTACAGCTGATGTGGAGTAAAGAGCTGGCTGGGAATGGAACATGTTTCCATGTCTGCAGAGAGGGCTACAGAGACCCCGCCTTCCTGTTTCAGGAGAGTACAGAGTGATCCCGAACGGAACGTCTCGCCACTGCAGTCTGCCGGTTTTCCTTCTGAATAGTCCAGGAAATTGGAGCCAACAGTTTAACTTGGCCTATCTGACATACCTGGACCGTTATCTGCTTTACCAGCTGTCCTTTATGTGAGAGGCTGTGGGGCTATAAGGTAATAAGGTAATAAACTAAAAGTTCAAAATTAATTTTATTTGAATTAGTGTACAAAGCGGGACTGGAGGCCTCGGTGGGAAGTAAAATGAATGTTTGGATACTTCTTCTGGCAAGTGGAGACTCCAAATTAAAGGACCTGTAGGAAGTGCTCTGTAAGAATTGTTTTGTGAGAATTCCTAATGATCCCAGTATTTGAAAGACCTGAAATAGAGTTATGTTGGCCTCATCTCCTCGCCTTAACCTGCAGCTCCTCTCCTTTGGAACTCAGACATTAATGGAGTGGAGTGGAGTATCTTGGCTTGAAATACATATACGGTTTGGCCCAGGTTCAATCTCTGCAATGGCCTTAGTGCCGATATTTCAGTGACATAATTGAGCCAATGTTGGTCCCTCCAATGACATCCATTTGCACTGATTTTCTGAGACAGCTGGACTGATGGAGCTTGGAAGAAAATGTAAAGGGGGAGAGAAACGCTCGCCATTATACTGGTCAAGTTTAAGGACCGTGCATTGCAGTTAGATTTCTTAGAGCCTTTCCTAAAACATGAACTAGTGGTGGGAAGTGTGCCATTACGCTTTTGTGGACTTAGTGATGCATGTATTTCTCATGAGTCTGTACCGAAGTGATGTAGAAGTACAAATTTCAGTTTGTATTCTGCAGGGGCGAAGCTTTCTTTCAGAGCAAGCTGTGGGCTATCTAATGCTAACCCACAGTGACTGAATTTTCTAATCATTTTGTATGAAATGTGAATTGTTCCTTATGAAAACTGATCTATATACACCAATAAGGAAATTTCTGTGGAAAATAAAATATGATTCTGTGTGCGTGAAAGTCCTGTCCTGTGCTTTTACCGTTCTCTGCAAACTGAACATTGGTTATCAGTCCGATGATGTCAGAAAGTAGTCTCTGTCTTACAAGACTGTCTTGAGCAACGTACACAGTAAATGTCGGTGGTTTAAATGCTTAAAATTATTAAGCGGTTATACCGCTTTCCAGTTGACAAGAGTGATTGTTTTGGTCTTAAAGTATTTCTCAAGGTTAAGTCTAAAGGCCAAACCGACGGTCGGCCGTCGGTGGCGCCCTGTCGGCCGAGTCTTTCCGGTGTGTCCCACACGCCGACACTCCGTCGGCGTGTTTTGGAGGGCTCCGACGCCGATTCAACATGTTGAATCGGCGTCGGAGCCCCCGGAGCCGTCGATGAGAGAGAGCTCTCTGATTGGCTGTCCAGCTAGCGAATCAGTGCACGAGAAGAGAAACGGAAGCGACGAAAGCAAGCCATTCCAAAATTACTATCACTACCAGACATAATTTTCGCTTAGTATTACTAAATAGCGAGAGAACAAGGAAATTGCTGCAAACTGTTTGGTGTGAGCGAGACAATGGCTGCTTCTAGGTCCAACGCAATGCAAACGCATTCCCCGGTCTTCCGGTTTCCATTTTTTGAAAGACAAATACAGACTACCGCCACCTGCTGGTGTGGAGAGTTATTACCTCTCACGCAGGCGCAGAACGTACGTGCAACTCGGCCGTGGGCGGACCGTCGTTGCGGTGTGTTCGGCACAGCCGACGCGTATCGACGCGAGGCGATCTTTGTCGGCGCTCCGCGGCCGACCGTCGGTTTGGTGTGTCCGGGCCTTAAATGTTGTGTGTTTTGTCCCTTGCTTGGAGGGATAAATACATTTATCTGGTTTGTACTGGACTTATTGCATCTGAAATAATGGATGTTTGTTCACATTATAAAGAAAAAGAATTTAAATCATGCTATACTTCTTTTTCACTGAGGTGCTGAATGGTTGGTATGTAGTTGCTCTGGCCAGTTGTATAGCAGCAGGTTATCAGAAACGTCTGTGAATATTGTAAATCTCCTTCATTGCATACAAAATAATGTGAACACCATACACAAAATGAATAAATAATAGGAAACGCTCCAGACAGTGAATAAGCTTAAAACTGTTACAGCTGTTAAAGCTGTTACAATTTAATGACTGAACCTTTTATCATGTTAAGCTAAGAAAAACACAAAAAGGAAAACAAACAGCCAAATCTCATTCTTTATTAAAAAGCACTGTATGACCTGCATAAATGCACAAAATGCCCCATGGCATCTGAAAACTACTTAATGATTGATATAAAACAAATTGCCTCAAAATCGATTTGCAGTTACGTTATGGCGTATCAAAATGCAAGGGAAAATATACGATGAAGTCTTAAACAGCAACAATATATCCTAGCAATAAGTCTGATATGAATTTATAAAAATATGCAGCAAGTTCAGTTGAGTTCATGCTCTGTTTTGCATTTTATTTTACCCGCATTAGACAATCTTCAGATCTTTCAAAGCAGATTCCAGGGTCTGAAATGAGAAATAAATGGCAAATTGGGCAAAGAAACAAAGTGGTTAGCTGCTGAGTTCCTGCAGGCCTACAAAGGTCCTCAGGATGAAACTAATTAAGCGTAATTTCACTAGAGAGCGTGAAAAGGAAATACTTGTGGGATATCTTCCCATCGGGGATTTTTTCAGTTTTATTTAATTTCTTTTATTTTTGTTTTGCATTCCCCAATTTTGGGATTTAATGTTTTTATGTGACAGCGTTTCTGTATAAAGCACTATGAACATACAATTGAATTACATTGAACAACGCGATTTAAAAAGTGTGCATATGCAGGGAAAGGCTTACCTTCACATCCCAGATGGCCATCCCTCCATCCATACCAGTGGTGCAGAATTTGGCACACTTGGTCTTTCCACCTTCCAGAATAGAGATTTGGCTGCAGGGCACACACCACCTTCATTAGTAACATGCATTGTAACAGCCATCATGGGCGTTCTGATGTCTCCTTATGGCCTCATACTCATCTGAATAAGCCACACATTTTAATTAGACTTTTTGAAAACATCCTCAAAGCCAAAGGGAAATACCCCACAAATCAGCAAGTCCATAATTTCTCAATTGTGTCATGTTCGTTTGTATTTACATATTCAATCGGTCATTTGATTTTTATATTCCTTCAAATGATACCCTCAAGGAATACAGTCATTTATGTAAAATGAAGTTGGCTCTACTCCATATATTTGTTGTCTAACAATTTGCATGTGGTTCTGATTAGTCGGGTGTGTTCAATCACTTCCTTAGTGCAGGTAACCTCCACACGTTGCTCACTCTGATACTCCAAGTCCATCTGATACTCATCTGTAAACGGGACCTTTTTCCAGAACTCTGCAGGCTCTTTTATGTACTTCTTAGCAAACTTCTTGAAACATGGCTATCCTGTTTTTCTAGCTAACTAGTGGTTTGCATCTTGCAGTGTAACCTCTGTCCAGTAGTTCTGTTTCTGAAGTCTTCTGTGGACAGTAAACTGACACACCCACACTTGCCTCCAGAATAGTGTTTCTGGTCTGTCGGACAGGTGATTTTTGTTCATTATGGTATGAATTCTTTTGTCATTTAGTATGTACCATACTTCCACATGGAACACCTGCAGGTGCTTTTCAGAGGCTGATGTACTATAGGCCAGGGTTGCACAACTCTGGCCCTGGATGGCCTGTCTTCAAGCTGGTTTTTGTTCCAAGCAATTACTTTAATTTATTTTTCTGACCGCTCTATAAATTATGCTGGTTCACTCCTGTACTTGAGCACAGTACAAGCTTTAGGGTACACTTGCAATCTGCAGCTGTAGCTGGTGCATATACAAATGTCTGCTCAAGACATTACATTACATTAATGGCATTTTCCAGGCGCACTTATCCAGAGCGACGTACTGTTAGAATAAGCAGGAGGAATGCAGGGTTAAGGGCCTTGCTCAAGGGCCCAACGGCTGTGTGGATCTTATTGTGGCTACACCAGGGATCGAACCACCAACCTTGCTGGTCCCAGTCATGTACCTTACCCACTAAGCCACAGGCCGCCCATTATTTAGCTAATTAAATAAGAGCAGAAGTTGGCACAAAAATCCTGAAGTGGATCGGCCCTTGCTGTGCACCCATGCTATAGGTGTTCCAGAGACAGAGCGGGTCGGAGGGAGGGTCTTCTTGCCTGATGCTGTTCTTATGCAGAGACTCCAGCACGGCCTCCTTGCTCTCGGTGGTGGCCTTCTTGTCCAAGTTCTGGAAGCGCTCCCTGGCAGTCATCCCCTTCTGGGCGCTCTGCTTGGGCACGTCCAGCTTCCCTCCGAAGGTGACGGTCCCCTTCGCTTCGTTGTAGACGAAGAGCCCCGGGAAGCAGTCGTGGCCCTGAGAAAAATTAACACCTCGTCAATTGTACGGCTGCCACCGCTGATCTGTAAAATTGCCTGTTGTAGAAGCCGGCCGGTCAGAGCTTACCGCCGCCACCAGGCTGTTCTCGGTAATGAATGTCACGCACAGGAGGGGAAGGGTCTCTGAGCTCAAGCTGGAGACACTGATAAAGAAGTCATGACAAAAATAGTTAGACCTTAGAAACTGTCATGCCAATAATAGAACCACTTTCTCCTTAGAGTTCATACCATTTCACATACTAAGGGGGGTATAGCATAATAGCTTCAGGCGTGTGTATCAGTAACCATTAGATACCGCTCTTCGTAAGCATGAATAGTCTGGCATCTAACTGTTGCTGATTAAGATGTGGATCTAAAGGAATTCATATTAACAAGTAGTAAATGTTGTGCCTTTGTTCTAGTTCTGTCTCCTGTGTATGTGAGTTCATTTCAAATGCTTTGCAGACCTGTCCTCATGAATATCCATGTTGTAGCAGTCAACAATTTTCTGGCACTGGCTATGCTTTATTTATATAGCACCTTGCATACATACACTGTAGCTGATTTCAGCCATTTACAAAGAATTAGCTTGTTACTAGCTATCTGCTGTGTACCTTACATACAAGCACAATATGCTTTTTAGCCCCTCTGTGGGTGGGTTTTTTATTTTTTGGCCTGCCAGCTGCGCTGTAGCAGGACTTCTGCCTTTTCCTTAAGTCCCCCTATTCTTTTGCTCTGCTGTAGCAGTTCCTTTTGTGAGTTTTTGCTTTTTTGCTTTTTTTGGTATTTTTTCCTCGATTTTCGGTTTGCAGCAGACAAATCTTCCACTGGATTGATTGGAGGGTGATGTGATTCACCTGTCGGTCAGGGTGTGGGAACTGCCTCTTAATTGGTAAGTGAGAGCAGGCTGGTGCATTTATCTCTTGACCAATCAGGGTGAGACAATGCCCTTTGTTTTGTGTTTAAGAGAGGCAGTATCCTGCACATCTGGTTGATTTTCTGATCCTACCTTCTTGTAGTGAGACCTCATGGCAGAAAAACCATTAGAGCTAGTCATTCTGATGCTTTAGGGAAACATTTCAGAAATCTTTGCTTGGTCTAGTTGCTGTTCATTTTGAGGCATTTTTTTGTCACCATTTTGTTTGCTTCAGGGCTTCAGGGCCTATCATTGCGAAGCCTATTGGCTAGCCCAAATGGTCCTGCCCTGCAGGTTTTAGTTTTGAGTTTATTTAGTGTTTAAGTACCAGAACTCCATATTCATGTTCTGTTTTGTCAAAGGAGAATATTTCAGTTATCTTTATTAATGAAGAGGCATTTGTCCTTCCTACTTCCCTCCCTTTTTTGTGGTTGGGAACTAGTTCTCAGGTTTCTTCCTGATCAGCTGATGTTTGGGTATCAGTACCACCACAATATGCCGTTCAGACAACGGAATGCTTTATCTGACTGGGAGTACTGAGTAGTGGTTAATGGTGCAACTAAGCTAATAAGCTAAGGGGAATAGAAAGGAAAAGTATAGGGCCAGTTTACAAGACACAGATTAAGTGTAGCCCTATAACTCAGTTCTGAATGGAGATTTGCCATACAAAACTGAAATTGGTACTCACACAGGGGTCTTCCCACCCTCTGCTACTGCCACAGTACTGTCATGGCTGGTCCAGGCCACACGGTTCCCACTGGCGGAGAAGGAGACGCCGTGGACCCAGCCCGTGGTGCTGCTGGACTCAAACATCATCTCCCCAAAGGGCATCTTTGAGCCCCACGGCGTGGGGGCTGGCTTCTCCTCCACCTCCTTAATGTAGGCTGAAAAAATCCTTAAGCACAGAGGGATCTGTGTGAGGACTGAAATCTAGTCTAGAACCTTCCATTTCACCTTAACTGACACCCTTTATATCTATGTGAGTTGTGAATAACATTATCGTCACATTATCGTACTAGGAAAAAAAACAATCCAATACGTCAATATCACACAAGATGGAACTCAACGCCCCTTTTAAGCCACCTTTCATCAGACTGATGATTAGATGACTGGTTCGGACCATGTGGCTAAAACCAGGCTTAGTTTTTGAGGCTCCATTCCTGGTCTTGTTGGGAGATGTTACTCTCTAGTGCCAGTAGGGTTAGCTCTAGTATAGTTGTCTCAGCCACCAATTTTAGTGTAAGTCAATGGTAATAGTATAGCGATAGGTGCTTTGTCTTTGTCTAATGTCTCTCCATGTTCCAATTTAAGTGGTGTTATTTGGATGATACTGTAATATTTTGTGTAATATTTTCACTGTCACGTCACTATCTCACTGGATGTGGATGACCTGGACTCATGCCCTACTGCACCGCCCAAGGTGTTAAAACGCTTTTCACAAGCCCATGGAAAGTCGCTGGGTGATGTCACTACACTTGGTCCATATTTTTCTACAGTCTGTGGTTCAGACCTGCATTTGAAGTCAGATGATCCTGCTGCCAGCAGCACATTGTTGGGGTGCCAGTCCAAACTAAGGATGGTGGAGCGAATCGGCTTCTTGATGTGTTTGCAAACCCACCTGGAATCACACAAACATCTCGGTCATCTTGCTAAACAGCACACTTCTCAAGGTAAGGTTGAAAACGACCATTAAAATAAAAAAATAAATCTTCTATAAAACTGATTTGTGCTGGGTATTGTGATATAGGAATAGTAACACGCACAGAATCCCACATTCCGGGAGCAGCTTTGCTTTGTCTGATCCGGAACATTTCATTAATTTACCTTACAATTACACAGATTCATGCTTTATAATTTTTGATGTGACTTGAGATGCACAGCTTGTGGTGTCTCCAAGCGATACATCTAAGCATTTAAATATATTTAACATGCATGCATGGATATTAAATCATCCTTGTGCTTAATAGTTTAAAATAATTAGAAATGTGTGATTAATAATATCATCATTTGTATAATGCACAATATTAATGTGAACGGACATGCTGGCTGGCAAGAAATTAAGCTTGAATTGATAGTAATGCAAACTGCTTCTACTGAACATGGCCCCTAGGTTTAGCACAAGCCAGTTACTAGATCTTATCAGACTCTGTGTAGATAGAAAAAAGTCTGAATGACTGGGGCTAGTGTGATTTGACAACTCCATTAACTTCCTTTCACTCACTGAGGTATATAACCCTATAACCCTGCAATAAGAGTAGAACCCATATTCCGAGACCTTACAATTATAAGGTTCTGACATTTGACAAAAATAAAATGGTACCATACTTATTTTGTTCATAGGGCACTAAATATATGTGTGAAGTTTTACACCAAAATACTGTTTAAAAGTATGAATAAATCGTAAATATAAGAATCTTTGAAGCTCAATATCTCAAAACCACTCAGAACACAGATGGAACCTTGTAATTACAATTACGATTTATAAAATGTGTTGGAGTGCTGATCTCAGATCAGTTTTGCTGTTGAGTTACAATGGATAAGGTTAGTATATATACAAGAGAAACCTGATCCTGGATCAGTGCCCTGGTTCAGTGATGCTTTATGAGTGAAGCGGGAGTGAAAGGCCGATACTGTGGCCGCCGCCCGCAGCTGTCCGCCACGGCCTGCTCACCAATCGTTCTCCTGCTCAAAGTAGCAGACCGAGATGAGGCGGGAGCCGCTGCCCACGGCGAACTTGTTCTCCTTGGGGGACCACTGCACACAGCGGGCAGCGCGGTTGATCCTCAGGATGACCAGGGTGGGCTTCCACACGTCGCCCTTCAGGGTCCACACGTAGGCGTTGCGGTCCGTGCCGCAGGTTACGATGCGGTTGCTCTCCGGGGCCCAGTCGATGCCTGAGGGACGGAGGAGGAGGAAGAGGAGGAGAAAGAGGAGGAGGAGGAGGAGGAGGAGGGGGGGGAGGGGGTGGGGGTGTTTGGTTAGGCCTCTACCTTCAGCTGCCTGTTAGGGGCCTTGTTATCTTCTATTTCATCCTCACCTGTCACCTGGCCACCGTGCTCCTTCAGCACGTGGATCTTGTTCCAGCTGGCCCCGCTCTTCTTATAGATGTGGACATCGTGGTTGTTGGGGCACAGGGCAATTTCTTGAAGACACACAATTTTGGGTGTGGGTTAGCCTCCGGATTAGCGATTGAAATCTACAACTGCAACTGATTTAATGTCAAATTTTAAACAATTCAGGCCAGAGAAACACTATTATCTCAACCATTCCAAAAAACAGACACAAGATTGAACGGTGCTATGGCCCAAACTGAGTATAACCTGGCTGGAAGCCCAGGTTTCTCACTCAGTGCTAAAAGAACCTGAGCCTATAAATAGATTTGAGAGAGGGGAAACACAACCTTGTTTCTAAAACTGTCTCAGCAAAATCATGTACAGTATACATTCAGTCCAACTACATTAACCCACTTTTACATTACAAAATGCATTCAAAGAGTACAGAACATTTTGCCACAGGGGCTGTTGGGGAAAAAAACAAGCAGACAAATCTTCACTTCAGGAGGATTCAATGAAAAAAATATTTTCAGACTCAAAAATAACTAAATTGTTCATTTTTTAAAATATAGACTAAAACCACAGACACATTCTCTGACAATAGCAGGCCTTCTCTTTCCACTGACACTGCACAGTGTGCTAATCATTCACATTGCGCTAGTAATGTTTTTTCATTCTCCCTCTCTGTTCTGCTAGAGTTTCAGCCAATCACCAATAACACACCTTATATGGTAAAACGGGAAGTTTGGTGGAATTAGTCACTGCTGGTTTTCTCATCAGCCAGAAAGAACAAGCAGTTCGCTGGACAGAACTGACCAAATTCTCATGTTATCCACAGCGCATGTTACCTCTCAAATTTGATACATGTGTAGTATATTTCTGTTTGGACATTAAAAACATTTCTGTACAATCTTTTGGATGTGGTCACAGATAACAGAATCTGTGAGAACTGCGCTCTCTGCGGTAGTACTGGTGGCATTCTAAAAGGAGGTCTTTGTGTTGCAGCCATCGCAGATTCAGGAAGTTTATACATTCAGGGGCTGGGCCTGCAACTACACTCATTTTCCACTGGAAAGCGTCTTCACTGAAACCAACAGGCTTTTCCCTTGTTTTGCATGTGGGTTTTTCTCCCTCTAAACACACAATGTTGAGGTGGGCCTGTAGCCCAGAGGAGACCGATGCGTTGCAGTTGCAGGAGTCCAGGGTTGGGACAGAGTTACCCTGCGGGGCTGCCTAGTTCAGTTTACCCATTCCCTAAGCTCTCTGGGCGGATCCCAGTCATCATGGAATTAACTACGGAATGAACCACAGGAAGTGGTGCGGTGCCCTTAAAGCAGTACTCTAATATGGTTGGATGAGCTCAATCTATGTTTTGAAACGGCTGGTTGCTGGTATTTCAAGCTGGTCCTAGCTGGATTTTACACCGGGGAGAAATTAAGATATTTCACAGCTCCTGCCTGATTTAAGAATGGTGAAGGGGGAATATCTCTACCTCAACTGCCACCTATAATGGAATATCTATAATTATTCAAATGGGAAGGAATGTTTATCCAATCATGAGACATTGTTTTCATAGCACTGGATGCTTTAATAAACCTAAAACCCTCCAGCAAATCACAAGCTTTTTAGACTATTATGTACTGTACAGTGTGCACTCAAAGACCCCTGCTCGAAAAGTGAAAAAAAAAACACTCTGAAAATAACATAGAACTGTTAACTGCAGGAGAAATTCAGTGAAAAATGAATAATGGCAGCTTGTTTCTAATTCATATTCCACAGGAAATACCTCAAGCTACCTGGCTGGCTGCCAGTCTGTACTTCACATCTAAGGCGCACAGCTGATATTCAGTAAGGGCTGTGAGCAGATGTGAAAATGTTGAGAGAAATCACACCAGATGTATGCATCTTTGAAGCTTAAACCGACCCGGTCATGCAGCAAACTATATTGCAAGTGCTTATATACTCACGGGTTCGATCCTTATTCCAGGCGTGGCAGCTGATTGGCTCGAGCAAAAAACTGTGGTAGGCCATGGTTGATCACACTGTGTGCATAATTAAGGCTTTATTTATTCATTTCCTGAGGCATTTCAAAAACATTATTTCCACAACAAAGATACACCAGAATTTAATTCTTTCAATTACCGATAAAGTACTAGTGTGCTAAAACTTTCAGTGCCCAAGATGGAAATGAGTTTGGGCTCAGTCACAGTGACCTTTGTGAATAGTACTTCCACAAACTCATTTCAAAACAAGCTTCAAATGAATCAAAATGTAAATGGAACATTCAAGAATCTATTGCACTGAAATGTCTCCAGTGTCAGTCTCATGGCCAAGAAAATGAAATAGTTAGATTTGTTAAGACGCGTTTATTCCTCATTTGGATAATTAAAACCGGGCCAGAGTATATTTCAGTATGAACATTGATGGACAGATGACTCATGAGGTACTGTAGGAGCAGAGAGTCAGCTGTGCCATTACGCTGCTCTATGTTAAAGAACATTTAAAAAAAACATTGTATTCTCTCGACAAAACATACGGCTTCAATCTGCTGTAAGACTACCTTCTGACAGGCACTCTGGAATGTCTCACAGACGCTCATTTCCACAGAGATAAAATACATGGGCGACTGAGTTGTCTTTGAGCCATTTTGCAGCTCACAGTGCCACTACACCTCACTCAGGCCAACCCGGATGTCTGAAAATTCACTCAATTTTCATCTTGTACAAGTATTTACCCTTAAATCACCTTGGTTTTCCTCCCCCACTCAAAGCAAAATGTAATTGATTCAAGAATTCAGGATTTTAAAAAGGCAAGAGTAAGAGTTCCTGTATCCTATAACTGATGCTTCTAACGGTTTTGAGGAAGTGCTTGCTCTGCAATTTTCTGCCTCCCACACAAACAAGTTAAACCATATCGACATGTACTTAAAAAATTTGCATTTAGAAGCCTGCAGGTAGCGCTCAACTCACCTTTGTGATTGAGGACAGCTTGAGAGGAATTTGGCAGCCGGGTGGACAGACAGAGGCCTCGGTTCATGGACTCTGACCAGTCAACACGAACGCTGGCTGAGCTCTGAATGAACTAAAGGGAGCGCATTTCTCTCAAAAGCTGCTGCAACTTCCCCTTTCCTGCCAGCGACATCTAACCACTTCCTCGTGTGGGCGGATTTCAGCCTGCGAAGAGGGCCTGCAGACTCGACTCCACACAACACAGCGTCAGCAAATGTGCATCCCCCAGCCTCGGTGATCCAATTCTCAACATCCCTACATCTGAAGACGGTAGGCTTATTCTTTCCGAAGACAGCTTTTTTGCAGTAATGAAGCTGTGTGAGAGGGGTATTTTATTCAAGAGCACTATGGCTATGAGTTCTGGACTAAAATAAACAGTTACAGCACTTCTGAGAGGTAATTTTAGAAATGTATAACATACTACTACGAAACAGTATTTTTCTTAGAAAAATGGTTAATGTCTATGCTCTGCAGACCTTATTCAAGGAATGATTTTGGGATAGCACTTGAATAAACCTTTTACATTCAAGCCAAATTGCACACCTGTTGGTATAGTAACATTTTTGAGGGGAAGTGTCACATTCTGAGTATGGTTATTTGTAAGCGACATGAAAGCCCTGTTATCATTGAAATTTCAGTCCTGATTCTGCAGCATTGACCTTCATTTCAATGTAAGAATCATTTGTGTGTTAACTTTCACAAGCCCCCATGTCATTACGGTACTTGTACAGAATGGGTTTAAATAAGGATTGTATCTGTGGCAAGTTCCATTGATCCCTGGGCTCAAATAAGCCCTACATCACGTTTTATTTTCGGACTAACAAATTACAACTGCTGCGTACCATAGCAAAATGTACAGGTTTGCCTAATGCTTTACTTCAATGGTCCTTTAGATAATTCCTGATGTGATGTATCCTGCACTCATTAGTGTTCCTGTGTCTGAAAGAACAATGACAGGGACGAGCACCATGTTCTCCAGGGAGACATGCACAGCCACAACCATAGCCACACACACACACACACAAAGAGACCACACCATGAGTGTACTACACCTCATTTATTTCTAGAGACCATTTACATAAAATTCCCATTGCAAGTTACTGTTTTACAGATACCCCCAGAGGCAGAGTGCCTTCACCCACTACCTCACCCCTGAGGTACCACTTCTGGCATAGATTCAAGAACATCAGACACCCTTAAGGTAAAACCACTGGTCCCAGACCCCCCCCTTTTCCTCTTCCACATTTTAAATATACAATGACGTCACGTGGCAGTTCACGTCATCTCTCAGTGCTTATGTTTAGATAAACTTTCGGTAGTGTCGTCAGAAATTCTTCGTGTAAAATCTTCAAGTCCCAGTGCTGGGGATGTCCTGCTAGTTGGCTGTGCTTTCCTTCACATGATGCGCAGCCCTTGGATAGAGGACTCTAGAGTCTGGGAACAGAAACCAAAGGGATTAAACCTCAGGCCTTGATTTCATATTATATTTTTAAATATAATAATTTTTCGAAAATCATTTGGCTCCTTATCTCAATCATGTTCTGTGACTTACTGATGTCTTAATTTAACCAGTAGTAACAAAACCATGAAACAACTTAAATATTATCACATATTTTGTAAATCAAACTGAAATCTGAAAAAAACTGTGAAGACCATACTGCACTGTTAAGTGCAATTATGTCACAGGTGCCCAGGTGCTCATCTGCTGCTTAAAAAGATTGAACTGATTTAGCCAAAACATAAATGTGTACCTTAAAATCCCATATGGTCATTGCTCCGTCAATTCCTGTAGTGCAGAATTTACGACAGTCTCTTTTGTCTCCTTCATATATAGACACTTGGCTGTAAAGACAAGACATGTTGACTCAGACTGCAGCCTCAGGAAAAATAAAGGACAACAAACAAATCTGCTTCAAGGAAGCCATTTTGAATCGTCATTGCCACACCTTGCATCTGAACACATCAATCTAGGGCACACTTCTCCGATGGATAAACCACAGCTTCATATTAATGGGTGGCCCCACAAGTTTAATGTGCAATTGGAGGGGGGGTGGGAGGTCAGTGTGTTACACAAATACCATTAGCATCGCCACTTCCAGCATTCTTGAGCAAGAACCACTTCAAAACCCTTGAAGAAAAGCACTTTCAACACAATGTCAGAACTGATTTGTAAGCCTTGGCCACAAAAAGATGTATTTTGAGAGGGCCGGCGGGCCTTACGTGATGCTGTTCTGGTGCAGTGTCTCCAGGGCCGCGTTGCGGTCCTCGGTGGTGGCCCTCTTGTCCATGCTGCGGAAGCGCTCCATGGCCGAGATGTTGCGCTGGATGCTCTGCTTGGGAATGTCCAGCTTGGAGACGAAGCTCAGGGTCCCGCCGTCGTCGCAGTTGAACAGCATCGGGCAGCAGTCGTGGCCCTGAGGACGTCAGGACAGAACGGTCACGTATGACTCGCTAACACGTCTCCAGCCTTACACGCTAATACATCCCACCGAGCCCTGCTTGAGACTTCCCTGAAAGCCATGCTAG
Organism: Conger conger; assembly: GCF_963514075.1. Taxonomy (NCBI): domain Eukaryota; kingdom Metazoa; phylum Chordata; class Actinopteri; order Anguilliformes; family Congridae; genus Conger; species Conger conger. The sequence goes on from NC_083775.1 coordinate 27,352,436, forward strand.
ATGAAAGTGGCTGCTAAATGACTAGAAGACAGAAGAGTAGGAAGATAAAAGGGAGAGGACAAACAAGACCATAAAGTCCCCTTATATTTTGAGGTCAGAGGTGAGGTCAACCAGAATAGACACAGTACAACATTTCAGGAGTATGTTTAATTCACAAAACCTCAGAATTTCAGGCTCCTCGGCACATTGCTACCTACCGCCGCCACAATGCTGTTCTCAGACACGAACATCACGCTCAGGAGAGCCAGGAATTCAGTCTTCAGCTGACAGGGCCTGGAACGATGGAAATCACAGAAACGGGCGTCAGCTTTCGCGGTGTGCGGTAGCTCGGGAGTCACCCCCCAAACACCGAACCGCTGGGGGTTCCTCTGCATGTTAAACTGGAGCTTGCAGGGGCCCGGGCGGATAGCGGGGCTCCCCTCTGTACTCACGTGGAGGTCTTGGTGGGGTCCACCACGGTCACGGTGCTGTCGTGGCTCACCCAGGCCAGCCGGTTCCCGCTGGCCGAGAAGCTGACGCTGTGGACCCATCCCCCGCTCCCGGCCCCGCCAAACTCCGCCATCACCTGCCCGAAAGGCATCTTGGACCCCCAGGGGGTGGGAGGTGGCTTCTCGTCCACTTCCTTGATGTAGGCGGAGAACACCCTTGGAGAAGATCACATTACTCAAACTGTAAGAAATAACTCAAATGTATTTAATCCAAATCCCAAATAATCCACTACTGACATTTTACTTTTTTGCTAGACTTCTAAAAGCTGGTAGCATTGAAATGTTTGTTGTCCTGAGAACATAAAAAAAAACCCAAAAAAAACAAACATATTTCATCGTTTATTGGGCAATAATACAAAAAAGGATGTATATATAAACACATTGTCCATTTGCCACTAGTTAGGACAAGAGGATTAATACTGAATTAATACTTTTACACAAGCTACACGAATACATTTGGGAATAATACTCGGTTAAAATTCTCAGTAAAAAAACAAAAAAAAAACAATGATTCACAAAACATTCTGTGATGACCTCACCTGCATTTGAAGTCACATGACCCAGCGGCCAGAAGCACATTGTTGGGGTGCCAGTCTAAGCTCAGGACTGTGGAGCGAATCGGTTTCTTGATGTGCTTGCTAACCCACCTTAAAACAACAACCAACAATAAAATACAGTTAAAATCAAATGAGAACATTTGAAAAGTCCAAACCTGAGTTTTAAATACTTTAATGTTTTTATGCTTTGTTAAAATCCAAAAAAGTTAAAATACTTTCACAAAATCAAAAACAAAATGTACCATCCTCTGACTGTATTTTCCATAAGTTATGATGATATGGTGAACTGTTATTAACAGACGTGTGCATTGACCAAACATAATAAATCTTTATATCTTTCTGTTCTAGATATGTTGATGAAAATGATTTTGTGTGCACTTCAGACATACCAGTCATTCTCAGACTCAAAGTAGCACACGGAAATGAGCCGAGCCCCGCTGCCCACAGCGAACTTGTTCTCCAGCGGGGACCATTTGACGAACGTGGCGGCGCGGTTGATCCTCAGAATGACCAGGGTGGGCTTCCAGACCCCGTCCTTCTGGCTCCACACGTAGGCGTTACGGTCAGCGCCGCAGGTCACGATGCGGTCGCTCTTAGGCGCCCAGTCGATGCCTGTGTGGGGTGAAGGAGTAACTCTCAACGATCCCGCAGCCACACCTACTCTCCGGCTGACTGAGACTGGTTAGTAAATGCCTGGAAGACCTTGGAAAACAAAGAAACTGCAGCCATCCGATCACTCTCCTGCTTAACTGTCTATACATCTCTTCTTTTCCCCTCTGCTGGTGTGTGGTCACTTGTTGATGACACCCCCAATACTGCTTTGAGATTGTGAGATGAAATATGTAACACATGAGAAATTCTTCATGGTGACTAATGTTATTAATATTACCATATTACCAAGCAATGTTAACATACTCTCATAAAGTGGGCGTTAACTAGAGAAATGTACTATTATTTACAATGAATTTGGGTGCAACAAATAAATCACAATTATACAAAATGAAAACAAATCTCATACATTTCCATGACAAATAAATGAAAAGCACCGAACCAGTCAATTTAAAAGTACTGAATTCGTTAGGGAAAGAAGAGTCTAATTACAACTGAACTGACCGTTAGAAAAATAAGTACTGTGTAAACTGAATTCAGAGGAAGGAAGTGCGACATACCCGTGATGTGTCCGTTGTGCTCCTTCAATTCCTGGGCTTTCACCCACTGATTCCCACTCTTCTTGTAGATATGGACTTCATGATTGTTGGGACTAATGGCAAGTTCTGAGATAGATAATACAAGATTCCAAATTAAATCTGTGCAATCCACAAATAACAGTACCACCCATCACGGAGAAAAACTTGGAAAGAAAAATAAGACAATAATAAGGTCGAAGAGAGAGGCACGGAGGTTTACTTACGAGTTCGGTCCTTGTTCCAGGCGTGACAGGTGATCGGTTCCAAGAGAAACTGATGCAGAGACATAACGGCTGCAACGCGTAATTAAATGGGCGCTGTAGGAGTCGTAAAAGCAAAACATTAGCTAGGAGTCGCTATTAATATAGAGAGGTTTACCATTCCAATCCGTAGCAACATTCTACATAACGTTCGCTGTAACGTTAGTCCATTCTGGATCGCACCCACCACACCAGTTTTACCCGTTTTCAGCCAACTTAAGCTGGTAAGATGACCGAATTCTTCAGCCAAACAGGATACGTTACATAGTCTGTCGCATTTCGATGGCATTAGTCATCACGTTAGCAATGTAACTTAACTAAATAATTTGTTTACTAGCCAAAAAAAAAAAAAAAAAAACGGGCTTGTGGGGAACAATGAATGCAACATTATGGGTCATTAAAATAGCTAGACTATGGTTAGCTAGCTACCTGCGGTGAACTTCCACGCCCTTAAGTCGTACAATGAAAGGAATGGACAGTCATCATGATATATCTCACGTATAACTCATTGTAAGACCAGAAACACTAAACTGAGACAACGTGCCTAAAACGTTAGCTAGTTAGCTAACATTAATGGATAGCTAGCAAAAAAAAAAAAAAAAGCATTAAAAACCACCACCCGTCTTCAGACGGACCTAGCATGCTAACTTAGCAGTCCCGGGTGGAAACATTTTATGACTAGGGAGCCTGGTTTAAATAAAAAACATAATCAAGAGAATGTTTTTTTTTTTTTTTTTTTTGTAGGCTGAATTCTGTCAAATTTAAGATAAACACGAAATCGACGTCACTGAGTTAGCTATAAGTAACAGTACTGTTGCTGGTTGGTTATCGTTAGCTAGCGATACATAAATCTAGCATTTCCGAACAAGGCCTCACTGCCCTCTCTTTGCACTCAACCACCGGCTTTTTTCCCCAGTAGCGGACGCCTAATCCTAGCCGACTGGCAATGAAGGTGGAATGACACAGCAGATGGAAAAACAAGATTTTCTTCATTACCTGTGCGGTGTCCTTGACAAAATGTCCTTTATTGGATTTGGAATGCAATTAGTCTAATTTGGTCGGACCTGAATTCGCGGACTCTGGGCAGTCGACACGAATTCACTCCGGTAACGGGGCTGTCAGGAAAATCCAGGAAACTACGGGGAACATGCGCGTTAGGACAGGGGAAGAAGCCTTGACTGCGCAAGCGTCTGAACAGGACTCCTCCGGCATAAAACGTAGTAAAGCCATTCATGTCAATGGGTAAAGCGAGCAGAAACTATTGAATACATTATTTGCTATTGAATAAATAGCTTGCTTGAGTAGAACTCAAATCCAGAGACATGCAGGTTACGGTTATTTGAAAGCTTAGTTTTTTCATAATCTAAACATTGAATATCATAAACAGAATACAGAATGGAGTAGGGCTGCATATTGGGGTTGGGTTTTTTTTTTAGCTAACAGCAGGACTGATTTTTATTTGATTTATTTGATTTGGTTACCTGCAACAGTTTTTACACTTATTTTAATTCCATAACATCCTTATCTTGATATTGCTTTATTTCCATTGCTCTATTTCCATGATCATATTGCTAAAAGTAGCCATGTTGTTCAGATAAACAATCTTCAGTCCCCCATCGGATTAGTGCATGACTAGTGGTATAATGTACTAAGGTTCTCTTTCTTTTGCTATGAGGTCAAAAGAAACATTAGAGTGATGGTCAGATGTAGTGGGTTTATGGAGGAAACCAATGGTTTATGTTTATGAAAGGTAGCCTCATTTTAATAAATCCAAATAATTCATGTGGGCATTATGTTGATTTTCCTAAATACAAATTGTTTTCTGATTCTTTTGCCAAAGGGATGTGTAAATTGTAGGCCCCATTGAATGTAAATGAAGTTTCATGTACTAAATAATGTAATATTTTTGTACATTTTTTAATACTGTGCTTACTTACATAGGTATCAGTGCATAGTAAAACCACATATAAAGAACAGGAAATGATTTGAGTTTGCTTCATGTTTTATTAAGACTTTGCAGCAAGGCCAATACATGGCCAATACCACAGCAGGGTGATGCACTGTGATGCACTCTCCATCCTTGACATGAGAGTGCAGCCTCCCCAATCACTCCCCACCATTGCCAATAACTACAATGAGAGAGAGCACGATACACAAAACACAGACACACACGACTTCCACAAACAACAATCTTTGCTAAGCACTGTGGCCTTGAAAAACAGTTCACAATGCACAGAATAGTTAAGACTTTGGAGTTTCAAGTTGGCCTTCCAGCCCCTTCATTTTTGCAGAATCCTTTCTGGATGGAGAATGAGTGGGATGTTGTGTGCGTCACCCTACGAAATGGCAAAGAATAGTTTCAGCTCACCATTCAAAACATTTCAGGATTTTAGTGCAACCCAACCTATGAGTCATGGTTGGTAAGGCTGAAATTGGTTAATTACAGAATTCTGCTGCCAAAATCCCAGCTTTAAAATGCCAGCTTAGAAATGAATCTTCTCTCTGAATACATTGCATACACAAATTTATAAGTATATAACATCAAGTGCAAATGCACTGTTTTGCTGATGTTAGTTACAATATACACTCAGTGACCACTTTATTAGGTATTTATTAGACACATTTTTTGGGACTTATTGGTCTTGTGCTGGCATAGCCCATCCACTTAAAGGTTCGACGTGTTGTGTGTTTAGAAATGTTCTTCTGCATATGACTGTTGTAACACATGGTTACTTGAGTCAGCTTAAACTGGGATGGTCATTCTCCATATCTCATTAACAAGCCATTTTAGCCCACAGAACTGCCACTCACTGGATGTTTTTTGTGGGGTTTTTTTTTTTGCACCTTCTCTGTCAAGTCTTGTGTTCGTGCATGAAAATCCCAGGATATCAGCAATTTCTGAGATACTCAAACCAGCCTGTCTGGCACCAAAAATCTTTCTATGGTCAAAGTCACTTAGATCACATTTCTTCCCCATTCTAATGTCTGATCTGAACTACAACTGAACCTCTTGATTGGCTAATTAGATATTTGGATAAACGAGGTGGTGTACAGGTTTACCTAATAAAGTGGTCACTGCATGTATACCAGGAGTATTTGACCTGAGGCAGAGTGAGAGTTTTGTTTTTGGTAAGCTATGACATTATGTATATATTTTATTTGCATTTTGAGATTCTTTACAGTTAGAAGACCCAACGGACCACATTGTATAGATCCATCGCTATTGCACAGACACCTTATATACTGCAATATATGCACACCAGTAAACTGTGGCAGGACAGAGTACAGTATGAAATGTAAACAGCAAAATGTAAGGTTACATAATCTGCCAATTTCTGCAAAGGTTTTTTTGGGCACTTACCTGTTGTACAGGGAGGATTCTATTCCTCAGAGCTGCCCTTGGAGGAAGACTTGGACACCTGGATGATCTCCACGGAGGAGAAACCCTTGCCCACGGAGGCACGGTTTCTGGTGCGCAGCTTGTTCAGGGCCATCTCTGCATTGCCTGCCCTCTCTTCTGCATCATCCAATTCATGCACCGTCTTTCTGTACTTGGACAGACTAGCATTGGCTATCTCTTCCTACAGACAGGAGGTACAGGAACAGAGTAGATATTAGTGTGTTCGCCCAGTATGCACTATGAAATATGTTCTGTGTTTTCCCCATTGACTTTAGTTGTTCAGTACATGTATTTTTTTCTTGCCATTTGTATCTCTATTAATATTTCCCACCAGCATTTATTGTTTCTCAGATTGCTCAAGTGCTGGTAAAATATTTTTGAGAATTCCAGATTAGCCGCTGCATGAAAATGTAGTGTAGGTGAGACACATGAATGTTCAGTACTGAATGTGATGTCACTCCTTTGGCTGGGGACTGTGTTCTTTTGTAAAGCTGGCTAATCACAGCTCTTGTTGTGCACAGTGGACGGCGAGGGCCGTAGACGGAGACCCTCAGCAGATGCAGTATATTCCCGCTACACCGGTACTCACAGACTCCTCGATCTGCCTCTTGTAGGACTTGAGCTTGCTCTGCAGCTTCTCCACCAGCTCCTGCATGCGCTGGTTGGTCTTGTGGTCCTCCTCGGTCTGGAAGACCAACTCCTTCAGGCGGCGCTCCTGCTTGCGCAGGATCTTCACGGTCTCCACGTGACGCTTCTGTTCAGAGTCCAAGTCCGTCTCCAGGTCTTTGTTCTGCGCACGGCAGGAATTGAGGGCAGGGGAGGGGGCGTTAGATAGTTATATAGTGGTTTTGTCATTGTCCTCTTACCTTTTGGCTTCTTTCATGGGTATGTGTGTTTCTGTTTGTGTGTATGTGTACAACTTGCATGTATGTCAGTGCCCGCCAGATGGTTTGGGACAAATACATTTTTTCCTCTTCATTTACCTATGTTCTCCAACTGTAAAATAGTTCACCTGCAGTTAAGGCACAGATTCCCAGCTTTTGTTAATTGGTATTTATTAATACATTTTTGGTATCAGCATGTAGAGATTACAGCACTTTTTATGCCTAGCTCCCCCCCACCCCCCATTTCAGGAGTACAGAGGCAAATAAAGAAAACATATATCTTTGCCCCAAAACATTCTGTATGTTCAGTATGTCTCTGTGGATTTGCATGCGTGTGGATCGCTTGTGAATGTACGTAAGGGAATCCATAAAGGAATGGCTTCACATGCTGACTGTGTAGAGCAGGTCCACCACTCACCCGGGCCTCCAGTTTCTGGATGGTGCGTTTCCCAGCCTTGAGAGCCATCTGCTCAGCCTCCTCTATCTTCACCTGCATCTCTTTGATGGTGATCTCATTGTTCTTCTTGATCTTCTCCAGGTGGCTACAGTGGTCCTGCTCCTGCCGCAGCTCCTCTGCCATGCGGGTGGCCTACGAAATGGCAGAGGCACGTAATGAAACCAGATCAATGGTTGACAGCCCCCCGTCCCCCCCGCTTACTGTGTGTGTGGCAATAGAGACTCACGTCAGCAAAGGCCTTCTTAGCTCTCTCGTCAGCGGCACGGAATTCGCTGATCAGCTCCTCGTTGTGGTTGGAGATTCGGGTCAGGTCCTGCTCCATTTTCCGCTTTATGATGGTCAAGCTGTGGTTCTGATGGAGGACGAATACAGTCTCACTCAAAAGGTCAGGAAATAATTTTTCCACAAATTGTTTTCAAAATCAGGATTTTTTTAAATGTATGGCTCCCAGTGGAGAATTTCCACTGTTAAGCTTTTTGTAAATGGTGCTATACAAAATATAACAACATTGCTTGATGTGCCTGCACTTTCTAATCAGTTACAAAGCAAAAATAGCTCACACCTTGCTCTGGACATTATGAAAATTGTACACAGGTATCTTCAGGATACCTCTTTTGAGTTACTGTATGTAATGTCATTAATTGCATTCCCGCCGCAACAGATGATTCTCCGACACAGTGCCCAGGAACGTGTACCTGCACGTTGAGTTCGTTGTGGCGTTCGGTGATCTCCACCAGCTCCTGCTCGATGAGCTTGCGGGAGCGCTCGGAGGCCTCCAGCCCGCTGCGCACCTCCTCCAGCTCCGTCTGCAGGAGGCTGAGGCGCCGCTCCTGCAGGGTGTACTGCTCCCTCAGCTCCTCGTACTGACGGGCGTCCTCGTCCATCTGCACCTGCATGTCCTGCCAGCCGGAGCGTGGGTAGAAAACGCCGGTCAGCCAAACACTACTCATGAGCAGGGGCTACTTGGTAGCTGCTATAATGCGCACAATTACAGTTCTGCATTCTGTGATTATAGCGTGTGGATAACTTAGAATGCACCTGCCATCGAGTAATTATATGGAAACAAAGTGACAAACGATCTGTTTCCATGTCTTGTTTATTTATCTGCCACTAGGTAAATTGACCTGGACCAACCTTGTCAAGTGTGAAAATAATGGATCTAGTATGTAGTATTTGCTTGTATATCCAACAAAGCATGTTCCGTGGTAGTCATTACTTTTTAGTGGGGCACTGTAGGTATAATTTGGTGATGAATGCTTTTTTCCTTTCTCCCAGGACACTGTATCTCTTTACCTTGATCTGCTGCTGCAGTCTCTTGAGAGTCTTGACCAGCTCGCTGTTGTTCTTGTTGGCATGATCCAACTGGATCTCCATCTCGTTCAGGTCAGTCTCCATCTTCTTCTTCAGACGCAGAGCCTCAGCGCGGCCTTTGGCCTCTGCCTCCAGGCTGGCCTGGAGGGACTCTATGGCGCGCTGATGGTTCTTCCTGGTGAGGTGTCAGGACAGCATTTGAGGAACCTTGTGTGCAGGCATTATTTAGCTGTATAGTAGCTTCTACCTTAATCTGCATAACCTCTATGGTCATTTGCCAGGTAGACTCTCCAATTAATTATGTGGAAAACAAAGTCAACAAATTGACCTGTTTTTTGGCCAGGTGCTAATGTGGCTGACTTAATTAGCCATGATAAACAGATGCTCTTGTTCTTTGACTTGTACAAAATTATTATTGGAATGGCTTTCTGAATGTTGACAGATTGATTGCCCTGACCTTGTAATCTCAAATTCCTCCTCCTTCTCATGAATTCGACGGTCAATGTCGGCTTTGACCTGGGCCAGCTCCAGCTGAACACGAACCACCTTTGCCTCCTCAGCCTAGAGGTAAACAAATCACTTCATTCTCCACTTTGTGGCACATCATCTCAAACAGGATCCAACAGAAACTGAAGTAGGTGCTGATAACCAGAAAGTATAAATGTACACCAGAATATAATTGCATGCTATTGACCATTAAATAAGCTATTTGAAATATAGACCATTGAGTGGCATAATAAGGCTCAACTCAAGACTCTCCAGCTCTCTCTAATTCCATAACCATTGAGCATCGATAAATTATGAAGTTGCATGGGTGAGTAATTGACCTGCTGTGAAGTAGCTGACTGAAATAAAAGCTCCCTGGCACATGAGCCGTCCTACTGTAGACAGGATCAGTGTTAGGATACAGTAGATGCAGTGCACTGTTACCTCTAGAGAAGCTTCCGTCTCCTCTAGGGCCATCTGTAGCTCTTCCTTCTCCACCTCCAGCTTCTTCTTTGCCTTCTGAAGCTCATGGTAACTCTTACCACCCTCACCAAGCTGATCCACAAGATCTTTGATCTCCTCTGCACAAAACAGGTTGAAGATTATTAGAAAGATAGGTCTTTCAAAAATGTTGTACTATGCTCAAGGGTTCATCAACCTGCAGCTTGAATCTTAAGTGACAATGCAATATAATTTAATAGACTTGATATCTTTTAATTTTCTATTACATGCTATAATGCTACCACATAATATTCTTGTAAATTGAATCATTATCCGAGAAGAGTACAAGTGCCACTTGTGCCACAAAATGGTAAAATATGGTCCCAATTAATATAATCATTTTACTAACTTATTTCTGAGATGTCTGTTATATTTTGTCTGAATCTGTGTGCTGTCTGTGTTTTGATGCCTCACCTGTAAGGGTTTTGTTGTCCTTTTTCACAACCTCCAGTTGTTCCAGTGACTCTTCAAAGGAGGTTTTGAGTTTGTAGATCTCGGTCATGTAGTTGCGACACTCTTTCTGGGAGGTGTCCAATTCGACCTGCAGCTCCTCACACTTCTGGCTCCACTCAGCGATCATCTTGTCAAAGGTCCGTTGCTTCTTGTCCAGCGCAGCAGCTGCAGCATTGGACTACAGGGAGGAGAACCCATAACCGTACCTCATCACCAGTCAGAATAGAATTACTTTGTAGGTATGTGCAGATTAATGGTGGAAATAGCAGTGTCATGTGTCAGGACCATCCTGTGGTACTGTACCTTCTCCAGGTCAATAGTAAGATCTTCCACCTCTCCCTGAAGCCTGTTTTTGACCTTGTCCAAACTTGCAGCACGGGCCTGGGCCGCCTCTGCAGCTTCCTCTGCCTCCTGGAGCCGAGCTGCCAGTTTACGCCTGTGTGGAGAGGAAATGACTGGCTCGTCTGTTTATGGCATCACACAGTGAGTACTGTATGTAATCCAGAATGAGACATTTTGGTCAACCTTGCAGAAAACAAGGCTTATCAAGTATATAATAGTAAAATGTTTGCTTGTTCACTCATCGTTTATCAAGGCTGTGTTATCGTATAGAAATATATATTCAGGTTTCAAATTCTTATTAATTTTTTGGTAATTTGAGAGGTGTTCTAATACGCTGCAACTCACAAAGTTGGCATAGCAAGATAGATATATTAGGTAAGGTCTGCAAAAACAATAGCATAGATGCAAGAATAGCCGTGATTGAGCATCAAGCTAAAAAGCAGAGGTAAGAAAGATGATCAAAGTAGCAACAAGACCAAATTGTGAGTCAAAATAAGGAAGGCGACCTTTCCTAATCTCAGGACAGCAACTGTCAAATAAAGAACAATGAAGTCAACCATGTCAACCATGCAATGTAACTGTAACTTTAATCACACTGACATGTACATAATGCTCAGCACAGTTCTATAGCAGTAAATTAGATAGTTAAACATAAATTTATTGTACTGGGAAGATGCCCCTTGCTAATGTGTTTGGTAGCAGTGTACTGAAATGTTTTGCTCACATGCCTAGCTCCTATGCCAACCAGGCTACCATCAACTTACTTGGTCTCCTCCAGCTCCTCAGTTTTCTGGATGGCATCAGTCTCATACTTAGTCCTCCAGGTGGCCACCTCAGTGTTGAGCTTGGAGATGAGGCGCTGCATCTCGGATTTGCCTTCCTGCTCCTCCTCAAGCTGCTCCTTCAGTAGGTCTAGGTCATGCCGGGCATTAGCCAGGCCCACCACAGCTGCACTGCGGCCCTAATGTGACCAGGGTTCAGTGGGGAATCTTTTTCCAATTGCACATAACATTATGGCATATATGTTGGAATAATATTGATCATTTTTAATACTTCAATCCACAATGCTCCTACGGAGCCCCCCTAGTCACCCTGAAAATATTTAAACACGGAAATCTGTACCCTCAGTTTTGTAAACCATGCGCTCAGTTTGCAAATCCGTACCCTCAGTTTTGCAAAGTCCATAATCCAGATATGTCATAAATAGGTGTTTAAGCAAGTGTTTGTGACCCAACAAAAACAGTGCACCATGGTTTCCTAACTTTCCACAATCTAAAAAGGATATTGGAAGTTTGGAAGCTGTTTGTGTTTGCTGAATGTGTGTGTAGATCTTACTGGGGTGTCTGATCAAGGTGTGCAAGTGCTGTGATCACCTTGGACTCTTCATCGACCTGCCTCTTGAGCTCATCGTTCTGGGTGACCACTGCAGCCCTGACGCGTGTGATCTGGTTGAGCTTGCTCTGTGCTTCTTCCAGTTCACGAGTGAGGTCGCTGTTTTCAACTGTGCCACAGAGCAGAAGAAGAAGATTAAGATAGCACTGTACTTGGACAGCACAATAGTGTGCTGTGCTCTGCTTGTGGGAATTTCTCATTATTAATTTCTGGGGTGTAGTTAGCAAAGGACCAGTGGTATGACATGGGCATGTTGTGAGGTATAAAGGGTGAGTGGAATACTGATAATCAGTTTCAGATTGATTGAAAATCATATTTTTTCCTACCTGACAGGCGACCCTTTATAGCATTCAACTCGGTGTGGGACCTCTCCATCTCTGCCAGCCTGGCGCTGGCTTCAGCTAGACTGTCCTCCAACTTGCGCACATGTGCCTCAGAGTTCAACTGCGCGCAAGACATCCAGGAAAATGTAATATTAAACCTAATCTTGTTCCATGGTATTAATAATGCATCAACTAATAGCAATACTCAAAAGTTACTTTGTATAAATCATTGGTTAGAATTGAACTGCATAATTTAGGGAGAATTATACCGATTTTTGTAAAGCTTATAATAATAATAATAATAACAACAATAATGTTGAGAATGAGAATTAAAACAACATTGCAATATTACAATCGCTTGCTATGTTTTCTTCACCTTGGACTTCTGGATGGATTCAACGGTGGCATTGAGGTCATCGATCTCGGCCTTCATGACCTGCTTGTCTTTCTCCAGCTTGATCTTGACCCTCTGCAGGTTCTCCATGTGCTCGGCCATCTCTGTCATGGCGTCGGAGTGCTTCTTGCGGAGGGCGGAGGACGTGGCCTCGGCCTGCAGCGCCGCCTCCTCCAGTTCCCTGCGCAGCTTCAGAAGCTCGCCCTCCCGCTTCTTGTTCTGCTCGATCTGGGGACACGAGGTAGGGGAGACTGTGAGCTCGCCTCACCGAGGCCCGGGTAGCCGTGCGGGTCAGGTTCAGTTCAGTTACGCCGCGGGCGGGCATTTTCGGCCTTGCCTGAGTGACGGTGGCACCCCCTGCCTCCTCCAGCCTGTCCCCGAGGTCCTCCAGGTCACGGGAGAGGTCTGCGCGTTGTTTCTCGACCTGATCGGGAATGAGGACAAAATATGTTACGGGGCATTTGCCTCCAAAATTATATTCAAATCAAATCAGTAAGAAGTACTGAAGACACCACATCACTGTACCTTGGCTCTGATTGCCCTCTCAGCTTCCAGTTCCTCTTCCAGCTCTTCAATGCGGGCCTGGAAATAAACCATGGAAGTTGTTGAATAGAGTACAGAAGGATAGAGTGGACCACACAATTAATCTCCCATCTGTTTTCCATTACCTGGTGCTCTTTGAGCTTCCTCTGAAGAGTAGAGCTGAGTGACTGCTCATCCTCCCATTTTGAGTTCAAGTGGTTGATCTCAAAGTCCCTCCTAGAATAAAACGTGATCATAGCATCTTGCAGATGTGCCCTTATTTAAACTATAATTTTATTATATGCTGTCACATGAGAGAAACCATTAGAGGATAATAATATGTCTACTGATATAGCCAGAATGCTCTCTGTACAGTTGTCATTCTATTAGTTTACATACTTTTTGACCACCTCCTCCAGATCGAGCTTTGCTCTCTCCATTTCACTAAGGTTGTCGATGGTCATCTTCAGGTCACCCTCTGCTTTGCGTCGGGCTTTCTCCACCTCAGAACGGATTTTCTTCTCTTGTTCCCAGGTGTCTTCCAGCTGACACATCAAAAGGCAAAAACCCCGTTATGGGCTGGTTCTCAGAAACAAACTGTGTGTTCCCACCTCTCTAGGTAGCAACACTCACCTCGTGAAGCTGGGTTGTGAGCTTGCTGTTATTTTTGGTGAGGTGGTTTGTCTTATCTTCCTCCACTTGAAGGTCATCCAGAGTTTTCTGCCAACAGAAAATAAAATTATAATAATTCAAAAATAGGGTCACAAATATTATTTTTGATCAGATATAATAATGTTTTCCCACTATTCATTTTGAGCATAATCTATTCACATTGAGTATATGTAAATTGAGCATACAGACTGAGTATATGAATAGACATAGTTGGTAACTGATGATTGCTCCTTTCTTGTGCAAGAAGTGAAGGGATTCAACCTCACCTGCTGAAGCTCCTCTAGAGCTCTCTTCTCCTTCTGAAGCTTGCCAATGAGGTCATCTCTCTGGCCAAGGTCTCCTGATAGTGTACGCACCTTCTGGTCAAAGACCTAGAGGACAGTTTCAGAGGTGTGACCACTGAGTCATGGCATTCTTATATACATTTCCACTGACAGCTGTACTGTCCTTACTATTTACTATATTACTACTATAATTCTACCACAAAAAAAGTCTGTGAATCATCAAACACAGAATGAAAAACAATATTGCACAATGATAGAAGGACACAGTCAGCAAGCAAAAACTTCCAAGCCAAGATTTCCTTCCAAAAATCTGAGAAACTTAAGCTGGAGGATATATAGAGAGCAATCAAACTTAAGTTATGGTATCATAAACACATATGATTGTTTTACAAAATAGCAAATGCAAAGGTTTTGAGTTACTTGGCAAAGCAAGAATATAAAGTCAATGAAATCTTGTTACTTCCAAGTTTTATAAAAATTAGGAAGTTGGCAACACTTTCATGGCCACCCTTATTGAACCTGTGGAGATGCTGCCTTTGGAAGAACAGGCTGACTGTTCCAAAGTGCTGGTCTTTAAGTGGGAGGAGACAAGTCACCTGTCTTTCTTTCTCAGTCTTGGCCAGAGTGGACTCCAGCCCCTCCAGATCCCTCTTCAAGTCAATGACCTCTCCTTCCAGCTTGCGCTTCTGACCGCTCAGACTACTAGCAACGCCCTCCTCCTCCTCCAATCGCTCCTTCATGTCCTGGATCTCGCCCTCCATGTCGATCTTCTGCTTCATCAGCTGGGTGCAGCGTTCCTCTGCGTCTGCTGTTGTTTCTTGCTCCTGCCAGGAAGATAGAGCATCAGCAAAGGAAGAGTCAATACATTGGTGTTTGTCTTCTGATGCTCTTGACTGAAAGGCATGGACTCCAAGCTTGCAATCATGCTACCGCATTGTCTTCAGAATAAGACTCACCCCAGCCAGGGCCAAAGCCAGGTCACTCTTCTCTTTTGAGAGAGTGGCCAGCTTCTCCTCCAAGTCTTTGATCTTCTCCATCATCTCCTGGGTCTTCTCCAGTGCATTTCGCAGCTCCTCTTCCTTGGCCTTCATCTCTTCCTCCTGGCGAGCCACATGCAACAGAGGCTTGACCTGAAAGGGACAGACAAATCAGCAAGGTCATCGAGGGAAGTGCGGTACTGTTAATACCAGTGATGGAGGCCAAATTCTGCCGCCACTGTACTCACCTTGGTGTAAAGCTTCCACCAACCCCAAAAGCGAAGTTTGAGGAACTTGCGCACGTTCCTCTGGATAGCAATGAGAGCCATTCTGAAAAAAATCATTGTAAAGATCTGTCTGGCCATGAGTGCTGCAATTTGAATGTAAGAAACCAAGGGAAGCAGCTATCTCCACTGACCTTCTCTCGAGCATTTTCTTAAATTCAATCCTCATGATGAAGCCACGTGAACGAGCCTGAAGCATTGTCATGATTTTTGCGAGCCGCTCATCTCGCATGTCCTCCAGCTTGGCCAGTACTCCAGCACGGAAGAACACCTACAAAATTTTTGCGTTTATAGAAAGAGACCATGAGGAATCATGGGTAAACAATTAGTAGCAGACAGTGGCCTAGGGGTTTAAATCCTTGTTTCCCCACAATTTAATTTGAGCAAAATGTGGATCTATGTGTATTCCTTGATGTAACATTACCTTAGTGTGTCCTATTCTGTATTCTGAGTTGTCCAAACCAAGGGTACCCAGAATCAGCTCTGATGCTTTTTTATTGTCTACAAATCCCTTGGGGATGACGTTGGGGTTCAGGACATAGTACCTACAACCAAGAGCAGATGTATATAATCAGTGGGAATCAGACCCATTACCTAACGTAACTAAATGGCAAAAGTCATTTTACCTCTGTGCATAAAAGACCCAGGTGTCTCTGACAAAATGTATTTATTTTATTTCTGAGGGTTGGCCAATTTTAGTGTACACAACAAACAGATCTATGATACAGTTTCATATGTATAATGTACATCAAATATTTCCTGCAGTTTTTGAGCTAGATATTGTGAATATGCAGCATGAATATAATAGTATTCAAGTAAATGATTTCAAGTCATATCAGTGTTCACTACTATACATGGGATCTTTTTTTTCCATATTCATTATCATGCGTAGTCACGTTCACCATTATACAAACTAATATTTTTAACCTTTACATTCTTGTTTGATTTACAGAGTGATACTATCACAACTTTCGGTAAAGGTAGATATGAGGAATATGACCTCTGCTTGAACTCGGGGTACTGCAGCCTGTTGGGAAAGCCCTTTCTGCAGATACGGATCCCCTCCAGCACACCGTTACAGGCCAGCTGATGCAGGACGAGGTGGGCATCACAGACGCCTGGGAAGAGAGCGCAACACAGCCACTCAGTATTTACAGATAAAACCCTGAACTCTCTGCCAATTGACTATGCAGTTTCAGTAATTCAGTAAGTCCATTGAAGAGTCTTGGAATGTTCTTGCCTGATTGTTTAAACTCATTGGGGACGATGCATCGCACAAAGTGAGGTGCTGTGCTGCGCAGGGTGGTCATCAGCTTGTTCAGCTGCTCCTGTTGGAGAAAGAAGGAGATTGCTGAGCTTTTTCTAGGCTGTAGCCAGATACCTTTATTATATTTTCATATTTTGTGAAACACGCAAATGGCAGTGAAGAAAATAAACACCCTATAGAAGTTTGAGACGGTCTGGAAGGATGCTCCCTTCTTCTGCTTCTTGGTCCCGGCGGCTGACTCCTCCTCTTTGAAAAGGACAGCCATCAGTGGAACGGTGGACTTCTGAAAGAGGCCAACCACGGTCTCATTCAGGGGATCCTTGTTCTTCTCCAGCCAGCCTGAGATATTGTATCCCACCTGGGTGTCAAAGGAAGAAGGAGCATTCAGGAATATTCAGAGAATTCCATATGCTGAAGCGCATACTATTCCACAGGGAGTATCCCAGCCTTCGGTTCGGTGGACTCACTGTGCCTGCATAGTGGACCAGTTCAAAATGCGCTTCTGGGCCTTTCCTCCCACCTTTGGGCTTCATGAAGTTGCTGGACTTGCCCAGATGATTCTCATACAGGGCAGCCTTGAAGGTGGCATCTGTGGCCTTTGGGAACACACACTGCTCTTCCAGGATGGAGAAGATTCCCATAGGCTACAGAGTGAAAAATACCAGGAGACAGTTAGAAAATGTCATGGTATGTACTCAGAGAAATGTAATGAATACAAAGACTAAACAGAAAACTCACATTGATGAAAACTGGCCATATTCAACACTGTTCTGTTCAGGAGTGAATCAGCACTGCGTACCACCAATAATATGAAGAAAGGCAGGCTTTTCCCTCACCTTTTCCAGAAGCTCAATGCAAGCCTGCAGATCCAGGCCAAAGTCAATGAAGGTCCATTCAATGCCCTCCTTCTTGTACTCTTCCTGCTCTAGCACAAACATGTGGTGGTTGAAGAACTGCTGCAGCTTCTCGTTGGTGAAGTTGATGCACAGCTGCTCAAAGCTGTTGAACTGTGAATAAACATTGGGAAATATTTCTTACCAGACCAAAAGGGAAATGGTACAGATGAGTTTCAGTGTCGCATGCATAAGTCCTGTTGTGGTTTTACCTCAAAGATTTCGAAGCCAGCAATGTCCAGCACGCCTATGAAGTACTGCCGCTGCATCTTGGTGTCTAGGGTCTTGTTGATCCTGGTGACCATCCATTTGAACATCCTGTCATAGGTGGCTTTGCCCAGTGCTCCAATAGAGTAGATGCACTGGTCTAGGGTCTGACTTTTGGTCACAAACTCATTGCCCACCTTTACACGGGGCCTGGTGATTCCCTTCTGCAGGTCACCTGAGTTTATTCCCATCAGGTGGCTGACTTTGTCAGCCACTATGCCGAACAGGAAGAGCAAACAAAGAATGAGGACATTACATTACATTATTGGCATTTGGCAGATGCTCTTATCCAGAGCGACATACAGTTGATTAGACTAAGCTGGAGACAATCCTCCCCTGGAGCAATGCAGGGTTAAGGGCCTTGCTCAAGGGTGCAATGGCCCAATGGCTGTGCGGATCTTATTTTGGCTACACCGGGATTAGAACCACCGACCTTGTGGGTCCCAGTCATTTACCTTAACCACTACGCTACTACGCCCCTAGGACAAAGCCTGAAGGCAGGCATTACAACTGGCTAATGCTACCCAGCACTGTAATTACTTAGCTCTCACAAAATAGACAAAAATGTCCAATTGCACATCACTCTGGATAAGAGCGTCTAAATGCTTGCAATGTAATGTACACAGTTTTAAGGAAGTATTAATTTAGAATTAAGATGCTGTGCCTTATGCCATCCAAATTTACAGACCTGGTATGGCTATGTAAATGTACAGTAAAACTGGACATTTTTATAGCTATTTTTTCTTCAACTCTTTCAGTCCCAAGAGTGCCACAAGCGCAACTACCGTAAAATCCCAAGACTGCCATATGGCACTCTCGACCTTCTCCCTTTTCAACCAATCTCAACTCAATTTTCTCAACCAAAGCCAGTAACAGTGACACTACTACATATTGGGCTTGGGACTGAAAGGGTTCATTGTTACAAGGAAATAAATGACATTTGGGAAACAAATGGAGAAGGTGGTGAATTAAAGTAGTTGTGGTACCCTCGGTGGTGTCAACTTCAGCCTGCTCCTCTCTTGGCTTCTGCTTGAATTTCATGTTGCCAAAATGCATGATTCCACCGGTCAGCTTGTAGATACTCATTTTTTCCTCTAGGGTAAAGCCCAGCACATCAAATGCTTCCTTGAAAAGACAAAGGATATTATTTCTGAATTAATACCAGCCAACAAGATGGAAATTGCGTATGTTTAACCTCCTTAACAGAAGATTCAGACATGTACTGATTAGACCAAGAGGTGAGTGGCATGACTTACAATTTAAAATATGCTACTTTACATTTTGCTTATGACATGAAGAGTTTGTGAATAAAAGACAGTTGTGCCTATTGGGAAGAATAGTTCCATCAGGCAGCATTTTGTTGGGATAGCTTGAGATAGATGGCGACTCTGCCCTTTTCCCCTCCTGCAGAAAGACTTACATCAGTGAGCATCAACTCCTCTCCATCATCCATATTGTCCACCACAGTCACCCCCTGGCAGATCCAAGTATAGTGTTTGGGGTCTGGATGCAGCAGCAGTGCCTCTGCAAATTGTATGCTAACATTAGCATAAAATAACCTTGATGTACAGTACAATGCAAGACAACATGAAAAGTAGAGGCTTCACCAGCAAATAATATGCAGTATAAATATATGTGCTTGTCTTGTGAGATAAAGCTTGCTTGGTTACAATTACAACTCAATGACTAACAACAGGAGGATTTGTACTACTCTCACAACTACTTTACCAATCAGTTCTGGCCTTTTCCCTGAGAGAAGCTGGTAGAAGATGTGGTAGCCACGTTCTGCAGCTTGCTGTGAGATGACACGAGACTTCTCCAGCAAATCTGTAAATCACAAATATATTATTAGCTTGTGGGATTTTTGTTGCTTCGAATTTGCTCGTTCCTTATGTGTGTGATGTGCTATTGATTCATTTTGAATATACCTAACTGAATGTTTTCTCCAAAGCAAAACATAATCGGTTAATATGCTTGAATATTAATCATAATCATAATAATATGTTTTGAATTAACACATTTGAATTGATGATGTCGTTGCTAACAGGATTCAGAAACTCACAGCTCTCAATGTCTGCACCAGCCAGCTTAGCTGTTGGCCCAAAGTGGATTCGGATAAATTTTCCCTGTAATGAGCAAAATGAAAAATGAAAAAGTTCAAATACCAAAAAAACATGTCTTTGTACAATAAGAAACACTATCAAAACATGATAGGGAACTCATATTTCATAACTTCACGGTGGAATGCATAACAGTTGTTAGCTGAGTCATAGTTTGAGACCATATTGCACTAATTAATTTCTGTTTACATTCGTGAAGGGGAGGGGGGCTTTCTTACAAATCGAGAGGAGTTGTTGTTCCTTGTAGTCTTGGCATTACCAAAAGCTTCCAGAACAGGATTGGCCTGGATGATTTGATCTTCCAGGGAACCCTATAAAAATCAGACAAACAGGCTGTAGCATGGCACAAACTGTGTCTCTGTATGAAGGATTATACTCATTCATTACATTACATTACTTTACAGGCATTTTGCAGACGCTCTTATCCAGAGCGACTGAATAAAGTGCAAATTGAACCCAGGGACAAGTGTGATGAGGACTCTAGAGGAAAGTACAGTTCCGAGTCTTAGCTTGACCACATAGATACAACATGAACCCTTGAAGAATACATCAACTGTTATTCAAGTGCAGTTACAGAGTGTTGACAGTCAATCGGCCCATTCTGTACCTTGGAGTCTGTCACTGTCTGTTTTCCCCCAGTGGCTCCGACATTGGCAAAGTACTGGATGACCTTCTTGGTGTTCTCAGTCTTACCAGCACCGGATTCTCCACTAGAAATGACAGGAGTTTCACATGATTGGCCATTCTTGACAGTGGCAAATACTTTGCTCAACCTTGGTATCGATGGAGTGGCACTTACGTGATCAGCATAGACTGGTTTTCATGCTCTGTGGAGGAGAAAATAATTAAGGGGTGACTCTAAATTCCAGGGCAGTAAGAAAGGTTAATTACTGTGTGCTAGGCCATTTGGTATCTCCTGTTCCTTTACTCTGGGGAGAGCTTAACATTTAATAATATTTTGCTATGTTCCACATAGCACAGCAGGGTGTAATGAAACCAGAATGAAACTAATAGCAATACACATCATGTACACATTTTATGGTGGTCTCTTTAGACTTGTGAGATAATGACAACAAGCCAACATATTTGTTTCTGTCTATTGATGTTTTCTGGAGATTCTGATTCTGCACATTTCCTGTAAATTGTCAGTGTCCCGGGTTGACTCACCCATCAACATGTCATGATAGGCATTGTCAGAGATGGAGAAGAGATGGGGAGGCACCTCATTGCGCTTCTTCCCCTTGTAAATTTGGGCAACTTTAGACCCATAGATGGGGAGCCACTTATAGGGGTTTATAGTCACACAGAACAAGCCAGAGTACGTCTAGAAGAGTGACATGAAAACAACGTATTGGTTAGATTTAGATGTCCCTATCCCAAGGTGAATTACATACTTTTTATAATATGGAATTAACCATAGTAATACATGTATACAGTGAGTCATTAATTAAAATTGATATAGGCATACTAACTTCATTGAGTGTGCAAGACCAAGGATTTGAATTGTATCTACATATCACAGTAATATATTTTATGTAGTGTATTTATTAAATTCCTGAATTTGAGGCTAATTTCAATGAGTTTCAAGAGTTCAATCAGGAATGATGTGATATGTCCAAGCTTATAGGACAAGTACTCCTGGCCCTGGAGTAATGCTGGCTTTCTTTCTTCCCATCAAATCAGGTACTAATTTAGACCTAAATGTGTGGAGTTTCTGGCCAATCATTGACATTAGTCAATACAATACCGAACTGGGAGAACTGAAAACCAGCAGGGCCACTGATCTTGACTGGCCATATTTTAGTGTCTTGGCTCTAGGGCACATGTGTCTAAGCCAAGGCCTGCGCGTCAGATATGGCCCCCCACAAATTTTTATCTGGCCCTTTTGATCCGCAGCATTCACCTACGGAGTATGTAAAGTAGAAGAACATTTTGTATTCTAATGTTTGTAAGGATCAGGACCAGCTGTCCGGCTAGCTTCTGTTTTTAGTTCAGTTTTTCCTGGACTGTTAAATGTGACGTCAATAGGTTTCCTATGCTGTCAGATGCGACCTCTCATTTTTTAGTCGAACATATCGGTACCAAAAACGGATCGTTGTCAATCATTGCTAACAGCTGGTGTACAGACTGACACTAATATTTGTGAAATTCCGGGTTGGCAGCACCAAGTGAGTAAATTATTATTGAACACAACTGCAGCCCAACCTCTCTATCTCCTCCTGCGTTACAAACGCATTCCAAAACAATACAACATGTCTGGCCCTGAATTTTATTCACACTTCTTGAAACTTACATAGATTCTCATATTAACGTAACGCTGGCGAAGGTTGTCCATAACACTGGCTTCATTCAGGAAGGTCAGGTTAGCCATGTCAGAGGCCTGATAGAACTTCGGAGGGTTCATTTGCTGAACATCATCCTTCTTTGCAGTGATGGTCTGGAAAGCAAAACCCACATATTTATCAATTAAAATAAAAAAACAGTTTATGGGCCTGCAGAAAAAGTATTTGCATATGAATATGTTCTGTATTTCAAGTTACATTCAAGGAGAGACTTCAATGTCATTGAAACCAATCTTTCATGAATGCCTGGGTTTCCAATGTTCCAAATATGATTAAGTAGTCTTTGATTAAATAGTGCCTTTGGTCACTTGATGCACATGCACATATACACACCCAAAATATGTTTATTTGTGTGTATGTGTGTGTTGTATTGGCAGTGCTAATTGCAGTCGTGTTTCTGTGAGACGGGCAGCCCTACAGAGTTTTTAACAGTCTTGACAGTGATTTGTTCCCCCTGCTCTGACTGGATCTCGCCGGCGATGAAGCCTTCCTTCTCGTCCTTCACCCAACAGGACTTCTTGATGTCATAGGGCTTAGCCATGGCCTCCAACCGCTCCTTCTCAGTGGGAGCAAGGAAGGGCATGGGGTCCACTTCGTCCCCACACTCTCCTTTGTATGCGCCCGGCATGGTGGCTTAGCGGTTTCCAACCACAGCAACCAGAACAACAGGGAGATCCTTGTGCCAAGCTGGACCTTGGAAAAAGTCACAGGAGTCCACAAACAAGGTTGTAAGCTTCCTTGAAACCGGTCGTGCATTTCATTTTCATCCAACTCCTGACCCTTTTGGATACGCTATTTTTTCACAAAAAAGGATTGTATTTGCATTTTAATATATCGCATTATTTCTATTTAAAATTATATTAAATTGAACTTAATTTAATATATACAATTTAAGATAATTATATGTTCCATGGTAACATAGGTGATATTTGTAAATGTCATCCATGTGTGAAGCAGGATGTTATCTTAAGTGTCTTTCTCTTAAGTGGTACAACTGCAGTGTCCCACCGAGGACTGAAACGTCTGACCTTCTGGATAAAACATTCCCATAACCACAACACACCAAAATACATTTGTTTATGACTGTGCCATTGTTTAGTACTGCACAAGTACAGAGCAAGTGATGCACACAATCATCTGGAGAAAGATAAGTAATAATAAAGGATAAGAGGACTTACCACACGGCAGAGAGACTGGGAGGGAGGATAGGACTGCCAGTGCTGGATAGGCTTTTATATACCAGACAGAGGGCTCCAGATTAGGGAGCAATTACTGAAAAGGTCATTGCCAAAACATAGAAGGAACAGCCATGTCCCTTCTAAGGAAGATCATTTGATGGTTTGGTGTTTGGGGAATTCTACCATCTCCCTCTGCCCTTTTAGGGTTTTCTAAAGAAAGACTTTGCCCAGCCACTTTGCTCCACTGAGGCACAGGCAAATCACGGCACGGCTTGTTTCATTGTGATTTGGCACAAACCGGTACATATACCATCCAATCGTCTTCAAATATGGCATGCTGATTCTTCATTTTATACCTTTTTTTCCTGTCCATTTGAGCCTGTCAATTGAAAAAGATTAGATTTTCATACCACTTTTGTTTACATTTTTGTTAATAATTGCTTTAATGCCTTTGGAATTCCTCCTTGCAGGGTCAACAACCCACTATGGAGTTGAAGCTTAAAGGTCTATTCCTAGTTATGAGTTATGATTCTGCTTGAAAGACATTTACAGCTGTTGGTCGTTTTCCCTAGAGTGAGATGCCAGGAGTTTCCTGAAGTGGCTGCTGACAGGCACTAAACAGCCCCCCCAGATTAGAAAAAAACTAGAGAAAAGGGCTACTGAGTGGTTTATCTGGCATACATTCAAGATGGCAAACGTTAGGTAATGTTACTTTAATCAAAGTAATATGTGTTCTTACCCTTAAAAATATATCACATCTAAGCAGCTGCCATTTTTAGACCCAAGTCGCATCCATTTGTATTAAAAAGGCGTTGGTAGTAAACTAAATGGAATGTTCATTTAAAATTGTTCAGCAGTAACTGTTTTCTTTTGTTTTTTGTAACTGTTTCCTGCAAAAATAGTTTGCCATGAATGTTGGCAGTGTTGAATGCGTGTCCAGTCAAGGCACCATTCTGGTTCTTGCGTGTGGATGGGCCCCGCAGTCTGGGATCAAATACTGGCTGTAGCAGTTGTGACTGCGGCCAGTAGCCCTGCAGTGTTGCCCAGCATTAGGGTGGATTGAGGTGGCAGGAATCTGTATCACATTGCTCTGTAGCAACTACCACTGTTCGACTGGGTGCCTGCAGGTCGACCGGGAGCTGAAGTGTCTTCTTCTGACTGATGTCTGTCTTTAAACCTGACTTGTGAGCTGCAGTGTCATAAGAAGTGATGCTTCAAAGGACAGCGCTTGCATATCTGTGCTCTCCTGGATAGATGGTTCCAGCAATGAGTGCTGGTGATATTCTGTGTATCAGTGGTCTCCAACCCTGGTCCTGGAGAGCTACTGGGTCTGCTGGTTTTTGTTTTCACCTTAAAATCAGCACCCTGTTGAGACCCAGGTGAACTGTGTAGTCAACTACTCTAACTGATTAATTAAGTGTAGAGAAACAACAAAAGCCACCAGACCCTGTAGCTCTCCAGGACCAGGGTTGGAGACCATTGTTGTATATGACTGGGCAGTCCTAACTGGGAGAAAAAGGAGGAAGGAGCATTTAAGAAAGAAACAAGAGAAAGGGATTATGGGAACTTACTTTTCTTGGAGACTATTGGAACTGCATTATCTGCTTTCACATCTAAACAGATCAGTTGAATGCACTCTTGACACATCAGAACACAGGACCAGCCATCTGCGATTGTGCAAGACATTTTTTTTTTTTTAAAGGAGGAGTTGAAAGAAGCAAAGTAGTACATTCATTTGAATGGCGCTTTATTTAAAACAAGGGTTAAACAATAACAGGACCCCGGCACTAGGTGTGAACACAGCTGATGTTCCTGAGAAGCCCAAGAGGTCTTTTCAAGAACACACATACCCTCTTAGTGTCCCACATTGGCACGCAGCTGTGGAAGGAACTCCTTAATGTGTGTGGGAGTGTGGAGTTTCAGTGCCTGAGGGACAATGCTTGCCTGAGATAATGTTACTGCCACCACTTGCCAGACGCTGAATGAAATAAACACACAGACACACAGACAGGCATTGCCATTACTGTCCTTATAACAAATGGGAACCCTAAGATGGGCTAAATCTGTTGTTCAACTTTTTCCATGGATCACTGTGATTATTATTTTGGTTTGTACTGAATTACCAATCATGATCAATGATCCATTCAACACAGATAACACTGTCAACATACTATACAGTATGTTATACAGTATGGTTTTAGATCGATAAGCAGGATATTTTATATTTATCTTTTACACATTTACAAGGTAGTGAATCCATTTCAATCCAAAAACAACAATGATGAATTTACGGGGTTCATTATATCATTATATCTCTTTTTAAAATTTTATCTAGGCTAGGATAATTGAATGTGTTTGTAACCTGTTACGTTACGTTACGTTAACAAAATCTTTTTTGATGATTTATTCAAAATACCAAAGAGATTATATTCTGGAAATTCTTACCAAACATTATCTCTCTCTCAATTTCACTTTTGCTTTCTTGGAAGGAGAACTAAGGTCATATTGCCAAAGCAACACAATAATATGATACTGTACATCGAAACACACAGAAACCTGAAAACCATGTCTATGCAATAAGTATGTAAATAACTTACAAAAAACACATTATTGTCTTTTTTTATTATTATAATTTTTTAAATGTAATCTCTCTCATTCTCTTTAGAACACATTAGGATATTTGGGTGTTAATGCGCATACAGTGGAATTTCTCTCTTGTGTTGAGATCCATTCATTAAACAAAGCACAGCACTTATCCTGCATTAGAAGCCCATCAATCAAGCTTGGCTGCACTGTGAAACTGGTCACTCTGGGTCTAATGTAGACAGGGATGGCCAGTATTTCTGATACATGTATTCGAAATGTGTATTTAAAATACGTAGTATTGTGTCATTTTTATTTTATGTTGTAGGAAGGAATATCCATATAATTTGTATCTAACTACTTCAGAGTTTTTTTTTTCAAAGTTATTTTTATGTATCAATCAATACAAATGGAAATGGCTGAGAAACTGTTAACTTACTTTTGCACAGCTGTTTTGTTAAATGGTAAAAAATGTATTTTGCAAAAATAACTAATTTCACTATATCATTCCCACACTTTTGGAGTGAGCAGTATGAAACACTAATCCAATGCTCCACACAGAAAATGTATTTTAATGTATTTTCAAAATACAAAATACTGTGTTTTTAATGCATTTTTTGGTTGCAGTATTTTGTAGTTTATATTGGTACAAAATATTCCAAATGTAAATGTATCTTGTGATATGATAACTGAATACAGAAGGCCACTCATCAAAAATAAGGTCTACTGGGGAGAGAGCTCTTGGCTGGCAATTTTCAAAATGTCTGCCAGTAGATGGAGTTGTTGAACCAAGAGAGTGAATATTGTATTCAAACTCCAAGCTTTTATACTAGTTCCCCAGATTGATCTTCAGGAATCATGTTTTCATTGTACTGTCCTGCATAGGGGCTTACAACCAGGTGTCTCATCTTGTAAGATGGTGGAAACTATTCTGCAGATAAAATGATTTGTCAACCAGCACTCTTCAGCCAGCCTTCTTTGACTTTATACTTAAGAAGTATATCTGAGTGTTCAAATGGAGGAATTCACGATTTGTATTAAAACAGGTATCGAATGTTAAATGCAACACATTTGATGTCTGTAAATGTGGCATCGGGACTGTTTTATAGAAAATGTGTTAAAATGTCACACCTTGCAACCTTGCCCCCTGACTGGAGATATCCTAAATGGTGTGGACACATGCCAGGAAACGCAATATCTCAAAGCATATTTTAAAACCCACACCAACTTACAAGTGTGACTAGAGGATAGCCTCCCACCAGTCTGAGAATAGGACTTGACCTTAATGAGCTGTTCTAAAGTCACTACAGGAGAGCCAGGGGCAATTGAACTAAGGTGTGAACCATCGTTTGACTAATGGGGAGTCGACCATTTTATTTTTAGAAAAGACAGTTCTAACATCACCACCCCCCGCAATTAGCTCATAATTCGATTGATATTGGATGACACATTCACGTACCTGATACAGAAATGTTTTCTTACAGCTACAAATTTTATCGGTACTTACAGAGATGGACTCCATATATTTGCTGTGAAATGTACACAGTAACAAATATAAAGAGTGTATATCATTCGAATTTCATGCCAAGTTCCCAAGGTATTGAAGGAACTGTTCCATTCTGTCTAAAGCCAGTCGCACATAAATGTCTGGAGGAACGGGGTGTGCAGCACGGCTCCAGACACAGATGAGTCAGTGGGCTCTGTCCCCAGGCACGGTGCTGCATTCCATCATTCCATGGGTTATTTTAATAGTTATTAATAATCCTGCATCGACAACGCGCTTTTTCAGTGATTTGCCCTGTCTGGTTTGAGTTTCATGATCAGATTAATCATGTTAATCATGTTGCCCGGTACCATAATCTGTTTAATCTGCCATGCCCATCATTTGAAATATTAAAACTATTGACATTTCAAGACTTTGAGAAGATGAATCCTGCTGTGTCTGCTCTGCTGAAAAATGTCTTGACTTATTTTGATACATTATTAGTGAAATTAGCCACACAAACATTTAAGCACATTTCTGTGTTGTGTCTGTTTCATCTGTATCTTCTAGCTAAACTTCTTCAGTGCCATCACAGAAAGCTGACATGGCATGCTGGGATAATTCAACTGCCACAACCATTCATCTCCCACTCTATCACAGAAACATGAAGCCATGTGGTAATAGTGTTTACATTTTCTCTGTGCTATTTTTAATTGCCATTTTTAAAAGTACCATTTTTAATTGCTCTCCAAATAACTGCGGTTCACCTTACCATTGGCATTCTGTTCTGTTATTCTAATTATCTTCCCTCAACATGTAAGTTGAAGGTTATTTACTCTTATTTGCTCTTATAGCTTTGGTGATTTATTTTCCTTGTGCTGTGTGAGAGATCTGGGAGCTTCAGAGGATTTTCCCAGAGGAAAATAATACAAATGTATCAGTGAGAAACCCCTACATATATAACATTTTCATCATCCTATGTGAAGTAATGGCTTGCTTTCCTCTTGTTCTTGCAAGGAAAGGATGTACAATATTGAGCCTCTATAAATACTGAGTATTTCCATTTTGGCCTTGCCAAAAACCTTACTGTACAGGTGCTAAGGTGCTGGCACAACCTTTTGCCCCTTTCAATTATGCACATCTCCATAACAGGGTTGTGAACACTCCTTGAATTCCTGTCTCATGTGTTGGACACCAGCTGTTGGTCTTACCTTTTAGACAGGACTGGCAGCACAAAATTTTTGCTGTTCTTGATACTTATGTCTTTTGGCACCCCTGTGCTCTCTAATAAAAATTTACTTGGACACTCCGTGATCCCGTGGCAACAGCTGTTGCTATGGATACCGTCCTGGAAGCTCATTGGTTCTTCCATTTTCAGGATCTTATTTGATGGGACATTTCTTTATTGCAGCTACACTGGAGAAATTAGATTTCCCCTGACGAGCCGGCCATTCCAAGTACAAAGAGAAAATTATCATCCAGTGGCAATGGAGTGCTCCTGAATGCACAATTTTCTAAATAATAAAGCGGATCCAAATGGCTTATTGATTCATATAGTTTCAACCATGAAATGGAAGCTTTCACTCAAAAGCAGCAAAGTATGTATTCATTCTCTAGGACATTCATTTGGGTGGCAAGTTCCATGTTGATACCGCTCATCACCCACCCTTTTCCTCTTTGTCCAGTTTAAATGCTGGTTTGTCATGTGACCTGGGAGACAGTGTACTGGAGAGGTTTTTAGGCTGTTTTTGGATGATGGTGAAACCAGTGAGCCAGTTTGCTTCTTATGTGGATTTTCTTTCTACTTGTGAGCACACTCATGAGAGAAGCCTTTTGTTTCTAAGTCGTAAGTAGCTAAGTCGTTTTAATCTACCCCCTGCTTTCGCTCAGCCCACTGTTTACAAAATGCCCTCGATTTACACCTTAAGCTCCACGTTCTTTACATTAATATTGCCAAGCAGTAAGCCAAAGAAAGAAGCATATTTTGTTTCGCTCACTGGCAGCTTTAAAATTACGTAATCTTTCGGCCCTTGATCTAACGGTATCAAAAAGGTAGTTTTAGGTCCTTTTTTAACCCAGGGTTACATGCCTGTCGCGACAAAGTTGATTTGAAACTCAGAGGTTGCAGTTTTGATTTAGGACATATACTCCATGGTTTCAATTTAAAGTTAAATTTTTTTAACGGGTCAGTTCAGAGAAAGAGATAAAATGGCTAAGGGAAACACCTTATTTTATAAGGTATAAACTTACTAATAGGATTGTGGATATACTGTCTGCACTTATGATGCTCAAATCTGGAATTCAACGATAATTTAACTGAGCAGGATTAAGGTGTGGACATATTTATCCAAAAGGTAGCCTACTCATATCCACATCGTTTTGTCTAGATGTAATGGTCAGTATAACAGTTTTCACTCTATGGACATATTGTCAATAAAATCGTGGAAACGGACGTTTTGCATAATATGGGTGTAAGCAGTTACCAGATAAGTTGTAAGACGGACTGAAGTACACTTCTGGCTGTTGAGCGGTGTCTCCCCCGACTCGGGTACCCCCACCCTGTATACAGTTGTGGTACAGCCAAGTCTGCAACGCGGGTACTCGCTGCTCGGGTGCGCGCACGTCCTGTCGTGCAAAGCTGACGTCAAAACGCCTTTGAGCTCGAAAATGTTTAGGAGTGTTGAGAGATCTGGGAGCTTCGGGGGATTTTCCAAGAGGAAAATAATACAAATGTATCAGTGAGAAACCCCAAAATATATCATAGATTGGTCCGCTGTGGTGGTCTACAGTTTCTCTTGGTGTGAAGTTCGAATCTTCGGCTAACCCTAAGAAAAACTTTGCTGTTTTGTCCGGAGTAATGTCGAATTCTGGGACTCGACGGAACGGGTCTAGCATCAAAATCAGACTGACAGGTAAGCGCGTAGCGATCTAACGATAGCTAGATTGTTTGCTTGGAATATCTTGCTCCTGGTTTTGTTTTAAGCAGTGAGTTGGGAAGCTGCCTACTCTGTATCTTACGTGTGTAAATAAGTGATCTTGCAAATTTAACGTTGGGTGGATATGTTGCTAGCCTGCTCTGGCCAATATGGCTAGCTAGCTAGCTAGTTAACAAGCTTGCTTGCCTTAAATACTGAGTATGCCGGGTACCATCCTTTAAACACAGGTTGCCTTTACCATTCATTGCCACAATCAGCCGGTCATTTGTCGACGTTAACTAACGTTCACATTAGCTAGCTAGTTGGCTAATTGCAACTAATTTTCTGTGGAACGGGACAGGTTGTTTTGCTGCTTGTCCGAGAATCAATAACTTATCCATAACTTAAGTTGGTCAAATAGCACTTATTAATTACTGCTGCCGAAGTTAACTAGCTAAGTTGTTCAAAGAATGTAACCAGGTATGTATGTTTGCTGGCTAACTGAAATGTTCATTTTAATAGTAGCTTTTGATTTATTTTAAGCCTATGGAGGTGGAGCTGTAACCAACTGGGGAGCTTCATATTAACCAAGAATCCCAGACCAATCGGCCTGTTAACTCATCTAGCTAGCTAGCTAATAGCTTACTTTAGCTAAATGGGCAGTATCAGCTAGCAGTAGTTCAGAAAAAGCTAGCTAATCGCTATAGTTTAGATTCCCATCATATAACGTTTACAATCCTATTGGGGCTTCCCCATTGAAAGATGGCTAAGATAATGTCGTAATGTTAGGTGTAAATATGGATTGCACAGGCGCATTCGTTTCTTTAGCTTCGAGTCGCTAGCTAACTTCCTTCCTGCCAGTTTTTTAGCCTCTGATAACGTCCTTACTGTCAATGAATTAACTCTACAAAAGTTAACGTTATATGTTTCGTGTCCATATTATTTTCCTACGTTTTCTGCATTCACACCGCACGCACAATAAACAATTCAGAGTTCTCGAAATGCATTAGCCTTGCTAAATCCGAATGTTAATATTTCTCAGGTTTTATTTCCCAACTGACAAGTACGCTTTACATGACATTACCGTTAATTAACTTAGCATTATGTTGCTATACTTTATGAAGAGCAAGTTTGAAGAGAGAAGAGAGCGAATTTGGTTATGTGCATGAAAATATCGTCAAGTCAGGGGCTGCAGATAAGTTGCTCCTCTAACCCACGGCTCATACCCGAGCATTTACACCGTAGTGTAAGTGTAAGACCGTGAGACCTCTCGGGTTACCTGTGAAAGTATAGAACGCGTCTTTGTGCGGTGTCCGTCTCCAGTACGGAAACGCATATTTGCTTAGCAATCAATTTGATCGTCACGGTGCAGCGTCACAGCTAACGTACTCTTCTGTGCTGGCAGCCATAACTTATGTAATATAGTATTTCCATTAGTCATAAGGTAAAGACATAACTTTAGATCTCAGCACGGCCTAGATTGTTAAATTTTTTCTGCGTTCCGTTGTAATTTAATTGTGGACACTTTCGCGTTTATTATACTATATCCTCGTTAACATATACTGTTAAACACTACTAAACTGCGGTTTCTTTTTAATCCATGCGCGTGACGTTCTCAGCTAAATTAGGCGCCGGTCACTTACATTTTATTTGGACGACACTTCAGTTCGGACTATTGTGCGATTAAGAGCTGCAGTCGTTATCTAATCATTGTTTGGAGAGTGCGTGTGACTGCCACCGTTGAGTGTGGACTTGTCACCACTCATATAGCACTACTTAAGAACCAGTTCAAGGGACATCTTGATACTTAATAATGGTTGTACTTTCATTCATCTCTAAGAAGGTGCTGAACTTGTTTCACTGAATCTGTTGTATTTGAAGCATGACTTGGTGATGTCTGTGCCTCAGTGTGTTCACCCTCTAAAATCTCTGAGACATGGCAGTGTTGCTCGTATTAGTGGTGTCGATTTAAAGGTTTCGTAATGCAATGGAAAGTAGGCTAAATATTACATATCCTTTGGTTCTGTAACATTTTATATCTAAAAGTTAAAAGAAGCAAAACTGAAATGAATGAAAATGGAATGGTAGTTGATAAGCCTGTCTTGGATCACTAAATGTTTGTAAATGTTTGGCATTTATATAGAGCCTTTATCCAAAGCGCTATACAATTGATGCTTCTCATTCACCCATTCATACACACACACAAACACACACACACATACACTCTGCGATTGGCTGCCATGCAGGGCACTGACCAGCTCGTCAGGAGCATTTGGGGGTTTGGTGTCTTGCTCAGAGACCAATCGACACACCTAGGGCGGGATCGAACTGGCAACCCTCCGACTGCCAGACCTCCTGTGCCAATTTTGCCCCAGTACTTCTTTGTAATCTTTGCATTTCACAGTGATTGTTTCCCCAGTTCCCATTCACCTGGGATTTTTATCCACTGACTGTATTTGGCGAAACACAAAGGGATTTGCGTGTGAAGCACTGCTACAGGCCATTAGCTCCAGCTGTGCTCCTACCCAGGAAATCATGAAAAGAATTCTAATTGGCTGGGGAATCAATGTGTCATGCAACAATGGGTATGCAGCCATACCATTGGTTGCTTGGAAGACTTTTACTTCTTTTACATCTCACCAGACCTGTGGTTTTAAGGTCTTTTGTCTTGAGGGATCCCTGCTAGATTGGTATTTGGGTATTTAACAAGTGTCTATATTAGATTATATTAGACATAGGAAAACTGTGATGGATGGAAGTTTAAGGTTAAGTGAATTCTGGTCTAATGATATGTCTGCTTTTTTATATTGTCGTAATGAGCTGGATAGCTTCAGTGTTGCAACAGCAAGAGAGTTCATCTTTTTGAACGCAAAGCAAATTACCTCAAATGTTGCTTTTTTCAGCGTTTCTTGTGAATTAACAGGAAAATACAGACATCTAAATGTAACAAACTGAATTTGATCTAAAAGGAATTCCCCATATTGTTTAATCGTGTTATTCAGGCCAGCTATCCAATTTAATATGAGCTTATTTGTAGACTCCGTTACTTACAAGCTCCCAGAATGCCATACTTCTCTTGACAACGTAAAGCTTGTTAGCTCGCAGTCAAGCCTCTGAAGTTCCCGGCGCACGTTTTTCTCTGGGTATTGCTTTGCATTGCACCGCAGTGCTGACATCTAACACCTTCTCTTCAGCTGGCCTGAGATGTTAAAGCAGAGAAATGGCACGGTATTTCAAATCTTTTTCAGCACGGGTCCTATTTGTGGAGCCAAGGGAGGAAGGAGTTCACACACTGCCTGGGTGAAAATCTGGCTGAAGGGAGAGAGAGAGAGAGAGAGAGAGAGAGAGAGAGAGGGGGAAGGAAGGAAGGAGAGAGGGAGAGGGAGAGGGAGAGATTCCAGGATGATTGAATTATAGTTTTTTCAGAATAGTGTGTGTGTGTGTGTGTGTGTGTGTGTGTGTGTGTGTGTGTTTTTCTCTCGACCAATAATAAAAATAAAAAACCGTCTGTTTTTCTGGTGCTGTATGGGATGTCGATTTTTACAGTCGCTAACGGCAACATGGGAAAACACTTGGCATCCGCGGCGCTCTCTTGGACGAGCGGAGCGAGGAGGAAAAGAAGACATTTCCCTTCCCTTGGAATCCTGGCAGAGTGGCCCAGATTCCTTGGAACATTTCCCCCGATTGCGTTTGACCCCTCCGCTGACATGCCTGTAGCTATCGGAGGGGCCGCAGGCGGGGTGCGGTATCTCCAGCCACCGGCCGGTCGGCCTCCCGCGTGACCGCAACGCACCGGGACCGCTCAGGTGCAATGCTGGAACGGGAGACGGTTCAGTGTGTTTTACAACCATTACCGTCCCATGACCGGAGGAATCGCTTATACCTTCGGGCTCTCGTAGCTCTGCACGGGGGGGGGGGGTGGGTGAGAGCTTTCGCAGACAGCGGTCTGACGTAGATAGAGGAGCGCGCACGCTCTCCGTACTGCTATAACCGTGTTCTGAGCACGGTAACCGTAATAAAAAGCTGCCGCCCCGACAGATGTTAAGAGTAGAAGTGTTAGGAGTGTGAAGGAAGTGAAGATGAAGGTGATTAGAACATACAGAGAAACAAACAAAAAAAACAACTAAAAAAAACATTCACTCATAGTTTTCGAGCATGTGTGTTTGCCATGTGTTTTGGAAGGCTGGCTGTTACAATGGCCTGATGGTATGATTTGGACTGTGCTTTTATTATCGGTGGTATTTCTTAAAAGTATTTGGACCTTATTAAAAATTATTGGAAGTAGGCCTGGGCTGTGTAATAAATTAAACAAAGCATTCTGGTCATCTCTGCCCGTTTACTTTCGGGAACTTAATTTTAGTTAAACTTTTTAAACATTATTTCAGATTTAGGATTAGTGTCATAGATGGTGCAAAGTAAAGGTGCCACAACATTTATTGGCTGATGTTGGACTTTACACTCTGTGGCCCTTGAGATGTTTAAAACATTTTCTTTTCTTTTTTAACTTCACTGCCTCATGCTAGCTTGAATATGAGGAAGTGATATGATGCATTCAAAGTAACTGGCCTAAACGTAGCAGAAAGTGATCCAAAGTAAATCCAAAGTGTACCGGCTTCAATAGTACAAATTTATCTGTTGAAGAACAAGTTTGGGGATCAACGATAGTGTTTCTTGTGGCTTGTGTTGGATAAAGATTTAATTTTATTGTTGTGTATTTTTTTCATTATAATGGTTTGGACATTTGAATTATGTTGATCTTGCTGTATGTATGCTATATCAGACTGTATTTCTGCAGTTCTGTTGCCATTTCAGACTGTTCCTCATTGCTTTAGCAAAATCGCACTTGAGTGAGTTTTTTTTTTTCATAAACCAGGAAATAAATGTGTGTGTTTATTTATTTTTGCATCCAGCGCACGCGTGACGTCAACACCCTCCATCAGCTGAGAACCACAGTGGCTTACTCAGAACCACAGAATGTTCTTTGACAGTCTAAGCACTTTGCCTCGCTTTTCATCAGGGGAAAAGCAGGTGAGCATGTCTTTTCCCATGCATACAAGCCTGAGGTAAACAGAGTTCTCCGTATTTGTCTTTGAGAGAACGGCAGTCCCTGGTTACGAGCTGCACCAGGCTCGCTGAGGAGCAGTTGAGCTTGACGTCCCTGGTCTTTTTGCTTCGAATAGCCCGCTGGAAACCAAAGTCACATTTTCTAGTGGTTTCTTTTCGTCGTTAAGCGCGAGTTTCGAGCAAGTCGCTTTTTGTAGCGTTCATACGCTGGTCTCCGTGCCGTGGCTTTTAGCAGATGCTGTTGCAGCAATCCCGCCAATTAGTTGCGGCGTGCAAACAAAAGCCCGAGTTGGCTGGCAGGGTTTTTCACATTCAAGGACACAGCCACACCAACCGGTCCGGTGAGGGGAGGGAGGGAGGGGGGGGGGCAGCAACAACAAAAGAAAACACTTAATTGTGTCTTTCACTGGCTCCTCTTCACATGTGGAGGCTTGGCGGCGACAGCAAAACTTGGGCCTGAATCTTCTGCCGGAGCGCATCTGAATCGGTCCGACCAGTCCAGTCACCCTGCGAAGGGCATGGAGCTTAGTCACACTTCTGGGATGTGTGCTCGAGGAAGAGACGGAGCAACCGGAGATGCTGTGCCGGGAATTCGATAAGAGGCAACAGGTTCCGGGTGCTTCTGGCTCGTTACGCTGCACTAACCAGGCTCGGTCGGTCCTGGGCTAAAAGCTCCTTGTGCCTGTAAACCGCTTCATTTTTCAGCCTGGTGAAGGCACCGGTTACTTGGCAGAGAGACAGATGTCCTAACACGTGGAGCGTGTTTAAGTTTGACGTGCCTGAAAGCCGAAGAGCAGGGCTGGTCAGGACCTGGGAGCGGGGTTCCCTGTTGCTCCACTCGGAAAGCGCGCCGTCTCCCGAGACTTCCCTCGGTGGCTAATGCAGCATGATGAAGTGCCGTTCCCATGTGGCTAATGCCGGCTTTTCAGAGAGACCGGCCAGCTTCTCCCCTGGAAAAATTTTACTCGTGAAAATGAAAGCTCCACCAAAAACTCTATTCCTGAAGACTGAAAGGCAACAAGTAATGACTTAATAACACATGAGGAATGTCCATACTTAATTTAGACTGTGAAGTACAGAAGAAATGCATTTGTGATGGTGTTTTCTATTTATCCAAAAGGTAGGCTACTGCCTGCAAATGAGGCAGGACTGTGACTAAAGATATAACAGGGCTGTGGGCTGATTGTCAGACTTTTTTAGTGTGATAAGACTCTTTGGCATGTGGCATATCTGCTTTCTTCTGTTATTGTTTAATCATACCTGGCATCATAGTGTCCCTCAGAGGCCATGGAGAAAAAAAAAAAAGGAGCGGCCATGATTGTTGTCTCAAAGAAAAAGATTGTGATTGTGATTTATTGCTCAGCCCTAAGATATAATTTCACCACCCCTCTCACTTTGCTTCGAATGTTTATTTTAAACTCGGAAAATATCGATTGTGCATTTCCACGGACTAGCGAAATATAATATTTAGCCTGTTGCCAGATGACTTGCAAAATAAAAAGAATCATTGCAATTTCTTACATTTACATTTGGCTAGACATCTTTTAGCTCTGAATTAAGCTAGTGCGTGACAGCCAGCCACCAAAGTCAATCACAAGCAAAAGTGCGTCGTGTATCAATCGATCTGCATAAACGCACCTGCTGTCCAAACAAAGCGAAACGGCCTTGCTTAACGTGTTCTGCACTGATTTAGTTTTAATGGACCGTGGAGACCGGCGGGGTTATTGGGGCGAATGGCGCCTGTCCCTCCAGCTTCCGAGCTCTGAGTTCCCGACACGCCGGAGATAGCGCCGTGGCGACAGGCCGCAGGTAGGGTCGCGTGGGCGAAAGCCCTTTACTGCGTAGTCGCTGTGTCGAAGGGAGCGGAGGTGGCGTGTGCAGGCCGGGAGGGAATCCTGCTAAGTCAGGGAGCACCAGGTCGAGTCGCCATCCTTTCAGCGGTGCCGAAGGGTGCCTTTGCGCTCCACTTTCTCTCTTTTTTTAAAAAGGAAACTGTTGAAACCTCTACTCCTCCCTGTGCGAGACGGAGCGTGCCAGTGCTCGGACCGGGCCGGGGCGGGGGGCAGGGGGGGGGGTCTTTGCCTCGCCGTCGGCATGTTAGGCACGCGGGGCCCGTCTGGCATTCCTCAACCCCCCGGCTGGAGCAGGGAGGGGGGGGGGGGTTAATTACGTCGTCCCCGGTGACCGTCTGCCGCTGCCCTCTGTAAGCCAACACCATCGATTAGCCCCGAATCATTAACTGCACCCGCCGACGTAAACGGAGCCGGCTCCGGCTCCCGCTCGCGTCTTTTCGCGCGGGTCCTGCCGGGAGAGGGGGATCCGAACGCCTGCGTTTGCGCCCGACCAGGCCCGCACTTCCCCGTTACACGGGTTGGAAGCATGACTGTAACACAAGATATTACAGGGCCCGGGTGATAAACCGTAGCGATGAACTGAGTGAAGTAACTCTGAGTTTCTGCTTTCTTTTCCGCCTTTTCTTGTGTATTTGTGCCTGATGAGGTGTTTGCGTCTGAACTTCCGAGGCCATGTGACGTGCTTCTGGGAAAAACAGAACCTGGTATTTTGGGTGTCTGAAAGCCACTTGGCACCGCGCACATGCGTCTTCCATGTGATCATTTGATGTGTTTTCTTTTTTATCCATCACGTGGCAGCTGCTTCAGATTAGTCATATCAACAACCAATGCAGAGGAGCAGTTTTCCCACAGAATAATTTCTTTGTGGCTTTTGAAGTTTGGAGGTGCACTACTGCATCAGGTACTTTTATGATTACTAAACAAAAATGCCAAAGGAAATGGAAACCCAAATGATTGCTATGCTACAAAAAAAAATAAAAAATAAAAAAGATCATTATGGTTAATCACCCAGCCCTACTTGGAAAGTGTGTTGACTGATCTAAAAAGCTCTAAAAAACAGATTGCTACCTTATGCATTAAAATACACACATCGTAATCTTTTTTTCCTTCTCCTAGATTTTATTTGCCTAGAACCTATACAGAATGTTTATGAATTTCAATAAATATTGGATATGCAGTGTATTTGTCGATATATTGGACTTGCATTGTAGTGCATTGTGCCTCAACTGAAGCCTCTTCTTTCATTCTCCTTCCTTCTAGTATACCATGTAGTTCTTTTTCCTTATTCCTTCCAGAATATGAACAGCACAACACGCTTTTAAAAAAGTCATTGCACTGAAATATGAAGCCTAAAGACTGGTCGTGTTAGGACTCATTAACGGTTCACATTACCAGACAAGGAGCGGACGTATTTGTCGGAAAATGGCCGCCCCTGTAATGAGAGTGGAGTCTCCAAAGCGGTGTCGAGTCGGAGCATTTATTATTCTTTAATTAGGCTCTGCAGAGGACTTATCCTTCTGAAAGTATGCGGCTTTGACCCTGGGATGGCTGTGCTCAGTAATTCACCGCCGCAAATTGTAGACGTAATTATTTTCCGATAACAATCAAACGCAACAAAAACAACAATGCAATCCTTGGAGCAGAACACCTGCGTTTATTAAACGACTTTGTGATAAGGAATGAACAGAGCTTTGCAGTTTGAGGTAGTTGGAGTCAAAACCTCAAAAAAGTTGATCGAACGAGAAAAAGTGTCGGTGGCTGAACATTTTCCGAATATTTCCGAGAGTTCTTTGAAATGTATGACATTTTCAAAAGTATTCAATGGTAACTTTTGTGAGCACTGTTTGATATTTTATGTTTAGTGGTAAAATCTGCATTAACGTTGGGAAGTCCGTCATGTTCAGTCAGTTAATTTAAGCGTTACAGTGAAGTTCACTGTATAGGTAGCCACTTCGCTAAACCGAATAATTGAGTAAGAATCCCAAAAATGTAGAGCAAGCTGAAGTCTGAAAAGCGAAGGTTGTTGGCACAAAATATAGCTTTATTTAATGACGTAGCAGGGTGATGGCATTTTAGACATCTAGTCCAGTTGAGTTGCTGGGACCAAGTGGCGAGGAGCAAAGAAAGTCAGGCCGACCTCGATTACTTGGGATTGTCAGCGGAAGACTTTCTCAATTAGATTGGCGATTTGCTCTCCTCATTTTATTGCTCTCGTAAATTGATTTCCCGGTCTATTCGGAGCGATGCGCTTTAAATTATCGCAGATGCTTGGGAGGCCGTGTTTAATTTGGCGAGCGGGCAGTGCGCGGTTCGCCGAGGCTGCCTCCGTCTCCGCGCGCGGCTCCCGACTTCCCGGGATGCGGCAGGCGGATGTTTGCAGTTGCGGAATCTGATTCCGGGCACAGCGCGCAGCTGTGAGCAGAGGAAGGGCCGGCGACGGGAACGAAGAGGGGGAAATCCCTCCAATGACGCGCGGCCGCGCGGCCCGGCCTGAACGTTCCCAGACCGCCAGCACACTGCGTTCCCGCATGCGAACTGTCAAACAAAATCAACAAAACCTTGTTGTGTACTCGCTCTGCTCATTCATGCGCTGCTGGAAGAAGCGTTGTGGAAGCAGGAAGCTTTGATTTTCAGTATTTTTTGGCAGTGGTTAAGAATTCTCATTGGCTCATTACGTGAACAAACTCTTCCCATCCTGCATTGCAACGTCGGGTCGTTTGGATGTTAGGTCGCTGCATACATTTATCTACTCGGTACACATACAATCGAGAGATTAGCCTACTCTGCAAAGCTAATTTTCAGGTACGTCGCACAAAGGAAAAGCTATTGTATGAATTGGTATGAGGAAAGTACAGCAGCATTGTCAGTACTGTGTGTGTCTGGCTAAGCTAATCCTTTGTCCTCCTTGGTGAGGGAAAGGCTCTGGGCGACTCTGTGCGTTTTACTTGCTCAGTAGATTAATGTCACTGCAGTGTGCAGCTCAGCGGTACTCACGGGGACAGTAGACCCGGTCCTCAGCTGGAGGGGGAAAAGCAAACAGATTTTTGAGGACGTTGTTTTGTCTGGACAGCAAAACACAATCAAAATTACAGACTAAATAAACTAACCTCCGAATCCAACAGCCTAACAATAACAAAGTGTAATGAGCACCAGATTGTTGGAATTTTTTATTTTCATTTTTATTTAGGCCTAGGTTCTAGTTGGGGACTGATATCATAAAATCTCTTTTTAATGAACTGTTTCTTTGCAAGAAAATATTTCAAGTACAGAAAAGGAAATCTATTTTCATCCCTTTTCAACCCCGACACCCCCCCCACCAAATCTGATATAAGACGTAATATTAACACAGGTCTGGGACTAGCTGTTGCTGCTGGTAGCTGTGGGAGGTTGGTGTGATAGCTTTCAGCGCACCTCACCTTTCCCAAGCATGGAAATCGGCCCTTTAATGAGAGCAAACGTTTGTGGAAGTGTTCATTAAAAGAAGAACAGAAAAAGGAGGTGAGAAGCAGTCTTTTTAGAAAGATTGCGTATTGAAAGGCCCATAAAAAACCTGTTAGTCTGCTTCCAGGGTGTGGGAGATTAATAAGAACTGCTTCTTCTCGGAAAAGCGAAGCCCGCAAGGACCCGAAACCTCGATCGGCGCGTCCGTAGCGGGTCTGAGGGACTTTTGGAGCCGGTCCAGCCTGCTGCGGGTAACCGTACTCCTGGTGGGGTTGAAATCGGCAAGCCATGTGATTGAAATGGGACCCAGCGCAGTATATCGTGTAACAATGTTATAGACAGACCTAGGTCAAGTATGTGTTTGAATTTTCTTTTACATGCTGGTCAAATTTTAAAACGCTCTTGCAGATCAATGACATTTGTTAGCCAGAACCGACAATTGTATGAAGAAAAATACTCTGCATATTGGTTAAATTAGATATTTCATTTAGACTGCCTGTGAATTTGCTGGAAGTTTATTGATTTAAATGTTATTGTTTTGAACTATTATTAGCCAATGTCTGGCTACAACATTGGCTCGGAACAGTGCTGAAAATGGCAAGGGGATTGACGGAATAAAAAAAATAACTGTCTCTCGGTATTGTCTCCATGTCATAGCGTGTGGTCAGTCTCTTCCTCCTCTTCCTCTGCTCCCGCACGCCTGTTAGTCTGCTTCCAGGGTGTGGGAGATTAATAAGAACTGCTTCTTCTCAGAAAAGCGAAGCCCGCAAGGCCCCGAAACCTCGATCGGCGCGTCAGTAGGGACTTTTGGCTAAGCTAATAACAATGAGTTATTACAATAAAAAAAAAAACTCTCGGTATTGTCTCCATGTCATAGCGTGTGGTCAGTCTCTTCTGACGGTTTGGGGAAATGGAAGTGCTCAAGACTTCCTCCTCAGAAGTTCGTCACCAGGATATGGGCCAGACGCAGCCAGCTGGAAAACGGTCCCCACCCACAAAAGACTGAATTCGCCAGGCCCTCTCCTTGATTTTGAATGGAGAGATTTATTGCTGCCGTGCTGCTGTGCGATGGTGCCTTAGAGTACAGCCCAGACTCGACGGGCCGAGTAGATATTTGCTATAACTATTTATTTCGCGAAACCTCCCCAGGCCACTGTAGGTCATAAGACGGCGAATGGCGGAGTCGTCTGATTCCTGAATGCCGCTTTCCCCCCGGGGGGCGTAACTCGTAGCGCGGCCTTCCGAGGCTCCCGACCTCCCCAGTTCCCCGGCTCGCGGCGTCTGCGGATTGCGAAACCATAAAGGGCCGCTTGTTCCTTCTCATTTTCGGCGAGGTTTTTCTGTCACGAGGGGAAGGTCGACTCTCGATTAACCCGCGGCCGTTCTCCCCTCCCCGCAGAACGCCGTGTGAAACGACCACCTGACGGACCCCGACGTGTCTCAGCGGCGTCTGCCCGCTGTTTGACGAGAGGCTCAGGAGGGAGAAGCGCGGCCGGCGGATTCGGAGCCGGCCCGCGTGACTCAGCGCTTTGCGGCGGGATTTCCGTCCCACGACGAACCGCCGAGCCGCGCTCGTGAGGGGTGGGGTGGTGGGGGGGGGGGGGGGGGGGGATATTCTCTGGGAGGAAACACGCTAATTTTCCCGCCGGGCCTTCTCCGTCTGATCCGAGGAAATGTCGCGGCTCCACCAAATGGAGAAACTCGACTCTCGCCGAGGGCTTCCCGGCTGGCGGCGCGCGTATAGCTCAGTCCCCAAACGCACCCCCCTCATTTTATGCAGTTTTATCTATTTCTGTTGCAGGACTCCCTTCGGAAAAAGCTGCTGTGTCACTGTGTGCCTCTAATTAAGTGTAGCATCTCGGTTTCATTTGTTCAGCATCATTAAACCTCCCCACCCCCATTGTGTTGAGAGTTGTTCATTTCTATAGTGCTGCTTCCTCCTAATGAACGTTCCTCAGTTCCATAATGTACCCCCTTCGGTTTACACTGCTCGGCTGGATGTGCTCTCTCCGTCGAATGCTCCTTTTACTTTTCCCCCTCTTTTAGTTTGCATTTTTTGCTTCCATTTTTAGTCAAGGTTTCTCATTTCCCCGACGTTCCCGTTTATGCGGTTTTATGCGTTTGAGGTCTGTGAAGGTCGAGATTTGCATTCGTTGGAAAGTGCGAGCGGGCTAGAAGGCATGGATGCCCTCAGTCTCCCCAGAGCTCTGCTGGTGTGGTTTAGCTTTTGGCTGCAGGATTATAGGCAATTCTAGGTAACTGGTCTCCAAGAGTCCATCAGGTTTACCGGGGCAGAATGGCTTCAGCATTTCCATGGTTCCATTATACACTTGATGAGCTTTCAGTTTGACCCTTGAAGGTGTTTGAAACATCACAAAAGTGTTCTTGACTGATCATTCCCACGCTGGTGTAAAGGTCACTGCTGGTAATTGAAAGCAATGGACTTGTACAGTTGAACACAGACTTGGAAGCCATTTTGAAGAAAACATTACAGAGAGCCTGCTCACATTTGAGGACTTGACATAGGCTATGTTCAGTTGGTTACCCACTCATTTATAATTTTTATTAATTACACGTTTTCACGTGAGCACTTGTATTTTAGTTTGAACACTTCTTTTGTATGTGTGTGGATGTGTGTTTGAGGGGGTGGGAATCTTTTGCCTTAGTTTTTTTGTGCATTTCCTTTGCCTTTTTTAATGTTGATCTCACAAAGCCAAATCCAATTCACTCGTTGCTATGGCAATGAAGTATTGAATCTTGAATCTTGAAATCGATTCCAGCTAAATATGGAATGAGCCAGGACCAGCTTGTTTTGCCTTGACAAAGTTTAATTTAAGATTATTCATAATATTTGCCCTGGACTGTGAAGTCGAGAGGAAGAAGTCTGCCGCACTGCCTTTCCGGAATGTTCCCTGGGTTCTCCTCCGTCTGGCTCAGATCAGATTCAGAATGGCGGGTTTACTCTGGTGCGTCTCGCCGGAAGGGGACGTCAGTAGATGAGAAGATTTTGGCAGTGGTGGCTGGGTTGACTGTAGTCTGCTTGATCCAGATGCTTCACCGTTTCTGCTCATGGGCTGTTCAGTGTCCGTGGGTCTTACGATTGGTAATTCTACCACTTCATTAACATTCATTGCTAACTCTAAACCGCTCTAGCGCTCCTCGCCAGCAAGGGCCTGTATTCAGTTTTAGGTCAATGACATGAGTGATTAGGCCATTGTCCAGCACAGGAATGTTGATGGATGCTAAGAGTCCACTCCGTCTTGCAGGTATTTTTATGTATTTTGTTATTGAGACTTTTATTCTTAATTTAAACTGGCCGCTCGCGTTGACCGCAGAAAGCTGCATTAACGATTCGGTCTTGTGATGTGCAAATGAGCACCCTTTGCCCAATGTTTTTCTGCAAGGTTGGCTTTCCCAAAGGGCATTTGTTTGCGTTCTCTCCCCTGAAAGTAATTGACCAGCCCTGGTAGAAAGGGTAACGGCGGGAGGTTCAGTGCTGAAAGAGCGCGGCGTGTACATTATGAGGCTCAGCCAGGGCCTCTCATTACACGGCATTGATCCCCGCGTGTTGTTCGCGGGTCGTTGAGGCCCGGCCGGACACGGTGTAAATTCTCAACCGCCTGTCTCTC
Source organism: Conger conger (assembly GCF_963514075.1). Taxonomy (NCBI): domain Eukaryota; kingdom Metazoa; phylum Chordata; class Actinopteri; order Anguilliformes; family Congridae; genus Conger; species Conger conger. Next base: position 27,396,645 of record NC_083775.1, read on the forward strand.
GGGCGGCCTTCCCGTGTGAGTGATTGGCAGGGCCGACCGAGCTTCGCCCGATCCCGCCTCACCAAACGGGGATAAGTGGTTCCATAAGCTACAGGCCATGTACTGAGATGCGTTTCCATGAGATCGGTCCCGATGTAACATTTTCGCGAAATTTCTCCTTTTCCCGCCGTTATTGATTTCTTGTATTTTCGAATGAACTCGTATTAAACGGCTGAAACACCGCCTGTCAAAATAAAGGCCAAAAACTTGGGATAAGTTTCTTTTCAAAACATAAAAATAGTGATCTAAGAGTCATCTAATCCCCGTAAATCAGGCGGTTGGAATAAAGGCTGATCTCTGATTTCTGGGGTAGCCGGTGACAGCTGACCATCGCGCCACACCAGAGCGTTTGGCCTCCGGTCAGAAAGGCTTAGTCAAAACACACGGGCGGGATTGTTCTCAAAGCCGGCTAGCCCCCAGGACGGGTCGGGAACGAACCACGGCGAGCCGCTCTCTTTGTGCGGGGCCGCTGCTCCCGCGCGTCTGCCTTTGCCCCGCCGTTCACCCGCCCACATTAGACACGCTCATAAACACAGCGGGGCCGACTCCCGTTTCCAGGCCCTCCAGAGCACACATCCTGTTCCGGAGTCGCCCCTCCCCTCCGCCCGCCGCCTCCTTTCTCAGAGAGCCCAATCCCAAATCTTTCATTTGAAACCGTAGCTCCTTCGCTCGGTACACGAAACCAAACACTTGGTTTTCCTGGGGTTTTTAATGGAGAGCCCAGTCCCAGGCTCCAGTTTAGGAAGCTTTTTGTTAATACGCACTGACAAATGGAGGATTTCAAAATGTACCCTAGAGTAAAAATGTAATTATTTTCAATTTGGTAACTGTCACATACGTTTTAGAAAGTGGCCTTAATGTCTGTAATTACAGTCCCTTGACTGTGTTTTATACAGTGCGGTATTTGGGCAGTGATACAATTTCTGTTCTTTAGGCTTTGTGCTCCGGCACATTGGATTTGAAATGAAACGATGAATATGAGGTGCAGACTGTCACCTTTAATTTGAGGACATGTACATCCATATCGGCTGATCCATGTAGGATTTTCAGCCCTTTTTGTGCATGGATCCCCTCCATTTAGGGGACCAAAAGTAATTGGACAGTTGGCTCTTCAGCTTTTTCTGATTAGTCGGGTGTATTCAATCGCTTCCTTAGTGCAGGTATAAGAGCTTTCATAATCTAGTCTTGATTGTAGGCTTTTGATTGCCTTTGGAGTCTGTTTTTGGCATTTGTTGACAAGAGGACCGGAGTCGTGCCAATAACAGTCGAGGAAGAGACTGAGGCTGAGAAATGATTAAAAAAAACATAGGCCAAAAAATAGGCTTCCCGAAAAAACCATATGGAACATCATTAAGCTGTCATCCATCTTCACTAGCATGCCTATGCTTTTATTACAGTTATTAAACTGAGGATTTACTATTTACAGGTTCAAGCCATAACTACAGCTTAATTATTCCATTTCACGTGGTTTCACGTGGACACATCTCTTCTAAACTGAATTTGATTATAAATGTCCATACACATCTATGTGGTTTTATTTTTCAAACCATACAATTCTTATAGAAAGTCTACTACTTTCTACTTACTAGCGGTACCCAGGGTTAGGTGGGATTGAGCTATATACAGTTCCCTACTCCAGCTCTCCTTGCTATCCTTAATTGAGAGCTCTGCAGTATGATAAAGTGGCTATTGACAATGTGTGGTACAGAGGAGAGCATATGCTCTAACCCCGGAAACAAGTAATTTACCATGGACATGCGGATAAATATTGTGACTAATAATCATAAAATTATAAAAAATACACAAATAATAAAAATAAACAAACAAAAGTTCAGCCTGTTTTGTCTTTTATGACGACTGTTGAAGTAGTTTTGTCAGCGTCTGTATAAAGATCTGTCGATCTTACCGTGGCCATGACGTTCCAGTTTCAGCTGCAATTACTGCATCAGAGGCACTTAAATATCCCCAATCTGTGTTTGCACATCTGCAAGCCCCTTTTCATATACACCATGCGACGCATGCATGCCTGATATACTTTTTTCATGTTTAATCAACAAGCTGTTTGGAAAAGCAGGATCAAAAACTTTTTCTAACCTACTTTTAAGGAAATATGGGAGGCAATTAAATGGGTCCCAATGGGCTAATCTACCGTTAAATGTTTTAACTTTGCCATATTTACTATTTAGCCCACACATTTAACGCCGAATATTATGAGCCGCTGCACTTTGAATTTCCAAACTGCCGCGTCATTCATTAGTATTCCGCCGCACGGAGACCCAGTTCCGTATCTGAATCGCAGGTGTCCCGCTGTGCCTGAACCGCGCTGTGTAGGTGTCTGATTTAATACGCTCGACCCGCAGCCCCCGCCGCGGAACAGAACGAGCCGGGTTTTCAAACATCTCCGCCTTCTACTGTATGCTGATCGGCAGCGGGCGGAACAAGGCTGTGAAAATGTGCGCTGTGCCATCTTTCGCTGCCAGCTAGCTCGAAAAGTTTGCAGATACGTTGACGAACGGCCGTATAATGTTTCATGCGTGACTCTTCTCGGGCCTGTGAGCAAGGCAACAAAATCGCTGTTTTATAAAACATACAGGATGATAAAGACTATTGTTGGTGAGCGATGGCTTCCTCCGGGCAGGCGTGTGCTGCTGTTAACCCAGTTTGGGTTAAACAAATTGAGTTGTTGTCTGAGTCTATTTAAAAGGTCCATAACAATGTATTGTGTGGTCGGAACAGCAGTGCCCCCACTTAAACACTCCCCGTGGTTCCATTCCTAACACTTAAAGCCATTTTCCCCCAAGAAGCATTGAAATGGCTATCGAACTCATGAAATGTGTACAAATTGGTGTTTCAAATTAGAATTTAATCATGTATATTTGTTGAAACGCGTTTAGCTTAATTTGTCTCGTCGTTCACAGCTTAAGCTGTCGCTATTGTGCACTAAATGACTTTAGCATTTTCATCATTGCTGAGCATTTTCTTATCTCACGCTTCAGGACAGTTGTGGTAGTGTCTTCTGAGGGCTCAATTTTGTGGATAAGCGCAAATCTCCATCTTGTGTGCATGTTGTATTGAGGGACTTCTATAATTACTAGCTGTGGTAGACCTGTGGCCGAGATGAGGTGTTTTCTCAGAAAAGCCGGCGTTACTTTGCAGGGCCCTAACCGTCATCCGTCAGTTATCTCCTTCAGTTATCTCCACGGGCGGGCCAGCCTCTGGCAGGCAGAGTGCCAGTTTTGTGGACGCAGACTAAGCTTATTCCTGGACTACTTGAATTTAGTTTTGTAAAATTGATCTTAATCTGTGTCTGAGAGACTGGCCCGTGGTGTTCTTGAAGAGCGCACCGCTGATGGATTCTGTTAAATGGCCGTGCCTTCGCCTGCGGGTGCAGGATTCCTGAGATATAACCTACATAAGAGCCTCGAGAGACCGAGTTACCCGTTCAGCGCATTATCTTCAGCAATACGGCTCTCTGCGTTGTAATTAAGAGAACGTGTAACACTTCAGGACTCGGAAGGAATTCATCCTGCGAACAGTATTGAGAATGTGACTGCAGCCAAATACTCTGCCGGAGGTCATTCAGAGTACTGTAGGTGGTGCCCGGCCAGACCTGATATGCACTGACTAAAGATTTTAAAATGTAAAACATGATTTTAAATTGTAAATACGACCCTTCTTGATGCATCACAACCCCCTGATCTAGACCATGACACAATTCTGAATGTGCACTGACCACCTTTACAGAACATTCCAGATTCAAGGCCTCATTCTGAACACAGTGCTTGCCCTGGGACATAATATTCCTAGCACACGTAGGATTTAGCCATGTGAACCTCTGGAAATTGCAAGTTGGTTGAGATTCATTACATTTGGATTCAAGTGCATTGGATTTTTTAGTGCATTCCTGCCTGTGTCGCAAGTAGCTTGCAAGCAACGTTCATTAATAATTTACTTTTGGAATAATGGTAGCAAATAAAAACAGGAGCCGCACTGCAGAGAACATACAGTCCCTTCCAAAGGTATTGGACCAGCGAGATCAATCTCTTCCTTTTTGCTATACACTGAAGACAATTGAGTTTGAGGTCAAAATATGTACATGAGATGACCGATGTGAATTTGAGCTTTTATTCCCAAGGAATTGGCCTTGCTGTTCCATTACTTTTTGAGGGGTCTATATCTGTATTTGATGTCTTGCCGTGTACATCACACTGTTGCTCCAAGCCATATATTCATATGCTGCAAATCACTTGTCGTGTCGTGTATAGTGAAAGCAATGTCTTGCAAGTGTTTTGATTGATGTTTAATCCAAAATGTAATTAGTGACTGTCACACTGTTTTTTTTTTTTTCTGAACGTTGCAATGTAAATTGTGGACTAAAGACGCACTGTATTTCCACTGTGGTCTGAATACTCATCTCTTCAAACTGAGCCTTGACTAGATATACCACTAGTCCTCTGCAGGGTTACTCCTTATCTAGTATCACTGATCTGTCGCGTGCATCCTGTGCTAGACGTTGTACTGGTATCTTCATCTTGCACCTTCATGTTTCACTTCTTCATTTTGGTGTTTACCACATCTTGCCTTACTTCTAGTTTCTCATGCCACTTTGCTGACTGCCTATCCTTATCATGTGAACTGGACCTGATGCTCATGGCTATGGTTAACTGATTCATTCATTTAGTTACAATGACCTTTGGCGTGCACTTATTGTATGTCATGGCTACACATACTCAATATTGTAGTTTATTCGGAAGACTCATCTGCTTATAAGCCTATATCTCAGTTATGTTTGGAGAATCAAACTGTGGGCACGATGACCATTCGGTCCGTGACACCACAGGGGCCTCAGCTGTGGTCCTGGAGAGCCACGGGGTCTGCCAGAGGTTTGAAATCAGCAGCCATTTTAGACCCAAGAAAATCTCAATGAGGTGATGAATAACGATAGAAACCAGCGGACCCCTTTGTGACTCTTAAGACCAGGGTTGTGGACTGGATGGTGCTCCTCTATAACTGACTGCGGAAGAAGCATTTTCCTTGATTTCTCCTGAATTTTTATTGAATGTTGAAGGCCGACTGGAACTTTGTCTGCTTTTGTGTCGTGGAGTGATTCAAAATGGCGCTGATGACCCTTTCCCTCTTCTTCTTTTCAGTGTTATGTGCCAAGAACCTGGCGAAGAAGGACTTCTTCCGTAAGTGTTCCTCCAGACCCCTCCTGGTCCTTTGGGAGTTTTCTATATTACACTTGTTTATCATTTGGTTTTATGAAGGACAACCCACAAGAGAAGCCGTTCTTGGCTCGTTCTTAAGCCTGTAGCCTCAAGTCTGTATGTTAGTGTGGCATGTGCTAGAACAGTCGGGTGTCTTTCGCTGCTGTTCGGGGTGTCGTTTAGGATGGGATATATGTTTGTCATAATGTACTACAGCTCCGTTTTTGGCAAAGCTGAACACCTCCATATTTCTTTCTTACGGCCGGCGTATCGCATGAGGCAAATGAAAAGCCGGTCGACATAAAAAATGAAAACCTGAAGCGTGGGCAATATTCACACTCTCAGGCCCACTGCTATAATTACTACACTATTTTATATTTTCACTTGTAGCACTGAGGTGTGCTTTGAGGTACATAATCATTGACTTGTTTATTTGACTGTAGTCCTCCCAAGAGCAAAACTGAGATGTTGTGAATGTAGGCTATATTGCCTAACAGCAATACAGATACAGTATAGCTAGTAAATTATGGGAACTGGGAGGAACAAAGCAGAGTTGAAAGCAGACAGTGAATATAATTATAGTAAATTCCTGACAATTACTCTGTACCTGCATGATGCTGAATCAGTTCCCATCCAAGGTGGGGCTACGATTCTGTACCTCTGACCTGGTCTCTACCCTCAGGGCCTAGCTAAATGTTGGCTACACCCAGTATCTAGAGACTTTGTTCCCATTGGTGTGAGGTGTTCTCTGCCTCAGCTAGCCACGCCTCTCTAATTGGCATCACACGGCACCACAGAATCTATGGACCCACCTGATACTTGGTGCTGTATTCTTCAAAACTAAATACTCCGGCTACCTATTGTTTAAACACAGAGATTCCGATTCAGTGCGTCCTCTGAAAACTCTTTAAGGGGTGTGATTAATGAGAATACTTTGGCACCGGGTGTATTCTGCATTGTAACGTAACACAAGGCACTCCTTTACAGTACAAACTGGAAGCCGCATTTAAGCGGCAGACAATACAGAATGTGTATTTGGTGAGCCTGTGGAATCTGGCAACCTTATTCCGCTCCTTAGATAACACCATAGACTGATCTTGGCAAAGCCTAAACGTTATCCTCCGCTTTGAATGCAAAGCCTCCAGTTGTTTGTACTGGTGAATGGGTGAGATGGTTGCCAGGTTTGACGGTGTGAGTGTCTGAGCATGGTCCAGCTCTGTGATACTGCCCTTGCTGAGCTCTGCATCTTTATCCCCTGTCGTTCTTCTTTTTGTCTCTTCTTTTGCGACCTGATTCAGGCTCATGTGTTTCTGTCGCAGGGTTGCCCGACCCTTTCGCTAAAGTAGTAGTAGATGGATCGGGTCAGTGCCACTCCACCGACACGGTCAAGAGCACCTTGGACCCCAAGTGGAACCAGCATTATGACCTGTGAGTCTCCCGTACACTGCCGCACCCATGCACACACATACATACATACACACACACACACACACACACATTCACACTCACACTCACACCCACACCCACAACCACACCCACACTCTCTCTCTCTCACACCCACTCTCTCTCACACACACACACACACACACACACACACACACACATACATACACACACACACACACATTCACACTCACACCCACAACCACACCCACACTCTCTCTCTCTCTCACACACACACACACACACTCACACACACACACACACACACACACACACACACAAATGATTGCAGGAAGCAGAACTATTTCAAAACAGTTCAAAATGTCCAAGAGAAAACACAGTCAGAGCTTGCTCTTTTTGGCCTGTCCGGCACGTGTCCGTCAACACAAATGTCTGTGAGAGGTTGTGTTTTCTTGCGTAACTGGCTCCCTCTGTGTTCCAGATATATTGGGAAAACAGACTCCATAACCATCAGCATATGGAACCACAAGAAGATCCACAAAAAGCAGGGAGCGGGTTTCCTCGGCTGCATCCGACTCCTGTCCAACGCCATCAGCAGGCTGAAGGACACCGGCTGTGAGTCGCGTAGCATAGCCTAGCCTAGAATAGCGTAGAGCAGAGCAGCGTAGCATAGCATAGCACCTCGCATAGCATCCTTACCACTGTCACTGTACCCTAAACTTAACCAGGCGCCTTAGAACAGTATCTCGAATGTCAGTGTTGCTGTTAACATGGCCTCACCTTGCCTAGGCCAAGCTTCGCCTTATCTTAACCTTCACCGAACGCAACCACGTTTTTTGCCTCACGTTCCCCAGCACTGCCATTTAGTGTTAACGTGTCATTGCGAAGCAGAGTTTTATCTTACCGTAACCAAATTTTAAACCATTTAATAAACCTGTAATAAACCAACCTTTATCGGTGCAGAGAATTGTACCCATTGTGATTTGATATCGCAAGCTGAATTTCTCTTTTCAATATTTCTGGCATGCTGTCATTCCTCCCCGTCATTTAGACCAGCGGTTGGATCTATGCAAGCTGAACCCCACCGACAGCGATGCAGTACGGGGCCAGATAGTCGGTAAGGACCTGCGGAGCGCCCTCTGCTGGCCGAACCGCTTCATAGTCCCTCTCTGTCTGCCCTGGTTTAAGCACTGCTGTTCTGCTGTGGTTTTGTGGATTTCAGTGAGCTTGCAGACGCGGGATCGGATAGGGAGCGGGGGTCCGGTGGTGGACTGCAGGGGGCTCTTGGAGAGTGAAGGGTGAGTGTCAGCGACCGGCCGGAGAAACGTGGAGAAGGGAACGGGTCTCGGTCCTGGAGGGGTTGCCGTAGACGACACTGCCACCTGCTGGCCAGGAATGCTAAGAACAGCGGCATCTCAGTGTGATGTGTGATATGTTGACCCTTTTCAAGGTCTTGAACAACTTTTCAAGCTATGCCGTAGATCTGTCAAGAGATGAAAATGACAAAGTGAAGGCCATTTTGTATGGCAGTTGGGACTTCATTGAACCAAAGGATTTTGGAGGAAAAGATTTAAAATAGGTATATGCACTATAAACCCGAACTGAAGAGCTTGGATTGCGTGGTATTTTTTGTTTTCAGAAAAAAAATTATTCAGTGTTCCTTTGTGTCCACTAACCATTTATTTTCGAGGACGTCTGAAAGTTCTTGACAATAGCCTTTTGATTAACCACTTTCAGGTGTTGAAAGATTTCGGCAGACATCTTTAAAAGCTTTATATAAATTATGCCCTTAAGAAACTAATCCTGGATCAGAATCTGCGTTCTTCCAGAGAGAGACTGTGTTTGGACTGGAGTTGAAAGAGGTTGTCGTGAGACACATTCATTATCAGGGATATTGAGAGCGTTTTATGTAGCTTTTCGGGTCGTTTGCAGCACTGAAAATACAGCCTACTGTTGAGGTTTTTATAGGTCCTTGAATTGGAAGGAATGGGACCTTGAAAGGAATTTAAGCCCTTGAATTGGTATTAGAGGTGTAGGAACAAAGGTATGATTGATGGTGGCTTCTAGAAAGTCCTCGCTCCTGGTCCTGGAGAGCCACAGGGTGTGCTGGTTTTTGTTTTTGCCTTAATATCAGCAACAAATTCAGCCCCCAGAAACCAGTTGAGGTGAGTTAACTGTGTATTTAACTGCTTTCATTGATCAATTACGTGCTGAGTCACAACAAAAGCCAACACCCTGGATCAGGAGGACCACTGCTCTAAGTCGAGGATGAATGTTCTTTGATGGTGCTTGGCTGCGATTGGTGCGTTTCAGACCCGTGTATGAAGACTCGGGCCCCGGCCGGCCGCTCAGCTGCTTCATGGAGGAGCCCCTGCCTTACACGGACAGCACGGGAGCGGCGGGCGGGGGGAGCTGCCGCTACCTGGAGTCGCCCAATCAGGAGCAGAGGCTCCAAGCACAGCGAATCAGAAGCCAGGAGAACAGAGGTCACACCCCTCAGAACCGGCCCCACGGGCACCAGTCGCCAGAGCTCCCAGAGGGCTACGGTGAGTCACCGTCCGTACCCCCCACCACCACCGCACACACTGGAGACCGTGGGACCAGGGAGCCTAACAGGGTTGAGTGGTCTGTCTCATAAACCCTGGCTGTGGCAGATGAGGTTTTGACCTGGCCGAGTTTAACTATGGGGACAGACTGGTCTAACCTGGGCTAATTTCACTATGGAGATCGTCTGGTCTAACCTGGGCTAATTTCAGGATGCAGACAGTCTGGTCTGACGTGGGCCAACTTCACTATGCAGACAGTCTGGTCTAACCTGGGCTAATTTCAGGATGCAGACTATCTGATCTGACGTGGACTAACTTCACTATGGACACAGTCTAGCGGCCCATTTGGCTGAATAGGCGGCAGATTATGCTGTAGAAGTTGTTTTGCTGTGACGGCCAATGTTTAAAGGACGGAGAAACACATTTTCCCTGTTGTTGGTACAACTTTAATGACTTCACTGGTCTGTGGATTTAACGGAAAGGAAAAAACTAAAAGGACCCATTATCCGTTCACTTAACAGTTGAGGGTACAATGTGTTTAGAGTGTCGGCACGTTATGAACTCCCAGCTTCTTAAGAAAACATTTCTCTTTGTTTCTTGCGTAACGCTTTCCTTTAATTGAAGCGAGTTGGGCTCATTACGCCCTTTCCACAGCAGGCAAGAAAAGAAAATAAATAACAGCAGCTTACCTCAAACTTACTGTACTGTTAAAAGCGAAGCCCGTTCTTGCTTAATCACGCCGAGGTGCACGCATCCCTAGATTTCGCAGGATTGTAAATTGCTGAGGATAGAAGTGTCTGTTTAAATTACTAATGCGCAAAATGTTTTTTATCCGTGCGATGTAATGTAGTCGGCGGATTTTATGAAAGTGGCCACTTTCAGACACTCGGCTCATTGACTTCTGATGTTGTTTCACCCTTCTGCACAGAACAAAGGACCACGGTCCAGGGCCAGGTCTACTTCCTGCACACACAGACGGGCGTCAGCACGTGGCACGACCCCAGAATACCACGGTAGGCATGATTTTATTGAAGTCCGATTCATACGGTCTCTCTCTGTTTTTATGTGGCCTTTTGTAAGTTGTGGGGGTGTATCGTTGCGGACAATCGGGTAACTCGATGATAAATCATTTTCTGCACAACAGCGTCGAGCTGTACTTGTAAAGGCGGAAGTGGTTGTTTGTGGATTAATATCTACACTTGAATGAGTATTTACACTTGAATATTTACATTTACATTTTAGTCATTTGGCCCAAAGCGACTTACAAGTGCATAGGTTCTGCCATAAGCCAAAGCATCACATCCAGAAACTAGCAAAATACACATGAAATGCTGTTCTAAACATAGTTGTCATAAGTGCATTTTTTTTTTTTTGGGGGGGGGGTTAGACAAGGTTAGGGATATCAGAAAGGAGGGGTAGGGGAAATCAGGAGAGAGGACTAAGGTAGAGTTTCAAAAGGTGGGTTTTGAGTCTGCGTCGAAATAGGGGGAGGGATTCTGCTGTTCTGACAGTGGTAGGCAAGTCATTCCACCACTGAGGAACCAGAACGGAAAACAGGCGTGAACGTGCAGCTCGACCGCCAGGTGCACGTAGAGAGGGAACCATAAGGCGACCAGAGCTGGCAGGCCGGAGTGGTCTAGCTGGGGAGTAGGGAGTGATCAGGGATTGTATGTAAGGTGGGGCAGTCCCCTTAGCAGCCTGAAATGCCAACACTAGGGCCTTGAAACGGATGCGTGCGGCAATAGGAAGCCAGTGGAGGCCAATGAGAAGCGGGGTGACATGAGCCGACCTGGGCTGACTGGTGATCAGGCGGGCTGCAGCATTCTGGACCAGCTGGAGGGGCTTGATGGCACACGCTGGGAGACCGGCTAGGAGGGAGTTGCAGTAATCCAGGCGGGAAATGACGAGCGCCTGGACTAGGAGCTGGGTAGCTTTCTCAGTCAGGAGATGACGGATACAGCGTATATTATACAGAAAGAACCTGCAGGTTCTGGCAGTGGAGGATACTTGTGGAGCCAGGGTGAGGCAGTTATCAAGAGTCACCCCAAGATTCTTTGCCGTACGGGAGGAGGAAACTACAAAGTCCTCAACAGTCAATGAGAGGTCGATTGACGGAGAGGACTTAGCAGGGATGTAGAGAAGCTCAGTTTTGGCAAGGTTGAGCTTCAGGTGATGGGAAGTCATCCACGCAGAGATATCAGTCAAGCAGGCAGAGATCCCTGTGGTGACTTGAGTGTCAGGGGGGGGAAGGAAATGAAGAGTTGGGTGTCATCAGCGTAAGAATGATAAGAAAAGCCATGGGAAGAGATAACAGAACCAAGAGACATGGTGTATAGCGAGAAGAGGAGAGGCCCAAGAACTGAGCCCTGCGGGACTCCAGTTCGTAGGGGGTGAGGGTCGGAGACTGAGCCCCTCCAAGTCACCTGGTAGGAGCGACCAGAGAGGTAGGAGGAAAAACCAAGCGAGTGCAGACCCTGTGACACCCATCCCAGACAGCGATGAGAGCAGAATCTCATGGTTGACTGTATCGAAGGCGGCCGACAGGTCGAGGAAGATGAGGACAGAGGAGAGGGATTTTGCTTTAGCAGAGTGGAGTGCCTCAGTGACCGCGAGCAGGGCGGTCTCAGTGGAGTGGTCACTCTTGAAGCCAGACTGGTTGGGGTCATGGAGATTGTTCTGGACAATATGCAACATTTGTGCGTATTAGTATAAGTAAGGAATAATTCACGACAAGGTGTTCATTACACGGTTTTAACGCACGGTGCGGGGCTGAAGAACCACCTGACACTAAGTGGAGGTGGGTTTGTCTCCACGGAGTGTGTTAAAACCGTGTAATGACCACCTCGATGTGGATTGTTCCGCTGATACCATGGTCTTTCACCAAAGATAAAAATATAAACACGGGTTGTCAATTTTTTAGCTAATTCACCCTCAAAATAAACTATTTCTGTTTGGCTACTGTTTCAGCATGTTGCTATGGTTACATATGTTGGTTAAGATCTGATCAAAGTAGAGAAGCTAGGCAGATGGCTAAGTCTGCTTTTGATAATTTTTATATTAGTTAAATTCAAGGTATAAAACCTGGCTTAAATGGGTTTCTTATTTGCCGCTTCATATTTGTAATTTCATAGCGTGTGTGTGCTTTGTGTGACAGTACTTAGCATGTGTGTGCTTTGTCTGATGGTGCATGGCGTGTGTGTATGTTTGCGCTCTGGGTGGTGGTGGACTGGTCTGCAGTGGGCAGGAGTCTCAGTGTCCTTCCTCCCTAGGGGGCTGAACAGCGTGAGCTGTGAGGACCTGGGCCCTCTCCCTCCGGGCTGGGAGATCAGGAGCACGGTCTCAGGAAGGATTTACTTTGTGGACCACAACAACAGGACCACACAATTCACCGACCCCAGGCTGCACCACATAATGAGGTAGGGCCCCGCCCCGTCTGCTCTCTGCCAAGGGTTTAGCTTTTTAGCTCAGCTGTGCTCCTTTATCAAGCGTCAAGCATGTTTGATTTGTAATTTTGTAATAGTTTTAATAGTGCTTTGATTGGCGAAAAAGTTTGTGCCTCAAGATTTAATTAATTGTTCATGTTTGCGTGTGTTCGTCTGTGTTCCTACTTGTGTGTGTGTATTGTGTGTGTGTGTGTGTGTGTGTGTGTGTGTGTGTGTGTGTATTGTGTGTATTGTGTGTGTATTATGTGTGTGTGTGTGTATATTGTGTGATTATTGTGTGTGCATGTATATATTGTGTGTGTATATTGTGTGTATTATGTGTGTGTGTGCATGTATATATTGTGTGTGTGTGTGTGTGTATATGTGTGTGTATATTGTGTGTATAATGTGTGTGTGTATATTGTGTGCGTGTATTGTGTGTGTGTATTATGTGTGTATAATGTGCGTGTGTATGTTGTGTGTGTGTGTATATTGTGTGTGTATATTGTGTGTGTATATTGTGTGCGTGTATTGTGTGTGTGTATTGTGTGTGTGTATTATGTGCGTGTATTGTGTGTGTGTATTATGTGTGTATAATGTGCGTGTGTATGTTGTGTGTGTGTGTATAATGTGCGTGTGTATGTTGTGTGCGTGTATTGTGTGTGTGTATTATGTGTGTATAATGTGCGTGTGTATGTTGTCTGTGTGTGTATAATGTGCGTGTGTATGTTGTGTGCGTGTATTGTGTATGTTGTGTGTGTGTGTATAATGTGCATGTGTATGTTGTGTGTGTGTTATGTGTGTATAATGTGCGTGTGTATGTTGTGTGCGTGTATATTGTGTGCGTGTATTGTGTGTGTGTATAATGTGCATGTGTATGTTGTGTGTGTGTGTGTATAATGTGCGTGTGTATGTTGTGTGCGTGTATTGTGTGTGTGTGTATTATGTGTGTATAATGTGCGTGTGTATGTTGTGTGTGTATAATGTGCGTGTGTATGTTGTGTGCGTGTATTGTGTGTGTGTGTTGTGTGTATAATGTACGTGTGTATGTTGTGTGCGTGTATTGTGTGTGTGTATTATGTGTGTATAATGTGTGTGTGTGTATTATGTGTGTATTGTGTGCGTGTATTGTGTGTGTGTATAATGTGCGTGTGTATGTTGTGTGCGTGTATTGTGTGCGTGTGTTATGTGTGTATAATGTGTGTGTGTGTATGTTGTGTGCGTGTTGTGTGTGTGTGTATTATGTGTGTATGTTGTGTGCGTGTCTGCGCTTGCGCGGCACAGTCAGCACTCTCAGGTGAAGGAGTCGGGCCCGGGCCTCCCGGTGCAGACGGAGATGGCGGTGGAGGAGGGCGGCGGGGGCGAGGGGGAGGTGCCGGTGCGGTACGAGAGGGACCTGGTGCAGAAGCTGAAGCTGCTCCGGCACGAGCTGTCCCTGCAGCAGCCCCAGGCCGGACACTGCCGCATCGAGGTGTCCCGCGACGAGATCTTCGAGGTACGCCCCGTTCAGCTGCCTTCAGTCACATACCCCCACCGGCCCCGCGTGTCCTCAACCACCCAACGCACTCTGAAGAGGAAATAACCTGATTGATTGGGTGGTTGATTCAGTTTGATTGAAAGTGTGGAAAATACTACACCCACGGTCAGTGCCAGAAGAGGTCTAGCATCTCATTAGTTTTGCCCATTACTGTGCAAAGCCTTAGGCACCTGTAAAAATCATTTCTACAGCTAAGATGCTTTCAAAAATAATGAAATGAAGGGTTGTAATATATTGAAAACTGTGCTGTTAATAGTTGTAATTTAATTGTAATAAACTAAACAAATCAATATTTGTTGTGACCACCCTTTGCAACTGCATCAGCTCTTTTAGGTACACTGTCCTGCAGTTTTCTAGGAAAATCAGCTGGTAGGATGTTCCAAACATATTGGAGGTTTTGCTGTGAAATAAAATTTTTTGGAAAATGAATGTTTGGAAATCTTGGATTTTCTCTTGACACACTGATGTACTAATAAGAAAAAAAAAAAAAAAAAAAAACATTAACGTGAAAATATATACTATTTAAACTTTTTTAAAGGTGCCTAAGAATTTTGCACAGTGCCACAGCAAAAATTGACAGCAGATGAAAACAGACTTGCTTTCATTGTGTTCCTCCAAGCCACCAATAGATGTCAGCGTTGAGCTGTTGGCCTCCCCTTTGCCTGTGACGGTTTAATTTTTCAGAGGAAGTTAAATGGTTCTTGCTCTGCCCGACAGGAGTCGTACAGACAGATCATGAAGATGAGGCCAAAAGACCTGAAGAAGCGTCTCATGGTGAAGTTTCGTGGAGAGGAGGGGCTAGACTACGGCGGTGTGGCAAGGCAAGACAAACACTGCATCTCTGGACCTCTCTTAGCACCGATTAATCACTAATCCCTTAGCACCAATTAATCAGTAATCTCTTGACACTGATTAATCACTGATCTCTTGGCAGCAATTAATCAGTTCTTTGACTTGTTTTATGGCTGTAATGAATGCTGTCTAAAGTGCAGTTAGTTATTGCTGTTGCTATTTCACATTAACTGTCTAATGGCATTCCCAGACCAGAAAGCCTAGATGCAACATCACTTAAGCACTAGTTTTTAAATTAAATGTTTATGTGGACATAAATCACGTTGGTCAGTAAAATGTATCATTATTGAACGCTAGATAATGAACCAAGACCAGGTTACGATTGAGGACTGTGGCCAGCTCAGTGTGCACTGACTGACATAGGCAGAATACAACGGATGCATCCAGACCGTTATGAAGGTGCTTGTGACTGGAACAGTAAAGCCATCAAATTCAATTTCTGAAATTTAGAGTCCCGCTTGCTCTGTTTTGGGTGCTCTGAGGCACGATTTCCTTCTTCAGCATTCGGCTATAGAAGGTTAGAGCTCATCCAGTGGATTATTTCTCCTAGGCAGACGCTGGGAGAGGGATATTTCAGAGTGTGTTGTGGGTGTAGGTTCAAGTGTAATCAAGTGTCAGTTATTTTCATCAGAAAGTTTGAGGTATTCTTTAAGTGTAATAAAACTTAGGTGTACTTCAGACTTGAAGTAGTTCCAAACTTTGGAAATAACTGTCACCAGGACTCTATATTCGGACTGTGTGTGATGAAATTTTTCTGTGCCCTCCAGGGAGTGGTTATATCTCCTGTGCCACGAGATGTTGAATCCATATTACGGCCTTTTCCAGTATTCCACAGATAACATCTACACGCTGCAAATCAATCCCGACTCCTCCATAAATCCTGTGAGTATAGCGCACCTTCCGCTGTCAACGAGCCGCTCGCCTCACGTGGCCAAAGAATATATTTGCATTCCTTAACTTCACATTGAGCCTTCAATTTCCATTTAAACTGCAATACATTTAGAGTGTAACTCTGACAATGAGGCGACTGTTCCATGTGTATCTTTGGCACAACTTGCATTGATTTTGGAGCCCTGTTGTAGTGTTGTGTAAGAGACAGACGAAAGAATGAGAATAGAGAGGAAGTCTCTCCTTTTCCCGGAAAACCCTGTGTAAAATTGTTGCTGACTTTGTGTCTGTGTCTGTGTCTGTCTGTGTGTTTGTTTGGTCCAGGACCATTTGTCGTATTTCCACTTTGTTGGGCGGATCATGGGCCTGGCTGTGTTCCATGGGCACTACATAAACGGCGGCTTCACCCTGCCCTTCTACAAGCAGCTCCTGGGAAAGCCCATCCAGCTGTCTGACCTGGAGACTGTGGACCCAGAGCTGCACAAGAGCCTGGTGTGGATCCTGTGAGTACTCACACACACACACACACACACACACACTCACACACACACACACACACACACTCACACACACACACACACACACACTCACACACACACACACACACACACTCACACACACACACACACACACACTCACTCACACACTCACACACACACTCACTCACTCACTCACACACACACACACACTCACACACACACATACTCACACACATACTCACACTCACACACACACTCACACACACACACACACACACACACACACACACTCACACACACACACACACATACTCTCACACACACACATACTCTCACACACACACACACACACACACACACACACACACACATACTCATACACACACACACACACACACATTCTCTCACATTCTCTCTCTCTCACACACACACATTCACACACACACACATTCTCTCACATTCTCTCTCTCACACACACATTCTCCCACATTCTCTCTCGCTCACACACAAACATACATACACACACACACACACACACACATTCTCTCTCACAGACACACACACACACACACACACACACACACACATTTTCTCACATTCTTTCTCTCTCACACACAAACATACATACACACACACACTTTGAACTATTGAATAACTCTGAATTCACCCTCAAACTAGCCTACATTTCAACTTAAGTTATTCTGGTGCCACAGGCTGTATTAATAGATCTGTATTATTCAGTTGAGTCCAGTGATCCAGTGGGAGCTTGAATCCCTTGTTGAGATTCAGAGACCTCTGGATTGTTAGTATCTAGTTCCAGGAGTCCATCCTGTGAACTCAATAGAGATAATATTACTTCTGAGGGGCTAGAAAATTACTGGATGCTGAATACAAATCGAATTAAGAAACGTGCTAACAGCCGTCAGCATTGACCAAATTAAACTGACCATTGTTGAGCCTTGCGATATTTTTGGTTGCAGAGAAAACGACATCACCCCGGTTCTGGACCACACGTTTTGCGTCGAACACAACGCCTTCGGCAAATTCCTCCAACACGAGCTGAAACCCAACGGCCGGAACATTCCAGTGACGGAAGACAACAAAAAAGAATACGTGCGGTACGTGAGGAATGAGTATCAGCGCCAGGACTGCTGAAATGTGTGTTCCTGCATTCCTCAGAGAGCTTGTACCCAGCGTAGAACCGCCAGAAACGTGAAACACAGGGAAATGACAATAATTGGCCTTGTACAGAGTTGTGTACATAGCATGTACACAAATTCCAATCAAATTTCTTTGCTGGACCGGGTGGTTGATTCTGATTGGATGCTGAATGACAGATATTTTTAGTGCTGCTGACTGGTTACCCTTGAAAGGAAGACACGGCAACATTTTTGGAAATGCCTTTTTTCCGGCTTACCCAGACTTAGACCAGATGTTTGATTTCATTTCATTTTTTGTGCATTCACAGGCTCCGTTTCCATCGTAGCATAATGTTAGCTTAGCATAAAGACATGAAGCCTATAGGAGCCAGTAGCCTGCCTCCTTCAAAGTGAAGGAATACACCTTACAGTAACTCCAAAGATGTCTTATTTACACAAGGTATCATGTATTTGAAATACAGACGTTGTTTTCGGAGAAGTTAGACGGTTGGAACTATAACCGCTGAACACATATGTATCCTTCTGTCTTCCGCTGGTTGAATACAGTGAGCTAGATACGTGTCTTCAGGAAAGATACAAACCAAGTTTTGAATTGTCATTCAAAATAAGTACTCTGGGACTCCATGGGATATTTCTGTTAGCAATATTGGAGTTTAGACTAACTGTTCAGACCTTCCAAACATGCTAAAGTGACCGTGTCCTTTTCAGGCTCTATGTGAACTGGAGGTTTATGAGGGGAATCGAGGCCCAGTTCCTGGCCCTGCAGAAAGGCTTCAACGAATTAATCCCACAGCACCTGCTGAAGCCGTTCGACCACAAGGAGCTGGAGGTGAAAAACGCCCCGTGACATCAATCTCAGCTGGGTTGTGGTTTATTTTTGAAGCAGCTTTTGGTTATTTTGGCCCTAGCCTTTGGAATAGCCTGCCAATGGGTCTTTGTGACTCTAAATCTGTAGACACTTTTAAAAGAAGTGAAGACTCCTCTTTTCGGCATCGCTTTTACTGAAGGTGCATCTTAGTGTCAGCTTCTCTCTAGACATGCCTCAAGAAAAAAAAAAAGAAAAGAAAAAAAACCTGTGTCTGGGATTGGACCTCATAATTGCTGACAATGAGGGTTGGACCCCAAGTACAGCACTTATTTATTATTCTGTTTATTAACTATTTATTATTGTTTTTATATTTTCTGTTTTTCGTTTCTGTGTTTATCCTCCATGTACAGCACATTGTGCTGCAGTTGTGTATGAAACGTGCACATGATGTTTTGCTTGCTTTGGACACGGCGCTGTACCGCCAGGCCTTCTCTCTGACGGCGCGTTTCCCTTCCGCAGCTGATCATCGGCGGCCTGGGGAAGATCGACCTGAGCGACTGGAAGGCCAACACGCGGCTGAAGCACTGCGTGGCCGACAGCAACATTGTCAAGTGGTTCTGGCAGGCGGTGGAGTCGTTCGACGAGGAGCGCAGGGGCCGGCTGCTGCAGTTCGTCACGGGCTCCACCCGCGTCCCCCTCCAGGGGTTCAAGGCCCTGCAAGGTGGCTGTGCGTCGGGCCGAACCGAAAATCACACTCAGACGCGCCGTTACCCGCGTTAGCTCCCGCTCTGCCTTGTTCCCCCAGGGCCTTAGTCTGTACAGGGTTTAGAGGCTAACGTGCTAACCGACTGGCTAACGTATTACGGGCTGCTTTGATGGGCGCAAATTAAGCATAGTCCTCGACTGAATAAAATTTTGGATGGGGAATGTACATTCAAAGTGTAATTTAGTCTTGGACTATGCTTATTCTGTGTCTGTGAAACTGACCCTACATTATTTATGCGATAGTACACAAGGAGTGCCTTACTGTGAGATATTGGCTCTGCTTTGCTGGGGTCGCATTTGCCAGAGTTTCTTGAGCAGTATATACAGACCTGGCTGGTAACGCTCCAGATTAGTGTTACACAACATCAACCATGTTCTCTGTTCCGCTAGATCCGAATTTCATCTTTTATTTCCTGGTATTTTTAAATCTAGATTTGTTTAACAACTTGGACCATATCACCTTTTGTATCAAACCACCCAATTTTTAGGTGAGCAAAAGTATTGGAGCATGTGACTGACAGGTGTTTCTTGTTGCCCAGATGTGGCCTGTTAGATTGATTGATTAAACAATAAATAGTTCTGAATTTCTACTCTTGGTTTTAGCCTTGGGTTTTGCATTTGTGTTTGAAAAGATGAACCAACATGAAGACCTGAGAGCGGTTTTTGGGAGAAAGGAAAGCCATTTTGAAGCTTAGAAAAGCGATCAGAGCAATTGCACAAGCATTGGGGATAGCTTGCACAACCTCTTTTACTCCTGTAAAAGAAAGAAACTGCTGGTGTACTAAGCAACAGACATCGAACAAGTCAACCAAGGACAACAACAGCAGTGGATGACCAAAACATTGAGAGAGCTGTGAAGAAAAAACACAAAACATCATTGACATCTCCACAGGGCAGGGGTGAAGGTTTCTCAAAGAATGCAATATAGAGGCTATAACACAAGATGCAAAACACTCATCTGTAGTAAGAATCAGAAGGCAAGAGTACAATTTGCAGAGAAGTACAGAGATGTGCCAGAAAAGATGAACCTCTACCAAAGTGATGTAAAGGCCAAAGTGTGGTGAAAGAAGTGATCTGCTCATGATCCAAAACGTACAAGCTCATCTTTGAAACATATTGGAGGAATTGTCATGGCTTGGGCTTGCATGGTGCAGTGGGCTCACTAATCTTTATTGGTGATGAACTCAGGATGAATTCAGAAGCACAAAAAAATTCTGTCTGCCAACTTGTGGAGAAATGCATCCAAACTAATTTGGAGAAACTACATCATGCTGCAAGACAATGAGCCAAAACACACTGCCAACACAACAAAGACCTTAACCAAATTGAGCATGCATGTCACCTCCTGAAGAGGAGATTGAAGGGAAAAAACCCCTGAAACAAACAACTGAAAGAGGGTGCAGTAAAAGCCTGGAAAAGCATCACAAAATAACAACAGTTTGGTGATGTCAACGGGTTGCAGGCTTGATGCAGTTATTGCAAGCAAGGGATAACTTACCAAATATTAAGTGTTATTTAATTTCATTTACTTAAATTCTCTCTGTTCCAATAATTTTGCTCACCTAAAAATTGTGTGGTCTGATACCAAAGGTGCTATGTTCCAAGTAGTTTAACACATCTAGTTGTAAATACCAGAAAATAAAAGCTGAAATTCTTAAATGAAATTGTGTTAATCTTTTTTATCAACCCCAAATGTATTCAGTGTATTACAAAAAATAAAGGAATTGGTCTTGCTGTTCCAATACTTTTTGAAGAGACTGTATGTTCCCCGCTTTGGAGGCAGTAAAGGTTTAAAGAGTGCTGGGGCCCTCAGGAAATATGCGGACTATATAACGACCCATATTTCTCAGAAATGTCTTTAAGCAGAAATTACCATAAGGGTGCGCGCACTGCTGATGAATGAATCCATTCTCACTGTCACTTGCAAATCCTCTGATGCTCTGATTTTGGCGCATTAAAGAGCAAGCCTACACGTAGTGTGACGTGGGGTGATGTGTGTGTTCAGTGTATTGGTGGCGATCAGTGTTAACTGGAGTGTATGTGTGTAAGGTTCTACAGGCTCCGCTGGACCCAGGCTGTTCACTATCCACTTAATAGATGCCAACACGGATAACCTGCCCAAAGCCCACACCTGGTGAGTTCTCCCCAAACCTCGCCTTCCCCGCTGCGCTCTCTAACCAGGTCGGCGTCCGAAGTGTCTTCTAACCCCGCGTGCCAAAAAAACGCTCGCCGATCATAATCATTCTTAGACCCATGATCGGAGCCATTTTGTTGAGACGTTCGCTTAAGCGACGAACCGTCCTCTGGGGGTTATTGGCAATCGTTGGGATTCTTCCAGCCTCTTTAAAGGGTGCCGGGGTGAATTTAATATCTGCAGAGTGCAGAGAATTTATTACCTCCTGTTTAATGTGCCAGATGTGAAGGACTGGAGGACAGTGGGAACTTTCTGATCCCACTGCTTTCTCCTTGAGCAAATAATTTATTTCGCGACCCGTCCTTTATTGCAGTTTAGCCTAGCACATGTTCCAATAAGTAATTTAAGTGTTTTTTAGTGTATGTCAAAACTGCTTCAAGTACACCCACTGGTGCATGCAAATGGTGAAAAGTGAGATGTTTAATTTGACTGTTGTGAATGTTTGTGGGGAATTCATAGTTTGATATACAGCGATATATTTCTCCAAGTATCTCACAGCTCACCCTGAGCTCTCTCAGATTACACCGAGTTTGGGAACCACGCTTCAGGAGGTTTTGGTGTTTGAGTTTGTGGGTTTGGGGTAAGTCCAGCAGTCACAAGACCTATGCGAATTTACCTCCCCTCTCTGTCCTAGCTTCAACCGGATCGATATCCCGCCATACGAGACGTATGACAAGCTATACGAAAAGCTCCTGACTGCGGTGGAAGAGACCTGTGGCTTTGCGGTGGAGTGAGGACCCCCGCCCACTTTGCCCCGCCCGCCCGGGGAAGTCGCTCGGCAACGGGCAGGAAACCACTCCCAGGGTGGATACGGCGGGAAGCCTGCGGAACATGCCGGAAACGGACAGAGAGAGCCAGACCCCGGCCAACGCCACCCCAGGACAGCAGCGAGGTGGGGTTTGGGATTTAGAGGGGGGGGGGTCACCCAAATGCAGAGGGGTCAGGGGTCAGAACCTTAAACACTTTCTAAGAACTAAAGGAGTATTTATTCTTTCGTGTGGATTTGAAGGCTGCATTAACGCCACAGGTTTCACTAACGAACAAAAAAAGTCAACGAAAACGAGGCCCCTTCTGAGATTCTCTAAAAACCGCGCGTCTCGGACTCGACCCCCGTGCGCCAGAGCGGAAAACGTTGCCGGTTCGAGCCGCTCGGCTGCAGTCGGAGCCGCGCTCAACCGGTCGTCTGCGAGGAGCCGACAGCACGTCCCCAGATGCACCTGCTCATCAACACGCAGCGCATCTGACAACCAAGCCAGTCTGCCGAAAGCTAACCTCCCTGAAGGAATTGGCGCAAAGACTAAATAACTTCGATGCCATTATTTCGGGGTTGTAGGATGTCTGCGTATGCTTTCTAATTATCCTTTTTTGTCCTTTCATCATGTTTTGATGTAACTGGATGGCTGTGTACATTTGAGTGCTATCGATTTCCTGTCTATTTCTGGTGTTCAAATCAGATCATTTCACCAAGTTGCTTGCAGCGATAACATTTTTACCCAAGGATAGAATTCTTGTATTTTTTCTTGTCATTTCTCTCGACTAATATCATAGAGCAAGAGCCAGTCTTGGACCTCTCTAAAGACTGAGACAACAGCTGCCTAGCGATCCAGCCACAGAGGATATACCGTACATGATGGTCTGCCAATTTTTATTTATTTTTGTTCGGGAAGGTTTTGTGGATGCAAAGGTAGAGAGGCCTGAATTTCTATATTTGTGGCACTGTGTCTCCTCGTAGTTGGAAATGTTTTAGTGTGATGTGCACGTTGGAATTTGAATAGTCTCGCCCTTCCCCTGAAAGGTTTTATATCATTTCCCATTTTTAGAAGTTTTTTTTTGGTGTTTCAAAACAAGGTTGAGGAAACTGCTTCTGAGATTGCATTCCTGCATGGAAAACATCAAGAACAGATTCCACAAGTGTTTTATTGCTTAGAAAATTGCGCTAATTTTGAAGGTGACCTAAATCTATTTATATAGACTGAATTACAAATCATTCAGTTGTTATGGTTTTTGCCAAAGGCATTTGATACCGAACCATTGGAGCAGTATTCAATATTTCTGATAGTTGATCTAAAAAAGAGGGATATTTGTCTCTTAAAAATCTAGCTAATAACAATATATTTTATGATAAAGTGTATTATTAAAAGTTGTGAAGCTTTTTGGCTCCAATTGATCTGAAAATTTGTATTTAAGCATTCTGGTCTAGCTCCAAGTGCTTACTTGCTTTCCAGACTATTAAGAACAAATGAAAGATTCAGTGTTCATAATTTCTAAAGCATTAAGATTTTCAATTACGTTGTCTACTTCCAGAGAAAAATCTATTTAATGTCCATGTTCTTGTTCCTGTTAGTTATAACCCAAATTACATAACTAAAAACATACCACAACAAATGTTTTATTTATTAAGTGTGTTCACTTAATTTACCAGTAGTGCAGGGGGAGCATCACTGTTTTATTAATTATTTTTTAATCTGGATAGCCTCTGCTTACTGCAACATTCCTTTTCCTCATCAAATTCTTCTGCACATTTCAGGAAAGGTATTCGGGACTCAAACCTGTTTTTTCATCAAATCCTAAAGTTACGGTGACGGATAACATAAGTTTTTCTAACCAGTATTTTGGTAAGGTGAAACAATTAATGAAATGATTGAGAGGTATTTTTGTTTTTTTGTTGTCAACAGTGTCTCATTTAAATTTTAAAACTTTTTTTTTTTCTTTTTTTTTTTCTGGATTAGTGCTAATTTATCTCTCAGTAAGTATTATTCCATATTGTGCTCCTTTATTGTTGTAAATACAAGCAGGATTTTTAAATCTCTTTTTTGGGGGGCTGAAATTTGTGTGGAATGGCTGAAGGAAGCGAGACCTCTAACGTAACAAGCCGGTTTAGTTGCGAATGCCTTCAGATTCGGTATTAAATACAGCGTGGGCGGTACAGTGATGTTTTCATTAAGACCGCTGAATGGAAAATTTCTACTTGGACTGTTGCATTGACTGACTTTTACCCTTTATCTTTTTTTCAATGAAATCCCCCCCAAGACACGTTCTCAGACAGCACAGCGTAGGTATGTGTTCAATGGCATTTGATTGGCATTTCTCAAAGAACGCGCAACAGTCCAGTATAGAATGGAAATCAATAAGCTGACTAATATAAACATAAGCACATAATATTCTTCTCTCTGAGACGAGTGCTGAACTTGTCCAACATAACTTTCAGGCAGACAGTGCTTGAAGCTGATTTTGACTTTACTTTAATATAGGAAAGGAGGTGTAAGATTTCGGTGTTCAGTGCTTGAAGTGCATGGCACTTGGTTTCTTTTCTTTTTTTAACATTGCAAGAGAAATGAGCCGACGTTTTAAGTGTTCCGCAACCACTTGATTTTATTTTTTACTAATTATTTATTACTATGTAATGTCCTGTAAGTATTGCTGCTATCAACATTTTTCCCTAATCTTCAAAAATCTGATTTGTGAAAACTGTACACTAATCTCTATGTATAAATCAAGGTATTTAAAAAAACTGCTGCTATTGTTCAGTAAAGGCGTAGAGGACTTTGAAGACGGATGGGGTTAGCAGTGAGGTTCGACCCTGGGGGTCACGTTTATGTTTGTGACATATGCAATAAATAACTGACCACTTTATATACTTGTTTCTGTGTTAACGCATCATTCGTTTAATTTTTTTGCATTTATTTTTGCATTCATTCGATTTTTATTTTTGAGTGGAGGAAATCGGTCGCCATCCTTTTCGGTATAGCGTGAAAACTGTGAAGACTGGGGAACTTTTTTCAAATATTTTTTCAATTCATTATTTTTATGTTTTATTCTATTTTGTTTTTTTTGTATTTTTTTTGTTTTTTGATTTTTTTGTTGTTTTTCTTATGTCCAGGAGCCAAACCAGTCCACACGGCTGAGATGCAAAGGTTAACTAAATGTACTTTTGTGTTGAATTGCATGGATTTGGATGGAGTGTTGGTCAGAAATGAGAACACGGACAATGCCTGTAGCCGTCGCTGTTGTAGTCGGAAGACGTTTTCCGGGGGCACATTTTGAGTCGCTCGATGACCGGATTTATTCCAAGTCTACACCTTACAGGTTGTGTATCTTTTCTTCGTTGGATGCAAGAATTTATGTAACATCCTATTTCCTTAACATTTATGAAAGAGGTACAATGTAAATAAGATTATATAAAAAAAATTAATTGCAAATGACATGACATTTTGTTTTTATTTCATTTCTTACATGATAATCACATGCTTATGGAATCTGAAAATGTTACAGAATCTTAAGGTGCTTATTTGTCAGAAATGCTACGGTTATAAAGCTTTTGAATCATACACTGCTGTATACTGTCATTAATGTAATCTGTCCCTTTCCCTCTGTATTATAGAGGTCCTCAGCCTTGCTCCCAGAAAGCCACCGGTTCTGCTGCTTTCATTTCCTGCCTTGCACTTAATCGATTGCTGAACGTGGCTGATTGACTACTTAACTGGCCTTGTTTAATTCCATTAGACTGGACTGGTTGTTGATTTTAAAGCGAAAGGCCTAACTAGGGACAGGAGTTGGAAACTAGCAATATAATCTCTATAATCTCTCTATGCAGAACATCAGCTACATGAACCTGGCGTAAACTGGTATTAATGATGCTATGTCTCTTGGCATTTTCCCAATTCAAATAAACATTTAATAAATAAATAAAGGAAAACCAGCCAACACAGTGACTTTCCAGAACCAGGGTTGCGGACCATTGCTCTAGTACTAGCTTTGAAGGTAGCAGTTTGTGCACCTATATATAAAACAATTCTGCAGCCTACTCTTCATTCTGAGTCGGCAGCACAGGTGTTTGACTTGCTCATCGTTGGCTGCTGTTAAAGCTCTCAAAGCTTTCCTTTTTGCTTTGGATATTTGCTGTGTTTGGCGGGATGACCACAGATATCTCTTCTGCCAAAAGCCATGCTCCATTAACGCTCTTTGTGCACTCCCACTCACTGTCACCCAGATCAAGTTGACACCTACGATGCTTTACTAAGTGGTCGGCTTCATAGCTGGCCAGAAAAGCCAGACACGTGTGTGCAGACCAGGGTCACATAGTTACTTGAAATACTTAATCCATTTGGTGACTTTTAAAAAATTATTGGAAGATTACGGTCTACACAGTGCATCCGTTTTATGAACATTTGCTCCTGAAAATTGATGTGTGCTAACTGAAAAAATAAATAAGGAGCACATCCATGAATTTGAACATGGTGTAATTAATTATTTCAACTTAGGAGCACATGTTCCTTGGGGGAAAAAAATTACCACCAGCCTTCCGGGTCCCTGTTGTGTACCTTTGGTACTAGGCTGCAGGCTGTAATACGTAGTAGCCCTACAATTAATCATAAACAGCGTGCTGAGGCGAACGTGTGCAAATATGAAATGATATTATGATTTTGAACGGTTGCTAAATTGTTCATGGAAGCTATTTCTCTTGCGTTCACGTGACTTCCGTAGTTGTACTGGCAGGTCAGAGATCTTGGAGCCAGCAGAATGTTCCCATATTTCCAACTTGGAATTACAACTCTTGAGGTTGATGTAAACAGTTTTTCCCCAGTTGGATTTGTGGTCGTTTTTGATCATTCCGATATGACGTGAGTGCAGCTTTAGGACGGATCGTGCCCTGACAGACAAGCCCTTAAAATATGGTGCGGTTACAATAATTGTGCAAGGATGGGGCGGCCTGGTCCATTAACATTTATTTTCCAGATTCTCATATCCAGAGTGACTTGGATTACAATTTTACGTGCAATTTATACACCTCAATATACAGTACTGTGCCAAAGTCTTTGACACATACAAAATAAATTCTGTGAAGCAGAAATATAGCATCTATTCTCTTCAGTGCACTGTCCAGCAATGTCATTAGAAAATCGGCTACTCGGTTCTAGGAACTTGCCACAGTCTTACTGCAGACTTAAGCCTGATTTATACTTCTGCATCTAATCTATGCAGAGGCTACGGAGTAGCCTGACGCGCACCTCCCCAGAAATGTATGCAACTACGCGTCGTAGCCTCTGTGAAGGGAATGCTGCTACACCATAGCCTGTGCGCTGATTCGACGCAGAAGTATAAATCAGGCTTTAGGCTGTCTCTCTTGCTTCTGGCTCTGCAGGTAATTCCAGACAATAGAGGTTCTATGACATTTTTATCTGAAAAGTGGTCTATTACTTCGTTACTTTATTTAACAAAATACAAAACCTGTAATGTTTAATTTTTGGGGAAAACTGAATCTTTGGAAATCTCAAATTTGCTGACACACTAATGAAGAAAAGATATATATAAAGACCATATTTATATTTAAAAGAGGGCCTAAGAATATTGCACAGTAATGTATGTACAGGAAGCGATTCAGATTGAGAATTGTGCCTAGGGGCACAATGGCAGCATCCCAGCTTTTCAACAGGGGCACCATCTGAATTTCACTGAAACACCAAAACATAATTAGTCAAGGTAATTTAGCTCGATTTGCTTTTGTACGCCTGGTTAATTCCCTGAGAGGTAATTGACTTTTAGCCTAAATGCTTTCCTGACCCCCCACCCCCCACATCAGTATTCATTTTAGCTGACATTCAGAGATGGTGGTGGTTATCACAGTTGGGGTAGTGTGCTGATGAAAAGGGTCAATGCCGGTGCAATCCTAGCTTTTGCTTTTCTGAGTGGAAAGAGAATCTAAGTGCTGGTGGTACTCGGTGCCTACAGAGGTGCCTCATTAGTGCTGAGGGTTGAGACCAGGCCAAAGCCTTTACACTGAGAAATATGTAATTTCTTCTAGTCAAACATTTGAGAGGCAGCCACTGATTACTGTTATTTTTATTTCTACTTGCTCCTGGAAGAAATGTCACTGCCGAATATTACTTGAATTGTGGGATTTACATAATCCCTTTTGGAGCATTTCACTTTTTAAGTGTGTTGGTGGAATAATATGACTAACCTTAATGCAATAATTAATTGTAAAGGGTTTTGAAAGGTATTGTATTTGCATTTTTTTTTCTTTTTTCTTACTGATACCCACGGTATCCAAAGATGCTTGTGTGGTGTAATTTACCTCGTTGTACAGATAATCACAAATCCTCCACAGTGCCCATCACTCAAGGAATCCCCCAAGGTTCCATTCTGGGCCCCCTTCCCATTTCAAATCATTCACCGCTATGGTCTAAATTTCCACTGTTCTGCCAGTGATACACAGATTTGTCAGCACTAACAAGGTCACAGCACTACCTCCACTGTCACTCATAGCCTGCATTCATGAGATAAAGCTTAGGATGGCAACTAATTTCCTGAAACTAAACCGTGACAAATCTGGAATCATCCTAACTGGACCCAAAACCATGACCTCACAAATCCCCAATCTCGGTCTAAACATAAATGGCTTCCTAGTCCAACCCTCCACTGCTGTCTGTAACCTTGGGGTCACCTTTGAGTCCTCACTCAGCTTTGCACCCCACATCATCTCCCTCACCGTGAATGTATTTTTCATCTCCGTAACATTGCACGACACATCCCTCACCCTCAAAGACGTTGAAACCCTGGTCCACGCATTCATCACCTCCAAATTGATTACCGCAATGCCCTTTTCTGTGGTCTCCCTGAACACTTCAAAAACTGCAGTATGTCAAGAACTCTGGTGCCAGAACACTGGTGCTCGCCAAGTAATAACCTCACATCACCCCCATCCTCTGTCAGCTGCACTGCTTACCCAGAACCTCACGCATACACTACAAAATCCTACTCGCCACCTACAGAGCGTTTAATGGCTTGGCTCCTTCCTACCTTACTGAATTACTCCCAACACCCCTGTTCATACCCTTAGACCTTCTGGGCCAAGTAAAACTGGGAAATGTTTTTTGGGTTTTTCTTCAGTCAATGTTCCAGATTTGTGAGGATTCTGGGTTTTAATCAATGCATTTTATCCGGCTAACTCAGTAATCCTACTTTGTGGAACAGGCCCCAGGTTACCCCCCTGATCTAACACAAGGATAAATATTCTTTATAAGCCAGGGACAAGATTAACTTTTAACTGTGGAAAACCAATTGAAGATAACTCTCTAAGGTTTAAGTGGAATGAATAATTTGTGTTTAAGTGAAATTTTTTTTTTTTTTTTTAAAGAAAATGTGGAATATTGTTTGATTTGAGTGCTGTTTTTATGAAGCTGTTAACAGACTACTTGTCATATTTAGTGCTTGGAATCAGACCCCTGTTTTAATAAAGATCTGTGGATACATCTGTCATACAGGTCTTCATAATCGAAGCTAGCTGCCAAAATTCACCGTGAATGGAGTAGTAGCATCAGCAGTGGTCTACAGATACAGATACAGGATAGTTAAATATATTGACGTATCTGGCAAAAAAAAGAAAAATCATGGAAATTTACTACTCTGTATATTTCTTTCTGAGACACACAAATAAAGTACAAGTTAGTAGCTGCATTATCAGAGATGCCTACATACTGAATATACCTCGCAGACAGGCACATTGGGTATGTAACAAATATGCAAGAAACATCTGGCAAAGGTAAAAATACCAACATTCCAATCGTGTTGTTTACATAAACTGCTGTTGGAGACATGCCACCCTATCTTTCTGTCTTTGTGCCAAACACTTCCCCTCGCCACTGATATAAAATCACAGAACGTACTTCGATAATGGAATCATATTTGATGCAAACAACGGGAGGGTTTCCATGGTGCGTTTTGAGTCTGACTACAGCAAGATCTACGGAGCCGGTTGTTTTGGCTTACTTCCTGAGCTGGAACTCAATGGGTTTGCCAAGTGCCTGATTAGATTTTTCCAGTTAACATGCATATCTATGACGGCAGTGGTCTATGTTGAGACTGAAGAGAGATGCAAGCTGTACCCGTTTATGTATTAAGTCAACAGCTTAATTTAAGTTTGAAGCCGAATTTCCCCAATGAAAACATTTGGCCAAATATACATGGGAAAATATCTTATTTCATGCTTTTCTGACCGCATGACAGCGTGTACCTTAAGTGCCACACAGTTTTCCAGACATTTAACTTTGACAGTTGTGAGACTGGAGTTAGAATTGTTACAATTTGCAATTTATAATGTCTCTTAGCTGGAAATCGGATTTTGGTTCAGGACGTGTTATGGTGAGGACACATGATTTTTCAGTCACTTAAATAGATATTATTCATATCAATGGCAGTTTAAATTTCCGACAAACTTTTGAAAGGAATCGTAGACTGGGTAGTATAGATGGACTGTTGGATTTGTATTATTAATTAATTTTTTGTGAGCGGGGGGTGTTTTGGGTTATTTCAGATATCATCTCCCTCCCTGGCTCCATCTCTGGTGGGAATAAAACCATGACATTAACAGATCAAGTGTACCGTGTATTATGTTCATGTGTGCATTTGGGCCGAATGTGTGTCTTAATTAGCATCCGTGTTTTTAGTTGACCTGTATCAGTAGTTAATCTTAGCGTTTGTTGCCAGTTCAGATACACATGGGTGTCACATAAAACATGGCTTCATGCCGCTCAGGGATATGAGAAGGATGCAGTTAGTAGGGCTATAGCAGTGTTGATTGCTCCAGCACCTCCTGCTGGCCGTCCAGGCACCCGTGGTTTGCTGTCTGCACACATGTATGAATGGGTCTCCTCCGACCCTGCTATGTGAGTGCATGGTTTCTGGCTGCAGTGTAAAAGTAACCCGCTGGCTGGCAGGCATTTATTTCAGCGAATAGCAGATCATCTTCTCTCTCCTGAGCCGGCAAAATGGCCGTACATGAGAATGCTTGTAATATGAGCATAGTTTGCAAATTTAGACAGTCCAAATTTATGTGGGATAACAGATGCCAAATACAAAAAAAACTAAAATTGTTTTGACAGTTTTAATGAAACAACTTGGTTTGTTTCAGCTGAAGCAGTCTATCCTGGCACCAGTTTATCTGTAATTATGAGCAATTAAAGCACAATGGCGGTGCTCGAGTAGGAGCTGTCACTGGTGAGCACACCAAAGGTATAGAAATCAACGTCAAACGCTCTTGACTTACTTCCATCTCATTGTTAGCGCTCATTGTTAAGAGTATTTTACAGCCACTCTTCAAACACTGGCGCCATTGTGTGTGAATGTTATCAGCCCATTAAAATGATGAAGAGCTGGGGAAAGTTAATGTTCTGCGTTCGGCGCGAGAGAGCAGCTACTGAAGCTGGAGAGCTGGCCTCTCAAAGGTGACCGAGTAATGGAGACCCGGGACATGTGCCAGACAGCTCTCCTAACCTTCTCTTGTTCACCTTGTGCTGTGTGCCAGGGTGCCGGTGCAATCTTCCTAATGCAGCGAAACAAAACGTCCTTCACCCACGCTGCTAAACTTTAATGCTAATGCTCCTTTCGCTACACGCCGCTGCCCTCCCTCACCGGCTGGCCATTCCTTCACACAATGAGGCTCATTCATTGGCTCCCTTCACACATTGAGGCTCATTCATTGGTTCATTTACCAAACACTTTTACACATCACACCTCCCTGCCTCTCAAACCTTCTGCACCAGTCCCATTACTCTTACAGCCTTAGGTCAACCAATCATATCGCCCTGGTCGTCCCTGAAGCCTCAACAGCGTATGGCCGTAATTCTTTTCATTTCTTCGCTGCGCATGACTGGAACACTCTGCAATCCGTTCTCAAACTCCTCGAGCTCAACACAACATTGTCCTCCTTTAACATATTTACTGATAACCGCACATGCTAGTCCCCATTACTTTGCAACTCTTAACTGCCTTATTCGGTACCTAATTCTATGCAAATTCTGTGTCCTGTTTTAATCCCTGTAAATGTATTATCATCATGCACTTAGCTTTTTAGGCAATGTTTGTGTGTTTTGATTGATGCGTGCCTTCTTGGCCAGGTCAGTGTTGTAAATGAGATCTCAATCAGAGTTCTCAATCACTTCTACCTGGTTAAATATAATAAACTTAATACATTTTGCATTTACCCCCATTAAACATTACCGCAGAAAAAAAGGAAAAGCAGGATATTTTTCATATTTAAAAAAATAATCTGCTTTATTAAATTATATAAAACAAATCATAATTCCGCTCGACATAATAGTACAATGCTAATATCATTGCTTGTATGTGTTGTTGGCATGTTACAATTTTAGCAAAATGAATTGGGGTGGGGGTGGGGGGGATGCTTGGTTTGCCAGGGCTAACTAATACTCAGGTCTGCATCACAGGGGGAAAATGATAAGGGCTCATTTCATTAAGACAAGGTTACAGTACATTTGCTCCATTTGCACTTTGTTGTACGTCGCTCTGGATAAGAGCGTCTGCTAAATGCCACGTAATGTAATGTAATGTAATGTAATGTAATGCTCCAGCCTTTTGGCTATGGCGTGAATACCAGCTGTTTTTGTAGGGCTACTCTACTTTCAGACCTAGGCAGCACAGCTGGGCAGCTGCTCACCGAATGGGTGGGCCACTGTCCTGCAGACTGGCTGAGCTCCTGTGCCATCGCTGGCTTTTCTCCAGATTTATTCATAGCGACTGCAGCCGGTAAGAAAATGGTTCTGGAGAGTCGCCTTTGCAAGAATCAAGTTCAAGGTTTGGCCTTTCATCACACTGAGAAATGTGTATAGGATTGTTCCAAGTCCCTGAATGGAATCTGAACTAGTGACATCACTTTTACTGTATGCACAGCAAGTCTTCTAGTGCTTCGGTTTTCATTGATTTCATTTCATCATTGTGTTCAATTTATATTCTTTTTAAATGGCTTGCTGGTCATAAATGCACATTTTGCCTACATGCAGTAGAGAACATTGAAAGAGGAAATAAATCACTAATGATATATTTTGTATTTTATTGCGAATATTGGTAGAACTTGGATTAAAGACCACTTGGAAAACTGCACAGTTTTAACAGGGAAAACGTTTATTACTGGGGTGTAGTACAGCATATGGAAATGCATTGTTTTTATGCCACAATAACCACAAACATTTTGACCTTTTACATTTTTTAAAATTAGGAATGCATTACAACTAAAGAAGCATATCTGATGGTAAAACCCTCTATTTCATGTTGCCATAATATTTGGGACAAATGACTTCACAGATGTTCCTGATTAGTCAGGTGTATTCAACACTTCCTTAGTGCAGGTATAAGGGAGCTTTCAGTATCTAATTTTGATTCTCGGCTTTGGATTGTCTTTGGGGTCTTTTATTGGCGTTTGACAACTTGAGGACCAGAGTTGTGCCAATGAAAGTCAGGGAAGCCATTTTGTAGCTTACAAAAAATACCAGTCAGAGACATTTGGACATTGAAGCTGATGATCTACACCCTCCTTCAACCTCCTATTCATTATTTAATTTCAAATCCAATGTGCTCAGTACAGAGCCAAAAGAACAGAAATGGTGTCCCTGTCCAAATGCTTATGGGCTGCGCTGCATGTACGTACGTCTTTAGTCAATTTAATGTGACAGCTGCTTTAGAGATGCCAGTCACATCAAACTCCCCCATTGTTCAGCCGACTGCAGGCAGGACAACATTTTCAAGGACTGCCATATCTGCGGTTTTCTATGACATTGAAAATGCAGTGGAAACGATGTTGAATTGATGAAACAAAAAAACAAAAAAAAAGGATTTATTGTGTGTAGAGCTTTGCTGTGTAGAGCTAATTAGTCCAAAATGAAAGCACAAAATGAAAACAGCATCGAGATTTTTGGTGTTTATTGCCCAATTTACAATTCATGGGATGGAAGTTATGTATTTTATGCCAACAGATTTGCAACCTACTGTTTTTCCCTGCAATTAAGTTCCATTGTACTTATTTTGCACTGAGGATAATATACCCTCGAGCAACAGAGCCGTTTAGATTTTGTATAATTTATTTCACCATTCCTCATCTTGGACAAACCTTTGCCTATTCAAAAGGTCAGTGTGATTCCATTAGCTTCGTGACTTTCAGTAAACCATTCATTCATGCTTTGTGTAGCCGCCTAAGCACAGCCATCTCTTTTATAAAGCCGAGGACAGCTAGGAAAATGTTACTCCTCTCTGCCAACAATTAAATGTTTGATTTCCACCATCTTTAAATCTCACATGCACTATAAATGAGAAAGAACAAAAATTATACGATGATGAAAATTCATTTTCTGTCGCTATAGAGGAGGTAATCTGCCTTTCAGCAGAAGTGGTTTGAAACCATGAACTTAAGATATTTAGGGGTTTTGAAAAATGTTATTAGAGGGTGTTCGAAAGAAAACACTCAATCATTGAGCACCCTGTCAAGGCCATTTTTCATTATTTTTGCCACCTTTAAAGAAAGCCAAATCTCTGCTGGTTTAAGTTCCACAGATAAGAAATTTAAACGCCTTGGCTTCCCTGGTTAAAACCTAATTAGAGTCTTACAAAGATCTTTCATTTGAATCTTGCCAAGAACCTTGAATATCCTGATTGAGTCCTTAAAGACCTTCCTGTTAAAACTGAAAATAGAACTCATTAGCAAATTCATTGAAAAGGCAGATTATAGATAGATAGATAGATCTTTATTTATGAAGCACTTTTCCAAACAGAAGTTACAAAGTGCTTCACAGAAACAAACATTAAATCAGGATAAAATAAAACGCACATTAGTTGAAACAATGGGAACAGAATTGAAACATAACTTGGTCTTTGGCTCTTCTTCCAGCACTTGACTTTGGCTAAGCATTTTCTATTTAAACTGCTCCTGGACTGGGATCAGGTTTTTATTGCAGTCTTCGGCCCAAATATTCAGCCCATTCTCAAAGCATTCAGGAATATAACATGAATGGAAAGACTGATGGTAGTATTCAAACTAAATAGGAATGTGTTGATTGCCCTTAATGAGGCCTATTTCCCCTATACCAAGTGGAACATTTAAGGATTTCATAGGGGGCTCCACCCAACATTGCTCATTCCCTCCTCCACCATTTTACACCGTTAACATGCGACTCACTGCTCCTTTCATGGTGGCGTGTATCACCTGAAATCCCTCCCTAATTGTGGATTCAAGTGGGGAGACTTGAGTGGACTCTCCTTCCTTGTGACGTCTACCACGCATGTTGATCAAACCAGTGGGTGGGCTTTTCACTCATTTAACGATTATTCCCCCTGGGTAAGGGTGAGGCATAAAAAGCCTCTCCATCCTCGAAAGAGAAGGAAATGTGTAATGATCGGGTGGAGCCCACTGGGGAATCTCAAAAGTTTCCACTTGTTTTGTGGGAAATAAGCCTCATTAAGGGTAATCAGGCCAATCTTATTTAGTTTGAATGCTACTGTCTGTCTTAACCACTGTCTTATCTTTAATTTAATGTTCCGTTTGGCCAGAAGATTTCGGCTGAAGTCTGTAACAAGAAATTAATCCAGGACCAGTTTAAATGAAAAAGGCTTAGACAAAGTCAAGTCCTGGAAGAAGAGAAAAGGAACCAGTGAGGTTGAATTTTCTTGTACCCAAAAATGAGAACAATCATTAGAACATAACTTACATTGTTTTATGCAAGCTTTGCTGTGATATTAGCAAATGGCTGAAATTCTAGGTAAATAGCTGTCTGCACATATCAGTTCAAAACAAAGACCATGACAAAAAGAGCATTGTTTTCTGCATGGTCATTTTATCTAAGCCTGCACCATAATTAAGAATCCATGCACATGAACTGTAACCTTTATTAAAGGAGAAATTGTATTCTCTGTCCTCTGGATATTATCTTCCCTGAGTCTCAGGGAAGAGTATATATTGTACAACAGCCAAAATTGCTTTTGCCCTTTAAAATAAAGTGACTTCAAGTTCAAGACCTTCACGGTGTGAGTAGATCAGGAATTTAATAAAAGTAAGGCTCTGAAATGATTGGTTCCCTTTATTTTTCAGAAACTGGAGGATATATAATGTCAATATTCGGTTAAATTTTACCTCAAATTATAATGTACGAAAAACAAAGGGAAATTGATCATTTTGCATGTCCTCAACTGTTCCCATACCATACTGGGGATTGTAACCAAGGATACTGTGTCAGAATGTAGGGGGAGATGTCCATGATTATTATTTTACCAATGTAGTTTTGCATTTGAAACTTCTCCCTTTCAAAGGTGGTCAATGGATTTGTTGTCACTTTCCAAATTTGAGCACTTGTTTTCAGAAAGCTAATGTAAACGTATCTGGTGGAAACTAATGTGACACATTGATTGTGATCGGCCTGGCACAGCCATGATGTACTCAAAATGGATTAATAATAGTCAAATTTCCACTGAGGTCTGTAGAGAGCGTAACATTGGTGATGATGAAATAATGTTATATTTAGTACTTTGCCCCTCAAAAGTATGGGAACTGCGTTTTTATTTTTCTTATCCACATAAGGCAATTGTTTTTGGAATCAAAAGATGAATATGAAACAAAACTACAGACTATCAGCTTTTATTTCATGGTACATGTTTTTGTGTTGAGTCACATTTTCAGCTGTGGCTACTTTCAATTGATCTTTCTTTCAAAGGGTCTGCTCTTCAACAAGAGAAATGAATGTGCAATTGAATTTAAATCAAGTGGCAGATTTGGCCAGTCCAGAACTTTCATTTTTCCCCTTTGATGAATGCTTCAGTTGTATTGTCAGTGAATTTGGGGTCACTATCTTGCTGCAGTGAGAAAAGCCAGCCAATGAAGTTGGAGGAATCTCAGTCTCAGTGCAGTCCATAAGTATTTGGAAGGTGGAACAATTTCTGTTCTTTTGCATCTGTACTCCAGTACATTGGATTTGAAATGAAACCATGACTATGTAGTTAAAGTGTTGACTGTAAACTTTAATTTGAGGGTATTTGCATCTATATTCGGGGATCTGTGTAGGAATTATATCCATTTTATAAATAGTTCTCCAATTTTAAGGGATCAAAAGTAAGGCTGTTTCTGTTCTGATTAGTCAAGGGTATTCAATCATTTTTTAATGCAGGTATAAGAAAGCTTTCTGCATCTAGTCTTGATTGTAGGATTTTGGTTGCCATTGGAGTATGTTATTGGTGTTTGTCAACATGAGGACCAGAGTTTTGCCAATGAAAGTCAAGGAACTCATTCATGAGAAGTGGCTGAGAAATAAGAAAACAAACTGTCATAGACATAGGCCAAACAAGAGGCTTACCAAAACAGTTTGGAACATCATTAAGAAGAAATAGAGCACTGTTGTATGTTTGGGAACATTGGCTTGGTTTGGGATGAAGCACCGTCCAATGAGTTTGGAGGCATTTGATTGAATTTGAGCAGATAAGATGTATTAAGCCTGCCTCCTATCGGACAGGTGTTTGGGGGTTTTTATTCATTATGCTGAGTCATCAACCACAGAGATCTTCCTTGGCCTGTCAGCCCCAAAAGCCTGTTGTTTGACCTATGTCTCTAACAGTTTTTTTTCTTATTTCTCAGCCTCATAATGGCTTCCTTGGCTGTCATTTGCCAAACTCTGGTCCTCTTGAAAATCACCAATAATAGATAGTGAAAGCTTTCTTATCTGCACTAAGGAAGTAATTGTATGCACCTGTCTAATCAGAAAAGTCTGAGCCAACTGTCCAATTAAAGGGATGTAATTCCTACACGGATCACCTGATATGGTGTATGGAGTACAGATCCAAAAGAACAGAAATTGTACCAACTGTCCAAATACTTATGGACTGCACTGCAACTGCCCAAGCGATGATACTAACTACATATTTCACAGATGAGGGGGGTGAGTCGGATCATGGCCTTTCTTCACACTTTGAGCTTTCCATCTTTTTGGTCTTTTGGTAAATGTTTATTTTAGTGTCATCTGTCCATAGAACTTTGTTCCAGAACTCTTCTGGCTCATCTCTGTGTTTTTTGGCAGATTCTAATCTGGAATTTCAATCCATCTTTATTGACCCACATGGGGAAATTTGATTTGCAGCCAGGGTTTAAAACATTCACCACAACCACATTAAAAACATAAGACTGTAAAACAATAAGACAATAAAAAATAAAAACAATAAAAACAAACAATGAAATGAAAACAATATATCGTCAGAAGTGAGTTTTTTATTCTTGCCGCTGATGAAAGGTCTTGCAGTGTAGCCGCTATAATTCTGCTCTTGGAAGTCTTCTGTGTATGGTGCCTTTGATATTTTCACCCTAGCCCTCTACAGACCGTCATTGTTGCACTAACCTTTGTTTCAGGGTTTTTCTTCACAGCTCTTAAAATCTGTCATTAACTGCGATGGCCTTTCCTTGTATGGTGTTGATACACATAATTTCTGTCCATAGTTCCCTGTTCTTTATGATGGTATGTGTATTCTGGCTCGAAATGCAATATCCCCAGATGAAGACAAAGGCTGAAATCAAGACTAGACACTAGACGCTGCTCTTTCACGTGTGAATAATCCATGCAAAAAGAAACACCTGAGCAACAGTTGTCAGTCATCTGTTAACTTACTTTTACCCAGCTGAAAATGGGGGCTCAGCACAAACATTGCTTTTTTGTAAAATGGTAGTTTTATATGCATGTAAATATCATTGAATAAAAGCTTATTCTTTGTACTTTTGTCTCATATTGATCTTTTGATCTCAGATTTACTCTACCATTCCCATACTTTTGGAGTGTACTGTTGCATGGATCAAAAGTAACAGTAAAAGTAAATTAAAATACCGTGTAAGCGATACCATTGATGAAAACGTAATACTTAACAAATACAGTAGAATATTTTCATCATTTAAAATACGAAAGATGCTCTTGTTACTGGTTATTTGCTTTGTTTTTCATTCAGCAGTTATGTTGCCTCATTCTTTTACTAAAACAGTGTTATGTTTGGATTTAGATTGAGCAAACGGTATATCATCAGAGACGAGTTTCATACTATCTTTAGGTACCATTTCTGGATAAAAAGTTCAAGGGTTCAATGCTTACTTTTAAAGTTATTTTTATCCTCAATATATTCGGTCCACATACTCACAAACGCATAATGTCTTGTTCCCCGAACCACTTTCTATTTATAAAGTGCATTAATGGTGTTGTGATCCACAAAGCTATTCCGACAGTACGGTGATAAGTGGAGGATATCAGCGGGTGCTGGGAGAAGAGTTATCGGCTCTCATATTGTCTCGTATTGTCGAGCTTTGCGAGAGACTCCGCTACTCTGGTCAAATGAAATCTCCTCTCTGAGCTAGACTGCATGCGTTTCATCATTGTGCTCAGTGATTAGGAACATATTTATTCATAACCTAGGACAGAGTGTACAGATTTTGCAAATTATCAGGTTCTCTGAAATACTGCCACATTGCCCAAACAAGCCATTTAAAAACTAAAGAAATAACACGATAAATGAAATTCGAAAAATAATTATGTTTGAACCTAGGGCAATTACCTGCGTTTTGCGATTTGGAGTAAGCTTATGCAAATTGAGGCAATCATTTTTCTTGGATATCAAATCGTTCTGTGTTATAGTCTACAATGAAAGAAAAAACACCGAAATAACCTTTTTTACTGCGTATGCTATCATGATTTGAGGGCATGTGTTCATTTCATTATAAGCGCATTAAAAAATAAAGCTGTTTTAAATTAGTATGAAATCAAGGTTTTTACAACACACTTCCAGGTCTCTAAAGCGTGAAAAATGTGAGTTGTCTGCATGGCTGTAAAGCAGCGCTCTTTCTAGGCTAGCATACGTCAGCATGAGGTTGGAGACTGAGAGGCGGTTCGGTTGGCTCTTGGTCTTGGATTACTGGCTGTAAATAATTTTCCTTATGTTTTATTTATATGGATCCCACCCTCATTCCTACCTGCTGATAAGACATGGAAACTACTTCCCACATTACCGGAGTGCGGATGAAAAATACTTTCAAACCAGCTGCAGGTGTTCATCGGTCTTTGCAAGTAGCCCAATTTGTCTGCGTTTATAACTATATTTCTAGCGAACTTCAGTTAATGTACGTTCTTCGCGTGTCGAATATCCTAGATTGACATTGGACAGTATGCCGCTTATTTGATTATTTTCAGACGCCCAAATGACGCTAAAATGATGCGTAAAGTAGCCGAACCTTAATGTTAATAAGATTAACATGAGAGAATCATGAATGCACCTGGAACTACGCATTGGAAGATATTCTGCCATGTTTTTACATTTTTCGAGTAGAAGCGACCTTTGTCTGCGAATCATTTACTTTATTTTGGAGAAATGGGTTCATTTGAAGGTGGTGCAGTGGTTCCTTGGACTCAGAAGAATGCTTCGGTGTTCCCATTCAGCAATGTATCATCGCCTGCGCCTTTCGCAGAATCCTCCGGTTCCTTCAACGAGTTCCTCATTACTTCTTTACTCGGGACAATCTTAACCGTGATGTGCTTGGTTGGCGTGGCCGGAAATATTTACACGCTAATCATAATGATTATTTCCGTAAACGTGACCGGCTCTTTGTGCATTTACATCGCTAATTTAGCCCTGGCAGACTTGTTATACCTGTCAACTATACCATTTGTAGTTTGTACTTATTCTTTGAAAGACTGGTACTTTGGGGACATAGGATGTCGGATTCTGTTCAGCCTGGACTTACTCACTATGCACGCCAGCATCTTCATCCTCACTATAATGAGTACGGAGAGGTACCTTGCGGTGGTGAAACCTCTTAACAGCTTCAGCAGATCCAGACACTACAGGCGGACAGTTACCTGCGCTGTTTGGCTCGCGTCTTTTTTGCTCGCGCTCCCAACTATGATCATGATTGATCTGAAAAGAAACGTTGAAAACGGAGTAGTGAAACGCATGTGCCACCCGACCTGGCAGATCCAGGCATATAAGGTGTACCTGACTGTGTTGTTCAACACCTGCATCTTGGCCCCAGGGGTTATCATTGGCTATTTGTATATCAAGTTAGCCAGGACTTACTGGATATCACAAACCCAGGTTTTCACAACTAATGATGTGCATCGGTGCCCCAAGCAGAAAGTATTGTACATGATTTTCTGTATCGTTCTTATATATTGGACTTGCTTCTTACCTTTTTGGTTATGGCAGTTACTGAGCATATACTACTTCGGACAGAAGGGGCTATCGAACAGAACGACGATGTACGTAAACCTCGTAGTGACTTGTCTCGCTTACAGCAACAGTTGTATCAACCCGTTTCTCTATACATTGTTAACAAAAAATTACAAGGAATACTTGAAAGGACATCAGAAGAACTGTAGATTTAAGAGAAAATTCAGGCGCTCATCTCAAAGGTCCGTTTCGTCTGGAAGTCACCCGTTCACGGATACGCTTACTGTCGCGCATTTAAAGGGTGTTACTGGTGGCTGCAGTGTTTGAGTGTCAAATCTGGGAAATGTTCTGAATAGGACATCACACCATTAAGTAATCTTCACTAGGCTGCACAATGTGTGTTATTTGTCCATTAAAGGAATAGATATTTAATTGGAACAATCCTGATTAATATCCATGCTGTGAAGTGAATGCCGCGAATATGTATGATAAAATATTCAAAGTAAGTTTTCTTTCGTGTAACACTTATTAATTAATGTTCAACTAGCTATACATCTGGCACTACGGTTGGAACTTAATATAAGTTCTGGAACCGTAAATACATCCACAGCTGTCCTGAATCCTGCTCTCTGTTTGGCTCTGTGGTTTATTGGACGACTTTATAATTGATTGGACATTCATTAGGCCATGCTGAATGTTTGTAAAAGCTTACAATGTTATGGGAAGGGAAATTATGCCTTTCTCTTGATTCTGAATGCAATTGCGCTGGCCGATGTTTAAGGTACCCGGGACAGTGGATATGTCACTCAACCTTATTTTGGATATTTTCACAATGTTTTGCTTATTTGATGGCGTTTGTTCATGGGAGCATTGTCACGACGTAAATGGTAAGCATACGTTTCTGAAAAACTCATTCCAACGAGAATGCAATTGGAGTAATGTTCTGCACATCAAAATGCAACCTGAGAAATCATGGTATCCAGGTATTTCGATCCATGATGTTATGTTCAGTGTATGATAACATATAAACAATTACATAAAACAATCTTTTTAAACTGACTTGTACAACCCGTTGACGTTTTTTTCACAATGATGTTTTGGCTCGTTATCATTTGCCTTGTCTTTGAATCCTTAATTAGCTTATCTACCAAATTGTTTTGCAATTTCTAATTTCCTTTTACAACAGCTGTGAAATTGTGTGAAATTGTTTGTGATATATACAGTATACAGTGCCGTGAAAAAGTATTTGCCCCCTTCCTGACTTCCTCTATTATGCTTCAGATCTTTAACCAAATAATATTAGAAAAAGGGAACCAGAGTAAACACAAAACACATTTTTTAAATGACTGATTTATTTAATGAAAAAAAGGTATTAAACACCTAAATCACCCCTTTAAAAAATGTATTTCCCCCTTAATATTAACCCTCTATGGTACACATTATGCACTTCAAAATAATCAGGTCTTGTGTATTTTTATTATTTTACTATTTGAACTTCTATTCTATAAAAAATGTTAAGTTTAGCCTTTTTCTTTTTTTAAAAATTATTATTATAATTTTAGGTAATTTTAATTAATGTTATAAATGACTTTGTTACATAAGGGTAACTTTTTTTCCCCAAAATGCCCCAATACATAAGGAAAGTGGAAACTGATAAGCAGTCAGAATGTAATCATGTAATGTTTATTTTTTCTTTTATTGAATTATTTTTCAACTTCAAAAACAATATAACAAGTCATTTTTATCACAAACATGAATTTTATAGAAATGGTAAATGGAGAACAATGAGCAGTGAAGAAAATGACTTGTCCCTTGCATGCAGATCACCTCAGCCACTGAGGTCTTATACCTATACCTAACAATTCCTTTCATGAAAGGTCAATCTTCAACATATCAAAAGTTAAGAATGTTGGCACACTTCTAACACCCCATTTCGGGGGCATCGATTTCTGCCAAAATTAACTTAATTGCATTTTTCATATCTCCCTTGATAAGCACATAATGTGTTCTCTCATAGGAGTAACGTAGACAAAAATGGACAGTGGAAATGTGTTTAGCTTTTGAGATATGACCCCATAAAAAATTGGATTTCATGGAACTTGCCACATTTTAGGTGATGGCCCCCTAAATTTTAGAAGGCTCGAGCACAAAACCAATGCAGCATATGAAGCTCAAATTTTCAGGATTTTTATTCCTCATCATTGCCTACCACCACACAAAGATTTAAGAGATGCTGTGTTGCAATTCATTTGACTTGACATGAAATGGCCCTATAGCAGTGCCACTATGGACTAAATATTTACCCCTAAATGGGACTTTGT
This sequence comes from Conger conger, assembly GCF_963514075.1. Lineage (NCBI taxonomy): Eukaryota > Metazoa > Chordata > Actinopteri > Anguilliformes > Congridae > Conger > Conger conger. The sequence goes on from NC_083775.1 coordinate 27,440,229, forward strand.
CATTTATACATGACACACTGTTTTATGGAGTGTTTACTTTTAAGAATGACTGGTTATATGCTTAAATATTTTAGAAAACAATTTTAGGAACCACAACATATTTGTTTCAACTAGATTTGTGTGAATTATACTTGCCATGACACCTTTCTACTACGTGCTTGAGTGTATGCCACGGTCTCTGTTACTTCCTCTGCATTCCCAAAGGTTTGATCATATGACCAAAACATTGTAGCTTTACTGGACAACGGGGAAGTAATGTTGTGATATATAAAAAAAATAAATGTTGAGATGTTTGTTGAGAGGTTTTTAACATTTATAATGTACTGTTTTTCCTTGTGTCATTTATACATGACAAAGTCCCATAGATGATTTAAAACTGGTTTCACCACCTTTGGCGGCAATAATTGCAGACACTTCCTATAATTTGATATCAGTCTTTTGCATCACTGTCTGGAATCTTCCTAGAATAGGCTGACCTGCCAAAATTCTTTAGAGGGCAGGACAACTAATCCAGGAAGTCACACATGATCCCAGAAGAACATCCAAAGACCTGCAGGCCTCTCTAGCCTCAGCTATATCAGTGTTCATGACTCTACAATAAGAAACAGACTGGGCAAAGAAGGGACCTGCTAACCATGAGAAACATCAATGCTCATCTCACAATTACAAAAAAGCACCTGGATGATCCCCAAGCTGTTTGGGATAATGTTCTATGGACAGATGAGCTGAAAATTGAATGATATGGGTCCCATTATGTCTGGCATAAAGCAAATAAAGCATTTCACAGTAAGAACATGATGCCAAACATGGTGATGGTGTGTGGATGCTTTGCTGCCTTGGGACCTGGATAACTTGTCATTATTGGAACCGTGAATAGGAAGTCCACATCGAATTGACCAAAAATTATCAAAATTTGGAGTAGTCAATTCCTGACTTGCCTTGAATCATGATGCTCTGGCAGAACCTCAAAAGCGCAGCTCTTGCTCATTCCAATTAATCTATTGAAGCAGAAGAGTGGGTTAAAAATCCTCCACACCGATGTGAAAGACTGATATCAAATTATAAGTGCTGATTGCAATTATTGCTGCAAAAGATGGTGAAACCAGTTACTAAATGCTTATGGCAGTTGGATGGTGGATGTTTGATAACTTTTTTCATTAAATCAATGAAACCATTAAAGAAATGTGTTTTGTGTTTACTCGGGTTCCCTTTGTCTTATATTACATTTTGTCTAAACATCTGAAACCATTCAAATAATCAGTTAATCACGTGGCAGCAACCCGATTCATAAAAGCATGCAGACATGGTCAAGAGGTTCAGTTGTTGTTCAGACCAAACATCAGAATAGGGGCCAATTGTGAGCGGAATGTAACTTGTGGAATGATTGTTGGTGCCAGACTGCTGATTTCATTTTCATCCACAAAAGCCTCAGAGAACATCCAGTGAGCAGACGTTTTGTGGGTGAAAATGACTTGTTATTGAGAGAAGTCAGAGGAAAAAGGGAAATATACAGACCCATGATTTATTTATTTATTTGCCTCTGTACTCCACAATTTGAGATTCATAATAAAAAACAAATTGCATGTGGTTAAAGTGCACATTGTCAGCACTGTATATAGTGTATATTGTGTGTGTATATATACATTCAGTGAGCACTTTATTAGGTATTTATTTGATTATTATATTATTTTAGGCTTATTAAGTCTTCTGCTGCTGTAGTCTATCCACTTAGTGGTTTGACACGTTGTGTGTTCAGAGATGCTCTTCTGCATACTACTGTTGCAATGTGTGGTTATTTGAGTTACTGTCACCTTCCTGTCAGCTTAGACCAGCTCTAGACCTTCTCCTCTGACCTTTCTCATTAACAAGGCATTTCTGCCTGCACAACCGCTGTTCACTGGATGTTTTTAGTTTTTCTTACCATTCTCTGCAAACTCTAGAGACTGTTGTACATGAAAATCAGCAGTTTCTGAGATAATAACCCAGTCCAATTTGACAAAAATAGACAAGAACTGAAATTTTGCATTGCAACAGGCTTTTATAGTCAAGTTGTGTTATAAACATTTCCTAAATTATACTCATAAATTAACTTGTCTCCCTGCCTTGCATGTATCTTAGCTGTCTGCCAATCGTTAAATAGTTTTGGTTTGGAAACATTCTTGGAGCATTGATTGCTCTGTGTACCTTTCTGATTAGAAAGTCCATTCACTTTATGTGAACTACTGATATACACACCAGCTGCTTGTGGTTGACACAAGTTCGGCAAATGCCCCCAAATATGCCCGCTGTTTTTTTTTAGGGGTCCCGGAGAGCCACTAGGCACGCCGATTTCAACACAGCTAATTTTCCTTACGGACCATCCACTGTAACCAGCTACATTTTATGTTCATTGAAGTCATTTCATGACTGTTTGCAGGCCGAGTGGTACTGTGGGCCAGCACTTGGTTGCTATCGGAGTGACACCTGACCCATTTTGTTAAGATGGATGGAACCAGTCAGTGCAGAAGGAATAAGATGAGTGAACCAAGGCCACTTTTGGCCAAAAACCACAAATGTATATCTGAGCAACCAAGAATGTTACCGATGTGTGTCTGAAGCAAAATTTATTGAAGAAAAATGGAACTTGCTGCTGTAGAATGAGCTGATTTATTTGTCACAAGTGAATTACTGCACATAAAGTATGCTAAATCATTTCATTTAGCACTTTATTTTTCAAATTGTGCAGTCTAAACAGGAATTTTACAGTAGCCAGCATTTAGATCCCCCTCCTGCCCATCTTGGAGTTCTTGGACTAATACTACAGTCTTAAATCATATTGCTTTTCATGATATGTTTTATTTCTTTTAATATTTCGAAGCCTTCTGTTTCTGGCTGGATAGGATCATTCACTAGATGCATCATGTCATCTTCAGATCATGTTTCACCCTTGAGTATCAGGACCAATGTTATTGGTGCACCAAATATGGGTGGATGGAATAAATATACTCACTGTTCTGAATGTGTTGCAATATCTCACCTTGTAAACTCTTGTTTCAGCAATTCAGCAGTATTGCTCAGATGTGGTAAAACGTGTCATTTAAGGTATGATATAAGGTGTGAGTCTGGTACTAAGATTCCAAGCCTTACCACAGATCCCATTAAATGCCTTTACAATTTTTGCCCATGTTTACAATTCTGATATCATTAGCGACCAAAAGATAGAGGTGTTAAGGATTGGGTGGGAAGCTTTCTCACGAAGAGATACTTTGCGAGTTATGCAAAACAGATGTGTGTGACATTGGTCTTCCCTTTTCTCCTAAATAGTTTTCTCTCTTTCTTTTCATCACGGCTGCCAAGCACACAGTGTGGCTGCTCAATGTTCATGCTCCCGTGATTAGAGCAGGCAGACTTTGGCATGAATTCTGGTGCAGCATAACAAAAGCATTTAGCACAACCCTGCTTCATTGCCTGTCGCCAGCCAAAACACATCATGAAATATTGGCCCAATTTTATGAAAGACAAAACCCCATGGAATTCCTGTGAGATTTTCATCCTCGCACAATAAATTATTACCCAGAAATTGGTCTTTTTTTATTTGTATCAGCACACATTCCAAGAATGGCCAACCTGTCTGGAGATTTACTTAATGAAGAGTAACATTTGGTAGATATAAACTGTGCAGATTTTCTTTTATATGAAGTTGGTCTTATAGATTTTAAATTTGATTTTAAATTTGTTTTCTGCATTAGTGTCAGTAGTGTCATTTTTGTTTGTGAATGTTTAACATTTTCTTAAATAATATATTAAGTCTATAGACCGTGATTCAGATTACCTGGTTAGCCACCAAACAAGACGACTGTAGTCTGAAGAAGTACTGTGGCAAATCTTCCAATATGTCCACCTCAGGTCACCATTATGGTTTAGGACAATTGATATATGGGTCAATGATGCCGGGTAACAATTTCAGTCAGTTTGGAGAACACAGCTTTTTTTGTAGTAAAAATGTAAATTGAGTTTCCAGATCACTTCTCAGCAAAAGTTTTGTGTGAGAGACTTGAGCACAGTATAAAATACATTTTTGTTTTATTTCCTGAGCGCTACATACTTGTCGCGATCTCACCTTTAATATTTCCTGGTTATTCACTTCTTGAAACATCATGTTTGTTAATAGAATTAAATATGGCTTGAAGTGCCTTTTCTGATAATGTTTCATACAGGCATACAGGTATTACTCTGCAATGGGGTGTGTTCTCAGTGCGCTTTATGCATTTTCAGCAGTTATTTTATTTTATTTTATTTTTACTACTGCTGGTGACCGTATGTATGTGTGGTTTTTAAAGGCAAGTCTGGTTTTATCGTTGGCCATTTCAATGTATTTGAGAATCACAAGTCTTTTTAGGTATTTAAAATAAAGATGTAATTAATGTTTTTTTGCTTGAAATAAGTTTGCTTGAAGAAGTTCAGCTTTGCAACTGGTTATTGGGAGGTAATAAAAGCAGAATAAATACATATTCTGAAAAGTTATCCTGTCTGAAATGCAGGACTGATATCATATGATTCTAAATTAGAATATATTAAATATATTCAGCAAATGTAATTTTAAATATAATCAAATATCATTCGAATGAAGGTAAAGATGTTTTTTTTTCAAAACTGGAATCCCTTATTTGTCACTGACCCACATATCAATACAATACAGTAATCAATACGGATCTGGCATCTTAATCATATGTTGTCTCTACGCCATTACATGAAGGCACAGTGTGGTGTCCATAACCCAAACCCCAGCAGTAACTGAAACTAATCATAGTGAGAGACAATAACACAAAGGCTGTATATGAGAGAAAGAGAGAAAAGGGAGAGGAAAGAGGGATACAAAAAGAAGGTAGGTTGGGAGTATCAGATGGGGGTATGCTGAAAGAGATTAAGGCCGAGAAGTCTGGGGACATGGACAGGGCAGACGAGGACGGAGGAGGGGGGGGGGGGGGGGGCTGGGGGGTGGAGGTGGTCTAAATTCTCACTGTTACAACGGTGATATGTCAGCACTGAGAACATCAGCTTTGATCCGTGTGATGGAAGGTCAGGGCTGCCCATGTCACCTAAAACACTCAAGGCCAGATATACTAAGCCTTTTGCATCGATTTTCAGGCGTACATATGACATATTCAGCCCAGGAAACATGTATGAGACTGGCCCAAGGCGCTGGAACCGCAGTATGTGTGTAATCTAGGCGTGTCATCGCACGTTCTATCCTTAATTCATATGCATTCTTTCTGGAGGGGAAGGATAAACATCTGTCCCACTGTGATAATAATTACTTATACTGCACAAGAAGAGTTTGACTGTAGCCAAAAGGTTTCACTGTTCAATACAATGGAACTAGAGGGCTATATCTGTAAAATTATTGTTTTTGAGACAGCGTGCCTTGCTGTACCATATCGCATCATGGTATTGCTTTATAATATATTTATGAATGATTAAACTTATCAATGGTTGCTGTGGAAGATAGGCCCTTACATTTTAAGTTGAATTGAACATTTAACTTTTGTATTTATTGTTATCAGTGTCCACGTTATTCAATTGTAGACTATGGTGTATAAAAATGAAGCTGTGTTAAATAAACAGGTCTAGAGTGTGAGTGTAATAATATATGATGCTTAAATCAGTTGACACTTCTGGAACATCATTAACCCCAAGACCATCAGGCAGAAGCAGAAATGTCACTCCGTTGCAGAATGTCTTGAATTGTTTAGCGTGAACACAATGTGTGAGGCCATTGCTTTTCCATTTGAACTCTGGACAGGACAGCTCATGGTCCCAGGGAACTGTATTTGCAGACCTGTGTGCTTGACTTTGAATATAGATCGTGTTTCATTGTCTCCTACATAAAAATTGTAGAGGTGGTTAATTTGAGTCATTTCCAAACTCTTACGATTGCAGTTTGATTTGAGCACAGTCCCCAGGGGAGAGAGCTCCAGAATGCTATTCCTTCTCCCCACACAGGGCTGCCAGAAATCTGCCCAAAAAATCCAATCTCCATATTTATAGTCCATCTCCAGTTCCACTTGAAGGTATGAACTTAATTTCCCTCCTTAAGCACGCCACTGGTGATGTCTGTAGTTCATTTTATGCGGTGTTTGTAAAGCATTGAACACAAGGCACGAGACTCCTCTCTCTTTCTTTCTCTGTCCTTACCACGCTTGCTCTCTCTCTCGCTTTCTCCTCAATTCCTTCTGGAGAAGTGCACGCCTTGGTTGTCCTTGTTTATTTTGGCCTGAAACATCTCCCTGATTTGTTTAACTTTTACTACTCTCCAGAACACCAGCGCAGCAGACAGTGTGTTCATCGAGATAGAATGTGCCTGAACCTGGCATTGACGTTTTTGAATGGCACGCCATTATTCATTTTCAGGACTATGTGTCCTTTTATAGCTTATACGTAAATGTTTATACTGCTGGGTAAAAGTATACTTTAAACAAAACACGCTGCTCAGGGAGGCTTGTCGTGCAGTCCCCAGGGAAGCGGACTCAAGCCGTAGGTGCTGTTACTGTGTGCAGACCGCCATGCCATCTTCTGAGACGAGATTCCCTGTCTGTCCATTACCCTCTCTGCTTTCCCTCTGTCTACGCCAGGGGTCTCCAACCCTGGTCCTGGAGAGCTTCTGGGTCTGCTGGTTTTTGTTTTCACCTTAAAATCAGCACCTGTTGAGACCCAGGTAACCAGGTGAGGTGAGTTAATTAATTAAATTAGAGCAGTTGATTATAGTTAATTGCAGGGTAAGAACGAAAACCAGCAGACCCAGTAGCTCTCCAGGACCAGGGTTGGAGACCACTGGTCTACGCGAAACAACACGTTTAAATAAGATGACAGAAAAGCACCGCCTTGTGCGTGAGGTGAATTACGTAGCAACTCCAATTGAAATGTAAGACTCTTGGCCTTTTTGAAGCGCAATATTCTTGTTGCATTCATGTTGTCCTGCAATTCCATCCAGTACATTGAATAGAAATAGAATAGAATGCTTTTACATTCATTTCCTGAAACATTGTGTTTGTAAATAGAATTAAATATGGCTTGAAGTGCCTTTCCTTATGATAATTTTTCATACAGGAAGGTTTCTGAAGAATTATACTCCCGTGGGGCGTGTTCTCAGTGCTCTTTATGCATTTTCAGCTGTTTTTTATTTTTTCATTTACTACTGCTGGCAACCAAACAGCTGAAATGTCATTTAATTTATTACTACATGTCAGTTTACGATAGTTTAGTGAACAATCATTTTCTGCATTTTTGTATCAAAGTCTGGTAAAGGTTTAGAAGTTGAGCCTTGCAACTTCATTTGGTCTGGATGATTACAATTTTGTGACAGTTACGGTCTCAAAATCTGGGTCTGTCAGAAAAATGTGATTAAGTTCAGATGTTTTAAATTAAAGTGAGTCCATGCAACAAGGCCACTGTTTGATGATTGTTGCCAAATTGCATTCATTTAGTTCACTCATCTGTATGAAAGATTAGGTATGACATTGATGTGGTACTGAGCTCTTAGAATTTACGGTCACAGACACAAAGCAATATCATTGAAGGGAAATGCATGAAATGTACACAACAGTATATATATATAAAATGGCTGGTGTGTACATGCCATGCATATGCATAAATTGTATCTTTATTTATTTGTTTGGCTGTCTTTGTATTATTTTGATCCATTGTTAGGTGACATTGGGTGTCTTGAAAGGCGTCTCAAATACATCTCTCCACTTGTTTTGATTGTGTATTGTTTTTATGTCTGGTATTGGTTCCCGTCTGAACTCACTGTTTGGCATCTGAGCTCACTGCAGTAACCTTTGCTGTATATTCAAGAAGTGCAGTATAAATATCCAGGCTTCCTGTTGCTTAAAACATTGGCAAAGATACTAAACAGACCTTTTACAGAAATTAATAATGGCTTGATTATTTTAAAAAGGAACAAACATCTGTCATCCAAGAAACTAGCAAGACCGAAAATAGAAATGTAACTGAGTGTTTCATTGTATTCCACACACGGGACTGGCAATAATTTATGTGAATTCCATAGGAACAAAGGCGTCTCCTTTCGGACTCTCCAACCTGAATCGATCATGTAATAGAGTCTGTCCCCACTTTCGTAGTATAACATGATGCAAGGCATATTGGGTGGTATGGTATGCATAAGCCAAGCATTCATAACCATCTTTCAGTTCCTTTGAATGTATGCACACAATTGAACTTTCGCAGGGATTTACACATTTCCACAGGAGGTAGACTTATTTACATTCCCCAGAAATGTTCAAATAAAGGCTAATGTGTATAAAAGGGATGTAATTTCCTACATTGATCACCCAATATAGATTCAAATTAACAGTGACAGTCTGCACTTTGACCTTTTTCATTTAAAATGATCTAATGTGCTGGAGTACACAGAACAGAAAATGTACTACGTATGCTCTCTTTTATACTTTTAGATGTTTTAGATTAGTCTATGGCTGAAAGAGAAAGAGACATATCTGTAGGCTGAGGTTGAGAACAGGCATGTAAGCAATAAACAGTTATGGTAAATGGCAAGTGATTCATTCTGTGTTGTCATTCTTTTTTGAATACGTATTTGGTCATTCATCCATTGTTGCTGTCCATGGCGAAAAGGAGACTGGCTCCCCTGGTGGCTGAGTGATTTTGCTGCAGCCTGGAAGACTGCTGGAGAGGATTGGGCCTTGCGTCAGACCCAGGGCCTTGGCCCGTCGACCACAGGACGGCATGTTCACAGGCTTTGACGTGCATAACTGCAGTAAATTTTGAAATATTCACATCGGCACAAGCGGAAAACTGGCATGGTAATCTGTTTTAATAAGAAAGATGTTACCTGAAACCTACCAGTCCTCCTTGACAGAGAACTCTATTTCATTCTGCTGTATAAAGCCATCCTGCAGAGAGTGATGTGATATCTGAGTCTGTTCCAAGTATGAAAGATCAAAACAGAATTCTCCACTGTGCTGGTTAATCGTGCTGGTTAGATGTGCGCACGCCTTGCAAATGAAGCCGTTGATAAGCTTGAGCAAATCTCTAAATGTCCACAAGACAGAGCTGTGGAGCTTTGGAAACAATCCTAACCGTACAGTCTTCCTTTACATGTGTAAAACTTGGATACAATATGGGTGCAATTATTTTTTTATAGACTAAATTTGTAGAGAACATTAGAACACTTGTAGATAAAAATAGCTTCCTCAATCCAGTTCGCCGTGTCATTTCAGAGGTCGCATTCACGCAATTCTGTGTTTTTTTCACAAAGTGAAAGGCAGCCAAAACGCAGGGAAAGAAATATACTGCGTCCTATAAAAGAATACCATTGCTATTATCAAGCTTGATCAGGTGTTGTGTTGTTTAAGACTGTTGGCCTTTTAAAGTTGTATTTGTATCACTGATTATTTTCAAGGATTTTCAAGCATGTGCGAGGGCATAACATATGATAAAATACATGAAAATAAATGTGTTTGTAGAAAGCTATGATGCAAAATTTGTTTCAGTGGACAATAACAAACTCTAGAGACTGTTCCAGGACATTAGTAGTTTCTGAGATAGTAAAACCAACAATCATTCCATGGTCAAAGTAATTTAAATCACATTTCTTCACCATTCTGGCAGCCACATGATTAGCTGATTAAATATGTGCATTGCATGGATGGTACAGTGGTTAGCACTGCCGCCTCACAGGAAGGGGGTCCTGGGTTCAAATCCCATGGGTTTCCTCCGGGTACTCCGGTTTCTTCCCACAGTCCAAAGACATGCAGGTTAGGCTGATTTGAGAGTCTAAATTGCCCATAGGTATGAGTGTGTGAGTGAATGGTGTGTGTGCCCTGCAATGGACTGGCCACCTGTCTAGGGTGTATTCCTGCCTTTAGCCCAATGTATGCTGGGATAGGCTCCAGCCCCCCTGTGACCCTGTTCAGGATAAGCGGGTTAGGATAATGAATGAATGAATGAATATTTGCATTAACAAGGTGGTGTACAGGTCTACCTAATAAAGTGCTCACTGAGTATGTAAAAAAAAAAAAGAAAGAAGAAATTTAATGGAAAAAAGCCCTTTATTATTAGAAGCCCTTTTTATTCAGATGGGTGGGGAAATCATGTTCATTTAAATAACATGGTGAAATAAATTTATATAAATGTTTTTTAGTAAATGTATAATAAAAATGTATTTAATGCATAAGACTGTAGTTTTATGTTCAAAGTAGTTTTTTATTATTATTCAGATGGACCGCAATCAAGGTGAAATATTTTATGAAATAGAAATATTTTCTCAGAAATTCATGAATAAAAACTTGTTTCAGTGGAAAACAGGGAAATACAAAAGACAAGTGAAAAACTTAAACAGGTATTTTTTTATTCATGTGGATATGAAATCATATACATTTTGCAAGCATAGTAAAATAAATGGATAGTAATGTTTTACAACTGTATGATGAAAATCATGTTTAAGTGGAAAATGGCAAAATACATAATACCATAGTCTTATATCTAAAATTTTTTTTTTTTTTTTTTTTTTAAGATATAAAAAGATAAAAGTATTTTAATGGATATTGCAAGTGCAGGGTCGGTAAAAAAAAAATGCCAATAATGTAAAGATTACTACATCGCCACACTACATTATGTAAATGTACTGTACATTACTACATGACATCACTACAGTATTCTTACAAGTTAATTATACTAACCAAGAACCAGAGCACAAATTCTAAGACAGAGAGACTACATCAATACCTAGTTTTATAGCGATATACCAAGTAGATAGTGACACTGCTGCGATCACTTCCTTCTCATTTTCCTTGGCGCTAACATGCACATTACTGCCCTCCACTGGCCAAAACAATATTATCAGCTCACATATTGGTTCACATCACTGGGAGTATGGGCCAGTTTTGGTGGTCCTAACTTTGATCAAGGATAGGTCTGAGAGAATATAAAGACAACAATGTCTGATAAATGTTTGAGCAATGATACCCTCTGTGCAGTGTATTTCTGGCACAATAGAAGTACATGCTGAACTGTCTCTAGACTGCCACAGTCACATAGTCTGTCGGGATATTTTCCAATAATAATAACTTGTTCAACTCAGAATGTCCCAGCCTCAGCCTTGATGTTTCTCTGTTCCTCTGACAATAGACTTATTTTATTTCACACCACTGTTTGAATAGAGTAATATGTCCTTCCTCTTTTTCTGTATTCCATTGATCTTGCCATCCATTCTCAATGGCCTTTCTTATTTTACTTTCTTATATTCTGCCATACCAAAGAGCACATTCAAATCAGGTAGTTCTTTCTCAAGAGTCTTTCTCTGCTCTTTCATTACCCTCAATTCCTGAGTGAACCAAATTGGCTGTACTGAACAACCCAGCTTGCCTAACCTAGACAGACTCGATAAAACCTAATTCATCAAATCTGGCCTGAATTCTGATGCTCCATTTTTAAGCCAACAAGCCTGCTGCAGTCTGAACAAATTGCAACCATGCTTGGAATTCTAAGTGTCCAGCTTATCACCAGTAATTCAGTAGAGAAAATGTATTATCCTTCTGAAACACACATGCCTTGTTGGATCTTAAAGTGCTCTGCATATATACACCAAAATCTGCTTTGCAACTCTGTGGATCCTTGAAATATCTGTAAAGATCTTCAAGGGATCTCTATCTCTATAAGTATGATAAAGAAGGTCCTCAACAATGATATTTCTCACTCTAGTGTCATTTTCTTGAGGCTTCTCTCACCATGATAAATCTCAGGATCAGGGGATATTAGGCCAGCATTTATGTCCACTGACATGTTTCACCAATGCCTAGCCTCTCAGCCCAAACTATAATAATAATAATAATAATAATAATAATAATAATAATAATAATAATAATAATATAATAATAATAATAATAATAATAATAATAATAATAATAATAATAATGTTAGGATAACTTTGCATTGTTTTGGCTTGTTTAGTTCAACATTGTTGAAAGTTATTGTTGAAATCTCTAACGTGGGATCTTTTTGAATGTATTCAGCGAATACATAGTTTTTTATGTTATTGTTATTGAAATGGTAGGAACTCACGACGCCGTTTGGTGGTTGTTGTTACATGTAAAACTGCCCCCCATCATGGGAGGAGTAGTTCACAATTGGTAGCTAGCTAGCTAAGTTTTAATCTCTCGTTATCTAACTAAAGCTAGGATGTAAATACAGTTTCGGATACCTGTTAGTTTAACCCAAACAAACTGTATCTGTGTTCTTAAATTAAAACCCTCGAAGGTTTTTAAACCCTTTCTTATATATGCTTGCTAACGCTAACGTTAGCAGCAATTTGCTGGACTGTGGCAGACTGTTGCCCTGGCTTTGTTTTTTGGGAGGAGAAGCAGCAATTTAGCATAGCTTTTGCTAGCCACGGCCAAATAAGCTAGCCCGCCATCGTTATTTCTTATGACACCGACACGTTATTTTGCCAAAAATGTCAACTCCGTCAGTGGATAAAGAACTACAGGAACGGTTGCGCGAGGCGTCTGCTATCGGAGACATCGATGAAGTACGGACTTTAGTGGAGAGTGGTGTTAATGTAAACTCCCAAAATGAAATCAATGGCTGGTATGTTTTTTCCTAGATCAATTTTCATGTTTTGCAGCTACTAATAACGTTTGTGATAAATAGTCGTTAAAACAAATTAGCAGATTCAAACTTATCAGAACAATTAGCTACTTGGGTAGTTATGGGAACGCATGGTGCTAACTCGCTAGCCAGCGAACTAGACAATTATATTTTGTGAAACTGAATCGCGTCCTACACATTGCGTTTCGGTTACCTAGCTATCAGTTCTGTGTACGTGTCCGTCAAGTTGATCGAACAAAAATGGGTAAACTGGTGGTTTGTTAGTTAAGTTAGCCTGTCAACCGTTGCGGGCCTCGTTAAGACGCATTTTTACATTTGCTATCGTTTTACTTGCTACTATAACGTTAGTCTGTATTAGGATTTGGCATGAACCAAACTATACACTACATGCGTATCCAATGCTTGCATAGGAAAAAGCAGCGGAACGGTACTTGGGTCTATTATCTTTATAACATGTAGTTAGCTGTGATATTGATTTTTAGTCGTTAGATATTATTAGTCTCTTACGATTCGGTCGTTTTGTTGTAATGTTAACATCACCCGCTCATTTGACAGGTCGATACATACAACAGATTTGCATACATTTGAATTGCTTATTATGTTTGATGTTGAAAAATGACATGATGCTATGTCGTTAAATGAAAACGTGGAATCTCTTTGGTGTTAAGAGTAATGATCAACATTGCTGGGGTCTCAACTGAAAATAAACAAATAAAAACAACCTAAGCAACCCTATCAGCGTGTCCTCACTCAAAGGTGGTGTTGAGTGAAAGTACAAGAGTACTTATTGAAATATTGCACTTTGAGCCAGTTTGAAATATTGAAAGGTACAATCGGTAAGATTTTTGTGTTAAAACATTGTTACAAGACCATGTTAAATCCCTTCCTATCATTGAAAAAGGCTCACTGACATGTTGACTCACCCTATGCCTGTGTTTATAGTCCTTAAATTTGGGTTTCAAAATGTACAGTTGACGGCCCGACACTCTGTACCAAAACATGTATAACTGTACAATAATTCAAGCTCATTGGTTGAAAATTGGTTCTAATGGCCACAGCCAATGGCGTTTCAACATCAGCGTGTTTACAGAGAAGGGGGTCGGATAAACAGTGTGGTGGTTTGAAGGTGTTTGTTGCTGCTATTCCTCTCTTGACTGTTAGAAGTCTGAAATTACCGATTGTACCTTTGAGGTTTGAATTGTGACTTTTCCAGGACGTGTCTGCATTGGGCGTGCAAGCGGAACCAAAGGCATATTGTTGCCTATCTTCTCAACTCTGGCGCAGACAAAGAAATTCTAACTTCAAAAGATGAGTTAGCGGCCCAGCTAACTTCAAAACCCGATATCAGATCGCTGCTCGGAGGTCAGTGCGTCTCCCATGTCCTCTCGTTTAATTGCTCATACTAACCTCATACACAGGGATCAATAAAGGCTAACAACACACTAGCACTTAGGTCTTGTAAGTTTTATCACCACTCCTGTGGACAAACTTTGTTTTCTGTATTGTCGCGTTCACGTGCACACACTACATTCTAAAGCTCCATTTTGTCCTCCCTGCTAATGGAGTGTATTAGCCACACGTGCCCCTCAAGAGCCTCAGTGATGAGTTGTTCTGGTCTTTCCGGAATAGTCGGTGTGCTGTTGTCCTGAGGTTGTTTTCTCTTCACAGTCGAGGAGGATGAAGTTCCTGAGCTGAAGGAGCCAGATTTGCCGATTGTGGCGAGCTACCTCTCCGGCACGCCTTTCGTGTACAGCAAGCCCGACTCGGACGGCCTGGCCCTGGAGCCCTGCGTCACGCACAACGGCGTGGTGGATAACGGCCACAACTGCCACGGCAACCGCTCCCCCTCGCCTGCACCCTCACCGCCCCGCCCACAGGAGCCCAGCCTGCTCGCCGACACGCGCTCACAGAGAGAGGGCGGCCGCGCGCCCGTCGTCGAGCAGAACGGCCTGTCGCCCAGCGCTCACTGTGCCATGAACGGGACCCTCTCCCTGGAGCTCTCCGAGTCGCGACCCCAGGTCACCAACACCGCTGTCGCTAGGCAACAGCCCATTCCCCAGCAGTTTAACTGCGCTCAGGCCGGGGGGTCAGTGCCGGCGTTCCAGCCCTTCTTCTTTACAAGCACCTTCCCGGTCAACGTGCAAGGTGAGCGCGTGGTGCCCGTCAGAAGGACCCGTTCAAGTTCCATCGCAACTACTTTTGTCGAAACTTTTCGAAACTTTTCATGTGGACATCGTCAGAAAATTACCTGATTTTAATTTTATTTAGCCTTTCCACTTGTAATCTTGGAATTCTCAAGTTTATTTGCTCTCACTGCTGCAAAGTATGCTGGTGCGGTTTTTCACAAAATCAACAGCTAACGGCAATAGACGACACTACCTCGCGTTTGTAAATTTGTTCGTAATGCAGTAAGCCGTGTACGTTGACCCGTTGAAAATCACAATCTATTGTAGATCTTTAAATAAGGACAAAATCTGCGAACTGGCCGCTTCATTCATTTCCTATGGAAATTTCCCCCTTCCTGGTGTTGGGCATGGAGAGTGAATAACGTTTTTCTGGAGGTGCCCTCTATTGCCGACTGGATCAATTATGCGTCTCCCTGTGGGCTTGCCTGCCTCAGCACTGTCTCTGTACAGACTGCATATCTTTTTCCAGATCCCAGACCGGTGGAAGTGTAATGTAGATCTAATCGGTGAAACTGTAGACGACTTATACTGGCTTTATAAAAAGCAAATGGCCTAAGGCTAAGATTGAGGTTAAGATTTTGGGTCATTTTTGAATTCCGTTTAAAAACTAACATGGTGACCTCTGGTGAAAATTGTTTTGTAAAACTTGTCATTAATGTTAAATTTATGGTTCGCCGGTTTAATTTGTTTAGACAGACGTATTCTAACTGTCTGAACAGTACAGAAAGAAATTAAGAGTCCTTAAGGATTCAGCCTTGTGTTTTCTCTCTTAGAGTTGGTTTTGAAGGTCAGGATCCAGAACCCAAACGCGCGGGAAAACGACTTCATCGAGGTGGAGCTGGACCGCCGGGAGCTGACGTACCGCGCTCTGCTCAGGGTGTGCTGTCGCGAGCTGGACATCAGCGCCGACCACGTGGAGAAGATCCGCAAGCTTCCCAACACCATGCTGAGAAAGGCAAGGCCTCATCGCCATCGCTATCCTGGCCACAGCCACAATATCCAGGCCCTCCCCACCCACAGTCCTCACCCTGCCCCGCCCACAGCTCTCGTCACGGTCTTGCCCCAGCCACAACATTAGCTGGTCTGAAATCACATACTATCTTACTGTTTATGATGTTAAAATAGTATTACTGTGTTCAAAACCATAGCTGCATAAAATATTGTGCTAAGACTAACCAGATGTCACACTATATTCAGTGAAATATCATGGTTTGCAAACACTGGACACTATGCATGCAGCTTGATCATGACTCAGTGCAAACCAGGTGGGTGTTCAAACCAAAGCGGTGAAAGAGTTGAACAATTTAAATGCAAGTATTACCTTTAACTACGCTTAGTGGAACATAGTTAAAATAAATGGATATATTTCTGTTTTAAATCTTTTTATGTTTGCCTTACACAAAGTCTCATTGCGCTTTGACGAAGGCAACTTTTCTTTCTGCTTGAAGTGGCAGCGTTCCATGATGAATAGTAATGAATAGTAAAAATCCATCTTTCTTTTTACTAAATTATTTAAATGTGCTTTCGCTCTAAGCGTGTAAACTGTGCTTGAAGCCGTTGTGTGTGATTACTTTATCAACCGTATTTGATACACGTTCATGATGGCATTTTTGTAGGTGGTAGTGTCGGGTGGTGTATTGGTTTTTACAGTGTTTGCATTAGCATGGTGTGAGTGACGGCTGCCCCTTCCTCTGTGTGCTCCAGGATAAAGACGTGGCGCGGCTGCAGGACTTCCAGGAGCTGGAGGTGGTGCTGGAGAAAGCGGAGGGCCTGTCGCTGCTCTCCGCCGGGGGGCAGGGGAGCCTGACGGACCGGCCGTGCTACAACATGAAGGCCTCCCGGCTCACCTACTAACTGCACAGCCACAGCCCTTTACCTCCGACATGTGTCCTAGTAATACTCCCTTTGCTTTTAATTTAACACATTCCTTGCCTCTTACTTTCCTCCATGTATTTCCTGTCATTCTGCGAGCATCTGCTCCTGTAAGTGGTCGTGATCCGCTACAGTGCGCATCTCCACCGCCCTCGGGGGTGCGTCTCCTGACTCGAATGAGGCTTTTTGTGGACGGCATCTCCCCCTGGCTCGTCTGGGTGTGTGGAAAAGGGCGACGGTGGGACAGTTTGCCTTTCCCTCGGTGGAAGAGGTGGCAGTGTGCGCCCCCCCCCGCTCTGATTACATATGAAGCCTAATATTTACAGCACAAACCAACGCTATCCCCCACACCGCCAGAATGGTGTGGAGTAGTCTCTCCTGTGGAAGTGCTGCCATGGAAATGTGTTCATTGCGAAACGTCGGCATTCATTTTGCTCTCAAATTAGTGCCAGGGCCTGCCACATTTACAAAAACACGAGTTTGAGATCAATCACTGTTGCTTTTGGACCGTAAAAGAGGGCATTGACTATGTCTGCTGGACCCGCTAAAGCACTGGAAATGCGATACGATGCAGGAAGCAACCAGCCCGTTTCTCTGTGCGCACCTCTGATCGGACCAAGATCATCTTGCGGTGCCGCCCGGGTGTTAGGCCCACCTCGTACCCTGCGCCTACAGGCAGGTCCGAGTGGTGGAGGTCCCCATGGTGGAGGTCCCCGTGGTGGAGGTCCCCGTGGTGGAGGTCGCAGTGGTGGAGGTCGCAGTGGTGGAGGTCCCAGTGATGGAGGTCCCAGTGGTGGAGGTCCCAGTGGTGGAGGTCCCTGTGGTGGAGGTCCCAGTGGGATACGACGGGCCCATGGTGCAGCACCCATCCTGGAGCCTTACAGGAGGCCTCTGGCTTGGTTCCTTTGTTTAAGATCTGAGAGTGCTGATTGTCTGAGTTTGCACTAATTTACTTTCCTTTAATTACTGTGATGGTATGAACATAGGGTAAATATACATACATGTAATGCCAGCAAAATGTGTCCTTCAAAATAGAATATTCCAAACAATGTTGTTTTATTATGTCTAGAATTTCTAATTATTACTGTGTTATGTTTAACAAATGTTAATAACCATGTGATTTCTCAACAAGAGTGAACGCTTTGAAGTGTGATTAGATGGGATATTTGGTGCACCTCAACCAAAATTAGTTTTCTATGGAAAAGCCTGGGGTTTCAGGTTATGCTATGACTACAGTTTACAGTTTTGGAGGAAATGGCAGGTTGTCGTTTTTTAGTTGCGGTTTTGTATAGCAACACAAAGACTGACTCTTTAGAGTAAATTCAACATTAAAGCATTACGTTTTCAATCATTCTTGTTGGGCCCCCCTGGTTAAATAAGCTAGCTTTCTGAAGTTATTTTATTATTTAATTTTCAGTAGTTGATTTTATTAAGTGGTGGCTGTGTGCTTTGTCCTTAGCTCCTACATCCACAGCATGTGCTGTCCTACAAGGATACAGAAAGATGTCACAAACAAAAAAAGAATGAAGTATTGACAAATAAAACTGTATTTGCCTTTATCATGCTACATGAAGTATGTGTACATCTGGGTTGAATATGCACAGTTATGATAATAAAGGTAAACCACAAACTGAATTGTGCTGCTTTTGGTTTTATTTGAGTATTGTGGTGTAAAGTTCTTTCTATGTACAGGGATTGTAGTTTAGACGGTCCGCTTTTTTCATGAAATCCGGTCCTGGTTTTCCCCAAAAAATCCGATACACTTTTTTCACAAAATCCGGTCCTGGTTTTCTCTTAAAAATCCGATCCACTTTTTTTCCACAAAATCCGGTCCTGGTTTTCTCTTAAATCCGATCCACTTTTTTTCACAAAATCCGGTCCTGGTTTTCCCCAAAAAATGCAATCCACTTTTTTCACAAAATCTGGTCCTGGTTTTCTCTTAAAAATCTGATCCACTTTTTTTCACAAAATCCGGTCCTGGTTTTCCCCAAAAAATCCGATCCACTTTTTTCACAAAATCCGGTCCTGGTTTTCTCTTAAAAATCCGATCCACTTTTTTTTCCACAAAATCCGGTCCTGGTTTTCCCCAAAAAATCCAATCCACTTTTTTCACAAAATCCGGTCCTGGTTTTCCCCAAAAAATCCAAGCCACTTTTTTCACAAAATCCGGTCCTGGTTTTCCCCAAAAAATCCGATCCACTTTTTTCACAAAATCCGGTCCTGGTTTTCCCCAAAAAATCCGATCCACTTTTTTCACAAATTCCGCTCCTGGTTTTCTCTTATATCCATTCCACTTTTTTCACAAAATCCGGTCCTGGTTTTCCCCAAAAAATCCAATCCACTTTTTTCACAAAATCCGCTCCTGGTTTTCTCTTATATCCATTCCACTTTTTTCACAAAATCCGGTCCTGGTTTTCCCCAAAAAATCCGATCCACTTTTTTCACAAAATCCGCTCCTGATTTTCTCTTAAAAATCCAATCCACTTTTTTTCACAAAATCCGGTCCTGGTTTTCCCCAAAAAATCCGATCCACTTTTTTCACAAAATCCGGTCCTGGTTTTCCCCAAAAAATCCAATCCACTTTTTTCACAAAATCCGGTCCTGGTTTTCTCTTAAAAATCCGATCCACTTTTTTCACAAAATCTGGTCCTGGTTTTCTCTTAAAAATCTGATCCACTTTTTTTCACCAAAAAATCCGATCCACTTTCTTTTCTAAATCCGGTCCTGGTTTTCCCCAAAAAATCCAATCCACTTTTTTCACAAAATCCGGTCCTGGTTTTCCCCAAAAAATCCAATCCACTTTTTTCACAAAATCCGCTCCTGGTTTTCACCAAAAAATCCAATCCACTTTTTTCACAAAATCCGCTACTGGTTTTCCCCAAAAAATCCAATCCACTTTTTTCACAAAATCCGGTCCTGGTTTTCCCCAAAAAATCCAATCCACTTTTTTCACAAAATCCGCTCCTGGTTTTATCTTAAAAATCCGATCCACTTTTTTCACAAAATCCGGTCCTGGTTTTCCCCAAAAAATCCAATCCACTTTTTTCACTAAATCTGGTCCTGGTTTTCTCTTAAGAATCCGGTCCTGGTTTTCCACAAAAAATCCAATCCACTTTTTTCACAAAATCCGCTCCTGGTTTTATCTTAAAAATCCGATCCACTTTTTTCACAAAATCCGCTCCTGGTTTTCCCCAAAAAATCCAATCCACTTTTTTCACAAAATCCGGTCCTGGTTTTCTCTTAAAAATCCGATCCACTTTTCCACAAAATCCGGTCCTGGTTTTCCACAAAAAATCCAATCCACTTTTTTCACAAAATCCGGTCCTGGTTTTATCTTAAAAATCCGATCCACTTTTTTCACAAAATCCGGTCCTGGTTTTCCCCAAAAAATCCAATCCACTTTTTTCACAAAATCCGCTCCTGGTTTTCTCTTAAAAATCCGATCCACTTTTCCACAAAATCCGGTCCTGGTTTTCCCCAAAAAATCCATCCATCCATCCATCCATCCATCATCACCCGCTTATCCGGAGTCGGGTCGCGGGGGCAGTAGGCAAAGCCGGGTATTCCAGGCGTCCCTCTCCCCAGCAACGCATTCTCGCTCCTCCTGGGGGATCCCGAGGCGTTCCCTGGCCAGGAGAGATATATAATCTCTCCAGCGGGCTCTGGGTCTCCCTCGGGGTCTCCGCCCAGTTGGACGAGCCCGGAAAACCTCCTGATCAGATGCCCGAACCACCTCAATTGGCTCCTTTCGAAGCGAAGGAGCAGCGGCTCTACTCCGAGCTCCCTCCGGATGTCCGAGCTCCTCACCCTATCTCTAAGGCTGAGCCCGGCCACCCTACAGAGGAAGCTCATTTCGGCCGCTTGTATACGCGATCTCGTTCTTTCGGTCACTACCCAAAGCTTGTGACCATAGGTGAGGGTTGGGACGTAGATCGACCAGTAAATCGAGAGCTTCGCCTTCCGGCTCAGCTCCTTCTTCACCACAACGGTCCGGTGCAACGCCCGCATTACTGCTGACGCTGCACTGATCCGCCTGTCGATCTCACGCTCCCTTCTACCCTCACTCGTGAACAAGACCCCGAGATACTTGAACTCCTTCACTTGGGGCAAAGACCCGTTCCCAACCCGGAGGGAGCAATCCACCGTTTTCCGGCAGAGAACCATGGCCTCGGACTTGGAGGTGCTGACTCTCATCCCGGCCGCTTCACACTCGGCTGCAAACCGCTCCAGTGCGTGCTGAAGGTCACGGTCCGATGAAGCCAGCAGAACCACATCATCCGCAAAAAGCAGAGATGCGATTCTGAGGTCACCAAACCGGACACTCTCCTCACCTCGGCTGCACCTTGAGATCCTGTCCATAAATACCACAAACAGGACCGGTGACAAGGGGCAACACCCACCGGTCCAACACCCACCGGAAACGTGCTTGACTTTGTGCCGAGAATGCGGACACAGCTCTCACTTTGGTTATACAGGGACCTGATGGCTCGTAACAACGGCCCCGGTACCCCAT
This sequence comes from Conger conger, assembly GCF_963514075.1. Taxonomy (NCBI): domain Eukaryota; kingdom Metazoa; phylum Chordata; class Actinopteri; order Anguilliformes; family Congridae; genus Conger; species Conger conger. Next base: position 27,461,424 of record NC_083775.1, read on the forward strand.
ACTCCCGCAGTACACCCCACAGGGTTCCCCAGGGGACACGGTCGAAAGCCTTCTCCAAGTCCACAAAGCACATGTGGACTGGATGGGCAAACTCCCATGACCGCGCCAGCAACCCTGCCAAGGTAAAGAGCTGGTCCACTGTTCCACGGCCAGGACGGAAGCCACATTGCTCCTCCTGAATCCGAGGTTCGACCGTCGGTCGGAGCCTCCTTTCCAGAACCCTAGAGTAAGCTTTCCCAGGGAGGCTGAGGAGTGTGATACCCCGGTAATTGGAGCACACCCTCCGGTCCCCCTTCTTGAAAATGGGGACCACCACCCCGGTCTGCCACTCTACAGGTACTGTCCCCGATCTCCATGCGACACTGAAGAGGCGTGTCAGCCAAGACAGCCCAACAATGTCCAGAGCCTTCAGCATCTCAGGGCGAATCTCATCTACCTGACTACCTCAGCAACTTCCGCCAGGGATATAGGTGCAGATTCCCCCGAGTCTTCAGGCTCTGCCTCTTCCACAGAGGACGTGTTGTTCGGGTTCAGGAGCTCCTCAAAGTGCTCTTTCCACCGCCCGACAATATCCCCAGTCCGGGTCAGCAGTTCTCCTCCCCTGCTGAAAACAGCCTGAGACAAGCCCTGCTTTCCCTTTCTGAGTCGTCGGATGGTTTGCCAGAACTTCCTCGAGGCCAACCGAAAGTCCTTCTCCATAGCCTCCCCGAACTCCTCCCATACCCGGGTTTTTGCTTCAGCAACTGCCGAAGCTGCAGCCCTTCTGGCCACCCGGTACCTGTCTGCTGCTTCAGGGGACCCCCGGGCCAGCCAAGCCCGAAAGGCCTCCTTCTTCAGCTTGACGGCCTCCCTCACCGCTGGTGTCCACCAGCGGGTTCTTGGGTTGCCGCCCCGACAGGCACCGATGACCTTCTGGCCACAGCTCCTGCTTGCCGCCTCTGCAATGGAGGCTTTGAACATGGCCCACTCGGACTCCATGTCCCCAGCTTCCCCCGGGATGCGTGAGAAGTTCTTCCGGAGGTGGGAGTTGAAGACCTCGCAAACAGGGGCCTCCGCCAGACATTCCCAGTTCACCCTCACTACACGTTTGGGTTTACCGGGTCTGTCAGGCAGCCTCCCCGGCCACTTGATCCAACTCACCACCAGGTGGTGATCAGTTGACAGCTCTGCTCCTCTCTTCACCCGAGTGTCCAAGACATACGGCCGCAGGTCTGATGAGACCACAAAGTCGATCATAGATCTTTGGCCTAAGGTGCTCTGGTACCAAGTACACTTATGAGCTACCCTATGCTCGAACATGGTGTTTGTTATCGACAATCCATGACCAGCACAGAAGTCCAATAACAAAACACCGATCAGGCAGTTCAGATCAGGCAGGCCGTTCCTCCCAATCACCCCCCTCCAGGTTTCTCCGTCATTGCCCACGTGAGCGTTGAAGTCGCCCAGCAGAACTATGGAGTCTCCGGGTGGCACCCTTTCCAGGATGCCACCCAGTGACTCCAAGAAGGCCGGATACTCTGAACTGCCATTTGGTGCATACACGTAGTCGCAGAGAGGCGACCCTCTCGTTCCCCGGGTGGAACTCCAACACAGTGGCGCTCAGCCGGTGGCTTGTGAGTATCCCCACACCCGCCCGGCGCCTCTCACCTTGAGCAACTCCAGAAAAGAACAGAGTCCAGCCCCTCTCCAGGAGTTTGGTTCCGGAACCAGTACTGTGCGTGGAGGTGAGCCTAACTATATCTAGTTGGTACCGCTCCGCCTCCCGCACTAGCTCCGGTTCCTTCCCCACCAGAGAGGTGACGTTCCACGTCCCCAGAACCAGTCTGCGACGCCGAGGATCAGCATGCCCGGATCCCCGCCTTTGCCTACTGCCCGTTGGGCAAAGCACCCGACTCCGATGCCGACCCCTGCAGGTGGTGAGCCCACAGGGCGGCGACCCCACGTGACCAGTTCGGGCTGTGCCCGGCCGGGCCCCATGGGATAAGGCCCGGCCACCAGACGCTCGCCGACGAGCTCCCCTCCCGGGTCTGGCTCCAGCAGGGGGCCCCGGTTTCCCAAAGAATCCAATCCACTTTTTTCACAAAATCCGGTCCTGGTTTTATCTTAAAAATCCGATCCACTTTTTTTTCTAAATCCGGTCCTGGTTTTCCCCAAAAAATCCAATCCACTTTTTTCACAAAATCCGCTCCTGGTTTTCCCCAAAAAATCCAATCCACTTTATTCACAAAATCCGCTCCTGGTTTTCCCCAAAAAATCCAATCCACTTTTTTCACAAAATCCGCTCCTGGTTTTCCCCAAAAAATCCAATCCACTTTTTTCACAAAATCCGCTCCTGGTTTTCCCCAAAAAATCCAATCCACTTTTTTCACAAAATCCGCTCCTGGTTTTCTCTTAAAAATCCGATCCACTTTTTTTTTCTAAATCCGCTCCTGGTTTTCCCCAAAAAATCCGATCCACTTTTTTCACAAAATCCGCTCCTGGTTTTCTCTTAAAAATCCGATCCACTTTTTTCACAAAATCCGGTCCTGGTTTTCCCCAAAAAATCCAATCCACTTTTTTCACAAAATCCGCTCCTGGTTTTCCCCAAAAAATCCAATCCACCTTTTTAACAAAATCCGCTCCTGGTTTTCTCTTAAAAATCCGATCCACTTTTTTTCACAAAATCCGGTCCTGATTTTCCCCAAAAAATCCAATCCACTTTTTTTACAAAATCCGCTCCTGGTTTTATCTTAAAAATCCAATCCACTTTTTTCACAAAATCCGGTCCTGGTTTTCCCCAAAAAATCCAATCCACTTTTTTCACAAAATCCGGTCCTGGTTTTCCCCAAAAAGTCCAATCCACTTTTTTCACAAAATCCGCTCCTGGTTTTCTCTTAAAAATCCAATCCACTTTTTTTTTCTAAATCCGGTCCTGGTTTTCCCCAAAAAATCTAATCCACTTTTTTCACAAAATCCGGTCCTGGTTTTCTCTTAAAAATGCGATCCACTTTTTTTCACAAAATCCGGTCCTGGTTTTCCCCAAAAAATCCAATCCACTTTTTTCACAAAATCCGGTCCTGGTTTTCCCCAAAAAATCCAATCCACTTTTTTCACAAAATCCGCTCCTGGTTTTCCCCAAAAAATCCAATCCACTTTTTTCACAAAATCCGCTCCTGGTTTTCCCCAAAAAATCCAATCCACTTTTTTCACAAAATCCGGTCCTGGTTTTCTCTTAAAAATCCAATCCACTTTTTTTTTCTAAATCCGGTCCTGGTTTTCCCCAAAAAATCTAATCCACTTTTTTCACAAAATCCGGTCCTGGTTTTCTCTTAAAAATGCGATCCACTTTTTTTCACAAAATCCGGTCCTGGTTTTCCCCAAAAAATCCAATCCACTTTTTTCACAAAATCCGGTCCTGGTTTTCCCCAAAAAATCCAATCCACTTTTTTCACAAAATCCGGTCCTGGTTTTCCCCCCCCCAAAAAATCCAATCCACTTCTTTTTTTTACAAAATGAAAAATTGGACATTGCCTTTTTTTAACCATGTTTTCAAATGGAAATATCCAAATGATTTATCTTCAGGAGTGGTTTAACCATGGCAGAGTGCCTCTGGAAATATGCCTGTAAAGACGGAGTGATTAACTAAAACTAAAGATAGGTTGGCGTACATAAACAGAAAACTTTCTGTTGGTGTATACATTACATTACATTACATTATTGGCACTTGGCAGACGCTCTTATCCAGAGCGACGTACAATTGATTAGACTAAGCAGGAGACAATCCTCCCCTGGAGCAATGCAGGGTTAAGGGCCTTGCTCAAGGGCCCAACGGCTGTGCAGATCTTATTGTGGCAACACCGGGATTAGAACCACCGACCTTGCGTGTCCCAGTCATTTACCTTAACCACTACGCTACAGGCTGCCCAGGGCTACACAGAAATAGCTCACCTATAGTTTGCAATGTACCTTGCTACCTGACTGGCTGATATGGGATGTTTCACATTACACATGACACGAGAGATCATGCAATATCGCTAGCAAGATAATATGCAAATGCTTTGTTCATGGCAGACAACTGCTATATCCTTCAGATTTGGCTGAAGCAACTTCTTTAGTTACTGTAACCTAAACTCATGTTCCTGAGGGGGAGAAGACGACAGCCTTCACGCGGCCTCTCCTGTGAGTAGTGAGAAATGGTGCGAGACCAACTCATGAAACTAATGTCGCCAAAGAATCGTCGAGCTGGCGGACCAAGGTACAAGCCGAGGTCAAGACCAAGGCAGAGAACATCCTCGCCAGGACAGGCGGACACCCCCACCGTCGAAAACCAAGGTCTGTCGGTGCTCCAACTCAACGTCGAGGGCCTTACCATCGCCAAACTCGAAGTCACCAGGCATCTTGCCGATTCCAACAAAGTGGCAGCTGTTCTCCTGCAAGAGACACACTGGGTTTCTGACGACAACCTCAAACTGCCTGGGTTCTTCCTCACCGGATCCATCCACAGCAAGAAGCATGGAATGGCAACCTTTGCCCGGGAAGGATTGAGCTGGTCAGCCACCAGTCAATCTCCACCCGGCTGCAACATTGAGTGGCTGGTCACCAAAATCCAAGAAACATCTGTTGTGAATGTATACAAGCCCCCACCAACTGTGCTGACTGTATCATCACTACCATCTGTGACTCCTCCCGCCATCTATGCAGGTGACTTCAATTGCCAACATACAGATTGGGGTTACAAACACACATCACAGGATGGTGAAGCGCTGAGTGAGTGGGCTTCTAATGCTGAGGCACTGCTGCTTTTCGACCCAAAGGAGCCCCCAAGCTTCTTTTCTGCACGCTGGAACTCTCACACCAACCCAGACCTGGCCTGTGCCGTATGCCGCAGTAACGACCTGAAACCGGAGAGACGTGTCTTGGACAGGTTCCCTCGTTCACACCACCGGCCATCCATCATCAAAGTACCATCACTGGTACAGCCGGTATCTGGCAAACCGGTCAGGAGATGGAACTTCAGGAAGGCGAACTGGCGGCAGTTTATGGCGGAAACGGAAAGAAGAACTGCTGGTCTCCTGGACCCAGAAGCAGCTGATGTGGATGCTGCATACGCCGCCTACTGTGAAGTCCTCCTCAGGGCAGCAAAGCACAACATCCCACGTGGCTACAATCAGAACTACATCCCGGGCTGGGATGAGGAGTGCAGCTGCCTGCTGCGCCAACACCAGCAGGCAAGCTCCAGGGAAGAAATGGACGCAACAGCAACAACCCTATTGCAGAAGCTGGACGACACCCGAAGGGCCAGGTGGACTGAAGTAGTGGAAGCTATCGACTTCACCCACTCTAGCCGGAAGGCGTGGCAGACCATCAACCTGCTCTCAGGGAGAAAAACAACAGGTGTCCAGTGACAGCAGATGCCATTGCTTCCTAGCTCCTGAAAAATGGTCGCTTCCCTGATGCTGACAGAAACGTCACACGATTGACCTCGTGTGAGGTATCGTCTCTCTCCAAGGCAGCCAGCGTCGATGCTAACCTCTCAGGAGACTTCACAGTAGCCGAACTAAGTGCAGCAATCAACAAACTGAAGCCGGGCAAGTCATCAGGTCGAGACAATATCCACCCAGAGTTTGTCATACACCAAAGTGAAAGAACATCTTACTGGCTATGCTCGTTCTTCTCATCATGCTTCCGGAGGTCCAAGCTCCCAAAGACCTGGCGCCGTGCTTCCGTCATAGCCTTGCCAAAGCCGAACAAACCCGCCGAAGACCCGAAGTCCTACAGGCCCATCTCTCTGCTCTGTGTCCCATATAAGATCCTGGAGAGGCTGATTCACAGCCGCATCGAGCCAGTGGTGGACCCACAACTCCCACCGGAACAAGCCGGCTTCCGCCGAGGCAGGTCAACAGTGGATCAGGTAACGCTACTCACTCAGGACATCGAGGACAGCTTTCAGGATAACGAAAAAGCTGGAGTAGTATTCCTGGACCTGACAGCCGCCTATGACACCGTGTGGCACCGTGGACTACATCTGAAACTGTTGAGGACAATCCCGGACCGGCACATGGTGAGGTTCATTATGGAGATGCTATCGAACCGTAGCTTCATCCTACAGACCAGCGATGGCCAGACCAGCAGGCTCAGAATGTTGAAGAATGGTGCCCCGCAAGGCTCCGTCCTCTCACCAATGTTGTTCAACATATACATTCACGACCTGTCAGATACAACATCTACCAAGTATGGCTATGCGGACGACTTGGCCACCATGCTTCGCCGCCCAACATGGAAGGCGATGGAAGATGGCCTCAACCGAGACATGGGCATCCTGGCAGACTACCTCCAGAAGTGGCACCTTCAGCTCAGCATGGGCAAGACAGTGTCTGCAGCTTACCACCTTAACAATCGGGAAGCAAGAAGGGAACTGGACGTGCATGTTGGCAACAACCGCCTGGCGTATGCTTGGACCGGACACTGTCCTACAAGCAACACCTGGATGAAGTGAAGGCCAAGACAACAGCAAGGGTCTCGCTCATCCACCGCCTGGCGGGTTCGACTTGGGGAGCTTCCCCCCAGACCCTACGCATATCCACGCAAGCCCTGGTCTTACCCGTAGCAGAATACTGTGCCCCAGCCTGGAGCAGAAGTCCACATGTGAACAAGGTAGATACGGTCATCAACAGCGCCCTCCGTATAGTTACTGGTTGTCTGAAACCCACCCCTGTGTCCTACCTGCCAGTCCTAGCTGGAATCGCCCCAGCCAGTCTCCGACGGGATGCGGCTACCCTCACCCTGGCAAGAAAAGCCCAGAAGCACGACTGGCACATCCTACACAAAGCCACAACAACACCGGCACCACCATGCAGGCTTAAGTCTCGCCATCCCTACAACAAGGCAGCACAGGAGATGCTACAGTCTATCCCTGAGGACTTGTCCAGAGACGCCTGGCTGGCAGCATCCTGGAAACAGACGTGGGAGACGGCTGGGCCCTCCCGCATGCAACGATACATCCGGGACCCAGGAGGCGGTGTAAAAGGAGAAGAAATGCCACGCCATCTATGGACCTCACTGAACCGTCTGCGCTCTGGCGTCGGAAGCTTCAAGTCATCTCTGAAGAAGTGGGGCCTATCGGACAGTGCGGCATGTGAGTGTGGCGAGCCTGAACAGACTGCCGAGCACATAATCACCGGCTGCCCCCTATACAGCCCACCCTCAGAAGCTGGCCTTTTCGACTTAGGACCGGAGACGAGGGCGTGGCTGCATGACACTGAGTTGGCCATCTGACGATATACGAAAGAAGAAGATGTTCCAAACAGCAAGTTAGCTCACCATGTTCCAAACATAGCTAATTTCATGACAAACTAAAGAAATACTTCCAGATCAGCTTTGGTTTGTGTGTGTGTGCAAAAAGTATAATTCCTTCTGTTTTGTGGGTGACACAATCACAGAGTGAGTGTGAATGTGACTTTGTTTTATTAGCTAAAAATTTCTTCTACACTTTCATCCAGAACAACATACAGTAGGCCTATATGAATGAGATCCCAGAGTTTTTGTTTCATTTTATTTTCTATGGCACATATGAATGAGATCATAGCAATATGCACTCAACAATATATACATTAGTGTGATGAATTGATTGATTCTGCATTCATTTCAAATTGATATGCTGCTTACTGACACAGTTTGTGGGTAAGTTATGTTGAAAGACGAATACAAGATCTGTGGTCACAAGAACACATTGAATGTGTTGGAAATAAAAGCATGCTAAATAAATATATTGCCTTTAATATACAAAATTGCCAATACACTTTACAGTGTACTACTCTAAGATTATGAATTCTTTGAGAGTTTTGAATCTTAAACAATGAGCACATGTTGTTTGATGTACAGTAGACATTGTACATGGCTGTAGCATGCTGTCAGAGATCTGTGCTGATGTTAGTGTTAGGGATGATACATTTAATTTCCTGTCTTTTGAGGCTTCCAGCAAATGCAAATATTTCACTTAAAACATAGTTTATTGTGATACATTTTTATTTTAGTTTAACTATCTACTCTGTTATTTGTCCACCCTTGTTTATCTGCCATGAAAGCAGATGAAGTCTGATTGATTGATTGATTGGATTGATTTATTGTACATTCTCTACATTCACATTTCTTCAAGCACATTTCTACTAATTTCTCCATGGCTGTTAAATTACCATGATTACCTAACCATGACAATTAAATGAGATTTTCAAAATGTTATGTTTTTCATTTTTGAGTATGACTGTACAGTCCAGTACAGTATGACCATTTTGCCACTGATACACATTTATTCTCAAAAAATCTATTTGAGCACATGCATGTCATTTTTTGACTAACATTTTTTCCTACCCATCACTTCCTAGCCTGTAAGTGGTAGTGATCCGCTACAGTGCGCATCTCCACCGCCCTCGGGGGTGCGTCTCCTGACTCGAATGAGGCTTTTTGTGGACGGCATCTCCCCCTGGCTCGTCTGGGTGTGTGGAAAAGGGTGACGGTGGGACAGTTTGCCTTTCCCTCGGTGGAAGAGGTGGCAGTGTGCGCCCCCCCCCGCTCTGATTACATATGAAGCCTAATATTTACAGCACAAACCAACGCTATCCCCCACACCGCCAGAATGGTGTGGAGTAGTCTCTCCTGTGGAAGTGCTGCCATGGAAATGTGTTCATTGCGAAACGTCGGCATTCATTTTGCTCTCAAATAAGTGCCGGGCCTGCCACATTTACAAAAACACGAGTTTGAGATCAATCACTGTTGCTTTTGGACCGTAAAAGAGGGCATTGACTATGTCTGCAGGACATAAAGTGTTATGAAATACTGTATCTTACGGTCGACCAGAAGGCAAAAATAGGATATGGCAACTATCATGTTATTAGACCGAAAAAGGCGTTGGAAATGACACATGCATATCTTTTAGTGATTTAAAAATGTTAAATCACCATTTATCAAACAACCTGCAACCCAGTGTAGCATGTATGGGAGGGTGTTCAAAGACATTTGTTTTTTGTGAGTTTTGTTGTCATGTGCCATAAAAAATAAAATGAAACAAAAACTAGCCATTAGACTTTGTTTTAGCATTGTGCCTGTTAGGGTGCACTGAGGGTGGAAGACACGAAGGACGAGGGACGAGGGACTGCGATGATTTGGTGCTGAAGGTGTATTTTATTAACAGTGATGAACAAAAATAATAATAATAAACTAAGAAGGAAGATTTTAGAACAAACAAAAGAAAATGGTTATGAAAATGGTTATGAAAATGGCGTGTACTTTGGCTTTGCCTCAAAAAGTAGGCCCATTACACAGCACACCCACCCATGTCTCAAACAAAAAAGACATGGAGCATATAGCTCTCTCCTGGAGCTATAAATGGGCATAGCCCCTCCCACCTGGCACCTTCCATGCATAAAAAAATAAATATAATCAATTAACAAAATAAAACAAAAAATGATCAAACAGAACATAACACACAAGGCCATTACAAGAATAACAAACAGCTAAACACACAAGAATAACAAGGGGGTACTAAACAGAAATTAAAACAATCATTCAAATTTCCCCCTTGTCTAAATTAAACAGGTGGTAGTTCCCACTAATCACCTTTTATAAATATCACCTGGTTCCCTTCACTTCCTGTTTGGTTGTGAGACCAGGATTGAACAGACCCAGGTAAACCCTTTGTTTAATGTGGTAAAACATTTTTAAAAGCACCCGCTGTGCGTTGTTTACTCCCGCTCAGTTTAAAATGTAAAGCGTGTTGTGTTGCGGTGTTTGTGTTGTCTGTAACAGTGTTAGTCTCGTCGCGGCGCTAGTCCGTGTAAAAGCAGGGTTTTTTTTAGTTTTTAGTTTTTTCTTTCCGAATCAATTCATAATACGAATGTGCCTTATGAACTCGCTAAAGCAAAAACAAAAACTCATAAGCTGGGTATAGATAAACCAAGTCAGTCTTGTGCTAAATTCCTTTATTTCCATGATCCTCCTGCCATTATTCTGTGCAAAAAAGCCCTCCACACTTATAAAAGTCATATGTACATTTAGAAAACAGCGATATACACAATACAATGAACATTTACATACATTCCCTTATCTATATAAATATATAATATTGGCACATCAAGGTCAAGAGATTGTTCGAAAGCTGTTTGCGCAACAGTCCTATTCTTTCATGAATTTATATTCAATATTAACCAGTTATAGGCACACGTGAATATTCAAGGAGCTCAACAGACTGCAGCATAATCCGGGAGAGAGAAATCCTCCTTTTTATATAAAAATAATATCAGGGTGCCAGCCCTTCATTCCTGTAGCATGCTTAATTGTGTTTCACTATGAAGCGCACACACACTGAAAGCGAATGTTAAAACAAATGCATGTAACCCCACTCACACGGTCATCAAAAAAAAAACTAAAAAAACCAGCTTCTAGCACACTCTGCACAGGGCTGAGTGTTTTAACAATACTACGCTCAGTGTACTTTATTAGGTACACCTGTACCAGCTTGTTAATGCAAATATTTAAACCAGTCAATCATGTGGCAGCAACTAAATGCATAGAAGCATGCAGACGTGATCAAGAGGTTCAACTGTTTTTCAGACCAAATGTGATCTTAGTGACTTTGATCGTGGAATGTTTGTTGCTACCTGACAGGGTGGTTTAAGTATCTCGGAAATTGCTGATCTCCTGGGATTTTCACGCACAACAGTCTCTAGGGTTTGCAGAGAATGGTGAGAAAAACAAAAATCATCCAGTGAGCAGCAGTTCTGCGAGCAAAAATGCATTGTTAATGAGAGAGGTCAGAGAAGGGCCAGACTTGTCAAAGCTAACTGGAAGGTGACAGTAATGCAAATAACCAGGCATTATAAGAGTGGTATGCAGAAGAGCATCTCTGTCAAACCTCTAAGTGGATAAGCTACAGCAGCAGAACACCAATAAGTCTAAAAACTAAGTCTAATAAATACCTAATAAAGTGCTCACTGAGTGTATGTTGATCAATGAATAATGGGAGGCTATATGGTATAGTTTGATTCTTCACCTTGTGCAATTATAACACCCCCCCCCCCCCCCCTTGCCGCCCCAAAAAACAAGAAAAGGATAAGATTGGCAAAAAGAGGACTGATCACAGTAAGGCCAGCTAAGAGCAGGTACAAAAACTTTGAACCCAGATACATCTGCTGGAAATAATGCATATTACATCCTGGATCCCACAGTTTCAATTGCTCAGCAAATTCAGTCATATAAATACAGTTTTCAATAGCAATGCACACAACACATTCTTCCTTTGGTCATGCGATTAAAGGCGGAGAAGATTATAAAGCTGAACAGCTGCGATGGACACAGTTCATTCAGGCCTCATGCCCATTCCAGCCCTGAGAATAGAAAGCCCAGTGAAATGAAAGGGGACTGGAACAAATCCCATCCCGGAAACAGGATCTCATTTTCCTTTCCGCTCATCCTCCCCCAGAAAGTAGGGGTTTGCGTGGCCTTCCATCAGGTAGGAGTATCTGGATGGGTTTTTGTCCTTGAAGGTCCTCAGGTCACCCTTAGAGACGTCATAAGACCCCATCTGAAAAGACACAGGGGCACATTTGCACATGCGTGTACATGCAGGGTTTGAATCGCACAAACCGGTCACGTGACAAAATGTGAACGGGAGGCTGCTGTTGTGTTATGGTATTCAGGAGTATACTGAACATCTTGTTGAAGTATACGGAAACATCTTTTCTGCCTCAGTCAAAAGCATTGAGCATTCATTTAATTTGCTGAAGACCCGACAGGAGCTGAAGAGGGCTGCAGTACAGGCCTGGCAGAGCATCGCCAGGGAAGATACCCAGCGTCTGGTGATGTCTATGGGCCACACCCAATGTTGAATACGATGACTTTATTTCAGTTTGTGTTAATTTGTCCAATTACTATTGATCCCCTAAAAAAGGGGGCAGGGAAATGTATAAAAATGGCTGCAATTCCTATATGGTTCACCCAATATGAAACCCCTGAAATGAAAGCTGAAAATCTGCACACAGTGATGGTTTTATATCAGCAGTTTGTTTGCTGTAGCATAGACTGAAAGCAACAAAAAATGTATCACGGGCAAAAAGGTTGACAAACATATATAAATTACGTCAAAATGCAGCACTGCTAAATATCGTGATTCAGCCACCTAGTTAGTCTAAAGCCCTGGCCCCTGGCAAAGTGGTGAAGGGGAAAGCCGTGCAGGAAGAGGAGAGAGCAGGGAAACGGAGGAGGGAGAAGAGGGCGCGTTCCTCACCATGCCGTTGCCGTGGCTCCTCCTCCTGTTCTCGGTCATCTCAATCTGGCTGGGGTCCCACTGCAGGTGGGCTCTGGGGATGGGGATGATGTCCTTGTTGGACCAGCTGCTCCGGTTGTCCTCCGTAGGGTAGGGGCTGGTGTAGTTGGGCTTCTCCTGCGTCCTGCTGTAAACAGAAACACCCCCCCATGTCACAGCCAGGCCAGAAGCTTCTTTCTGAGAGCACGGCTGAAGCTTTCTCGCATGCCCCAGGCGGTTCCAGGAGTAATGAGCGACAACCAAGCGGCCGGAACCACTGGCCCGGGTCATGTTGCGAGACGGTGCTCACTAGCGCCACTGCTGTTAGCTCCAGTATAGGCATTTCTGACCTGTTTTCAAAGTAAATCGGTGCACGTCTCCCTGCATGTGCTGAATCAGGTACTGTGTTATGAATCACATTACATCGCTCGATCTTACCTCTATTTACGCGCTTATTGTGTAGTCTCTGGCTCCAAATTGTACAACATGGCGCCCCTGGTAAACTACAGTTCTGAGGCTTTAAACAATTGAATCCATAAATAATCAGTGGGTGACATTTCAGCAAATTTTAAAGCAAGATGCTTTGTATTTTGTGTATGTTTTACTGGTTATAAATTATAGAAAAAGAAAAGCCTTGTGCAAAAGTTTGGGAACCCTTTTGTATTTACTCTTTGTTACTTTATAAAAGATGATTACTAAGGCCCAGACCCAGGTGATTTATTCATTACAGCTTCAATGAGTCAGGTGAGTAGAATTCCAGGGCCAAACTTTTTATTTAGAATGCCTTCTGAAGTATCCAACTGCAGTGGCTGTTCTGTCTGGTGCTAACAACCATGGGTTCCCCTAAATAAGATTCAGAAGGATTTCAGAATTTAGATGGTTCATTTCCACCGACAAGGAGGAGGCTACAATGGAAAATGGAAGATAATGGAAATTCTGAAGGCAAGGCAAGATCAAGGCAAGATCTGGAAGACCAAGAAAGATTTCAGACAGAATGGCCTGAGACCTGGTGAGAAATGCTCAGAAGAACCCACACATCACTGCAAAAGAGCTGCAGAAAAGAGTAGCAAACATAGGGGCGACATGGCTCAGGCAGTAAGAGCAGTCGTCTGGCAGTTGGAGGGTTGGCGGTTCGATCCCCTGCCCGGGCTGTGTCGAAGTGTCCCTGAGCAAGACACCTAACCCCCAAATGCTCCTGACAAGCTGGTCAGCGCCTTGCATGGCAGCCAATCGCCGTCGGTGTGTGAGTGTGTGTATGAATGGGTGAATGAGAAGCATCAATTGTACAGCGCTTTGGATAAAGGCGCTATATAAATGCCAACCATTTACAATTTTACCATTTAGGTCCAGCTGTTCACCAAACTACTCCATCCTTGTTGTGTTTACTAAGTACTTCCCCGAGAGCAGGGATTTCATTAATTCTCCGAAATTCTGTTCTGTTCTGCTCGTAATGCAAAGCTCAACAGGACCAGGGATTTTGGTCTTGGATTACAGGAAGACACATGCACAGCACAATGTAGCACACTGGTTAGCAGTACACAGACATATAAAACACATATAAAAACACAGACTCTATAAAAAAAGAAAATATTCAGTAACCTACTGTAACCAATTTTAATTAGTCCACATTTTGTGGACCAATAGTGCATATATAATGTGAATTCAGTCGAGTTATCATAATTCACAAGTTATTTTTTCTGTCTAGTTCCTTTGGCCACTTGATTAGAATTTATGTTCCAGTCAATTAATTGAATATAGACCATTATGAACCGTAATTTCATATTGTCACTACTGGAATGAGCTGATCATAAGGATTTATAGAAGCAAGCAGGAGAACAGTAGTATAGCTTCATAAATCATTTCAAGGTGATGAAATGGAAATTGGGAAGGGAAAATACTAGAATTTGAATATGATTTTTTAAAAGAATTATTTTTTTTCACAATTTCGGTTGAATTAATCTGGGAGCTTCAACACCTTCATTAAATATCAATATATCAATACAAATATTCCTGGTAAACTAGCGAACTGTCGGCCTGGTTTTAAACCCAATCCACAATTTAGTTGACTATTGGTGCAAATCAGATGAGTGTTTTGCTTTTTGATGCACTCATTACTGTTGACTTGAAACCGATCTAGCCAATCCAGATGGGTTGTTGGAAGTTTGCCTACACCATCTTGATTTAGTTGGCTAATGGTAGCTATAAAAGGACTCTTTGCTTGCAGACAATACTGTAAACCAGTCACACTACCCTTAAAATGAAAAGAAGTGTTTACAATGCACACAGTACACTTTTTATTTTATGATCATTTTATGGTTTACGGTTTCTCTGCATCTAACAAAAGTCCATGTTAATGCAACAGATTGAACAATCCAGATTTTAATGATTTGCCTTACTTCCTTTTTCACTAATAACAGCAACTGCATTGTGTATATAAAGGATAATTACGCTCTAGATCACGTTTATTTACCAGTAAATGTGTTTGCTCATGTACATTATAGTGAAATATTTGAATCCATGCCACTATTTAAAAATTTCAGATTTTTTTTTTTTTTTTTGGAAAAGGGCAAGGTGTGTTGAAACTTTTGACTTACACTGTATATGTTTGAAAAATGAATCATAAAAAGTACACTACTTTGGCAATAATACGGTGGCAATAATTCTGGAGCCCACTGTGTGTGTGTGTGTGTGTGTGTGTGCATATATATATCCAAAAATCCCTGAATAATGATGTTTTGGCCACTGTCAATCTAAAGTAAATAGTTAAAAAAAAAATTAGATAGTTTTTTTAAACTACAGTATATACATAGTACATATATACATATATACAGTGGTGTGAAAAAGGGATTGCCCCCCTCCTGAGTTCTTATTTTTTTGCATGTTTGTCACACTTAAATGTTTCAGATCAAACAAATTTAAATATTAGTCAAAGACAACACAAGTAAACACAAAATGCAGTTTTTAAATGAAGGTTTTTATTATTAAGGGAGAAAAAAAATCTACATGGCCCTGGGTGAAAAAGTGATTGCCCCCTAAACCTAATAACTGGTTGGGCCACCCTTAGCAGCAACAACTGCAATCAAGCGTTTGCGATGACTTGCAGTGAGTCTCTTACAGCGCTGTGGAGGAATTTTGGCCCACTCATCTTTGCAGAATTCTTGTAATTCAGCCACATTGGAGGGTTTTCGAGCATGAACCGCCTTTTTAAGGTCATGCCAACAGCATCTCAATAGGATTCAGGTCAGGACTTTGACTAGGCCACTCCAAAGTCTTCATTTTGTTTTTCTTCAGCCATTCAGAGGTGGACTTGCTGGTGTGTTTTGGATCATTGTCCTGCTGCAGAACCCAAGTTCGTTTCAGGTCACGAACAGATGGCCGGACATTCTCCTTCAGGATTTTTTGGTAGACAGCAGAATTCATGGTTCCATTTATCACAGCAAGTCTTCCAGGTCCTGAAGCAGCAAAACAGCCCCAGACCATCACACTACCACCACCATATTTTACTGTTGGTATGATGTTCTTTTTCTGAAATGCGGTGTTACTTTTATGCCAGATGTAATGGGACACACAACTTCCAAAAAGTTCAACTTTTGTCTCGTCAGACCACAGAGTATTTTCCAAAAAGTCTTGGGGATCATCAAGATGTTTTCTGGCAAAATTGAGACGAGCCTTAATGTTCTTTTTGTTCAGCAGTGGTTTTTGTCTTGGAACTCTGCCATGCAGGCCATTTTTGCCCAGTCTCTTTCTTATGGTGGAGTCATGAACACTGACCTTATCTGAGGCAAGTGAGGCCTGCAGTTCTTTGGATGTTGTTGTGGGGTCTTTTGTGACCTCTTGGATGAGTCGTCGCTGAGCTCTTGGGGTAATTTTGGTCGGCCGGCCACTCCTGGGAAGGTTCACCGCTGTTCCATATTTTCGCCATTTGTGGATAATGGCTCTCACTGAGGTTCGCTGGAGACCCAAAGCTTTAGAAATGGCTTCATAACCTTTTCCAGACTGATAGATCTAAATTACTTTCTTTCTCATTTGTTCCTGAATTTCTTTAGATCTCGGCATGATGTCTAGCTTTTGAGGATCATTTGGTCTACTTCACTTTGTCAGGCAGGTCCTATTTAAGTGATTTCTTGATTGAGAACAGGTGTGGCAGTAATCAGGCCTGGGTGTGGCTAGAGAAATTGAACTCAGGTTTGATAAACCGCAGTTAAGTTATGTTTTAACAGGGGGGGGGGGCAATCACTTTTTCACACAGGGCCATGTAGGTTTGGATTTTTTTTCTCCCTTAATAATAAAAACCTTCATTTAAAAACTGCAATTTGTGTTTACTTGTGTTGTCTTTGAATAATATTTAAATTTGTTTGATGATCTGAAACATTTAAGTGTGACAAACATGCAAAGAAATAAAAATAAGAAATCAGGAAGGGGCAAACTTTTTCACACCACTGTACATATATACATATATAAATATATACATATATATACATACTACAATCAATACCATACCATTACAATCAAACGTCCACTGAATGAACTCCAACACCCACCCACATGATTTAAATTATGAACTACATCACCCACCCACACACTCCATACATGACCCTCAGACCATTTCAGGTTTATTCTTATTGCCATTTCATTTTGCTTTGAGCTCCTTGCTTGAATAATTTATTTTGCAGGCAAATGAATTACTTTCAAACAATGCAAATAATTCCTGAATTCATCATTGCAGAAACAGCCACAGATGGCTATAACAGCCATCCTGACCAGAGTGTGATAAGACAAGATCATAATGACAAGCCCAGAAAATCTAGCCTCTTCCTACCACTAAAGTGTACCTACAGCTTAGTTTGCCTAAAGGTAAATAGCATCTAGCACCGTGTCAAGCCTGGTCTTGAAAACCTCCCTTGTTTCTGCCTCCACTACATGTCCTGGCAAGCTATTCCTCACATTGACCACCCTCTGTGTGAAAATAATACTTATTACATTACTGGCATTTGGCAGACGCTCTTATCCAGAGCGACGTACAACAAAGTGTTGTGTTTACCGTGAGGGCCTGGCATTGTGGTACATCACAGCAGGAAGCTGCTCCTCTTTACAGCCTCTGACAGTGACATTTCTATCTGCGATCTCCTCCCCACAAAAAAAACTGCCCAAATGATTGCTTCTGTGAGGGATATTCAAGGACAACGCCTCAGTCAAGGACAACGCCTCAGTCACTTCTGACACATTCCCTTCATTCTTTTGGAAATTCAGTTTGTTAGCTTATCTTGCCGTGCACAGTTGCTTACGTTGAGTGAACATAGTGTCCAAAGCACGGTTTGGGGGCTAAACAGCCGCAGCGACCGATGAAAAGCAGAGAAAAAACACTTCATGTCTGTTAAAATTTCTCATGGATTTGCACTTTGGAAAATATAAAAAAGAAAAAAAATTATTTGGTCTTCACACTTGGCTTTCCACTAAAATTGATCCGATGCCCTTATGGTGGGTGACCGGCAAGGTGAAATTGAATGGCAATTTCAAACAAACTAAAAGGAATAAAGAAGCTAGCTATCTTTGTAAGCACTATCAAGTGTATAAGCAATATCAAGCGTGCATAGTCACTGACACAACTCTGGATGGCACACCAACCACAATAAATATCTGCAATTAAGAAAGCAATCGACAACCTATTTAACATTATATTTTTTGTGTGGAATTACTGACTCATGAAACACAAAGGCTGAATTTTTCCAGTGATTCATATTTTAATACCGGCTACTAGCTAACCGGCTAATGAAACACTAATCATAATCTGCCAACATTTTGAAACTGAAAAATTCTTGACCTACAGAAAAGGAGCTGGAATACAGTCAGCACCTGTCTGTTGGAGAGTAATAGAGGATGTGACTGATCTGGGATCAGTCTCACCCATAAAGGCTAGGAGAGTTTAATACAAGTGGCCTGGGAGCGTGAGAATCTAGGATCAGTCTTACCAGCAGCAGTAGATCATGAAGGCCAGCAACAGAATGAGCAGTAGACCACCCAGAACACAAGCGATCACCACCACCGCCAACAGGGACGCTGCACAAAGACAGGCAGAGAATCAATCTGGGTTCCAGCCATGCCAGGACTGTTTTTATCTGTCCGGAATATTCTATTTCTGAGCATATGGTTTCCTACACAGAAAATGCTACTCCTGACCAGTTTTGTAGGTTGTATGTACCGTATATGTTTGTGTATTTCTGTGTGTGCAAGCATACATTTTTTACATTAATCTGACAAAAAAATCTAATTGCTTTGAGCAGTCACAAATGAAAGTTTGGAAAATAAAAATTGAGAATTCACAATTTTTCATACATGCATGGTTACTTACAATCGTTGCAGTTAAATCCTGCATAACCAAATGGGCATCTGAAATGTTAGAGAACAACAAAGTTTCATCGCTAGAAAGTTCCTCAAACAATTTCAAAGAAAATGTCTTCTATGGTATGCTTAGAATCACTGGCGTTTATCTGAAATATTAATAAAACATGTGTTGTTAACATGGGATTATTAGTTGTTCTAACTTAGGCTAAACATCTAAAAAGCATGCACATTAAAGCTAACACGAATTATGATAAAGCTGCTATGATATGGGCTCTGAAAAGTTTTATTTCTGAAGCTATCTGCAAAAGAGCTCTCGCTGTGGCAGCTTATTAAATACTGAAGCGCCAATTAAATACTGAAGTACTCACGCGACACACTTTCCCTCCTCAGCCCTCTGGCCGCTGGGGCACACTGTGGGCACCGAACATGGACACCATTACACAAGAGATGAAACAGGGCCCAGAAACACAAACACTGAACACCTTTTAAAAGCAGACTATTCAAATCTGGCCACCTTGGCTGTAGTCCACGGGAGGGTTCCCTATATGGGAACTTATTTTCCAAGAAAAGCTATAAACCAAATAATGTTTCCAACATATTCACATCCCTGATTTGTGACACTGGGAGGCTGATGTTTTTAGCATTTTACCTGCCGTTGCACTTAACAATGATACCAAGACATAGAATGCACATATTTGTGAAATAATACATTGACAAACTCACTCAGTCACATTTAACAGACTGAAGATTCTCCACAAGGGGAAGCTATTCGTTCTCAAGTCGCTGAATGGTGCTTTGTATCAATGACACTTTGTGTAGGGGCAGCCTGTAGCGTAGTGGTTAAGGTAAATGACTGGGACACACAAGGTCGGTGGTTCTAATCCCAGTGTCGCCACAATAAGATCCGCACAGCCGTTGGGCCCTTGAGTAAGGCCCTAAACCCTGCATTGCTCCAGGGGAGGATTGTCTCCTGCTTAGTCTAATCAACTGTACGTCGCTCTGGATAAGAGCGTCTGCCAAATGCCAATAATGTAATGTAATGTAATGTGTCCTTGCTTATACGGATATTCCAATGCAAAGCCATGTGATTCCTGTGTAAAAGTGGTTGGTCAGCTTGGGGTTTGAACCGTGACTGCGACCAAGATACAACTAGTCAAGATATAAAGACAACAAGATCTTCAGCCAAGAAAAATAATCATCCTCTGATAGACATCAGACCTACTATCCTAGCCTTTGTTACCACTGTAACAGGTGTAGGTTTGCTGCAAGTTTTGAACCAAGGCCCTGCTACACAAAAAGAGATACATAGACCAACAGTCTCCAACTCAGAGCAGCTGGTAATGGCATTCTTATTGCTTCTCCAGTGGTGAATACTATAAGTACGTTCACGCTCACCTGCGCAGCTTTTGTTAGAGTAGCTTGTACTGAAGAAGCCAGGCTTGCAGGTGCATGCCGAAATGCCCTCACCGAAGTTGCAGTTTGCCGTCATGGCATCGCAAGGGCCAGGATCTTGGTTGCAAAGATTTGTATCTATGAGCAGTGGAGGCAAGCACAGTTGTCAGTCTCACACTTTAGTCACAGACAGGACCAAACATCATGCCCTGGTTGAAGACCTCGATCTCTGTCACCTCATTACATTGAAACTCCCCGCTAAAAACATAATTCGATATGTTCTACCATATGGACACACACCATTGAACTGAGCTCCACTCAGTAGATTGCAGCCGATACTGCTGTTGTTGTTGCAATCCTGGACAGCCTGCATTATGGTATCACTTGTTGTTGCCTGGGTGACGTTTGAAGTCCGGTCAAACACATTGTCCACACTGGCTATCACACTCCCTTGCCTGGACAAACATAAATTAAATCATAAACACAATACAACAACCTGCAACCAAGACCACTTCATGGTTAGCAATGCACCATGTTTCACACATTAAACCATTCAACTATTCAGTTGAAAACTAAGTAACACAGACTCAATGAATGGCAATAAGCTTCAGGAGCACATGTAGACATAGAAACATGAGGGTACTTGGAAAAGTATTGATTGATTTTTTAAAATGTATTTATTTATTTATTTTATTAGATTTTTTTTTAAAATTTATGGAAGAGATATGTTCACCTGAGCTCCCGAACATTGGAACGAATATAACCTGGCAGGCCTCCCAGTACTCTTCTCAACTAGAAAAACAGTCAAAGTGCACCACCTCAATCATTCAGGCATCTCCAGTAGGGCCAACACACATAGTTCAAATTCTACAGCAACACGACATCTGCATCTACAGTGTACGTGAAGTAGACGCAATTGGAAGCATTTTGGAAGCATATTCATTTTAATAATGCAAACAAGGTTAAAAGCTAAACAACTTGTGTGCAACCACAGATCAGTGACTTACCAATTCCGATATTCTCTTTGAAGTTTCCAGAAATATTTGGGATGATGTGTTAGTCATTTCTTCTTGAAATGTGATGTTAGAAGTGAGACGCAGCTCTCCTGGAAAGACTTTTGCTGGGAGGACAGACAGTACATTAAAACAATGTGTGTGGGTGTGCCTTCCTCACAACAATGGTTAAACAGAAAGTTCTACCCTGACAAGGTGGCACACACTGAAAAACATAATACAGTAACATTTTTATAATAAATAAATAAAATAATTCGTTATTTAGCTGAAGCTTTTAAAACCGATTTACAGTTGATTAGGCGAAGCAGGGGACAATCCCCCCTGGAGCAGGGTTAAGGGCCTTTGTTCAAGGGTCCAACAGCTAAGTGGATCTCAACATAGTTACAACAGGGCTTGAACGACCAAATTTGGTGAAAGGCCAAATAGATAGTAACCAATGTGAATATTGTCATAAATTAGGTCCCACATTTAACTAGTTTGGCCAGCCCAGAAGTATCAAGATGGGCATTCATAATTGGGTGTGGTGGTTTAGCCAAGATAAATGGGTGTTCTAGGTTAGGACACTATCTAAGTGGCCTTTCACCACCCAGGGCCACTCTTCCGTACTGAGCCACCAACGTATGTAGGTCATCGTCATCAGAAACAGGAATATGGCAAACATAAGGATATAACCATTTACCAGAGCTGTGAGCAGTGGCTGATCAACAAACTCAAACACTCAACAAAAATGGTGCTTGTACAGAAGAGCATAGGTGATAGGTCTTTTGAAATTAGTCATTTATATTGTTCCCTCCTCTAACCACTGATTCACGTAACTGCTAGCTAGTTAGCTAGTTTTTCTCTTGTTGATGCATGCGAGCTGTCAAATTGGTAGGTACCGATTACCTGCATCAGTTTGAAGTGAAAGCTAGCTAGCTTAATAAAAGCTTAACTACTGATTAACTACCGATATCTCCCCATTATTTCAAGCTGAGTGCAGTATGGCATAGCAATTACCATGAATTTATGACTGTTGTTTTGGATTTTGATTACTCCATTTCTATGTGTTATTAATACATTTGTGAAAATGATTATCCAATTCACAGTGTTCATTCACATTTTTTAAATGAATTGACTTTTCAAAATTTCAAATTCACATGATTCTTTGATTTACCATTATAAACATTTAAATTATTTGATTTAAATTGTTCAAATAATGTGGAAAATATCATAAAATAAATAAGGACAAAAAGAGCATAAACATAATCATTTGTGAAGTCCCTTTGTGCAAATACTGTGCTGCACATATTATGTACTGCTATTTTAAAGTAAACATACAGTATAATGCAGTGTGATAGAAAGGTTTTGCTGGTATGATTCCTCATTTGGACATTATGAAGTTTTAAAGAACCTTCTCTAAAACTGTGAGAAATGATTCAATTGTCACATATTTTGGACCAAGGAAATTCCGTTTGGTAAAGTGAAGGTCTGTTGATTGGTGACACCTACCTGGGACACATACGTTCTCAGCGATGGAGTAGAAAGATCCAGGCAGACACAAGCATCGGAAGGAGACGGAGAGTTCCTCACAGGTGCTGTCAAAAGGACAGGGGCTTGAAGAACAAGAACCTAGTGAGAAAAGAGATAAAAACAATCCAGTAAACTCTTTATAGCATGTATACATACCAGTTAAAGCAACATTGTAGCAAAGCTTCTACACAGTCATGTCTACGATCAGTATTTCTATGAAAATGTGCCACTAATATACTGTGAGTGCCTGTAAACGAACAGGGATTATACGGTCCATTTGCATCACTGGTATTGACTTTTACTCCTGAAGAGCCACAGGGTAGCTTGTTTTTCTTTTCACCTTATGAGCAGTAACCAGTTGAGACTAAATGAACCAGGTGAGTTGAGTTAAATGTGTAATCAGGTATTGTAACGTCTCTCCAGTGCTGAATAACAACAAA
The DNA here is from genome assembly GCF_963514075.1 of Conger conger. Classification (NCBI taxonomy): domain Eukaryota; kingdom Metazoa; phylum Chordata; class Actinopteri; order Anguilliformes; family Congridae; genus Conger; species Conger conger. The sequence goes on from NC_083775.1 coordinate 27,484,394, forward strand.
AAGCAGCACTCCACATATCCAAGGGAGCTGCACTCCCACAATTCTGTGGGGCAAAATCCATCCCACCCCATTGCCCATCCTGATTTTATTGTACTTCTAATTGCAGACCAAATTCTGCCAAGCTATTAAAGTAACGTTTAAGATTTACCCACTAAAGGCCACAGTATGTCAGAAGTAGCAACGTATGCCATTTAAGAAAAAATATCCCTTATTCAAATTAAATTACTCATCTCAACGAATGCTTTAAAGGCATATCATGCAGGATTTTCACCTTGAAGAGATGATAAAACAACCATGCTGTCATTCCTATGATGTACTGGCAGTGTGTGTCTATGTTCACCGTGTTCCCCAGCCCTTGCTTGTCTACTTGTATTTGTAAATCTTAAGTGACTATAGTGATGAGATTTCAGCTGGGTTAGCAAGAGATGGCTAACCGCTAAGTGTTTGGTGAGCATTCAGTAACGTTAGGTAGCAGCAATTCAGTTGTGTTTGCCAACGTTGGCCAAGATGGCCTGAGAATTTGCTGTGATATTTTATGAAGTAACAATTTTTCTCTTGGCTCATATGGGCAGGCTATCTACTGTTAGCAAGGTAATAGGCGTGGATCCACCAACTATCCCATATATTATCTATTTTTCCCATCAGACTGCAGTTTGACTACTACAGATCAATATCCGTGGTCGAGGGAGAAATCACATTTTTCACTAAATCCATATCATGGGTGCGGTTGTGTGCCTTTGTTGCCACAAGGATTGGATGGTAGGGCTACTTCCTTATTCTGCTCAAGGGGGAAGGTGGCTTCTCATTGAGCTACACAGTAGTAGGGACAAATTACTTTGGTGCAATAGATACATAAGTTAGACTACTGCATGTAAAGGTGCCAAAAAATACTATAACTTAACTGCATATAGCAGTGAAGTGGGATATCGGATATCTGGGTATAGCTAATGCTATATTTTTTAAAGAGATGTGCTGCCCGCAGTCCCCATTATGTTCGCCATCATCAAGGCATAGGCGGGGGAGATAATAGAGGAGAGCAAAACAAGTCCAACAAAATCCTGCATAGTATTCCTTTAATTTATTGTAATGCCCCACATAGAAGATGATAAATCACTCATATTAATGCGGTTCCTGTGGACAGAAAACTGGTAGTTGCTATTCTTGGCACCAGTCCTTTTCTAGAGGTACCCACCTGGAGGCCTTGGAGGGGGCAGCGTGGTATTAGGGGCACTGGTTGAGTTATCAGGTTCAAATGGGGTGGAACTGAAGGTGCTGGGCACTGGTGGAGTGGCGGAACTGGAGGTGCTGGAAACCAATGGAGGGGTCGAACTGGGGGCGCCAGACACCGGCGGAGTAGAGGGACTTGGGGTACCAGACACTGGCAGAGTAGAGGGACTGGGGGTACCAGACACTGGCAGAGTAGAGGGACTTGGGGTACCAGACACTGGCAGAGTAGAGGGACTGGGGGTACCAGACACTGGCAGAGTAGAGGGACTTGGGGTACCAGACACTGGCAGAGTAGAGGGACTTGGGGTACCAGACACTGGCAGAGTAGAGGGACTTGGGGTACCAGACACTGGCAGAGTAGAGGGACTTGGGGTACCAGACACTGGCAGAGTAGAGGGACTGGGAGTACCAGAAACTGGCAGAGTAGAGGGACTTGGGGTACCAGACACTGGTGGAGTAGAGGGACGTGAGGTACCAGACACTGGCAGAGTAGAGGGACTTGGGGTACCAGACACTGGCAGAGTAGAGGGACTTGGGGTACCAGACACTGGCAGAGTAGAGGGACTTGGGGTACCAGACACTGGCAGAGTAGAGGGACTTGGGGTACCAGACACTGGCAGAGTAGAGGGACTGGGGGTACCAGACACTGGCAGAGTAGAGGGACTTGGGGTACCAGACACTGGCAGAGTAGAGGGACTTGGGGTACCAGACACTGGCAGAGTAGAGGGACTTGGGGTACCAGACACTGGCAGAGTAGAGGGACTTGGGGTACCAGACACTGGCAGAGTAGAGGGACTTGGGGTACCAGACACTGGCAGAGTAGAGGGACTTGGGGTACCAGACACTGGCAGAGTAGAGGGACTGGGGGTACCAGACACTGGCAGAGTAGAGGGACTTGGGGTACCAGACACTGGCAGAGTAGAGGGACTTGGGGTACCAGACACTGGCAGAGTAGAGGGACTTGGGGTACCAGACACTGGCAGAGTAGAGGGACTTGGGGTACCAGACACTGGCAGAGTAGAGGGACTTGGGGTACCAGACACTGGCAGAGTAGAGGGACTTGGGGTACCAGACACTGGTGGAGTAGAGGGACGTGAGGTACCAGACACTGGCAGAGTAGAGGGACTTGGGGTACCAGACACTGGTGGAGTAGCAGAACTGGGGGCATCAGACACTGGCAGAGTAGAGGGACTTGGGGTACCAGACACTGGTGGAGTAGAGGGACTTGGGGTACCAGACACTGGTGGAGTAGAGGGACTTGGGGTACCAGACACTGGTGGAGTAGAGGGACTTGGGGTACCAGACACTGGCGGAGTAGAGGGACTTGGGGTACCAGACACTGGCAGAGTAGAGGGACTTGGGGTACCAGACACTGGCGGAGTAGAGGGACTGGGGGTACCAGACACTGGCGGAGTAGAGGGACTTGGGGTACCAGACACTGGCGGAGTAGAGGGACTTGGGGTACCAGACACTGGTAGAGTAGCAGAACTGGGGGCATCAGACACTAGCAGAGTAGCAGAACTGGGGGCATCAGACACTAGCAGAGTAGCAGAACTGGGGGCATCAGACACTAGCAGAGTAGCAGAACTGGGGGCATCAGACACTGGCAGAGTAGCAGAACTGGGGGCATCAGACACTAGCAGAGTAGCAGAACTGGGGGCATCAGACACTTGCAGAGTAGCAGAACTGGAGGCATCAGACACTAGCAAAGTAGCAGAACTGGGGGCATCAGACACTAGCAGAGTAGCAGAACTGGGGGCATCAGACACTAGCAGAGTAGCAGAACTGGGGGCATCAGACACTAGCAAAGTAGCAGAACTGGGGGCATCAGACACTAGCAGAGTAGCAGAACTGGGGGTAGCAGACACTAGCAGAGTAGCAGAACTGGTGGCATCAGACACTAGCAGAGTAGCAGAACTGGGGGCATCAGACACTAGCAAAGTAGCAGAACTGGGGGCATCAGACACTAGCAGAGTAGCAGAACTGGGGGCATTAGACACTAGCAGAGTAGCAGAACTGGGGGCATCAGACACTAGCAGAGTAGCAGAACTGGGGGCATCAGACACTAGCAGAGTAGCAGAACTGGGGGCATCAGACACGAGCAGAGTAGCAGAACTGGGGGCATCAGACACTGGCAGAGTAGCAGAACTGGGGGCATCAGACACTAGCAGAGTAGCAGAACTGGGGGCATCAGACACTTGCAGAGTAGCAGAACTGGAGGCATCAGACACTAGCAAAGTAGCAGAACTGGGGGCATCAGACACTGGCAGAGTAGCAGAACTGGGGGCATCAGACACTAGCAGAGTAGCAGAACTGGGGGCATCAGACACTAGCAGAGTAGCAGAACTGGGGGTAGCAGACACTAGCAGAGTAGCAGAACTGGTGGCATCAGACACTAGCAGAGTAGCAGAACTGGGGGCATCAGACACTAGCAGAGTAGCAGAACTGGGGGCATTAGACACTAGCAGAGTAGCAGAACTGGGGGCATTAGACACTAGCAAAGTAGCAGAACTGGGGGCATCAGACACTAGCAGAGTAGCAGAACTGGGGGCATCAGACACTAGCAGAGTAGCAGAACTGGGGGCATCAGACACTAGCAGAGTAGCAGAACTGGGGGCATTAGACACTAGCAAAGTAGCAGAACTGGGGGCATCAGACACTAGCAGAGTAGCAGAACTGGGGGCATCAGACACTAGCAGAGTAGCAGAACTGGGGGCATCAGACACTAGCAGAGTAGCAGAACTGGGGGCATCAGACACTAGCAGAGTAGCAGAACTGGGGGCATCAGACACTAGCAGAGTAGCAGAACTGGGGGCATCAGACACTAGCAGAGTAGCAGAACTGGGGGCATCAGACACTAGCAGAGTAGCAGAACTGGGGGCATCAGACACTAGCAGAGTAGCAGAACTGAGGGCATCAGACACTGGCAGAGTAGCAGAACTGGGGGCAACAGACACTGGCAGAGTGCGCGAATTGGGGGCATCAGACACTAGCAGAGTAGCAGAACTGGGGGCATCAGACACTAGCAGAGTAGCAGAACTGGGGGCATCAGACACTAGCAAAGTAGCAGAACTGGGGGCATCAGACACTAGCAGAGTAGCAGAACTGGGGGCATCAGACACTAGCAAAGTAGCAGAACTGGGGGCATCAGACACTAGCAGAGTAGCAGAACTGGGGGCATCAGACACTAGCAGAGTAGCAGAACTGGGGGCATCAGACACTAGCAGAGTAGCAGAACTGGGGGCATCAGACACTAGCAGAGTAGCAGAACTGGGGGCATCAGACACTAGCAGAGTAGCAGAACTGGGGGCATCAGACACTAGCAGAGTAGCAGAACTGGGGGCATCAGACACTAGCAGAGTAGCAGAACTGGGGGCATCAGACACTAGCAGAGTAGCAGAACTGGGGGCATCAGACACTAGCAGAGTAGCAGAACTGGGGGCATCAGACACTAGCAGAGTAGCAGAACTGGGGGCATCAGACACTAGCAGAGTAGCAGAACTGGGGGCATCAGACACTAGCAGAGTAGCAGAACTGGGGGCATCAGACACTAGCAGAGTAGCAGAACTGGGGGCATCAGACACTAGCAGAGTGCGCGAATTGGGGGCGCCAGAGACTGGTGGAGAGGCAGAACTGGGGGCGCCAGAGACTGGTGGAGAGGCAGAATTGGGGGTGCCAGATTCAGGAGGAGTGGCGGAACTGGAGGCACTGGCTGGTAGTGTATGGAAGGTCTGGCTGTTTGTGGTGGAACTTGTAGAAGTGGCGTTGGTAGATGGAGTCCCTATAGCTGTGGTCCCCACCCCTGAAGGTGAGTTTTTTTCCATACTGTTATCTATTGAGGTGAAAGACGTGGTTGAATAATGTTTTGTTGACGTAGATGAATATATATTTCCACTATCCAGAGAAGAAGAAGGGCCAGTTGCTTCATTTGACACAGTCAATGTGACTGGCTCCATTGTGGTTCCTGAGTTGCTGGTAGAAAACGGCATTGCGGCTGTGCTCTTTGGAACTGCAGGTGAAAACACAGAGGACAGCATCATCAGGCACATTGACAAAGTCATCTGACAAATATCAAAAGCACATCCACAACAGACGATGCGACTCCCACCACTATCCTTTTTATTAAAAATTATAATGTACAAAAATAATGAGCTGAAGGGGGGAGGATGTAACAAAAACAAGTGAAGCAAACAAACCAAATTAAACGAGACAAAACAAAGAGGAAAGATATTCCTAAAAATTCAGCAGAGTGGTGTATGATTGGGCTTATGGTAAGTGTACATGCTGGCACGAACATCAGTGCATCAGCCGAGGTATGAAATCAAAGTTCCAAGAATCAGCATACATACACGTGTATGCATGCTTGCCCACCTGCATGAATCATAAACGTGAGAAACTTGCACCCATGCAAGGTTCTGGAAAAAAATCTATGGGACCCCAGACTAACTCTATTCATGTATGTGTAATTCCTTGACAGTCCATCACATTGCACTGTCTAAAACGTGCTTGTACAAATCAGACTGCAGGACAAGTGAATCACAAACTAACTTCCTTTCAAATAAGCTTAGAGGTAGAGCTTCTTGGGTAGGATCTAGTACTCTGTTAATTACTATAAATTGTATCAATGGATGTGTGATTGAGGTGAGAGGTGAGTTCTTACACCAATATCCTTCTTATCAGAGTGACAGGTGGGATAACTCCTAGCGCCTGTGACACAGCTCAGGACAACCATACCGTGTCCCCTACATCCTGCAGATAAGATTAACCTTATGAGACACCAGAACAGCAGGTGCTCTGCTTCGCCCCAAATTCCCGAGCAATGTACAGGAGAAGAGCACAGTTCTATCCAAAAGTCAGATGGAAAACAAATACGTTTAGGCATACGAGATTTGAAGTGGTGACAAAGGCTTCACATCAGCTGTTAATTAATCTCTTTTCTCTGTCTTCCAATCACATGGTATAGAGAAAACATGTGCCATGAGTTTTCCCCCATGCTTAGAGGCAGTCTGACAAGGCTAACAGATTTGTGCTTTGTGTTTGATCTGCAATTCGTTGTACGTCGCTCTGCTAAATGCCTTGTAATGTAATGCTTTCACAAAGAGCAATTTTAAATATCCCACAATGTTTGAATGAAAACACCTACACTTTCCCCCCAAACAATCTCATTTGTGTGAGTTAATTCTACTGATCTGATTTATAAACATGTAATTGTAGACATGCACAACAACACAAACTGTTGGTGAGCGTCCAGGAGGTGGACAGAGTTCAAGAATTTGTGTGAACTGATATTAGCTGTGTTTATTGATAAGCTTGTGAATGACAGCTGAAACTGTTTCTGTGTCCCTATGCAAAGTGTTTTACTCATAAAACGAATCCATGAGTTCCCAAACCTGATCCTGTGCTGCCTCTGTGTATGCTGGTATTCATTCCAGTTGTAATTGCTCTAATGTCAATGGTTTGTTTGCTGCCTCTCTGTTGCCCTCTGCAGCTCCATAGTAGAACTGTAATCAGTGCAGGCCAACTGCAGAAGTGACCAAAAGATCCTGCTGAATTGGACCTTCTAAAGAAGGTGATTTTTTTGAAGGAAGGAGGGGAAGTGCATAAGCACAAGGACACATGCATACATGTACACACACATACACAAGCACACAAATGACAGGATAACCTGCCACCAAACAATATGGAATGCATTTCCCGGTTGGACGTCCAACCCCAGACTGCCTCAAGTCTCAATGGCTCTGTAATCAGATACCCAATAATACAGATTACCCAGCAGCCTCCTAAGCCCTCATTTACCAGAAGCCCCAAGTGAGCAGTCACTCATCAGGAAAGAGCATGGTTTCTTTTGTGGATCTGGCTGGATAAAGCAAGCTCCCAGGAGCAAAGGTCCTGCTCGTATTCCTATCCCCAGAGCCAGAATGGTGCCACTTCCTGTCCCAATACCAATGCCCCAGAGCCACAGTTGCATGCACAGGCCTGGGTTGAAGGCCCAGCTGGGAGTATGTGAAATGGGGTAGGGGAAAAGCCTGTTTACAGGGCTCCTCTCTGCATGCTGTGACAGGACTAATGACACAAGCCTCCCTTTCGCTGGCCAATAATGGGTCGCCTCAGGCAAGCAGCCAGCAGATGCCTCGAGTAAACGCCGCTGGCAGCCTCGCTTCCTCCAGACGGGCAAATAAAAACAAATGGCAAGCTGCGGGCAATGTAATTATTTCACCGCAAACAGGAACGGATGCCACACTTTGTCCTACACTGTCGGAAATAAACAGGTTCATCGCTTGGTAACCAACTGCGCCGGCTCTCCTAAAAAGCTTAAGAATAATTTGCATATCAAGACTAATTTCTACAACTATTTATTACAGAGCATGTACTCTCTCTTTCACACACACACACACACACACGCACACATGCACACATGCACACACGCAGGCACACACACGCATGCACACGCTTGCACTCACACACACACACACACACACACAGGTAAAATGTACATAAAATCAACACATTCCTTTTCACCACAGAAGACAAGAGACAGGAGACTCATTCACCCACTCATACACGCACTCACACACCAATGGCAGTTGGCTGCCATGCAAGGCACCAACCAGCTTTGGTTAGGTCTCTTGCTCAGGCACACTTCGACACACCCAGGGTGGGATCGAACCGGCAGCCCTCCGACTGCCAGACGACTGCTCTTACCACCTGAGCCATTGTTGCCCCAATGTCTGCTGTAAAATTAAATCTCTTTGGAGACCAGTGTTCCAACAAGAGTTACGCAAAGTTAACAGCCGATGATATGGTTCCAGTTCCTGCTGGTCAATTCATCACACAATGCGGTCCCATGTACGTGAATCTGTTCCAACATGCAATTCTGTGCATTGTAACACTGTAATGACAGGTGATCTCTCGAGCCAGGTTTTACCTCACAGAACCCTGACACCGGTTGCCATGGAACCCCACCCAAACCAACCGGCTGAGGAGGAAGCAAACAAGCAGGAGGAAGTTTGTATGTTTATGCTCTGGATAAGAGCGTCTGCCAAATGCCAATAATGTAATGTAATGTAATATATGTTTGGGAACCCCTGTGTTAGAACAATGGTCTTGTGCAGGGGAAAATCCTTCACAGGGCCCAGTTAACTGCGTAATTCAGTCATCGAGAAGAAATGCAAACACCAATACACACACACACACACACACACACGTGTAAACGCGCACACACACACACACACACACGTGTAAACGCGCACACACACACACACACACACACACGTGTAAACACACACACAGAAATGCATGTGCAAGCCCCCACACACTTCATTATAATGCCCTCCACTCGACAGTCACCATTCGACTGACACAGCATCAACATTATCATGGAGCAGGGATGGTCAAATCTGCCTCTCGAATCCAAATCCAGCCCTGGTTTTCTTTCCTCCCAGGTAATAAAGTGAACATTTAGTGCTACCGATTGTCTTCACATCTGACTCCCAGGTAAAGGGAGGGTGGAAAAACAGCAGTTCTCAGCCCTTTGGAGAAGACAGCTGTAGAGCTTTAGCACTATGTCACAACAAGAATGGCAGGAAAATGCATTTTAAAAAGTCCCAGTAAGTCTGTTCCAGAAAAACATTCCCAAAAAAGGACCAGCACTGAAGGATACGAACACTTCATCAGCTCCACATCAGGATAACATGTCCTGTTACAATGTCGTCATCCTGGCCATTTCAACCACATTTGTAAGCTTCCATTTCCATTCCACTCTGCATATAACAGCACTTTTAATAAGACTGAAGCAATATTAACCCAGTTTATAAATGTAAGCTTGCATCTCATCGACCATAAGTATACCATCAGTAGAATATAGCCAATACACCACAAAGCAGACATTTCTGTACAATTCTGCAAAAACACAGCTACATCAAACATGAAAGCTTACAGCTCATTAGTCATCGGCCTGAAGGCTCAGCTGGTAAAAGGTCAGTTGAGTGATTTAATTCATCACATATTGTATTTAAATGCAAATTGTATTTTATCACGGCAATATACAGCATCGGGATAACAGACTAAAAAGCCATAAAACATATTTCCATTGCGGTCAATGGGAAAGCTAACAGCGTAGCTGTAGTCCCAGGCCCAAACGTCCACTACTGCATCACCAGGTTATCATGACTGGGACTTTGGGTGTCTCGGTGGCGCAGCCTGTAGAGCACTGACCGCATGCTTATTGCGAGCTGCGACGTCGGCGGTTCGAATCCGACCGTCTGACATTTGTCACATGTCTTCCCCTCTCTCTCGCTCCCATTCTTCCTGTCTCTCTATACTATACTGTCCAATAAAGCTGAAAAAAGGCCTAAAAAATATCATGACTGGGACTCAATTAGCTCATCCTGCAGACACTATGGTAGCTTTCAGTCTTAATCTCATCACTGCTGTAGCAATTCCAAACAAGAGGCAACCCCAGGTTACCAGTTTCCATCATTGAGCAATAAACCTCAGTTCTTTATAAAAAAAGAGAGTCAACAAAGTGATCAGCACTTTTTTGCAAGAAACGGTAAGAAATACAACAAGGCTGTGAAAGTCCTCACAACAAGAAATACATACAAAAAATAATACATAAACTCTGGAATATCCCACTCTTCCTATGAAAATAAACATGAGGAGGAGAAGAACACTTCAACTGTCAAGATAGCCTAACTTTGTGTTGAGTTTCCAAATAAAAAAATACATTGACAGTCTGTTCTGAAGTCATAGGCCTAACTGCGGGAGCTTTCAGCTTGGCATTATGCAAAGGCCACTTGAATTAACGCGTCTTATCAGGTCATATTCAGAACACAGAGAGCCATTCCATAGACTAATACAGCCACAATAACCATGACCAAAGGGCTGGCTTGCATCTGAGGCTGGGCATCTATGAACTGTTGAGGAACAGTCCGGTGTGTAAAAGCTTACATTTGAATATCATTTTTATTTATTTTTTACTATATTTAGCTTGTGACCGTGATTCTGAGGCGCCCGGGGAGCTGTTGTGCGCGGCGATCTGCTAACCCTGCCAAGTCCCTTCCTCTGGAGAAGCGCTATGAGAGCTGGCCACTTGGCTTTTTGGCAATAGCCTCGAACCCCGGTCCCCGGTGTGCAACTGCAGCAAGTCCGCTGCATCTTAGCCTGTTGTGCCACCACAACTCCAAAGGGAGTTTTACTAGGATAAGACGCATACAGAGTATGCAAACTTGTCTCCGCTTATCATAAACCTCCCTCGTCCACAAACCCAGTCTAAAGTTTCGGTTCGGCCGTATCACCGGTGAGGGGGAAGTGAGAGTCACCGTACGCGAGTCCGTGTGTTCAGGGGCGCACTTCTGCTTTGTGTGCTTTGTACTAGCGCAGGAAACCCGGTGACTTCCTTCCATGCTGGCGTGGACCAAAGACATTTATTTGTAGGTTTTCAACCGCATTGTGGCACTGCAGCTTGAGGTGTGCCCGCACCCAAATTTCTGCGACCGTTGCGTCAAAGCGGTCATTCTGTCACGGTCTTGTCAAAATATTGTCTCAATTGCCTCTTCTTTCCTCCTCACGGAACACGGTTTTAACGGCACACGCCGCAGTTGGTATCATATACCTCAGACACTCTCCCCACGGAGTTGCCACGGAAACATCTTCAGCTTACTTAAAGGATTTAAATGTGTTCCTGAAATAGTCTGTCTGGCATCAAGCAGCAATGAAGGCTTGATTAGAAGAATACAGAGATGGTGGGTGTACATATTCGTGTCTCCCCATGTTGGTGCCAAGACCATGTTTAACTCACAGTCTGAGTGTTAAAGAATACCACCATTTTCACCGCTAGATTATTAGTCTCACAGAACGCCTGTGATTTCAGGGCCAGTTATTGTGATTTGTTTCTTCGCAAAAGTACATTTTGGTCAAAAGAATGTTTTCAGACCCCGGCCTTCAACAAATAATAATTTCTTGGAAAATAAGCTTCTTTTTTTTTTTTTTACAGTAGCTGGAATCTGACACTTGGAAACCAGATGTATGTGATTTCATACACAATGCGTCAATACCTTCAGACCACTCAAAAGGGGACCGAACAAGGCCAAGAAGGAAGGTCAAGGGACTAAGCACAAACTTCAAATCCAAACAATTACTTTGCGTTTCACTCATTCAAGTCAACAAGTGTACATATCTGTGGCACCAACACCATCATGAGTTCGGCATCCACCCAAAAGGGAAACAAAATTAACAGATAGATTAGGTTGTTGATAGCCTTAGATTAGTCCAAGATAATAGTATCTGTTGAAACAGAAACACAATATGAGACATCCTGCCATGTCGGCCATTTTCTTTATAACTACGAATTGGACACGGCAGGTTTTTATCATCTCAAAGGCAGAGTGACTGGATCACCAGCATTCCCTGGACAGGCATAGTCATAGGAGCTGGTACACCCGACACACAGGATGCCATGAAGTTCTACTTTCTGCATTTCCCAAAACCAGCCCAGGGGTGTGACCTGCTAAATCAAAGCAGCTGCCACCAGCAACACAGAGGTTACCTCGTGAAATTGATGTCACCTCCATTGCACCATACCTTCTCTTCCTCTTTCAGCCCATTTTCAATATGCCTCTTATCTTGGATCTGAAATGTGCATCAGCCATTGTCTTCCCGTTGGTTAGTTCCCTTGAAACTAATTGACAGTAAAAACGGAATCGATCGGTAGAATTAGCTCTCTTTGTCTGGACAAATGTCAAATGTCTGGATAAATGCCAAAAGGTTCTCTGTCAAGTCCACCATTGGTAAAGATAAGGTCCTCCATCGGCCAGTCAAGGGACTCTCCTGTGGTGTCTAGCTGCCTCAAGTTAAGTTCGCAAAAGGTGGGGGGGGCAAAATGAAGAAAGCCACTCTACTATTCCTCCAAGTTCCTCCAACCTAATTTCACAATAAAGACCAGAGGATAGAAGAGAAGGTCTGAGCCTGCTTTCAGAAATCATCCAAGAGATTGAGTGCTGATCTGGGGCCAGTTTTGCCTTTTAGATACGGATACGGATTGGATATGGACAAGGGAAGTCTGATCAGAGGTCAGTACTCAGAAGAAATGGTTCAAAAAGGAACCCTGTGATTCCACAGAAGAACCCCATCTAGTTCAAGGGTTCTTTGTGGGGCAAGGGTTCTTTGTTTGGGAGTTTTCACACTTCACACCCATGACAGAGGGTTCCATAAAGAACTGAAAAGGGTTCCTCTATGAAGACAAGGCAAAGAGACCGGTTTTCTGAGTATATGAATAAGGTCCTGCTCGGCTCCATCAGCACTTGACACATTTTTTATGAAATGTATTTGCTTATCAACCCTCAAAATCCATAACAGACTCCCACTTCATGTTACCAGGTGAGTCACATTGGGAGCTCTGGCCGAGAGGAGCAACAACAAGTCAGTTTACAATGGAAAATGGCAACATAAAACACTATACACATCAATAAAAGCAGCATCACTGAAACCACAAACTAGACATTATACAGCCCAGGTAAAACAATGACAAATGTTAGCTTTTCAGGTCTCTAATATCCTCTTAAAATCACTAAAGGATGAAATACTTCACCTCTGGGGATGGTTCCATGACCATGTAGAGGAGTGAGCTACAGTAAAAGACGGGCATTGTGAATGCTAGAAGTTGTAAGATGTCAGAACTTGTGTTCCAGTTAAAAAGGCCATTTAAATAACTAGGGAGTTGCCCTATAATGCCTTTGTAAATACAAATGTGCCACTGAAACCATCTACGATAAACTAAAGATAGCAGGCCTCCTCTCTCATACAAAAGACAATGATGAATGAGGGATTTGGCTGAGGACCAATTGTTGAGGACCAATTTTCTTTCAAGCTGCAAAATTGAAGCATTGCCTACTTCTAAAATAAAACCCAGGCTTGAAATTTCTAACAAGATTGTCAGTGTGCAATTTAAAACTGAGCTTTGTATATGCAGCCAGGTTCCCAGATACTTCAGATATGGAAAACACTTGCTCAATATGTTTCCTAACTACTGTAGATATATTGGAAGTAATAGTCTAGCAGTCAGACACTTGACTGTGTGCCAAATCCAAGGGTGGTTTCTCACTTGAATTATATATTTTATAAGAGGTGTGCATTTGTTTGTTGTAGATAGGAAGACAGAGTAAAAGTAATTCCACATAAGGGATCAGACTAATTCTGCCCAAGTCACTACATTTAAAGACATGCAGAAATGCCTGCAAACCCTTGAAAATGTTTGTTTTTTTAAGTTGAAAAAAAGAAATGTAAATATGAATGTTTTGGTCGCTGCCATCTTGTATTAGTGGCCATTTCGTTTTTTCATATACTACTGTTCCCACTTCAATGCAGTGGATTCACATAGAACTGAGAACACTTATAGAGGATAGCTCCCAACTATGACTGACCAAATTTGGCGGCGATTGGCTATATGGGGGCACTATAGCAGTCTTTTGAGTTTCCAAAAAGAAAAAAGTGCTGCTCTGATTGACACAGTTGCATGAAACTAATGTCAGAAGATTCCCATTTTTATACAGAATAAATTTGCCTTCAGGACCTCTTAGTCAACTATTATGGATTTACTGCCATTATTATATTGTTTTTTTTTTCCAATATAGAATGTTAACAAATGGTCTGATGGCCTATTGCAGGCTCGATTTTATGTCATCTGTCCGATATATTATTTTGGACCACCGGTCCACAAAGGAGTGAATGACTACATTTCTCACCATTTTCCCTTCTCCCTGACACACTGACATATTGCCCAAGATGGACAGTTCTGAACAGCCTCTGAGAAGAGACAGTGGAAGACGCTATATGCGTGTGATTAAACAAACTGCAATATCTTACTTGACATGCGTTAGCCACAGAAACACTATGAATGCCTTGAATGTGCTTCGTGCTTTGTCAGCCTGTTCCAGGCTTTACAGTTGCAACAAAGACAGCAGTCCTGAATGTAAAAATAACTACGTAGAGTCAAAAACATGTCCGATTGTCAGCTGACTGTTGTCAGTGGTTCATATTTCCTGAGGTATCCTAGTAACTGGTTTCAGTTACTTAAAGACTGCTGGGAGATTTAGACATCAGGTCAGTTTTAGTTTCTGTAGTGCCTAAATGTGGGGGACAATGCCAATTTATAGGAACTGCTTACAAGAAAAGTTATTAGTCAGAATCATTTTAAACACACATGAAAACACTATTCATTCCCATGACTACATGTCCCTTTGTAAGCTGTAGAGTCACACACCCAGCTTGATCTTGACCATAAGAATAGAGGCAGGTAAGACAAAGGTGACTAATCTGGTGACTGACTGTTCTGAGGGTGGCAGGGCAGACGGTGGGCTGCACAGGCCTGATACCACGGCAACAAGCTCCCAGCCTCCAGAAACCTGCTACCCTTCCCACTCTCAGAAACAAAGTGACAGGTGAGGTACATTTTTATTGTTCAAGGATTAAGTTTCCCGTGAAAGTACAGCACTGCGGGTACAAATTAGTACGTTTTCCAAGAAGGTACAAATTAATTATATATTGCGGGCTAGGGGTACAATTTTATGCATCTAGTTACCACCCCAGTGACTAGCATTTGTACCTTTTTAGGCACTTTTCGTACCTTCATTTATGAAAATGCAGATCATGATCTCTATAAACTCGCACTCCTTCAGAGCCAAATCAATCGAAACAATTCTTGACCCAAAATGTCGAAACCTGCTGCCATTCAGAGAGCAGGAGTCAGAAACCTACTCCCCCTTCAGAACGCAGGGTTTGGAAACCTCCTCTCCTCTAGAACCGAGGCTTTAGAAAACTGCTGTCCTACAGAACCCAGGCTTTGGCGAGGGTAGCAGATGGCTCCCAGAAGCGGCCATTGTTCGGTGGGCCTGCGCTATCATATCCAATTAAAGCTCCCGTCCTCCAGCACGGGCTTTCCAATTACAGCACGAGATTACTGCTCCTCAGAGCCGCTGTAATCCCGTCAGATATGAACGAGGGTTCCCTCAACAACAAACTCAACGACTGCTCAGACAGGCTCGGCTCACGACGGTAGCCAATTACGCTAATTAATTAACATACAGTATATTGCGTACAGTAATTAATCAGGAGATGCACTCGCACACATTCCATTGGTATGGAGAGCCACAAAATGAGTTTCAAACGAGCCCGCACTTCCCCCATCTATAACCAGTCGCAGAATCTGTGTAAGACGCTCCTCTAATTAATCAGCTGTGATTAAGGAGACAAAATGAGCGTAAGCAGGAAGCAAAGTTTATCTCTTTCAATAGAAGTATTATAGCTACATTAAAATCACCACAATTTTCAAGGATATTGGTTTTAATAGATAAGACTTTGGGTTATTTATTTCCATTTCTCAATCTTCCCCTTACACCGACGCTACTTATCTTTGTGCGCTTTTATCGGTTACGGATGGGTGTGGGAGCCGTTCATTCCTAGACTGTGTGTACTTTTAGGGTAAATGCCGAAATGCAAGTGTAACCATTCACAGCTGGCTCAAGAACATGAGCAAGTCTGCCTAAAACCGCAGGACCAGCTTCAGTTGTGCAATCAAACTCAGCCTTCAGGGCAGCCAGCGAGTCTGCCGGATATTACTGCACCGGCTTGAAAGACAAACTCACGACAGCCTCGATCCATCCCCACCCCCCACAACAAACCCCCCACAAGCCGCTGAGCCAAATCCCCACGCCAGACTGCTTAGGTCAGGTAAGTTGGTCGCTTCTTGGGGATATAACCTCTGTGAGCAACTGTCCGCCACGTCTCCCTACACCACGATATATTGGAAAGGTTCAGTTAGGGCTGCGCTAGCAGGCTGACCAGCGAGGTCGCGTTCTAGCCCTGGTGATTCACGTGTAGCTTGTGCTCCTGGGGGTGGGGTGAGTCAGTGGGTAGGCAGCATGCAGTTACCCTACTGTCTCATACGGTCTCCGTGCTCCTATAACTTCTGCTGTGGGAAGAAGTTTGACGTATAATCACTGGGCGATTACACATAAAGGACATGTGGCTTTCAATACCGAATAAAGGCCTAATAAACTCCTCGCCCCCTCCATCAAAGACAACAAAAACTGTTTTACGCTTCCTAAAACCCTTATTTTGCATGTAAACATCAAATTCCGGATTTGCACCTGAGACACTAAGAATATAAATTGCGCTTGAATAGATGTGACCCGCACACATCATCGAACTGAAAGCGGAATTTAATTTGTGCATCCAGATCTATCCGAATCATTGCACACTCACACCTATAGGTAGTGGCGGACGGGCAAAATCAGAACTGGAGCCAAATACACATTTCAGCACTGACCCGGGCTCTGACTTCGAAGAAGGAAATATCATTGCCTCCTACGGATACACCCACACATGCTTAGGATGAATTTCATGAGTCGTCCTCAACTTGAGGATTTGGCCTCTTGTCTAGAATGAGTTTGATAGCCTCCTCCAAAAGTAAGGCAATGCCGTTCGGAACACCAGCGGATTTCTCTCAGGTTACAGAAAAAAGAAACGATTGTGTTCTCGCATGAAATATAGGTTAACTCAGCTGCTGCGTTATTGGTTGGACCTGCAAATATGTTAGTTAGCGTTATCATTAATAATTTAGAATGTATTTATTAATAACAATAATATTAATAATAATAAATATATAAAATCCTTATTGTTTCTCAAGTTGCCGTTTCAAATCACTTTCAAACCTTCAGGTGATTTGCGGTATTATCTCGATGGCTACTGTGGCATTCTCGGACCTTTTCATGACATTACTCCCAGGAAGGGTGCTGCTCCATTGACCGTGATATTTGAAATTACTGAGCATTATGCATGGCCGGGTTTTTTTTTTTTTTTTTTCTAACGCGATCGCTAGCTGACACCGTCTGTTAAAGTCAAAGGAATCTCGTTCTCTTACGAATGACATTGTTTTTACGTTAACCTTTTTCTGAAAATATACCAAGCTCTTTGTATGAAACGCGTTGACATGGCACACAGCCAGATATTTACCATCTTGCGACTTGTAGGTCATTGCAAAAGACCTGTTGCTTTTTCAATCTCTATTATTAAATTGCCGTTCAGTATTTCCGCTGCATTATAGCCTAACTAACATTTACCACGTTGCCAGACTGACTAGATGAATCAACTGTATACCCATGTGATTTTCCATGTGTCATACTTTCATGCTTGTTAACGCTTAAATATTATCTATCATCGTCCGACTCAAGTTTAAATATGGCATAATTAACTCTTGTAGCTATATACAGTACGTAATAAAACGTCACTGACAGCTGTCACTTTCAATTTGTTTTAACAAATAAATATGTTTTCTCTTAATTAGGTTTAGGACTAGCCTAAACAACTTCTACGAACGGACATGGATTTAGGCATTATAATCGCTTACCTTGTATAAAAATCGTTGCCACAAAACAACAGAGGATAAGTTCATGCAACATCTTCAAAACCCAGCAATAACGGGCTAAATAAAATAAAAAACGTGATGATCGCGTTCTAAAATCAAATAAATAAACGGGACTGTTAGAACGTTTAAAAAAAATCGGCCGCTATTCCCTCTATGAAATGTAGCCTCAGAAAATCACAATTGAAACGTAGATCTATTCCCCTTTCTCAGCGTGAAATCTGGCTCAGGTGTTTCTATCCGTAAGCTTTAGAGGACAGGAGCAAGATGCAAAGCCACTCCTCGCTGGGCGGGATTAGCCTTGAGCAGCCCTGCCGCTCAGTCATTTACGCAGGGACATTGAGAGGAAATAAGATACAAAGTGAATGATGAAGGGATTTTAATTTCCATAGGAAGAAAAAATGTTCATGGAAACTTTTATTGTTTATCTACGCCATTATCCATAAGAAAAGAAATAAGAATAGCACAATTTACAGACCGCTATGACACTGAGGAAATAAAATGATGCCAAAACTTTTGTTTTGTGATTAAAAAAATGAAGTTGGCTTGACATAATGTAGTCAATTATTGCTTACAACACGCGTAAACTACTAAATACTAAATTATTTAATGAATTTTGAGGTTTACAGTTAAGTTTAATTAATATTCAGAAAGACCATTTTACTCAAAATATTTTTGCAAATAGTTACAAAACCGTTTCTTTTACTTTGTCTCTCTTTAGTCAATTAAAAAAATATTTTCCAGTGCCAGGTATGAACAGCTGTAAATTATCTTTCATGTAGTCCCCAAATCACAGTTTGATTCATGAATGTGATTGTGAGAATGGTGGACGTTAATTTAAATGGTAAATGCCTGCATTTATATAGCACCTTTATCCAAAGCAATTTATAAATCTAATGATCATTTCT
The DNA here is from genome assembly GCF_963514075.1 of Conger conger. Lineage (NCBI taxonomy): Eukaryota > Metazoa > Chordata > Actinopteri > Anguilliformes > Congridae > Conger > Conger conger. The sequence goes on from NC_083775.1 coordinate 27,502,946, forward strand.
AAGCACATTAAAAAAAAAAATTTCTTTGAAATAAAAATAAATAATAATAATAATAATAATAATAATAATAATAATAATAACAATACAATAAAATAAACAGAAGCCCTCAGAAGAAAAGAACTTGCAGCTGTTAAAAGGTGAAGGCTGCCTATTCACGTCGGCACCATTAGCGAATCATTTTGCTTTTGGGAGTCGTGTTATATGAGGGCAGAGCACTGCAGGTGCACTGGTTATTTTTTAACTGGTAGTTTTCTTGTTCCTTTTTCCCTTTCAGTTTTTCAAAATGTCCCAGAATTCAGCAGGTTAGTTCAGGGCTAGAGGAGTCTCACTGAACATGGCCTCATTTTAACATTCAAACAGTTGCTTCTGCTTTTATTAAGCTGCATTCCTGAACATTTTACATTTTCACCTAGCCTACATTTTTTAATTTTCGTCCATTCTGGATTATTTGTAAATTGGTTATGTTCGACTTTAGCAACTACAGGGCTCACTGGAGCGGTTGTCTTTTAAAAGCTTATCTGAATCTAACTTGCTGCAGTAAGCCAATAATTACATGCGCTCATCATGCAGTGCGGTCAAAAACCTTTTGTTGTGTGTGTATACTACACCACATTCAAGCACATCTCGTTTCTGCACTTGGTTAACACAGACATGCAGAGAAATAAAGCAAACAAGAGAAACTACATTTTCTCACATTTTACACATACTTGTATTTACTTTTAGATCATATTTAATATTAAATATTATCAATATTTGATTCCTTAAAAAGCAAAACAAGAGCAACTACATTTTTCACATTTTACACATACTCTTTCAGGCAGCTAGACAGGAGGAATGCATTGTCCAAGTACAGGTCATTTCTCCCTTGACCATATTCCATGACTGGTATGCAGGTACAGAGATTAATTTATCAAAGGATATCAGAGTTGCTCTACTGCCGTAACAGGCACTGAAATCATTAATAACTTAGCTGTGGAACGCTTTTGAGCTTCCATAAATAAAATGGCTACGTGCTAATTCATTCAGAATTTGACAAAGGAATGGCATTGGGTAATGTGTCATTTAAAACTGCAGCCTATATATTTCTGCTTTGTCTTTACAAGGTGATTTGTGTCGTGGCCAGGGCAACATTACAGCACCAGGCTACAGTCCTAAAACAAAGACAATGAGTAATAAGCAGTCATAATTTACTACCTCAGTGGCAACAAGACAAGCGTTACAGCATGTAATCTGGCCTGGCTTCGATGGAGAAACAAAGATTAGAGCACTATGTCCGGCTGTTGGCTGTACAGACATCTTGTAAATTATTTTTTCATGCAAATGCTTTTTTCTTCCAAAGGAAGCCTCCTTCAAATCACAACTGTTATTTTGTTACTTTCCCTGTAAACCAGTTAACACACTGTGCTCTCTGTGTTACAAAAATGGCCCTGGTAGCGCTAACACAAAGAATTAATATATTCTGTGGATGCCAGCCACTGTGGAAATGGAGTATTATATATAACAGCAGTGTAGGCTATTTGTAAAAACAAAATGCAACATCTGAAAATGGCATCTGAAAGGAATCTTCCCTATATATTATGGCGTGTTGAAATTTCATTTTGTTTATATTAGCTTATGCGTTTATACGAGTATTATTTTAAAAAATGTTCAATTACAATATTTCAATATTGCATTTCAATGAGGGTGCGTATCCAAGCTAGGTACTGCACATTGTGTTCGTCTTATGCTTCATTATACACAATAATTAGTCATGAAGGAACTGGAAGTATGGTTGTAATCAGTGTGTAGGAATGATGGCCAGACAGGTCAGAATATTCTGCATTATCCATTTCACAAGTGTCAAGGAATTACCGATATGCCCAAACATTGACCATTTATCAAGGAAATGCCTTCAACAGCATCCTGTTAGACTGAACCGTTGCCAGATGTACGGCAAGGAAAGCAAACAATTGCAGTGGGGACAAATATAAGGCACGCAGCAGTCTGATGTATCCAGCACAGCGGCAACAAGGCAAACATTACAGCAAATAATCAGACCTGGTTTATTTAGAGAAACAAATATTAGGGAACTTTGTCTGGCTTTACAAATACAGTACTGTGCAGAAGTCTTAGGCACCCTAGACTTTATTATATAGATGTTGTTTTTTTGTTTTTTTTGTTAGTATAAAAGAACACATTTGAGATTTCAAAATATTCATTTTCCAAAAGATTTAATTTTTGTATTAATGAACCAAAGTAATGTATTACTGTAAGCAATTTGCTACTTTTTACATAAAAACTTGATCAAGGCTGTCTGAGAAGTCTGCAGAAGAACTGTGGCAAGTTCCCCTACATGCTTGGAACAACCTCCCTGCTGATTGTCTTATAGACCTGCAGGACAGCGTTGGCTATCTCAGAGAAGTAATGCAGTTTTAACACAGAAGGGTGGTCACAAAAAATATTGATTTGATTCAGTTTTTAACTATTCTGCCAAATTACTAAAATGTAGTTTAAAATGTATAGTACGTTTATTTAGGACCTTTCACTGAATTATTTTTTAAAGAATCTTATTTGTACAGAATGTTAAACAGGTGCCTAAGACTTTTGCACAGTACTGTATGTGTATATGTGTGTGTGTATATATATATATATAATTTTTTATATATTTTTTTTTAATGTAAAATAAAAAGGACCTCATATTCTATATGGAAATACAGTTTCTGGGCTTTGTACATTAGTCACTCTCATTGTATTGGCCTGTACATAGACCAGAGTACACATTAAGGCATTTAAGACCACAACTAAATTGCAGGGAAAGCATATGCACACAGCAAGCACTTATAATAAGTATTTATTAGACTTCAGCTTCTGTAGCCTATCCACTAAGAGGTTTGACGAGTGTTCAGAGATGCTCTTCTGCATACCACTGTTGTAATGTGTGTTTATTCACGTTACTGTCACCTTCGACCAGTCTCGTCCTTCTCCTCTGATCTATCTCATTAACAACACATTTTTGCCGGCAGAACTGCTGCTCCCTGGATGTTTTTTGCTTTTCACAACATTCTCTGCAAACTCTAGAGACTGTTGTGTGAAAATCCCAGGAGATCAGCAGTTTCTGAGATACTTAAACCACCCTGTCTGGCACCACCAAACATTCCACAGTCAGTTACTTAGATCACATTTCTTCCCCATTCAGACATTTGGTCTGAAAAACAGCTGAACCTCTTGACCACATCTGCATGTTTTTACGCATTTAGCTGCTGCCACATGATTGGCTAATTAAAAGTTTGTATTAACAAGCTAGGGCAGAAAGCTAGGGCAGAGGTCCACCAAATAAATTGCTCACTGAGTGTATACAGAGTAAAGGTCAGCCAGTATCAGATGAGAAAGCACCTACCTCTCACTTAGTTCATCCTGAATGCTTCATCATCACCTCACAATCGTCAATCCCTGTTGAGTACTGCATCTACCTGAATGCAACACATAACAAATATGTTGTAATATCCGCAAGCAAGGCGATGGGATGTCAAAGCAACAAGCCAATGTCCACCATTAGTCCTTGTTCATTGTTTTTCACTTTTCTATTTTCAAATTCAGTTACATACAAGCATTCATTCGCAAAACACAATGTTGAATATGTTCCTTTTTTTTTGTCAAGCGTAAACCCAAATTGGTTCAAACAAGGAAGCACCGTGAAAAATTAAAATGTAAACTCTTGAGTCTTCATTTAATGTCGCCTGCTATTCTACATTCTTAGCCATCCTGTAGAACAATGCATCCTTCATCATAACTAAAATTCAAGACACGAAACAAACACAGAATAATTTTTGAAAATACAACAATGTAATTCCTCAACATATGGCGTTACATTATTACAACGAATAACCTCAAACAACCACAAACATTAAAAGCTTTTTGGCCAAAACATGGTGTTTTTAATGTTCATTATGAGCTAGCTCTTTATTAAAGGCTTTTTTTGATACAAAGAGTGCCTTGGAATCTTTTGTTTATATTCCCTTTGTAACACATCGGGCCATATTGAACAAGTGACACATTGCCTCCCAAACAATGCATGTGACCGTGTTCATGACATATGATGCATTTCTCAAGTTAACTGCCTTCGATATAGATTTTCATATTAAATTGCGCTCATACCATCACAATTTCATGAATGTGCAAGTCATTTCCGAGGACGTCATCAAAATCCACGGAGGCCACTAAATCACGCCTTGTACTTTCATGGACAATATTTGCATCTCAATGTTTTCATAAGGAGTGGTAACGGAGAGAACGATTTGGCAATGACAAAATTAGTCGCATTTATGGATTTCTAACCGTAAAGTAAGGCAAGGCAGCCGGTAATCAAACCTCACGGACAAAAAACAATGACTACGGAATGAAAGAAATGGTTATGTGTATTAGCTTATGTTATCACACTGTTTGATCATGGATTTCACAATTGATCGGGATCTGTAATAAAAACCTGACTCAACCTACTGCAACAGAGAAGGTGGTGATACATAAGTGATAAGCTGGGGAGTTTTCCAGTTTTCTTTAAACAAACAGGGAAGGAAGAATCTATACAGTCCACACCTCATCAGTCAAACTGTAATTACATGCTTTTTTTTTTTTTTGGTGCTTAGGAAAAGTGTTTTCATAGGACAGAATGCTTCTTTTTTTTTTTGTCTCAGAAAAAATGGCCCCAAATATTTCAGCATGAGCATACCTGAATGGAATTTGATTCTTGGCCATTTTAATAAAAAATCATATTCAATATCCAGTATAGACAGAGCAGATTCCCTTGTCCAGAATAAAGCTCCAGTATAAGTCATTCAGCCACCCATTTCAACGCAAGGCCATGGTACAAATAGTGAAACATAATACAAAAGAGATTTTTAAAAAAAATCTACAAAATCGCGTAGCCGCAATTGCTGTTTTTTTTTTCTCCATCCATTATCTCCCCATGTGCCGTTTTGTAAAGTTAGTGTCATTTGGACAATCATTTAACATTTTCTGGACAATATGGGACATGGGACAGTTTGGGTCACATTCAAGCAACTTACGAAAGTGCACACAAAAAGGTTAGCTACCTAAAAATCTAAGAGAATTCACTCATCAGTGTCACAGCCAATAGTACTAGTCAGAATATGAACCTAAAACATAAGGTTCCGTGCTGTAAGGAGACTGAAAACAGTGTGGTTTAAGTAAAATGAATTAGACTGTGTAATGTTGGCATAGGAAGGGCAAGTAAGCCCTGAATAAATTATCAGAGTTCAGAGAACGGTGTGCCAACAGTGTGCAAACAGGTGTGTTTGTCTATGGCAATATTCCAGTTTCACCCTAAATACGGCACACATTTCCATGTACACAGTTGCAATTTACCCCACTGCTTTAATGGAAATAAAAATATTTGTTTGGAAGAATATCCATTCCGAATTGTGCATCTCCCCCATTTCCCCAAATACTCTTATTGGCTGCTCAAGAGTGACAGAGTGTATATGTTGATAGAAGTTGAGTAAATAGATCTGAAAAATGCATGCACCAGTATCAATATCACGTGGACTCACCTAAAAGTGAAAAATGATCATTGAGAAATTTCTAATTAGCCTAATCAGTTCCAAAGCTCAATTTTTCCCATGGCGCTTATGCTCATTGAAAAGAAAGCTGACAAGTTCTCCAGTGGTCCTGGCTGGTATGTCAAACTTTCTGAAAAAAAAAGGAAGTATTAAAAGAAAAGTATTAAACATGCCTGAGAATCAATAAATAGCCAGGAACCTAATCTTCAGCTGTGATCACACTAAACACTTACTGTCCTAGGCAGAACTTGAATAGTTGAGGACAACTCGGTGGTTCCCATTCAGGAGGTTTGTAGAGCAGGGATAAGATCTGGACAGGAAACGTATACACCAACTGGAATAACAATAAAATAAACAAAATTAATATATAGCAAACTCACCAAAGAAAGGCGATCGAGGTCGATTATTATGCCAAGTAGGTCATCCTGTCAAGGGTTAGGGTTAGTTACTGTTGTAGTACACATGCCAGTTCCAGAGGGTTACAGTCAGTCAGGGTGACATCTCATGTGGCAGTGACCTTCCTCTGGATGACTGTGCCCAGTAGTACTGCAGGACATAACAGGGGTGGGAGGCTTATAGTCAGTCAGGGTGACTTCTCATGTAGCAGTGATCCGTGCTGGATGGTTGCACACTGGAAGGTTTTTGGGTTGAGCTGCGCATGAGGCACCTTCTCTCCCGACCTGCGAACTACAGAGTGAGAATAGCAGCAGCTAGCACTGCATGATTCAGAGAGGGGCACACGCATGTTTCTCCCCTTCCTCCCAAATGGGTAGCAGGCGCCAAAGCATGTCAAACCAGGGGGGAAAAGTGGGGAAATGCATACAAACCCAAAAATAAAAATGTGACCAATAGTTCTTATGGAAAATGTGGGGATTTGAGATAGATTCTCTGAAACTACCACAGTGACATGATGTTTATTTTGAGGAGGCCTTGCATCATGGAGACGTCAGGCCAACACCAGGGATACATGAACCTGACCTGGGCTGGCAGGTCTACAGGAAACATTTCACTGCTGGCATTTCCCCCTTCTTTCTTCCCTTCTGTTACTCTGTAAAGCATCTTGGTGACAGGAGAGAACAAAAGGTGTGCTAGATACGGGCAAGCACACAAACCACAGCGCACAATGACACCAGCACCATTAGAATTATACACCACAAAACCTTTTGTACAGGTGAAAGATGTTTAATACTGTATCTTCTCACAAATATGCCGAAATTACACCCAAGTGTGACCTTCTATATCACATGATCCAGGCTGGTTCACTTCAGGCCCTTCTGATAATTGGAGCGCAAGTTTCTTGGTTACACAGAGAATGCGTCATTTATCATCGAGGAAAAATGCCATTCTATCACAAGGCACTGACCACATTTCCATATGCAGGTTCAAATATTGACATAAACCGAATTCAATAAGTGAAGTCACATACAGTAGCCTTTTGAAATTCAGGCACAAAAGAAAGGGATACGTGTGTCGACCTTCGCTACGTAGCATACAGGAAGGTGTGCGATATGCTCACTGAAAACAACAATATTCCGGGAAGGACAGACTACCCCTTTCAGCATCAGCTCAGAAAAAAGTGCATGCGGTTGGGGATGGGGGTGGGGACAATAGAAGGAAGTTGTCACAAATTATGAGGAACAACAAATAACATTAAACCTCCTGACGATTCATGTCATTCTGTGGTTCCTCAGAGAACCATGGGGCAAAATGAGCTTGAAAACAAGTGTGGATTTCATATGCCTGAGAAGGTCATTCACAAAATAAAGAGATTGTGAAATGAAGAATATGCCTTCTCAAAATCATAAGGAGAGACCTTCTGGACAGATGCACAAGTGATCTTTAGCACATTTGAAATTATTATTTTTATTTTAGGCTAACCACAGCTCACTCTGCCACAGATGGACTCATTTGTCCACACAAGTCGGGAAGTGATGCTACACAAGGCAAACCTTTGGGGGAAAAGTTGCAGTAACTGCTGCCCCAAAGGCTGCCTCTTGCAGCCTCAACTTTGGTCAAACCTAAATTAAGCCTGTAGGCACAGGAAAGAAACAAAATCACCATCTTCAGGCTCAAAGGCGAACTACAGCAATACTGAAGACAGCATTCAGTATATGAACCGAATTCAGAAAAATCTAAACATTAAATCTAATGCAGGCTTAATTCAATCCTAGCTGTTCAAAATCGGGAAATAAAAACAGGTCATGTCTGGATTAAAGCCAGAACTCTGCTTTCATGCCAAAATTAAAAAGGGTAATTTAACAAAAGGCAATGATGTGGTAAATGATTTATTGTTAGCAAATATAGAAGAATTCAAAAGATGCTATTTTATGGTAACGAGGTACAGCAAGAACACTTCACATCTTAATTTAGAGGGGAGGACAAGAAGGGTTAATTGGGGCAAGAGCTGCAGCTGTGGTCTTCACAGGTACCCTTGGAGAGGCAGCCATTTTTCACCACAAAATCAGCAGCCAGTGGAACAAACACCTGAAGACTCCAGCTGAGGAGGTTAACTGGACAATAAACGGCTTTAAATGATCAATTGCCCTTCGTCTAAAAAGCGAAACCTGCACACCTCACTCATTCATTACATTACAGTATTGGCATTTGGCAGACGCTCTTATCCAGAGCGACGTACAACGAAGTGCAAAGTGCATACCCACCACCAGGAACAAGTGCGCTGAAGGACCCTAGAGGGGCCCCATTCAAACTGCTGAATGAGTGTACGCTGGAATAGGGAAGCAATTACGGGCCTCTAGATCAGTTTCACACAGAAAACAGGTCATCGTAATGGAGGGAAACAGTCAAAGATACTTCCCACAAAGACCTTTCCCATTGCACACGGTTTCAGCCGACTGACATTCGTCTTCACGTCTGATAAGTATGATTGGGCCTCGGAAAGTATACACAAATTCCTGCAGCTGGCGACAAGGAGGGAGCACCAGACTCCCCTTTACACTACCGCCCCCTACAGCGCAGGAGAGGCACATTGTGAAGTACACCCCCTGAAGCCAGCTTTTCGAAAATAAACACCATATATATTGCAATAAAATGTTGCGACACTCATCGCAAACTAAGATATTGGAACATTTCACAATATTTCGGCGAGGCCAGCATCACGTCACATGTTCTCAGCAGTACTTTGAAGAGCCAATCGTGGCACCGACTAGCCGACTGGAACACCCGACATCAGCACATGAAAACATGAATGAAATCACCAGTCCGTCAGTGTAGCACGGGGGTGCACAACATCGGTCCTTGAGGGTGCACTGCTTGCTGTTCCTACCAACTGCCTTGTTTTTAATTTGCTGACAGCTTTATTAATGACCCTGGTTCAAGCGAGTACTTGAGCACAGTAAAATAATTGCAATGCACTTAGTCTCTAGCTGGTACTCATACACGTCAGATAATTATTGAATTGGCTCAATCATATCTTGAAACAAAATCCTGAAACGGATAGGCCTTGTGCACCACTGGTGTATTGGGCCCAGCTGCAGCTAGGTCATTGCACCTTGGTAAATGGTAAATGTCTGCATTTATATAGCGGCTTCAACCAAAACGCTGTACAATTGATGCCTCTCATTCACCCATTCACACACACGCACACATACACATACACACACTCACAGCAATGGCAATAGGCTGCCATGCAAGGCACCAGGAGCATTCGGGGGCTGGTACAGGAACACGTCAACACACCCAAGGCAGGATCGAACCGACTGCCAGACTGCTCTTACCTCCTGAGCCAATGTCACCTCAAACAAATATCCAGTTCTGTAAACCGATAGTTAGAAAACATATTAAAATTGAACCTTTACTTATACAGGGTAAAATGTTTAAAAGGTTAGAGAGCCCGTCCAGTGCCTTTTAAACCTTTTACTTTTACTTCTGAAAACATCAATAGTCAGTATGGATGTGGGGTTACACTGTAATGAGTTCTTGTGCAACTATTCATCAATAATTACCATAGATTTTAAACCTCAAATAGAGATTATGAAGGAGAAAATGTCTGCTGACAGTGATGCTAGTGTTCTAGTTCAGCTATGAAGAGCCATCGTCTGATTGCAGAAGAAAAGTATCCATACCTGGGAAACTGTCACCATTTGAATACTGCTCATAGCTTAATTAATAATTAAAAACTGGTACAGAATCACTTAGTCCAATCCTACCCAAAAGGGGCTGATATGGGTGCAGGTCTTTTTTGTTTTAGACCAGCACAAAACCCAACTGAAGACCTGGATGATAAAAGAACCAGGCATCTTCGTGCGGGGCAAAAACAAAAACCTGCACCGGCATCAGCCACTGTCGGATGAGGCTAGACATCCCAGATCTAAAGAAAATATCTCAGGGACAAAGCAAAGTAACAAAGTAAAGTATCCAACCAGAGGTTTAATGAAGAATCACGTTAAGGTTGCTGAACACATGCAATAACTGAAAAACGTTAAACCCAGTTCACAAAGCGGGACACAATGCCCAAATCTTGTATGGCACAGCCAAGACATGCCAATATAACAGACTGGTTAGCACTCAGTGACGAAAATGCATAGGAACCAAGAGCTTTTGTTAAATTGACAGGGGGAAATGGCTAAAGCTAAATTCCGCTCAATACCGGGAAGAATTTTGTCACACAGATTTATCAACGTGCAGACCATCTTGCTGTGTCATGCACCAAGGTGTCCAAGACACCATACGGAATACCATAGTTTGATAGCCTGTAAATTAAGCATCACGTTCTTATTCTAGATTCGTATACTTGCAAGTGATCAAATTCCACCTTACAGGAGAGAGGTGCTGATAAGAATTTTTTATTTTTTTTTCTAATCATTTATAAATTCATTTAAATGCAAATCATATCACAAGAACCCAGAACAAAATAAGAATGACAAAATAAGACAGGAGAGCAAGAAGACATTTGCTACAGGTTTGGTGTGGTGGTGACAACCAATAAAAACATACAAAATCATTCATATCATGCGGATCTGAGCACAGAAAAAAAAGAAAGAAAGAAAATGAACACACATTTTTAGTGTTTTTTGTACATTTTTGTAAACATGTCTAGATCGTTAAAACACAATATGGCAATTCGAAGGGAAAAATAAAAATACATGGAAACAAGATAATTCAATGTGGTAATCACAGGCATGAAAACACTGCATGGCAATAATGCTTTAGAGCCAAAAGTTATTATAAAAAAAAAAATTTACCCATTTTCCTTCCGCAATTGTAAACACTGTTTACAGTTGTATTATGGTTATACAATATGTTCGATGTGATCCAGAAAAATACCACAGTATCTGCGCTACATACATGAAAACCTGTCCCTGGTCATGAATGAACAGTGATATGAGGTATATAAAGGTCGATTTCATCCGTTTGTCTCGTGTCGTTAAAACACGGAGCATGATTGGAGTGGTCAGTCTTTGTTCCCTGTGATATTACAGCTGAGCGGTCCCAGCTAGGCTTCAGGGCTCTGCCGGTCACAGGTGTGGAGGGAGGGGCTCGGGAGAATAGAACTGAACAGATAACCTCCCCGCTGCAAACCAGCGGCAGTGGAAGACAAAGCAACCATCGTTCCGGCTACAAATCGAAGAATCGCCATCGAAATTATTACACTATCCTTCATTAGGCATGCAAATTGGGGCTTCCTCAACTATTTCTTTACAAAGAGGTGTGATGAGTTTGTTAGTTTTTTTTTTTTTCCAGCTTTTTGGCTTGTTAAAAGTAACGGGAAATAGTTTTTTTTTTTTTTTTTTTTTTTTTTTTTGCAAATTACAATTGCATCCACATGGGCTCATTGTGTCGGTTTGTCTGTTCAGTGGTACAGTGTTCTCTGGGCAATACTTTTACACTTACCTGATTAAATGGTGATAATTTACAAAGAGGTCCTCGTCCCCATTTAACCTGTTTACATATCTGATAACATCCAGGTGACAACGCAAAAACAATTCCCCCGCCCCGCCCCCCCCTCCCCCCTCCCCAATACTGCCCCACCCCACCCCCAGAGTGCCTCATAAGGCCATTCCAAAACTAAGAAACCCCCCCCACCCCCATCCCAACCGCCCCAACCTCCCCATCCCACCCAAACCCTGCCCACCCCAACACCGATCGGCTGACACATCATCCTCGAACAACTGGCGGCCCCAACCAACGTCTCTTTTTAAAAGCAAGTCAGTTCTCCCTCTTATCTGAATGGGCTGTTTCTTAAAAAAAAGAAGAAAAAAAAAAAGAAACAAAACAGGGAAAAAGTGCTCGTTAAAGAAACAGGTGGAGAAAGAAAGAGCGGGAGACGGAGCTGAAGAAACTTCCGGAAAATCTCCGGACGACGTCGCTACGCAATCGCTACCGAGCGCCAGGGTTCGACGCGGCCCACGCGGGCGGAGTTTCGCGACTGGGGGCTTCCCCCCCACCCGCCATCCCAGCGCCATTCGTAACAGTCCCATTTTTTTTTCTTTTTTAAATGCCCCATTGCTCGCTGCAACTCCAACCCTGTGACAAACTGAATGTGCGGGGGGACTCCACCACTTCCCTCTTCTAAACTGACCACAGGTCCTTTTTTTTTTTTTTACAAATTCCCTCCTCTATCACATTGCAGTCACCCCCCCACTCTGACATATACTGTACTCATAAATATATATGGCCCTTACTGAAAGAAACATGAGTGTTTCGCATTGACAAAAAGTACCATAATCTCCATTCAGCTAAGTGGAAAGTGTTCTTAGTGTAACCAAGCAGGCAGCATCATCATTTGTCGCACTCTGTTCTAAAGAAAAAAAACAAAAAAAAAAAACACCTTTGTTGCACTTGCAAACATACAGCTCTAAAAAGAAACTAACAATAATTAAAACAAAGAGTGCTCCTGCTGCATCTCACAATAAAATTCTCCTTATTACACTTTTTTCCTGAGTTATACTTTAAATCCTTGTAACAGACAATATCTTTTATTTTTTGCCATTTCATATCTGGGCTGTTCCCTGCCATCATTATCATTATTAATTATTTTTCACAATTGTAAAGTTGATTGCTAAAACACATAGGTTTGAGGGGAAAAGAAATGTCAAGCCAGTCCTTTGCTACACTAATATTTTTGCTTAAAAAGTACTTCTCCATCTATTAGTTAACGACCAGACCTAATTTTACACTAATGAATAAAACAGACTAAACACAGAGGGCGGGAAAAAAACAAAAACAAAAAAAAAAATTCAAAACATTGCATTTGAAGGAGGTCACACAGACCCATTCCGGTTCGATTTTATACAAACATTATAATGGCAGTGTAATAATTAAAACATAGCCTCATTAAAAAACAAAAAAAAAACATTAATAATAGTAATAACACAAGAAAAAAAAAAAATGAACAAACCTCCAAAACTAGGTCTACCGTCTCAGACCTTACCTGTAGCTTTGGCTTGTGGGAGTCTTGGATCTTGAACTAACTGGCTCATTGACATCAGCTAACAAACTAGTGAAACCTGAGAATTCTGTCACGGGAGTCCTAATCCTGTGGTCCACCTCTGCGTTCGAGTCAGTGCTGAACCCCAGGGGCACCCGGCTGCCCCCTTTGAACTGGGAGCCGAAGGCCTGGGCGAAGTTTTCCATCTGGTAAGGGGGCCGGAGGTCCACGCCCTTGGAGGGGTCGATGGGGGCCAGGTCCTGGGCCGGGAGCTGGTAGGCCGAGCTGCTCTTGGGCGGGCCGTCTTTGTGGCCGCCCAGGTCCGGGGGTGGGATCTGGAAGGCCCCGGGGGAGGACTGCTTCTCCAGCTGCTCGGTGAGCTCCTGAGAGGGGGTGAGCTGCTGGTGGTCCAGGCCGCCCAGGTGGAAGCTGGGCTGGGAGGAGGACGAGGAGGAAGAGGAGGGCCCCGCCAGCAGCATGCCGAAGTGCGGCTTCGGCAGGGGGCCGGGCGGGGCCGAGGTAAGGGCGTGGCCGAAGCCGCACTCCAGGGGGGCGGCGGCGTAGACGTGCTTGTCGGAGAAGAGCGGCGGGCTGGCGGAGGAGGCCGCGCCGGCGAAGGGCCCGCTGGGGCCCGACAGGAAGCTGGCGCTGTGGCTGGTGCGCTCCAGGGCCTGCAGGAGGAAGCGCGAGTACTCGTGCATGATCACCGCCTTCTCGCCCACCTTGTCGTCCTCGTCCCCGCCCTCAGGCGGCGGCGGCGCGGCTGGGTGCAGCTCCACGTGCTGGTCCCCGCCCAGGTCGAAGGGCACGTCGTGCGGCCCCTCGGCCTTCTGGGAGTAGTGGTCCAGCAGGCTCTGGAGGACCTCGTCCGGGATGCCCGACTTGTCGTGCTTGGGGTCGGAGGCCCCCATGGGGGAGGAGTCCAGCAGGCCGAGAGGGGCGTGGTCCAGGCCCCCGCCCACCACGGCACCCTGGATGACGGTGGGCTGCTGGGGCAGGTGGGCCACGCCCACCTCGTAGTCGCTGTTGGCGGCGGCGTGCAGGTAGCGCCGCTTCTTCAGGAACTGCATGGCGTCGTCGTAGTTGCTGCTGCTGGGCGGGGCCTGCTTGGCCTCGGGGCCCTGCATGAGCCCCATGCCGTCCATCACGCCCAGGGGCCCCGGCTTGCCGGAGGGGTCCTTTTCGGGGCCCTTGCGGTTGACCTTTTTGAAGAGCAGTTTGGGGGCGCGTCCGTGCAGGCCGCTGCCCGAGGCCTCGTAGTTCTGCAGGCCCAGGTCGCCGCCCGGCTCCCCCCCGGCCTCCGCGCCCTTCCTGCGCTTGCGCTCGCCGCCCTCCCCTTTGGACCTGCCCTTCTTACGGCCGGGGCCTCCGCCGTTTCCCTGAGCGAGGCCGTAGCCACCCTGCCCCATGTCACTCAGAGCCTGGTCCAGGGCCCCCGGGTCCAGCCCCTTCTTTATGGCTTCTCCACAGGTTCTTTTGTGCTTCAGCAGTCGATCCGTCCTGGAAAAATACTGAAACGGGACAGGCACACGTCAAAATTCAGGGGTTCTGCTCGATTAATCAAGACACGCACATTCTTTCGACCAGGGCTTCTCAACCCGGTTCCTCGAGATCTACCGTCCTGTAGGTTTTCACTCCGACCCCAACAAAGCACACCTCATTCAACAGCTAGAGATCTTGAGTTGGTAAGCAGAATTAGGTCTGCCAAATTAGGATTGAAAGAGTAGATTTCCAGGAACAGGGTTAGGCAGCCCTGATTTAAACCCTCAATGCCTTAACTTGTGCAAGTCTTAAGTACACAGACATCATAAGCTTTTGCATTGAGTGCCGATAGCAGGAGAGAATGTTCAGCATTAAACACACAACTCCATGACATTCATGGCCTGAAAATCATTAGTTTCAGGAACTAATTATGAAAACTTACGGACGATGTACCGTAAAACCTCAAATTGTGGCCGGGGTCTTTTATTTACTTAGGCTGCACAAAGCACAGGCCTTTATTAGGGGCAGGCTGGTATTCGAGGCAGGCCTTTATTTCTAATTAGGCTTCTGTTGTAGAATTTTATTCTTAGAAATAAAGTAAAAGGCTACACTTAAAGTGGGCCAACACTGTTCAACACTTCCTGTAACCATTCAGAAATCAATTAGTGTAGGCTAATCAGGAACACCGTTTGGTAAGTCATAGTGTCAGTCTTAACAGACTTAGTTTATTACAAATATTCTCAAACACAATAAATCACATGCAAGTCCAGAATCCATAAAACAACAACTTGCCAGACACGCCTTCATGAACAATAACAAATTAGCGTAGATAACAGCAAGTTAAGGATCTTTTTTTCCTAAAGTGCGTTTTATTGTGAGACATGCGTTTCGTTTGGAGCAGCATAACTGTAGGCTATCAAAAGATTTTCGCTTTGGTTTGGGATTTAATTTACTTTTGGACTGTTTGATTCTATTGCTAAATGTTGGGACTGATGGGCACTGAAATCTGGGGGGTATTTGATGGTTCACTGTTAAGTTGTAATGTAGTTGAAAGAGTGTTGGGATTTCCACCCGTCTGTTTATTGCGAGCCATGGCAGCCGCTTTCATTCATTCATTGAATATACGAAATACATGGAAACCTTATTGCGTAGCCAAGTAGCCTAAAGTTCATTTTTAATTTTGCCTGATTTACTTTTTATTAAATTTGTAGGCTGGAATGCCTTCGCGGCAACAATTGTGTTTAAATGTATACTGCTTCAGCCTTTGGCAAGCTACTCAGAAAGCGACTGGTAGCTTGAGAGCAACGTGTTGGGAGACCCATGGTGTAGGACAACAACTTTTCATTGGCAACAGTATTAAACCGACCTACAATATAAAATATTAAGAAGAGCTCTTTTATTTCATCGAGTTAAATCGAGACAATGTCTTCTAGTGCTCATGGACTGATAGCCCTACTGGTAGGCAATATTACCCCGGCTTGTATTTGGGGGGCGGCCTTTATTTGTCCGAATCGACCACGCCCCCGGCTATTATCCGAGGCCCGCCTTCAAATAGAATCCCGGACACAATTTGAGGATTTACGGCAAGTGAAATTAGCATAGATATAGACAGCACTCACCTGTTGGCAGGTGTCACATTTGTATGGCTTTTCTCCGCTGTGAGTCCTCTTGTGCCTCTCCATGTGGTACTTCTGAATGAACCGCATGTTACACTGGTCACAGCTGAAGGGCTTCTCTCCTGCAGCACAGATTACAACGAATCAACCACGGTCAGTGAAACACACACAACCAAATCAACCACGGTCAGAGGAAAAAACACAACAAAATCAACCACAGTCAGTGGAACACAGACAACCAAATCAACCAGTCAGTGGAACACAGACAACCAAATCAACCATGGTCACTGGACCACATGGTCAATTAAAACAGTCAGTCACTGGAACACCCTCAACCAATTTAACCAGGGTCACAAGAGCACCTCGTCTCAAAGACGACCATGGAGTCTGGTGTGGATTTTTGTTCAAGCCCAGCACTGAACACCCATTTCAGCTAATCATGGTCTTAAATGTAAGCCTCCCCCACACAGGCCTCTCTCAAATAAGACATGGAGGGGATTCCCATACTGCAATTACTGCTTATCCTTACTTGAAAACGGAGACCACAACCCCAAAAACCTACACTTTAACCGACAGAGTACAGTTTCACCCGCACAGGACATGTTCCTGTTACAGGAATCAGGGATTCATTTACATTTATGCTTTGAAATTTAGGAAGTGCTTGTATATAAAGGGGCTAGAGTGGAGGCAGGTCAAATCAAAGTCAAAAACAAGTCAAAGACACAGACAAAAACAAAAACAGTCGGAGACAAAAACAAATTCAAAGACAAAAACAAAGTCAAAAGGCAAACGCAAGTAGTTTTTCCTACTCTTCCCAGGACTCACCGCTGTGTATCTTCTCGTGCCGCTGCAGAAGGTACTTCTGGATGAAGCTCATGTTACACTGACTGCACCTGAAAGGCCTTTCTCCTGAAACAAGAGAGACAGAGCACACACAAGTCAACACCACTCTGAACACCTCACCCCACGCCACTGTACAGAGCACCTGACTCAACATCGACACCTTCCTGTTATCATGCAGTACCTGTTGAGCCCTTGGTTTTCTAAGACAAGCGAGGAAAACCCTTTTGTTGCACTTGAGGTATCTGGGTTGGGCTTGAAAAACAGTAAAGTGGCATGAATTTTAATTCCAAGAGGTTTGCTGCTTTGGTTGGCCGTTCAAAGAATTTGCGCAGAACCTCCGACTATTCCAGCATTTTCATTTTTACAGAATTTGCAACTCGTCACGATCTAATTTCAGAGACTTCAAAGGACCCATTTACATCAAAAGATCCTACGAAAAGAACTCCTAATATGATACAAACAGTAATAACTTTCACAAAAATATGGAGAAAAGTCAAAACAAAAAGGGAGCTGACAACACGGAGAACACAAAGCCGCGCGTTCGTCTTCTGAAACGGCTGAAGGAATAGGCGGTAAAGCCGTAAGTCCCGGAGACGGAGGAGGTGCAGGGCCCAGGCGGCCGGGCGTAGCCCCATACCCGTGTGGATGAGCACGTGTCGGCGCAGGTGGTAGGAGCTCCTGAAGGCTGCGTTGCAGTGCTCGCAGATGTGCGGCTTGGAGCCCGGCGAGAGGCTGCCCAAATCGCCGTCCAGCATCATTGACTGCGGACAGAGGAGAGGGGTACGGGGTTAGTTTTTTTTTTTTTTTTACGATCTCCTCTCCCATTCTCCCACGACAATGACCGCATGCTCAAGTCTACCCCACGCACCACTCCAGACTTCAGACAATACCACTCGGGTCTCATTGTTCCCCTGTCACTTAAGACACTAGAACTAACGCAGACAGAGTCTAGGGCAGATTTGTAGGAGCAGGGATACCGGCTGCATAATGCATGAAGGCGAAGACCGTTTACAACACTAACCGGAAGCAGACTCACAGCAGCTACAACACTGTGCTTTCATCGGCAAAATGACTGATGCCTCAATTAGTTTAACTTGCAGAACGGTAACATGTACCGTGGCAAAAACAGTACATGACATTATATTTAGCCTCATGCACCAGAGACTAATTCAAGGATGGGCAGCATTTTCAATGCATGTATTTGAAATACAAATTTGAATGCATGTCTGTCACATGCAACATGAGTTGCTTGTCTCTCTCCACAGTGCATACCTCCGTTCCAACTTCAAAGTTCAAGAACCATTTTGACCAACATGAATATATTCGGGAGGTATTCTGTAATTTAGTAAGCTGCACGTCGCTGCTTTCTGTATTTCTTCCCATTCCGGGTAACACTAACAGAATGGAAGGTTCTGGAACGTCAGAGGAGGAAATGGGGCCCTCTGAGGCCGGAGCCCGAGGAAACGGCCGTGGGCGGCACGCACCTTTGAGGAGTCCCCTCGTTTCCTCCGGGGCTTCCCCTCCTGGCTGTCGCCGTTTGACCTCCGACCCCTTCTCCCCGAGGAGTCTTTCACCAATCTCTGTGACAGCTGCAGGGACGACAAAGAGAAAGGAAATCAGTACGAGCGAGAGCAAGAGCGCACGAGGGAGAGAGAGAAAGAGAGAGAGAAAGAGGGAGAGGGTGAGAGAGAACCCAAATACGGGTGACAAAGGCTGCACCCGCCCCATTGAACGCGGGACAGCTTGTGGAGGAGCTGAGAAGTAGAGTAATAAACCCAAATTTACGGTCCCCTTGCTACCGCATCGGAGGTCACGGCTATGCCATTGCGGGAGGGCCGCAGACACAGGGCCGGTACGCAGCTGCAAACAAACCCAAAAGACCTCACATTCACCTCCAGCACAAGCTACACACAACACAGCACTGGGAGCATTAAAGTCCAACATTTCTAAGGGGGAAAGGTACTCACTTTTCACACTAACTGGGAATAAATGGAGATGGCTTCAATTAACTGAATTCATTTAAAGCAGTTCACTATTTAAAAGTCTCACCATGGATGGAAGTAAGTAAGAGTTCATTTTGACAATTTACCCGAACATATAAATTGGATTTAGTCTTCCCCAAAGCTTGCTCTACATCTGAATAAAAGGTCTGCGGGAGACTAAGTCTTCATCAAAATGGTGAGCTGGCTGGTGTTTGTTTTGCGGGAACAGACAATGCGTGCTGAACAATAAAAGAATACCAGCATGCTCCTATTATGCTGCCAAGTTAATTGAATCTGTTTCAACAGCTAACAAACACAATGCTATATTTTTAAGAACTAATGTATAGTCATGTTAGTGAGCTTTTAAACACCTACAGGGGACATGAATCAAGGGATTTTTCAGAAGCCTTTTCAGAAGGGCAGAAATTGCTAATTTTCCTAAATAAAATAGATCTCATTTTATCCAGACAGCATTTTAATTAAAATGTTGTGCTTTACAAAACGACTGACTTTAGCAATTCATTAGCATTACAAAAACACAGAACTTGCCAAATGATTATTCTGTTCCTCCTTTCGTGTTAAACGAAACATAAAAATAAACCTAGAGACGAAAGACTGTGTTAAGCGTCACATTTGGAAGTGTGCATACGCGTATATGTACTACTCTGAAGGCCCTACAGAGAAATGGACTTCCCGAACACGGCATAAACCCACGAGGTGTTTAAACATTCTGTAGCCATCTGTGACTAAAATCAAACCAGTGACGCCATACAAGAATACACACTGCATTAACAGCAATTATGTTTGTCGGGCAATAGAGCCCATCATTCATACTGCAGGTATCAATGTAGTGTTACAGCGATGCACTCTAGTTGAGGATCTCAAACGCTAGCCTCAATGGTGTTGATGCATGTGGTTCATGTGTATTTTGATTGTCTGTTTCATCACTTTCACTCAGTTGTATGCCAGTCCTTCACAAGCTGACACAATGCAGTAAAATGAAGTGTCCTTTTGTAATGATTATATTCACTGGCACCAATGACGCTGGAAACTCCCCGCTTTCAGCAATGGAACCAACCGTACTTCAGAGAAGTAAATCTAAAATTTTGATTTGCCTCATTTACGTCCTGATGGTTCACAAATACTGTGGCACGATTCACGGTCCACCAAGCCGAACCTCGCAGCAGACATGAAAATAATATATATTTTTTTTAAACCATAATTGCATTGAGCTGCGCGGGCCAAAATAAACCAAGATTAATTTTCCCCTAATCAAAGACAGATGCAGTGTGAATCAAGGGTTACCCAGAAACAACGCCTCAAGGAATTCCTCAGAACACGGCCACTGAACCCTTCCCTCCGGGTCGTTCCTAGCGTTTCTCGCGGTCGAAAACCAAAAAGACGTCTAAAAAACCCCCAAGCTGCAGCCTTCCGTTTTCACTCGGAAGCCGCCATTTTCTGTTTTGTCTCGCTGTGACTCGGTTTTTTACGCGCGATATCCGTTCCTAGGCTTTTCTAGCAGATTCTGTTACATAAACTATACTGAAAACTGTATGGTGAAGGCGATGAACGTTATTTCAGGCTTCGTACGCCGTGCCAAGTCCCCCGCGTGGAAGGCCTGGCTATTGTTAGACGGAGAGCCGAGGGTTCGACAGCTGGACGCTGGTTTCCGCAAGACGTCGAGCAGAAGAGCCTCGCCAGGATTCCTTTGTGCTGACAGGCGCAAAATGACATCACACTCTCTCAAGTAAAAGGTTCAGATTTCTGGAGCACTGAATCCATTTATATTGCTGTTATTCCTGGACTAAGACCACAGACACCCGGTATGGACTATGGACCGACCCAGTGCCCCCCCCCCCCCCATGTCACCCAGCATTTGGACTGACCCAGTTCAGGCTTTTCAAGCCTATGCCATGGTAGCCCAGTCTATCACCCCCCATTGAGTATTTCCAGGATGTTGCACCAAGCATGTTTCAGCAATACGATTCTAAAATAACGCTGAACATACAGCTAATATTAAACTCTCCGCTTCCTTGGTTACATAGTTGTTTTTTTTTAACCTTAAACTTGACCCGCCGGGTTTCTCAGGGAGGTGACCTGCAAAAACAACCACGACCCCCTAAAATCTGCCGCAGGCGAATGCTTTCATACGTCAACCATGAACAACTAGTTTGTAACGTTTATGAATAAGCGGGAACAAATGGTGACTTGGGGTCCAAAGCCTTGGCAAAAAGAGACATAAGTGTCTGTGCAGCACTCTATCCAACCTCCTCGTGTTTCTGTTCCTCCTCCGTACTTTGATCATGGAACTTTTCTGGAAGGAGAGGGGAAGTATACTTTTCAGTTTACCGACATTAGCCACATCTACGCATTCTGGAAGCGTTCAATTCACACCTCCACCAGTATTTTTAGATGCGGGGGGGGGGGGGGGGGCCAGACAAAAGTTCAAGAACAGAACACGAGGAAGCACCTGGGATGACCTCAGTTCAGTGTGCATTTTTCCACTCTTTACATCTGATGATGAAAGCATATTCTTCTTTTACTGAAGGAGAACATGTGTGAAAACCCTTCTGGTTGTACAGAGCAGACCACTGATTGAGCTAAGAGCTTCTAGCTTGAGAGCTACTATAAAGCCTGTACATTACACTGTAATACAGGACAAGTGGATAATTATGTAAACAGCACATACTAGGTACAGACCGCTGACATTTAAGTGAACGCCACAAGGTACCTTCCGCCATTCATTTCCCCTAAACACCGGGTGTTCATTAACTCACGGTTCTGTACAAATGAACAAATAAAGCAGAGAACTAGACTGGGGTGCATTACAGATTTTTAGATGCATGGTCAAAGAGGGTTCTGTTGATATGCGTATGTCCGTTTCAGAGTTTGTTTGTGCCATTAAGTAACTGCATAAACTAAGGCAAAAAGACTTAATTCATGTTGTCAACAACCACCCCAAGCCCAGTCCCCCCTCACCCCCAACCACCACTTGACCCTCCTTCTACCCCCACCCCCCTCAAAAACAACAAAAAAATATTAATTTTCTTCACGCAAGGCAAAAATATCATTCATGTTGTCAACAACCACCCCAAGCCCAGTTCCCCCTCGCACCCAACCACCACTTGACCCTCCTTCTACCCCCACCCCCCTCGAAAACAAAAACAAAAAAAATCTTCATTTTCTTCACGTAGTGACACACCGAACTCAAATGCACCCCTAACCATACTCACGTTGCCGAGGCTCAGGTCGTGCGCCAGCAGGTTCTGGTGGTGGTGGTGGTGGTGGTGGTGGTGGTGGTTGCCGAGCGACGCCTCCATCAGCAGGTCGCCGCCCTTGGCCGAGCAGCCCGGGTAGAGCGGCAGGCGGTAGTCCAGCTCCGTCAGCTTCTCCTGCTTGATGGAGGCGCCGTGGACGTAGTCCAGGCTGCAGTCGGGCGAGTCGCGCTCCTTCTTCAGCACCATCTCCTGCGGGGCCAGCTCGTGGAGCACGGACGGGGCCGAGGCCATGCGCGTGAAGCTGGTGACGGGAGGCAGGTGGCTGAACATCAGCATGCCCGGGGCGAAGTTGGGCTCCATCGCCCCGTTGCGGAGGAACTCGTTGCCCAGCTTGTCTTGGATAATGCTCATGGCGGGTCTTCGTCAGGGGCGGGGGAGAGGGGGGAAGGGGGGGAGCCAAACTTAACTGGAGCCAACTGCAAATACACTGGGAGAAGAACGTACAATTAGGTGATGAGTTTAACCCGTTATGGAATAAGGCGCCCTATAGAAAGGCCGAGGAACCACAATTAATTTTAACAGTCATGCGTCTTCAAAAACAGGCACATGATTGAATACAACGCTGGCGTCGTATCCGCCTGTTAAGAGAGATATAACAGCCTGTAGCGTAAGGTAAGGTAAAGGTAAAGGTAAAGGACTGGGACACGCAAGGTCGGTGGTTCTAATCCCGGAGTAGCCACAATATGATCCGCACAGCCGTTGGGCCCTTGAGCAAGGCCCTTAACCCTGCATTGCTCCAGGGGAGGACTGTCTCCTGCTTAGTCTAATCAACTGTACGTCGCTCTGGATAAGAGCGTCTGCCAAATGCCAATAATGTTATGTAATGTCACGAGAGATGTAACGTGCAGGTTGTATCCGCCCATAAGGGGTTAAAAAGTTAAAGAGTCTTGAAATGGTTCTGTGAGTGCAAGAAAAAAAAGTACACTTTTGGTTGTTTCTGCTTCTCTTGGCATGCAGGCCTGCACATTTCAGGGGGGAAAAAGGAAGGCTTTCACAGGCCCGGTCACTGGACGAGGCCCAAGAGCGAATAGCAGCCCCCCCCCCCCCATTTTGATTTTGGAGGCCCGAATAAAATTGATATATATATATTTTTTTTTTTTTTTATAGGGCCCCCAAAAGGTTAGCAGCAATCCTGTTGGGATGTGCCCGATATGTCTGACTAAGTATTTCATTTATTTCATCAACTAGAGTTTCAATTACATATGGAATGGCAACTAAGGTCATCTATTAACTGTTCTCCAAAGGGAAGACCTTGATTTCCTGCAGCAGACATAGTGAAGGTAACAGCAGGAGCAGAAGGTAAAGGATTCTGACTTGCTCAAGGAAAGGTGGCATGAACCCCATGAGGTGGTGAGGACGCTGTGTTTAGGGAACACAGCAGGACCTCAGACACCCCAAAGCCTGATAAATCAGTCACGCTCCAGTAAGTATGGCTACTCTCCCAGAGTAGCATAGGCCACTAAACTCAGAGCAGAGACAAAAGCTCCTGTACCCATCTATTTTCCACTTTTGAGTTGATGGATATTTGTTGATCTCATTCATCAACTACACACATATACATACACATATACAAATATACATACATATATACGAAATCACAGGTTGATTGTGAATTTCAGATTCATTTTGTTAGGCACATTTTTAAGCAAAAAAAATAAAATATGTTTATTAGACATTCCTTACACCGCAGTATATAAACCGTTTGCAGTTAAAATGCAAATTGGATTGACGAGAGTGTTCTTTTACGGTCTGCCTGATGGGATTAGGAAAGACTGGGTACGCAACCACAAGCTATCAACGTGATTAAAAATCATCCACTGACAATAAATGAGTGGCAGTCGGCAGCACTCGGCCCAGGTGAGGAACAGCAGGACTTATCTATGGGGTTATCGCAGGACACATTAAAGGCTAAATCTGGCGTCACTTCCTGTCTGGTCAGATCAACGTAGATCAAAGACTGCTCAAGCTAGTTGGACAGTAAAGCTCTTACCCTAGAGAGCACACGCTCCAGTGATATTAACTGGCCTTGCGACCTGCACGCGTTTCCCGCCAGTGTTAGAGTACCCCCATTTCTTTAAGTCTGTGAGTAAAAGTAACAGCTGGACAAGGAATCACCTCCTCTTTAAGGCACAGAGCCGACGGTAGTTGACAGGGCAATGCGTCACCGGTGATCGGAACATGAGTCAGATCCGTATTCTGCGAGAAATTAAAAAGTCTAGTGTGAATACAAGGCACAGGGTAGCTCACCACTTCGAACCTCCATTTCCGAACGAGAGCGAAAACAATACTGAGGTTCACCCATTTTAACGCTGCTTAAGCGAAGTGCGCGCGTCTAGTCGCCGGGAGACTATCTTACTTTGCCCTGTTATACACAGAGACTTGCACTTGATTGTGTCAATGTGAGGTCAGATAATTTTAGCCATACCTATCAGGTAAATATATTTGACCTACAATTAAACTTACATTGCCGAGCCAAGTTTCTTTAAAACATCTTCGTCGTAGGAATCTTTGTCGCAAGGACAAAGCGCAAATATATCATACTTGTTAAGCTGACAGTGAACCGCTTTTGTAATAATGGTTAGACATACTAAAATAGAACAAAATGTATATTCCGAGATTATTAAATGTCACTTTACGTAGTTGCATCTTGTATGAAACACTACTTGTCAGATCAGTCTTCTATAATCGGCAAATTTCCTTCGATAAACACACGACAGCAACATAAGCGGTAAGCGGCTGAATTATTCAGCATTGCTGAGCACAGCAGTGCCAGATAGTTTACATAATGCGGTTGAGAATACTGATCATTTCCTGATGCAACTCTGAGGTACTGCGGCAGTAAGGCCTGGTGAAATTTTAGCTGTGTTTATGAATGCATAAGGTCTCTCTCAAACGACATTCTCTAAGCCGATACTATAGGGATTAATACGGCGGGCAAAGATGCACGAAACTATTCGGTAAACAATGGCATCACGTTGATGTTGATTTTTCCAGAATACCCTCTGGGCATTCACAATGCCTTTACTGATAAAGTTACGCGTTATTCAATCTGGCATTGAACAAAACATCAAAGCAGCACTGCTTTCAGGTGACACTAACATCAATGATGCCAGTGTCGAAATCAAGACAACTATATCAGCTTGATGTGAATGCCAAAGTACAATTTAACAAATAAATATTAGCTCACTAACGTTAACGGTGTGTGTTTCTAATTTAGGAAAAATGAACTATCACTTGATGCAAGTGGTTCTGCGTTCAGAAAGGTTGATGTCACTAATGATAAGCAATACTGCAAGCCTGCTCAGGAGATGAGAACATAGTTTGTGTTAACCAACTAGCTAACGTACCTACATTAGGCATGGTAAACCGTTTTCATGCTATACATCTTATGAAAAAGCATTTTAATTGTGGCCTGTACAAGACACGTCACCTAATCTCTCGTGGGATGGTCTTAACCTTAACGTTACCTCACGGGCAAGTTTATTGTCTACGTTCATAAACAGAGCTAACAATACACCCATTTGTTGAGGATGAGGGGATATTCGTATTTTGGAGAATGCCGGTAGTTTGTCGTGCATTTGTTGAATATATGCACAGATTAGCGTGTTTATCAGTAGGCTAAGTATTCTACTGGACTAACGCTAGATTGTTATATTTCCTAGACTAGTTCATGAGCACTGTGTTAATTTAGTCGGTTAGCGGTTGCTAAATGTAGTCTTTCGTGTTCGCGAACATAAGATAACGTCACTAAGTTAATCATGAAAGGACAATCTAGCTGGCTAGCGAACGTTAGCTTGCTTCAGGAAATTCGCTTACGTTATCAGCCAACTAGCTCCCTTGCCACCTAAAACTAACTAGGAAACGTTAGCCAGCTTAAAATCAAATAAAACTAAAAGCACTGCTTGTCTGCCCATTAGCTCGAACATTACAAAAAAAATCGAATCAATTACAAAATCAAGTGGCACACATTGCACAAAATATGCGAATTAAAGCCCTAGCGTTAAAGGTCAAAGTGGTATAGTTAGCTAGCTAACTAACGTTAGCTGTTAAACAAACCGTTATTGTGGTATCCATATTCATATATTGCCTTGTCTCACAAAGGGCCTAGCACGCTAACGACGTTAGCCAGCTAGCTAAGTAAACCACAACATAGAAAGAAGGCGCACATATTTTTCCAATCACTTTTCTTAGTAAGCTAACCGGCCAATAGGCATGCTGTCGATAATTTATTGGGGGAAAAGTTAAAATATTGCACTGATTATACGATAACTTTTATACTAATGTAAGCTAAACCACCCAATCAATCCACATCGGTTCAAAAACACAAGGACGTGGGATATTAAATAGCCATAATGGTGCAGCTACGCAAGCAGTAACGTTAACCCCATAATAAATGGCCCATGCAACACTGCCGAACAATTGATGCTCGCCTCTCGGCACATCTACCGCTAGCTAGCTAGCTAACTGGCGGTGTGTTTCGTCTTATGGTAATAGCCGGTCATTTTCCCGGCTTGATTTTTAGCCTAAGGTCGTTTTTACATTTCGCTCACCAGTACATGACCACCGCTGGCCCTTTTCTGTTTGTATTTTTTCCTCTGGATCGTTCCTTTGAGTCTTCAAAGCCCAAACATTGTTCTACTGCAGCTGCTACCCTCCTCCATCTTGTCTCAGCGCGGGGAATTATGGGTATAGCGGACGGGTCCTGCGAGGAGACAGACGAGCGCCGTGATCCGGGGCAGGGGAGCAGTGGCCGACAGTGAACTGCGTTAAAGGACACGCGGGTGGCCCTACACGTGAAGGAGAAACAGTACTTCACCGCATGCCTTTCCACATTATTCAGCATAACAAAACCCCCCCTCCCTCAGCTTCCGATCTGAAATGATTTCCATTATATTTTGGGCGCCTTTGGAACATATAAGCATATCATTTCTAATATTTCACATTTCCTAAATTCATTATTTTTTTTGTTATTCATTAAAATCCATATGTTTTATGATTATAACTAGTTTCTGTTGTAATTAAGTAGATGTAGGGTCGGCTAAATGTGTCATTTACTATTTGACGAACAATGAAACAATAGTAGGTTAATAATAAAATGTGTTATAAAAAGTTACTTTAAAAAGTAGGACACCCTTCACATGACAAATGCTAATAAATTGTCCTAGATATTGTGTCAAAATGTAACAGAAAAGAAATGATCCTGAAACAGTATTATGCTATTAATTGGTACAGCGAGGATCCCTAGCGAGTGCAGCTAGGCCTAGCACAGAATGGCCAGGGTTTGAAGGGGTAACAGTTCCGAATCTGACTAACAAAAGATGTATGCTTTGGAAACAGTATTGAAAATGTGCTCACTTGGCTGAGGTACTGCTCCTGTGATCTCCCGAGGCTAGTAAGGTAAATGCCAGCTTTTCAATCACCCCCAACCCCCCACTATTTTTTTTTTCTTCCTACTTTGGAATCTGCGATTATGCCTCCAATTTCACCGCTGTGCTGTCCACGCCCACGCAAGGACCACTGCGGTTCAAATGGTAGCACTCCCCTGGCACATGCACCCACAAACCAGTGGCTATTCATTCAAATTACATGCCACACAGTACTAGTTAATGCCAGCTGTCTCACAGCACAAAGCCTACCCATTTCGCGTATACCTGTAGGCTTAATTGTCCGTGTGATGTTTCGTTTAATTTCAGCGAGAGAGATAATTAAACTGGAGACAGTATATTTCGTGTCGAAAATATAGAAGATTTGCTTGTGTCCACTGACGCTTCTGAAGAGAACTCGCATCACTGTGAAAAATGAGAAGGTTCAGGGTCCAACGTGTTTAAATATACATAATCGTTCCTAGCCCAGCATTCCAAGGGAGGTCACACAAGGGAATGCGGCAACTCACAGACAGATATGTGATGACATCACTCTCCTGGGAAAGCCAGTACATTACAGGAGCTGATGTATATACTGCGTATGAATTGATAAACTCAGTCGAGCATTCTCCGCTGCTTCAGTCATTTTCATCTCCTAACCCTGTAACGGAAACCACGGTCACGAAGCCTGTCACTTTCCAGCCAGGGAGAGATGTGGTTTTCATGAGATTTTATCAAACTGTTCAATTTAGGCCAAGACTCAGAATAAATAAACAATTCCTTGCACATTTTCATGCAGGGATGTAGCCATTTCAGCTCTGCGGGAGGAAAACCCACAGAAGGAAAACCAGGAGAAACTGCAGCAGCTCATCATGATTCATATTCCCCACCTGTGTTTAATATAAAAACATTCACGCACTCACACAAACAGCTTACACAGGCTATGACTGCAAAGTCTTATACAACCGGCCTTATACCAAGTAAGACATACTTCATGGGAAAACCAACATCACTGAAACGAGAAGCTCCAGACCATCCTGCTTATCGTATCCATGGATTTTTGCAGTTAACAAGTTGAAGGAAGAGATAATAAATGACATCTCCCAGTCATGGTATTATTAGGTATTCAAAGTGGTTCCTCTGTCGTGGGACTGTGAATAGATGGTTATTCCTTCACATGTTACAGCCCCCCCCCCCCCCCCCCCATCCCACCCCACCCCAACCCCAGATCATCTATAATTCAGCAGCAGGGGCATTAGCCGGCACATCCCCTGCGGAAGGCTCATGTAAAATTGGATTATTAAATATTTTATCACATTGTTTATTTATTATTGGAAGCCAGGGATGAGATGATTGACTTCCCAAGGTGAGTGATTATGGCCTTGAGCAGTGTGTGTGTGTGTGTGTTGTGTGTGTGTGAGAGTGAGAGAGAGAGAGAGAGAGAGAGAGAGAGACTGCACTGTGGGGGACAGGGAGGGGGTGGGTTTAGTCAGGGCCTCCCCATTCAGCGGTGCTGATGACAACTATTATAGCAGTGCTGGAAATGCAAACCTATACATTCCTGAATTAAACCAATATGTGCCCATTTAAATTATGCCGTGATCCAGGTGCACTATCTTTCAAAAGTTTGGCATCCCAGATACATTTTTGAAAGAAATTTATATTGATATTTGAAATTCACCAAGGTATTAAATTGATTAAAATAATTACAAAGTCCCATTTTCAGCAGACATTACTCCATTGTACGAACAACACACTGTTACTTCATCCTTAAATAATCATGTTAATGTGCTAATTTGGTCCTGGAGAAACCACTCCCATTATATTAAGCACAGCTGAAATCAATTGTGCAGTTTAATGAAGCTAAAATATATCTTTCGTTCAGTTGCTACACTATCTAGTACATGGCATTCATAAAGTTAAAAATTAGTTTAAAAATAGTGAAAAGAAACAGCTTTCTCCAGAATCTCATTAGTCAATGCTCTTTTCAGAGATGAACCCCATTTCATGTGTGAGATTGCCAAGAAAATGAAGATTTCATACAAAGGTGTGTACTACTGTCTTGAATGAGGAGAGAATACTGAATCTAACCAGGATATAAAGAGAGTTAGTTGTTGGTGTTTGTCAACATGAGGACCAGATTAGTTCCAATGAAAGTCAAGGAAGCCACTATGAGGCTGAGAAATGAGAAGAAGAAAAAAACAGTCAGATACATATACCAAACTTTCCCGCTTATCAAACACAACTGTTTGAAATATCATTAAGAAAGAGAGCACTGGTGAGCTCAATATTCACAAAGGGCCTGGTAGGCTAAGGAAGACTCTACAGTTGAGGACTGAAGAATTCTCGCCATAATGAAGAAAAACCCCCAAACGCCTGTCCCACAGATCGGAATGCCTCTTCTGGAAGATGTGGATGTGTCAAAGACTACTGTCCTCAGATGACTTCACAAACAGAACAACAGAGGCTACACTGCAAGATGCAAACCACTAGTTAGCCACAAAAAACAGGATGGTCAGGTTACAGTTTGCTAAGAAGTACCTAAAAGATTCGGCAGAGTTTTGGAAAAAAGGTCTTATGGACAGATACAACCATGATTCACGTGTATAGGCGTGGTGGCAACATTTGAGCACAAAAAAGAGTGGTGGCAAGAGCAAAGTATGGAGCCCAAAAGGAACTGCCCAAGATCCAAAGCACCCCCTCTAATCTGTGAAACATGGTGGCGGGGGTGTTATTGTGTGGGCATGTTTGTCTGCCACAGGTACTGGCTCATTTGTCTTCATTGATGACTGAATTATATGGAAGAATCTTATCTGCTCAAGTTCAAGCAAAGTGAATTGTGCATATATTAACTATTAAATTAAACAGTATTTCTAAAAGCGTTATTCGTTTTCTGTAAGGGTGGTCAGCCTGCAACGTTGACCCTTGTCAGTCTCAGATTCCTGCAGTGCGCACTGACAGTCACAAGCCTTGAATATCACAGGAATCTGGAATTACTCTATCATATACTGCACTGTGTTTTGATGCCAGGAAATGCTATATGTTTTTGAAATAACAATAGTAATGATCACAATACAATACCCCCCGCCCCTTCCGATATCCCTCTTGTCTAACCCTAACCCTTAATAAAAAAATGTTAACATTTTAAATTGCACTTACGATGACTATTGTCTTTTTGTTTTGTGTTTTCATGCATGTTTTGCTATTAATGGATTTGATGTTTTTAACTTATGGAAGAACCTATGCACCTGTAAATCACTTTGGATTAAAAGCGTCTGCTATACAACAGAAATGTAAATGTAAAAAATGTTGGTGAATGTTATTTCATTTTGAAGTACATTTAAGAGGCAACCGTGGCAACCAATCATTAATCAAACAAGTTAACCTCCAGAGAAGGAGGGATTTCAATATAGGTTTGTGCTATGAGCAAAAAATATATATATATTATCGGGGGAAGAGGGATTTTTTCTCAATATTTGATGCAGTCCACCTTTTTATTATAGTGGGGAAAGGAAATGAGTCCAGCAAAGCCTCATAAATAACATGTATGTTCACATATTGTGTTTGTATTAATTTGAGAAGGAGATGGAAGTGGGAGAGCTCTGGCAGATGTGTTATTAATGGCACTCATTTATAACTGATGTTCCCAGGGCAGTGGGCATGTGTGGAAGAAATAGGGGAAACAGTCTTGGGTCTCTGCTCATTGTAATTGAAAGCAATTACACATCAGTAAAAGCACAAATTTCCCCTGGAAGCAAGAGCCTCATCAGAAAAGAAAACTCCCTTGATATTCTCGCTCTTTCACTACTGGGCAGTTGCCTGGTTCTGGTAACAATGCAGTCTTCACACCCAGTCTCTAGGGGGCACCTTTGTTTGGTGGACATGATTTAGTGTAGGCTGCCTCAGACCACGCGAAAAACATCATGTTTTCACGTGTGTATAGGTAATGTTCACCTAATTCTATAGTTCCGCGTGAAGTAGTTTGCATCTCCATTTTAATTGGACCGTATAGATTAATTTTGCCTGGCTAAATCCCTACCGCAATTCTAGTTGTAAGAATGTAACAGGTTAGAAAAAATAATATACGTTTCATTTCTCAAGTGCTATCCGTAATTAATTCCAGTAATAACACCAGCACCAATTAAAAGTGCTTCACATTTCTTACTGAAAGTTCAGGGTCAAAGTTATTGACATTAAGCAGTAGGCTAACGCCACCAGTTTATTACTGCTTTGATCTTCACGAACCAAGACTGACGAGCCAGTCTTGCATGCACTAACAAAGTACGAATATTCGCTTATTTCGATGGAAGATATGCCTACCTTTCCGTGCAATATAGTGCACTACAAGTCCACATAACTGCGTGGCCATGTAAACAGAACAAGCAGAATGGTGAATAACCAGTTCTGTTAAGGAGTACTTGGCCACGGTGTGATATTTCATCATTACTTCAGATTCAATACCCGTCTACATTTCCGGAGAGGCACATTGAGGTCCAGGCGAGAATGATCCGGTAATAACACCCTACATAGTAATTTGGAGAAGTAATTTGTTTCTCTCTTTGTTGGAGCGTCAAAACGAAGCAATGAGTCATTGCTTCCGGAAATGGTCCGAGCAGCATCTCAAGCAAAATGGGCCTTTCTGGTGTAGCCTATCTGATTTGCCAGAGTATCTGATTTTTTTTTTCACCGGCAAAAAAACACCGCTCCATATTGTACTAATGTTGAATTTTATTATCACCTACCTCATATCGGAATAACAATTAGCCCGGTTTGTTGCTTTAACTGTCAGATCATTTAAATGACCAGCGGTATCCAAAACACCAAACACAAATGACAGGATATCCTGCCTACACTAGGCCACCACGTGTTGATATACTTACCAAAGTGGTAAAATCCAGGTTCTATATAGCTTACATTACCATCGCGGTATCAGAAACTGTAAATTATTACTGTAGCTACATTCCTTAATTTGCCTTTCTGCATGTAAACAATTAGACGAAGCTGATAGGCTACCTATACCGGGGGGGGGGGGGCACATTGCCTTGTATATATTTTCATCAGAGTAGTTAAGGATTTAGAATAACCAGCCCAAATGTTCTAGCCTATAACAAAATCTTGTTGGGTTGTGGTAGGCTACATTACATCCCTTTCATTGCCAAAACTGAAACATCAGTTAAATTAACAACTGGAGAGAAAAAGACCTCAAGAGACCCATGTATTTGCCATTAATTAACGGGGTCCATACAAAGCAAAGAAAAGCACACTGCAGCCATGGTTTTAACACGTTGAAATATGTCATTAATAACAAACATTAACAACAACCAATACAAAAAAAGGATTACAAACAATTGAACCATATATCAAATTGCATTTGTCCGAATAACCATATGACCGTTTTCACTTTTCAATAACTGGTTTGTAAGTGAGAAATCAAGCCCATTACATTTTGGAAAACTAAACGTAAATGAACAGTATATGTACTATGGCTGAAGTTTCGGTAGGTGGCAGTATATCTCACATAAACACACAAATTCTCAGCCTCGTTTATGGTCTTTGCGCGGTGCTTTTTTTTGCACGTGGTCTACTTGTATATCCTATTAGTTGCGTCATACTGACAACACCATACAATCATGATTTAGATTCATTATAATGCATAATTAATTGGATATTGTTCAATTAATGAACAATATCCAATTAATTATGTATATTGGGTCTTGGGGCTGTTCATTAAACAGACCTAAGTAAGCACTATGTGAGGACAACAGAATACCACAGCTACTGAATCTAAAAACCAAAACTACAAATATCTTAAAATTGTAAAGACTATACGAAATAGTTTCGTGCAGTTCCCTGTATTATGTACGCCGATCATTAAAAATAAAATGGCATGCGCTTTTTTTCTCGATAGAGCCTATTTCTATTGTTCCAACCCAGCTTAACGTGCTTATTCACAATCACTTACTAGACTATCAGTCATCCGTCAGTATGACAAAAATACTACCATACTTTTCCATAAAGCTGTCCAAACAGAATTCCCAAAAGAATAGTATAGCATATTTTCCATATGTTAACGGACTTCGTCCTCCACATACTTCCCATAATTGTGAGAAGACAAGTCAATATGTTCCAACCCCACTCCACCCCCTTTAGCGCGCGCGTGCACGCTACACACACACACACACACACACACACACGCGCGCGCGCGCTCCATACACCTCATCCCCTCCCCAAATCATTCGCAAGTCATCGGTAGCTTGAAACGGTATTTCTCGTGGAGTATTCCAGAGACCCATGCTCTCTCTTTATCGACATGTTACGAAAAGCACAAACTAACATGCAACTGAAAGGTGAACTTACAGTGAGAGGCAGAGGGGAGATGAGACGGGACACCGCCGATGCTTAAGGATGCATCGTTTTTCACATTTATTTACAAGACCAATTAACTGGAATTAAGAACTTCACAAGACGGAAAGTATCAGCAGCAAAATAAAATCCTCGTATTTTGATTCATCAAGTTAACGCAAACAGCTTTCATGTATGCGCTTAACTACCAGGTTGTTCTTTTTACGCGTTGAAAACTATTTTCCGCTGATGAAAACAGATGCAACCAATGGATACCACCGGTAGCTAAGTGAATTATCTCCTCGTGGTAGGAACAGGTTGGCTCTCGAACGGAACGTCGCCAGCCTCCGTCGTCGCTGAAGTTATGTCTGCGTTACGGAGAAAATTTGGAGAGGACTACCAGGTTGTGAACACCAACAGGGGCAGCACTTACACTGCGCCCGTAAAGAAGAAGCGCCAGAGGTTTGTGGAGAAGAACGGCCGTTGCAATGTTCAGCACGGGAACCTTGGCGGAGAGACCAGCAGATACATCTCGGACCTCTTTACCACCTTGGTGGATCTGAAGTGGCGATGGAACCTTCTTATTTTTATTCTGACGTACACAATCGCCTGGCTGGTTATGGCATCCATGTGGTGGATCATCGCCTATATCAGGGGAGACCTAAACCATGGCCACGACCAGTCTTACACCCCATGTGTTGCCAACGTCTACAACTTTCCTTCAGCGTTCCTATTCTTCATTGAGACCGAGGCTACCATCGGCTATGGTTACCGATATATCACGGAAAAGTGCCCCGAAGGCATCATTCTGTTTCTGTTCCAGTCGCTTCTGGGGTCCATCGTAGACGCCTTCCTCATTGGCTGTATGTTTATCAAGATGTCCCAGCCAAAGAAGCGCGCGGAGACGCTGATGTTCAGCCAAGATGCCGTTATCTCGCAGCGAGACGGAAAACTCTGCCTGATGTTCAGAGTGGGCAACCTGAGAAACAGCCACATGGTGTCCGCACAGATCAGATGCAAACTCATAAAGGTAAGTTGAAATTGTGCCTGTAGCTTGTATAACCTACAACCCTACGCTTTTTGTAATCATCCATACAATTCATGAAGGGGGAATTTCGGATTGTATGATTAAGGTGAACAACGAATGAAATAACGCAATAATAATAATAATCGTTTTTACATTTACTCCCTAATGCAATACATGTAAATATTCAACAGCATTTGTTAAAGTGTCTTCTCGTGGAAAAATTAAATTCATTTTAAGTCATTTTCATATGGATACTTTTTTAGTAGCCTACATATATACTTTATTAGTACATATGAAGGCAAAAATGATCAAGTTAATATTCTTATATACTTCTTTAAAAGAGCAAAGATGCTGAAGATTAATGTACTCAACACTGCACGTGGCCCCTCATTATTAAGAATAAGTACCATGCAGCGAAGTTTTAAAATTATCCTAATTTATTATGGTAGTGGAAAAACTGGCAGCGTAAGTGATTGGTGTGAACGGCACTGATGCCTGAGAAATGGGAGGACAGTTCAAGCTGGATTGATGGTGACTCAAGATGAACTGTATGTAAGGCACACATATTTTCCTCAATTTGACGGTGAGAAATATCCTAGGCACTGGTAGGAGAATGAACGTGCGCAAGGTTTATGACGTGTCCGAGCTGCGAGATTTATAAGTATCCTAGTGGCCGCAGTTTGTCAAACGCTTTAACTCTGGTGACCGTGGGATGATAGTGTGTGAATAAAATGACTTTTCCACTTGGTCCAAAAGATAACAGGTCCCTTTCTGAGATTAGCTCCTTATTAATTATACGGGCTAAACAGTGTATCGCTATAATCCTGAAAACAGGGGATTACATTTTATGTGACAGGTTTTGTTGAGCCAGATAAGAGAATAAGAAGGTTGTAAACTGGGTGTTTCACAGTTGTGCTGGATTTGGTTCAACACAAACACGTTTCAGACATTAACACTTCAAAACCTGCTATTTTAACTGTGAATAGTTTGCTTTTATATTGATATTAAGGAAATCACAAAGATTCTGATCAAGTTGAATAGTCCAGGGACCAAGATACAGACCCAACGAGATAGCTATCATGGAAACGATTTGAAACAGCTACATTCTAGCCTTAGGGTATGAATCCAATAAATGCTATTCATATTTGAAAGATATGACTCTTTAGGCTGCTGTTACTTCATCTCTTTTTCTTCCTGATAACCATAGTATTTTATTTCTGTGTTGAACTTTAGAAAGTGTTGAACGGTACACTTTTCTGCAGGCTGTAAGGTTAACTTTATACAATTAACCATACAGCGTTCAGAAATGTGCTGTACTAGACCAAAAAGCACATTGAGGCATAGTTTGGTTCACAGAACCGTTTTTCCCTGTCTCGGCTCTCATGCAAATCTGTTAAAACAGCAATGACTAGCACAAGGCTGAAACCTGAAGCTTTGGTGAGAGCTACCGCGAAAAACGAGTCAGAAGCCCCAATCTGACTTGTCGCTTTTGTTTGTTTTTCTGTCGCCCCAGTGCGTCCGCATTATTACGGAGCGCTGAACAGGCTACGAGTCAAATTAATGACACGTGAATTCCTGAGGGGCTGGGATGAGAGGCGTCAGACACTGCGCTAAACGAATGTCCCTTAACCACTGAGCTAACCCTCACCACAACTATTGCTTTACGTCAGTGAAAGACCCCTTTTCGAAGCCTCGGTATGGCCTTGCTGTAGATCACTGAAGTGTTTCTGAGCCAGGCATAACAAAAGCTACTTGCTATATATATTTCC
Source organism: Conger conger (assembly GCF_963514075.1). Classification (NCBI taxonomy): domain Eukaryota; kingdom Metazoa; phylum Chordata; class Actinopteri; order Anguilliformes; family Congridae; genus Conger; species Conger conger. The sequence continues at coordinate 27,539,590 of NC_083775.1, forward strand.
TTTTTGATCACTACACTACCAATAAGTGCAAACTGTATACACTGGTATTCCTAGTATTGCTTGATTAAATGGACTGCTATTCACAGTTTTTATGAACAAAATCTAATTGACTGGCGTTTCAGAAGGACTGAGGTTTAACCACGCTGAAGCCACGAGGTCTTTTTAAAGGGAAAGATTCATCTAAAATAATCGCTATTATAGGAACAGGAGCTCATTAATTCAGTAACATACGAATGGCTGGAAAGGTAAAGTACTCACCTCATGCTCAGTTCACTATATAACCCTTTCTCTCTCTCACTGAAAATAAAACCCAAACCATATCATATATATTTTAAAATTGATTTTATACTTAAACAATAGTTCTTTAAACAAACTACACAAAATGTGCAAATTCTATCTTATAAGTATCACAGACAAAGCATATGCGCATATGCATTGTACTGATGCTGTACTGCAGTACTGCAGAGGGTTCAAGGGTGGAGCTGTTGTGCCTTCTCTGTGATCCAGTCATTGGAATTATCTAATGTTACAACACTGAAGTTTTACATTTGATGCAGAAATATACAGTGGCTATTTTGAAGATTATCTGAAGAGTTCTCAACACTCAAAAAATGTGAGGTGCACTCTGTTTTAATGAGGAAGCCATTTTCTCAACACAGACAGAAAACAATGTGTAGCCAGAAGATATGAGATGTTCCAATTATTAATATGACCAGCTTGGTGATACATAGTATATTTTTATACAAGTAAAACTGAGATAAACAATATATACAGCAGTAAGTGACCAATTGGGGGGTGGGGGTTACATAATTGGAACAGTACCATTTGCTGGATTTCAGTTCAAACATTGATCCATCAATGGCATCACTGTCTGCGCCATGTGTCTGTGTGTTCCTGCTGAAATGGAAAAAGTTTTGTAACTGTGCCAGCTTTGAACAGAGCAATTTAGTGACCACTTACCATTTTGACTGAAGGGAGACCAACATTGCTGTATGTGAATTGCACGGGCAGGGTGGGCTGTGTCAGATCGGGTTTGCGGCCTGCTAACATGCAGTTGAGTTGACACAGCATGACAGGGCTTTCTACCCAACCCGCCAAAGGATTGAGGCACCACCAGCATGGCGTTTACAACTGTTAGACGAACATAAGAAAGAGCAGCAGTCGTGGGCGTAATTCCTGGCTTATTTAACTGAATTACTGTATCTGCTGCATGTTCATATCCGTTTTGCCACGCCTCACTCAGCAGCCATTTTGTTTGTGCCAGAGCCTTCTGGGAGAAAGCCCTATCAAAGCTATCATTTCCTCCACACTTGTAGGAGTCAGATGGCGCTGTGGCTGGACAAACGGACATGTGAGTGACAGACCCACCCATTTATTGGCCTCCTTTGGGAAGCTTGCATCACCGGTTTTCACTTAAATCTGTGAATGCGTCCAATTCGTGAGAAAAACAAAAGGCAACCTTTACGACAAGCACAGTAGACAGTAAAATGTTAAGAGTTGAATTGATTCTGAAAGAGTAAAGTTAATCTGATTCCTCGTGGTCTCATGCAGAGTTAAATTAACATTTTATTGGGTGATAATGGCATAAAACATCTTCATCGTTGTAGTGCTGTAAAATGTAATAAACAACCCGTGGTACACTTTACTGTACAGTAAAGATTTACTTTTTCGACAATGAGTGAGCTTGGGAAAATGGAGAGTAAAGGCCAGTTTATAGTCCAAATCACAGTGCGTTCCTGAATGTTCTATTGTCGCCCGATGCAGACTGTGGTTGTTGCCCTTGGCAAAAAACATAAACGTACTCCAGTCGCCCAGAGTATATACCAAACGTCCATTGCATGTCGTCGGTCGTGGACTACACTCTGCCACTGGACTATAAACTAGCCTTTACAGCTCAGTTTTGTTTGCATGCACCACTGGCCTATGCTGTATGCTTGCAGGATTCAGGTTGAAGTGCAGGAGAGCAGACAGCGGAAGGAATCGATTCCTTTCACTGAGTAGTAAAGCCGTCTTTTCCACACCATTAAGCAGTGTTACCCTGACTAACTTCAAACTTTCATCTTTCATGAAAGCTGTACCAAGTTCCTGGGTGTCACTATCCAGATATTATCCACACAAAATCTCATGAAGACAGAGAGAGTCATTCGCCGGTTCTGCTCGAAGGAGAAAACGGTCTCCCCTGCAAAGAGGAGGAGCCAGAGGTAGGGGTGGTAGTTTACTGGTAGTGGGGTGATTGATTTCTAATGCCGTTCAGGTAGACTGGGAAATGCAATTATACAGAGAGGCTGCAGCAGGCCTGGGGATGGCCTTGCAGGCATTGATCAGATCAGATGCTTCACAGCTGCTGCTGGAGATTGTGGAAGCGCTAATGTTTTAACCCTTGCGTGTCCTGACTGCAGCCAAGCTGCGTACAAAGCTCAGGGTCAGCTCTGACAAAACCTGGGTCAAATACGTATATTTTGGATTCAAATGCAGTTCTATGCTTAACTGAGGTTATCTGGAGTATTGGAACCTATGCCATACTCGAAAAGTACAAACACCACCTTCTGGTTCTGTTGTTTGTTGCACCAGGCAAAATCAATGAAGGACAGAAACATATTTGAATCCAAAACAATAAGACACCCTGGTGTCATGCATGGTTGGTGGGTTCGCAGTTCTCACAAAATTGTACTACTTTTTGGACTACTTTTTTGGGCTATTTTTTTAGCAAGGGCACGACCACAAGAAAGCAAGCTCTCTTGACAGTAAACCAGTCAGCACAGTTAAGAGGAGCAGTTGTATGTGATAGGTTATACTTGCATCCATGGCGATCTCAACACTCCCCCTCGTGTTCCATCATCAGTTTTGGGCTATCTCGCTCCAGGCTTGTATAGGTATTCGATGACCTTTGATTGACTGGTGTGCACAGTCACCGCTGTTTAACATGGCCACATGACTGGCGGCAGCTCACCCCGAGGGCACCGAACCAGGGGACCAGGGATTGTCATTCCCTCAGAAGCTTGCATGCTCCTGTGGTTACTGGAGGTATTACAGCTTATTAAGCCTCTGGTGCCAAAAAGCAAATTTCCCCATTGAAGTCCATTCGAAACTATGAATTTACCCCAGTGAAAAAATATACTATTTCAATAGTACTTTTAATTTCTAAAATGTCTTCACACTGAACTAATTACTCTCCAGGGGCAGCTTTTTTCTGATCTGTACAGAAGAAGATAAAAAAAATTCCTATTCATCCCTTCCCGCTTAGGAAGCCAGTGTCCATGCTCTGGTGCCAAAAAGCCCCATAGCCAAAATGGCAGCCTCCATGATTTGGCTTCATGTGCCATTGAGCAGCTCCCATAGGAATCCATGGAACTGCTAAGTGGAAGCTGTCTCCAGTTCTTATACTTCTCGACACACGAAACCCAGGACAGAGCCTGGAGCTGGAAAACTAAAAGAAGCAAATATTACTCACTCTGTAAAAAAGCACACAGGGAGCACAATGTTTCATAACCACTGAAATCACAGCCAAATTCAGTTGCTCTTATGTCTCTTTCACCTGAAATTGGGAAGAAAATGCACAATAACTGCACCTCTTAGCAATTTTCCTCTGTCCCTTCTTTCACTTACAGCTACTTACTGCTAAATTGCTTTGTTGAGGTCGCTGTGCAGTACGTGAAAGGAAGAAAACTAAAAAGGTCCATTTTCGGTTAACAAAATTGACTTGAGATTTTCGGTCATAAACTGCATTGTGACCGAGGGGTGAGGTCATTGGGCTTTGAGAATTCAGCCTGCGTGTTCTGCTTTGCCGCTGATGTAATTAGACTTTTAATTAATTACTTCTTACAAAACCAAACCTAATAAACATGTCATTTATTATGTTAACATGATTAACGAGGGCTTTTAGAACAACAGCATGGGATATGCATCATTTGCAGAGTCGCTTGCTTTTGCTTTCCTAGATATTGTTATAAGCACCACTTGACTAAAAACGGTGGGTTTTTGAGGCTTGTGCAGTGGCTTAAATTGAAGAACCATGTTAAAGAACGGGGTTATGCTCTCACCTAACTTGAGTCATGCGTACTTCCCTTTGCAGAGAGCTGAGCAATTGTGTGAGAGCAATTTCCTGAAGGGCACTTTGTAGAGACATAAAATAACTTAATAAATACAGAATGGCTTGGTAATTTTCCAAAATTATTTTTGGATGTTTGTAACGCTCCACAAAAGTAGCAGCTACGGACGGAGAGGTGGAAGAAGAGATGGACTGAAATATTGGAAGGAAGAAATAATTATAATAATCAAGCTCGACCTTCAAATATTTGTCTTATTCTCCTCTAATATGGATTGCTCTAACCATATTCTATTGTATGCGGTATTGCATGAGTACACCCACACATGCACATCGAGCTACAGGTTTCCTCTACACAAGTCTGTGTATCTTAAGGGAATAGGAGAGTTGTCATGTTTATCTCTTTCCCTCTTTCCCTTTTGACATCAAGTCCTTCAATTCTGACAGGCACTGTGCAACATCTGAAAGCTTCCCACCCAGTGCCAGGGGACTCTTTTCACCATCGATTGTATGACTGCCAGGTTACTCCAGTATCACTGAAAATATTTCATATTCGTTCGTCCTCTTGCCATCAGTCAAAAACGGCCTCAAGGCAGCAAGAGCAGGTGTATCGATCAAGATGTGGCCCCTGTATGAAAAGTTAATCGCAGCTATTTATCTAATGCTTTTATCCAAAGGGACTTACAGTTGATTAGACTAAGCAGGGGCCAAGCAGGGCCTTGGCTCAAGCGCCCAACAGCTGTGGCTACACTGGGGCTGGAACCACCAACCTTCCGGGTCCCAGTCAAGCAACTTAGCCATGAGGCTATCGGCTGCCCCAAGGCCTTTATTTCAGGGCTGGCAGGGCTTGCCAACACTGTGTCCAAGCAGAGAAGGTTATGTTGGCCACTGAGCACCATAGTCAGAAAACAGTCAGCTGTTCCCCTCATTTCCATGTTTGGCAGCAGGGTGGAAATCTCTAAAAAAAACAGTTCAGGCAGGCCAGCGGTAGTCTGTTAGCGGGGCAGCTACACCTCCCACACACACGAGGGAGGTGGCCGCGGCCAAAGATCACGCTGAGAACCTCCTGCTAATGAAGGCCTGGGTGCTAATTATGGCTATTCAGCGGTGCTGTTAGCATGGAATAGGTCACAATCTGGCACTGCACGTTGATTTGGTTAACAGACCACCTGGGGTGGCGGCACGGATGGTGCAGTGGGTAGCACTGCTGCCTCACAGCAAGGAGGTCCTGGGTTCGAATCCCCGTCGGCCGGGGCCTCTCTGTGCGGAGTTTGCATGTTCTCCCCGTGTCTGCGTGGGTTTCCTCCGGGTACTCCGGTTTCCTCCCACAGTCCAAAGACATGCACGTTAGGCTGATTGGAGAGTCTAAATTGCCCATAGGTATGAGTGTGTGAGTGAATGGTGTGTGTGCCCTGAGATAGACTGGCGACCTGTCCAGGGTGTATTCCTGCCTTTCGCCCAATGTATGCTGGGATAGGCTCCAGCTCCCCTGCGACCCTGTTCAGGATAAGCGGGTTCAGATAATGGATGGATGGATGGATGGACCACCTGGGGTCATCTGATGGAAAACGTGCACGCACAGTCACACATACACACACACAAACACACATACATGTCACACACAGATATATGCACACTTACACCAGTGGAGGCTGCTGAGCTTAAAATCGAGGAGGGAGAAATCATCCCCTTAAACTGATTTTCTTGGCTGGTTTTCAATCATTTTCCTTGATTAACAAGTTTGCCAATGATTTGAATAACCTGTTGGCAGGTAACTACACAGCTTCTTTCTTCACACCATGTTTGGAAGATTAAATAAAAAATTAAATTTAGAAATAGATGTTTAATTCACCAAGTGCACAAAAAGTGTACTCTGTTAACTACCATATTGCAATAAAGGCTATATTTACCAAATTTGTGTATTGTAGATCTTTATGATGAATATCATCTGCTGTGGAAAAAGGGCAGCTACATGTATCCACAATTTTTAAAAAAAACGTTGATTGAAATGGGCACAATTTTGAGTACAGTTGAGAGAAATAATCCGTTTTAGGGAATGTTTTCTGCCTATTTTCAAAATTTTACACACACTACACTCACCCACAGACATGCACACACATACACTGATATGAGCACTTTATTTGGTATTTATTAGACTTATTTTTTAGACTCATTGGTCTTCTGCTACTGTAGCCTATCCACTTAAGATGTTTGACGCATTGTGTGTTCAGAGATGCTCTTCTGCATACCAGTGTTGTAATGCGATGTTATTTTGATGTTATTACTGTCACCTTCCTGTCAGATTTGACCAGTCTGGCCCTTCTCCTCTGACCTCTCTCATTAACAAGGCATTCACACAGTTACTGCTGCTCACTGGATGTTTTTTGTTTTTCACACCATTCTCTGCAAACTCTAGAGACTGTCACTTAATCACTTAAATCACATTTCTTCCCCATTCTGACATTTGGTCTGAAAAACCATTATGTATGCTTTTATGCCTTTCATTGCTGCCATATGATTGGCTGATTAAATATTTTCATTAACAAAGCTGGTGTACAGGTCTACCAAACAAAGTGCTCAGTGAGTGTACACTCACTTGCATGTCACTCACACACAGATGCACACACACTTACAGACAGATACAGATATACACACATCACTCACATGCAGACAGTTATGCGCACACACGCACACCCACAAATACATGTACACAGAAACGTACGCTGTATTAAACCTTTGTGTGTCATATAAATATTTTACCATGCACACAGGCAGGTTATATATTTCTGAGATTATTTGCGTAGTAAATAGATCTTTCGGGATTTTCAATTTGACCTTTGTCTTCTAATTTCCACGAGGGAGGGCTGGGATATGTAGCAATAACATCAGCTACAACATGTTTGGAATTAGAAAGTACTTGTGACATTGCGATTGTGTGCATGAAAATGCATTGGTGCAGATGTATGGACTTGCGTGTATGCATGTGTACACATACAACAGGCTTTGCGTGTCAACATTAGTGACATCCTCATTTCTGCCTTTCATCTTAAATCGAACAGACAGGGGTCAAAACGTGACCTGCGGTAGCCCAGAGCTGCCGTGATAACCCCTATGTTCGCCCAGAAATCAACAAACTCAGCTATGGAAATGAGAAAGGCTTTGTGTGCGTGCTATCGTCGTGCTAACGTGCTAACATACATAGACGTGCTAACACCCCTTCCTGTATATACAATACGCTTCAGAGATGTTAAATATGTTAATGTGACAGCGAACTTGCCGAAGGGGAGGTGCGTGCGGTTTGACAGAGGCGTGTTGGCGCGTAATCGGCCGAAGCTCTGTGGAGAGACCGGCGGACGGGAGGCGCGGCGGAGTCCGTCAGCGGCCGTACCTCAGCGCTTGGCAGCGGAGCCGGAGAGCGGAGGCAGAGGCTGGCTGCCGTCTCGTGGCGCGGCTCATCGGGAGGCCTGGGGAGGGATGCGCGCTGATCCCTGGAAAAGGGAACAATAAAAAGGAAGAATGCCGAGCACAGTAATCCCGTATCCGGCTTGCTTCCCGAAGAGCCGGGGGTGTGGGGTGGGGATTGGGGGGGGACTACTGAGTGGATTGTGCTGGTTCCAGGAAGCCTTCCCATTCTGATGAGCTAAGTGGAGGATCCACGTTTGCTTAAAATGTTTGTGAAGGGGACACTCGGAGCGTAATCTTAGCTCCAGTCAATCCCCAGATGAATCGGTTGCAATCGTTTCACAGCTAAATGATGTCAACCCATAGCCTTGGATTATCTTCTGAACAATGCAGTGCTAGCGTTGAAGCGGCCAATTAAAGTGGACCTGAAGAGATGACGCAAAATAAAGTAGGAGGGGCCACAGTCCATTGGGGGTGGAGTCCATCTGCCTGCTCTCAAACGGCTCCAGTGATTGGTTTAAGGCCTGTCTTTAAGTATCTCCCCCCAAGTTTCCCTGTAACTGTAGCCTCCAGACATTTAACATCTCGCCTTGTTTTAACCAAAAATCAGACCCTTCACATCTGGTCTGCTTCAGTGTCCATGTGAAATTAATCTGAACGGTGTTTAGCTGGTGGGGGAATGAGCAGGTTAAGCTTCAGGTTTGTTGAGCAAATTACAGTCGACAGGGCTGGTATTTCTTGAGATCTTGGCTAATTGCAATGGTTATACAACCCAGCCTCCCCTTGTCATGTCATAATGTCTCTGCGTGTGTGTGTGAGATTGCAGGATTTTGTCTCCTGAACCATTTGCTATTTTTGCTGTGCCTCAGCTGCAGTAAAATTAATACAGCAGATTGATCTGATTGTAGGATTACACCACAGGGCGGTGATGGGGTTTGTAGTTCATTTTCTCTCCCGTTGCTGACGAAATCCTTCCCTGGCATGAGGCTGACAGCATGAATGTTCCCTTTAAAGATCTAAAGGTTACATGTATCTGTATTGTATCTCTCTTGCTCTCTCTCTCTATTCAAGCTTGTTTTATTGTGTTTTATTGACATGACAACAACATAAAGGACAATAACGATGGTAATGAATAATAGTCAATATTCCTACAGAATTTTCTCCCACTTATCTCTGACTCCCTGCATGTTGTGCACAATGACTACAGAATGAGCACAGCTTCCTTACAACAAATCCAAGATTGCAATACAGACCCCTCACCACCTGCGGTTTCCGCTAAGCCTGAAGCACGACGGACCTCGATAAACCTAAAAACATCCACAGGCCTCAAACGGCAGTACCCAGCTAATTCGGGGGCTTTATCCAGCCTTATTTTTAAAAAGGTTTTCTGTTTCCGTGGCACCCAACTGTCAGCAGGTAATTGGCATTCTTGTAATTGGCTCAGTTTTGATTGGCTCAGTTTTCTGCCCTCTGCCTTGTGTGCCGTCTGAACTACCCCATGTCTGCGGAGGCCCCCCTCAAGCTCGGCCCCCGTCGATGGTGGCTTTGTGACCCCCTGTATGGCTCTGTCCAAACAAGGCTTCTCCCGCCAGCATGAACACAGAGAGGCAGATCTGAACTGAGAGGGCAGGGCTATGCTGTGTGTTGAGCTCTAGAATTCACACAGTGCTCTGTCGTGATAAGATTTTTCAGCAAATAGTTTTCGAATAGTTTCTAGGCCAACAACAGAACAAGTATGTTCTCATTTCCGTTAACTGGTGTAAGTGGGGGACTCACCTCCGTGCTCTCTCTAAAAGGCAGATTAGTCAAGAGCCTGAAAACATCAGAGCAGTTGGTTTATTTCATGAAGGCCTTTTCCCCCTCTTAAGACCACTCTTTTGAGCGATGGACGACAGGGGGTGCTGTTCTGCACATGAGCTAATGGATTAGAGCCTGCAGGTGTGCAGGACTTGTAGTACTAGTGGGGACTTAAAACTCAGTGCTGGGTTTGACAGTAAGGTCTGTGTATTTGTTTGTGAATGTGTGTGCTTGTGTGTGAGATTGTATGGGTGTCTATGTGAGTTTGTATTCTACCCCTTTCCTTTTTCTTAGTTTTTGAAAGCTGCCATCTATACAAAGTAAAGTATTACAGAGACTCGCAAAGAGTGAGTGACAGAGGAAGCCCATCTTCACCTCAAGCACAATGACCACTGCTGGCTGCTGATTATCCAGCGAATCATGTGGGCTGATGTTCAGCATCATACACCTCACCAATCGTTGCTCTATCATGGTGTTATTCATCTGGAGCTCACTGAGAGTCTTTTTTCAACCTTCTGTCTACACACAGTGCTTCCGGCGAACCTCGAGGGTAGTGTGCCTGAGCGAGGCCAGTCCAGCACATGCCAGGTTTAGCCAGTGCAACGCACCTATGCTTTGTTCCCTGTTCGGTGTCCCGTATAATCCCCTGCTTGTATCACTTCACAGACATCCCACACAGAACCTTCTGGGGCAGGAGCACCATCTGGGGTAGTGCCGGGGGTTTGGTGGGAGAGGAAGGGGCTTGCAGTGAACCAATAGCAGCATGCCTGAAGTGACATTCGGACCGGGTCTGAACTGGTCATCTCTCACAAGCTAAATTAATGTATTGTTCCACATTGGGAGCGTGCACCAGCTCTCCTGTTTTATTATGGCTGGTTGAAGGCGTGTGAGTGAACGTTTCTTTCTGTCAGCCAGCCAGTGACTGAACACGAGCGCTGTTGAGAGCCAACAGATGTTCTCATAAAACAGACTGTGTATTTCAATTTGCAGCAGAGGGGCTGTGTGTATGTCATTCTGAAACAGAAACAGTGTGTGTATTTCAGTTTGATGTTGTCTGTGTGTGTTTGTGTTTTAGTCTGACTTAGTCTGTGGATGTTTCAGTCTGGTGTGGTCTCTGTGTGTTTTAGTCTGACATGGTCTGAGTGAGTATTTCAGTCTGATGTTGTCTGTGTGTGTGTGTATATTTCAGTCTGATTTCATCTGTGTGTGTTTCAGTCTGATGTTGTCTCTGTGTTTCAGTCTGACATGGTGTGTATGTATATTTCAGTCTGATGTTTTCTGTATGTATATTTCAGTCTGATGTTGTCTGTGTGTGTTTCAGCCTGACATGGTGTGTGTTTTTGTCTGATGTTGTCTGTGTGTTTTAGTCTGACATGGTGTGTGTGTGTTTTAGTCTGATGTTGTCTGTGTATATTTCAGTCTGACATGGTGTGTGTGTGTGTGTGTGTGTGTATATTTCAGCCTGATGTCGTCTGTGTGTGTTTGGGTTTCAGTCTCGACAGACTCCGGAGGGGGAGTTCCTGCCACTGGACCAGTGTGAGCTGGATGTGGGGTTTGGGACGGGGGCGGACCAGCTCTTCCTGGTTTCCCCCCTCACCATCTGCCACGAGATCAATCCCAAGAGCCCTTTCTTCGACCTGTCACAGCGCTCGCTCATGAGCGAGCAGTTCGAGGTGGTGGTAATCCTGGAGGGCATTGTGGAGACCACAGGTGAGGCCCGAAACACCTCCCATGCACCCTTTCATCTAATTTACTCTAATTCTCTCTTCTTTCATACCACATAGACTGATGAGATGACAAAATCCAATCATCTAACCATCTAAGACCCCCATATAACAGATGTTAACATGACTATGTCTCTTCTCAACAGTCAGATGAACTGCACTGCAAAAACCAAAATAAGTATTTTGGTCTTGTTGGTCTTGTTTTATCTTATATCTTTTACTTTGTTGCTAAGACAAAATATTGCCGATATTTTGACTCGTTTCAAGATTTGCCAATGGGGTAAGAAAATAATATTTTCTTCATGAGAGAGAAAATTAAGATCTTAAATCTTATTACAAGACTAAAATGCTTGTTAAGATTTTGTAGTGTGGGAAATCTAATTCTAATTTATTTTATTGTGCCGTTATTGACAATTGACAGAAGTTTGTTTTATAATTAGTCTGAACATTATGAAAGACCTTGTTTGTGAATAACCTTTGGTGATGGCTTATTCTATTACATTTCCCAGAAAATTAAAAGAGGATTAAGATGGGAGAAGCATGTAGTGAAGTCTGTAGTGCAGGCAAAAGTCAACCCATGTATGAGTACCACAGTGCAGCTGGGGGTTTGATATCTCACAACGGGACTTTGTTTACTGTGATCCCCTCAATATCTGCAACCCTGGCTGTGTTCGGAATGGCTCCCTATACACTATATAATCCACTATATAGGGGATCGGCCATTTTGTAGGGCATTTGAATGTTCGGTATCAAATTTGACACCCTAATAGTTCGACACGCAATATTCCCCACAATGCACCGCAAAATGGAGGGTACAAAACGATGTACACTAGTTGATCACCGGAGAGATTTTTGTCAATATTGCGATGGTTGAGCCTGCTGAGCTCGTCTACGAATGTAAGGCTGGCAGTACATGCTCACGCAAACAACAATAGGTTTTTGCTTAATTGTTTATTAGTTATTAATCAAGGATACATTATTTGTACATGCACACAAATAGCCAGAAAGCCCTAGTTTGAAACAAAATAAAGAAAGAAACATTACTGTTTGTTGCTTGATACCAAGCCGCTGACAGCTGATGCAAGTGTTGCACGTTGTGAAGTAACCTGCTCAGAATCCATAGTGTCCAAAATCATTTTTCACAAACTGAATCACTATCCAGCGCTCTGTGGAGAGATCCCTATGTAGTGTACAGGGAGGGAGGGAGTGAGTGAATGAGCCATTTCAAACGCAGCCCGTCTCGTTTCCTGCCATCTGAGTAAAGTGAAAAAATACATAAGAGTCTGTCTGCTCTTCTTTATAGATTATATCTTTATATCTTTAAATCTTTATAGAAAGATTTGGGAAAGATGATGTCCAGCCCCAGTACTGTGGACAGAACGTGCGACTGTTGCCCTAGGCTTGTGGGAGATTAGGCCTGGGGTTTCTGTGAACCGTGTTCAATTATTTGTGGAATACGATACGCAACAAATTTTGATTCTGAACCTGCCTAATCCTCCACACTGGTTCCAATAATAATAATGAATTATTTAGCCGATGCTTTTTCCAAAACAACTTACAGTTGATTAGACAAAGCAGGTGACAGTCCCTCCCAGAGCAATGTGGGGTTAAGGGCCTTGCTCAAGCACTCAACAGCTGTGTGGATATTATCATGGCTACACCGAACCACCAACCTTCCAGGTCCCAGTCATGTACTTTAGCCAGCAGGCTACAGGCTGCCCTGCGGTGCCCCACAGTGTTGCATGCAGGCAGCTTGGTAGCACAATAGGATTAGGCAGGAGGCAGGCAGTTAGTGTAAAACCCAACGCTAACCCAATGACGGAATTTAGCGAGGGCTGAAGGTATCAGCGTGCTCGTCCTTCTGGTGTTGCTGAAAGAATACTAATAGGGTTAAAAATTAGTGGCCCCTATGCAGACAGTCTAGATCAGCCAATAAACAAACCACGATACAAAGGCTGTAGTACCACTCTGCCTTCTGCTCTTTACTGGTCCGGGCTGACCCAGAATCTCCACAATAGGGCCAATAGATTCACCTTCGTTTATCTGACTCCATTTTAGAATAATAATTTAGATGAGTTGTCCACATTTAGTGGATGTCGTATTTATAATTTTGACTTGATCGCTATAGGAATCCTGTACTGATATTTACTCTCCGAACAGTCCTCTGCTGGTACCACCGCATGTCACATCGTGCGTAATGTGCACGTCTCACGAACTGACTAGCTATCTGTAGTCATTACAGAGGTCGCAGGAATAGCTACTCTCGGGTATATCTGTTTACAGCCTAGGGACCCAAGCAGACCAACATAGCTACGGCTGTGCTTGACATGAATGAACTACCATGCGGAGGCGAGGGATTTACCAACATAGGTCTACGGGTGCTATACGCCGTGATACAGTAAGTGGAAATAATCATCCTCCCTAGACCAGTTCGAGGGGGTAAACCAAGCATTCCCTGTATAACTTTGAGTGTCAGTAAGGAAAACCAAACAGATCAAGTTTTAACAGTTTATTTTACCAGGCAGGTTACATACACGTAATTGCATACTAGTTTCAAATAAAAAACATTACAATGGAAACCAAATTACGGAGTCTTAAAAGTCATACCTGGTAATAAAAGCTACATACGGGAGTCTGGCTACAGACACCCTGTACGTAGAAATTACGTGCACGGAGTGCACGGGAGGCTGATTGCATTCTCCCAGATTGCTTAGTTCACTGTCCTGAAATCCAAAATCTGGCCTTTGATGTTAACCCTAAAAATGGGTCACCCATCTGTAATTTGGAGCCACGCCTCCCCAGGAAGCGCAGGGGGGTTGAGGCACATGGCTTTCACTGGGGCAGAGCTCCACACAGCTTCCCCTGGTTGGTTATGATGTACAGGGTTTGCTGTTGCAGGAATAAAACCATTGCACCAGACGCACTGAAACAATCAGAATAATACCAAACATGAATATTATCTAAACTGACTTTGTCATGAAACACCCAATGCTGTACACATCATTTAGTGACTGAGTAAAAGAGGGAGAGAGCAATAAAGGGGGGTTCAGGAGAAGGTCAGGGCCTAACAGGCCGTGCCCTCTGAAACCTTCCCCTGCCGTAAAGGATGTTGCCCCGTCGTAACGAGTTTTACGCCTGGAGGCCTGAGTCTTCCCCCACAGGCTCCTGCCCGTATGGGTGCGGAGATAGTGGGGGTTAATGATGCATGCTCCTAAATTACTTTACAGCCACATATTCCACAATACCAGAGGAAGCCAGCAAGCTGACCAGCCCTGAGTGATAATGCCAGATTTCCAGCCTTACATTAGTGTAGCACGGATAGCGTCTTCGCGGCCTCAAAACACTGGTGAGACTGACTCCCCCCACCCCAAACGTGCTCGCCCCCAATTGCGATAGGCCTCCAGCACGTGAATGTGTTTAAAGCTGGAAAGATTTAAGGCTCCCTTTCGATGACGGTTGAAGGGACAACCACGGTGTGCTGACAGGGGTTATGTTTCACTTCGTTTTCGGCTGGGACTAAACGGCGAGCTTGTGCGCACGAGCAAATAAGCTCTGGATTGTGGAGTCTTAAGCGCTTATCGATCGGTGCGGCCCGCACCACAGAAAGGTCAAAGGAAATCATTGAGCAGGAGAGCCGAAATGAAAGGGGTGATAGATATCATCATCCAGCCAGAGCCGACAAAGTTTTCCGGTTCGTGTAAGGCCACCACTCTTAAGCCAATACACGGGCCATTTTCTGCGCCGCGCACAAGTACAGAACAGAGAAACAGAGCCAATTAAGCACAGATATTTGCAGTTTCAGTGATATGTTGCCTTTTGAAAATAGGTTGCATTACTATTCATCGTAACTCCGATAAACTAAATGCGTATCAGCGATTTAATGCAACCATGGCTGATGCATATAATGTTTCAGGAAATTGAAAAATCTGACACTTTTGCAAGTTCTATTTATTTTCTCATGAATAAATTTGACCAGGCTCGGATGTCGCTGCAGTTTCATCTACAGCGTAATTCTCCCCAGTTTTTACAGTTTCAGATGCGGTGGATAGTCATGCACTATCCTGTCGTGCACCCGCTAGGTTTAAGGGGAGACAGGGAGACATTTCACCTTCCAATATTGTCACATTAATTCATTCGTAGACTAGCTAGTATGCTTGTGAGACTAGACGGGCCAGCAGGTTACCGATGTTGAAGTGAAAGCTATGCCTTTGTGGACGGTGCTGAGACATGTTCAGCCATGATGTTCATGTGTTGGACAGGGATGTCTCCTGCAGCCAGTGCTAATTTCCCCTGGGTCCTATGAGGTGAAGCGTATGTGGCCATAATGTTAATGTGTTAAATACACCCCAATGGAGTGCATTTTAACTCTAAACATGTTACTGTCTTGCATCACGTTGGGAGGTCAGCCTTCCTGCCACCTCCATGCATTCCTTATGGCCTTCAAAGTCGATCCTTTCAGGCCGATGGAACTGGCCTACAAGTGCAAGTGCACGTTCCAACAGAACAGAAAAAATAGCACACCTTTTAAAGGCTGTGGTATTTTCCCTTAACTTTGACAAAATGTTTTATTTTTGTTCTCCACAAAGACAGTTTGGCGAGTTCAGCGTCACTGAAATTAGCTTGCAAAACTGAAGCAAAAGTGTGAATCTTTCCTTTACTTAAGTCAAACTAAAGGACAAATGGGCAAAATGTGTTCACAGTTAGAGGTGTGGGTGTCTGAACCCTGAATAGACAGAGAGAGGTGTGAGAGTTCTCACAATAGCCCCAGGGTTGAACCTATGGCTTACCAGAAACAATACATGTCGGCTCATCTGCTGGACTTTCAGAAGTGCTGAAAGCAGTTAGCCACATGCTTCATCAGCTGGGTAGTTATTACGCTATGATGTCATTTTGCTGATTTAAGGGCAAGTGCTGAAGGTTTCTTCAAATAGGCACAGAGCTTTGAGAGGCCTGTTCAGGTGAGAGAGCAGGACAGTCATTACATCATTAAAGACCAGGATGAACACTGACTGAAAATCCTGGAACGTGTTGTCGCTACTCAAATCACCACTTACCTGCAATCCCATAACCTCTTCGAACAATTTCAATCCGGTTTCCGCTCCAAACACAGCACAGAGACGGCCCTCGTCAGAGTCACCAACGACCTCCTGCTCTCCTGCGACATCGGTTCACTCAACATCCTCATCCTCCTCGACCTTAGTGCTGCATTTGACACCATCAACCACCCCATCCTCCTTTCACGCCTCAAATCCACCCTTGGTATCACTGGCACTGCCCTTTCCTGGTTCACCTCCTACCTTTCCGACAGACATCAATTCATCTCCATAAACAACTGTAAATCCGTCACAACCCCCGTCAACCAAGGTGTCCCCCAGGGCTCGGTGCTTGGCCCCCTTCTGTTCATCCTTTACATTCTCCCCCTTGGACAGATCCTTCGCCGCCATGGCCTCAATTTCCACTGTTACGCAGACGACACACAGCTCTACCTCCCCTCCAAAACCATCACTGCTACCACTCTCTCCACCCTCACCACCTGCCTGTCTGATATTAAAACCTGGATGCAAACAAACTTTCTAAAACTCAACTGCAATAAATTCGAGATCCTTATCATTGGTCCAGATGCCCTCACCCGCTCCACTCGCAATTTCTCCCTCAACATCGACGGCTCTATTGTCACCCCCTCCACCAAAGTTCGTAACCTTGGTGTCATCTTTGATCCCACCCTCTCCTTCCAGTCCCATGTCAACCAAATCACTAAAACAGCCTTCTTCCACCTCCGCAACATTGCCTCCGCCTCCATCCCTCCCTATCCCAAACTGCTGCAGAGACACTCATCCATGCCTTTATCTCATCCAGACTCGACTACTGCAATAGCCTCCTCTACGGTACCACCTCCAAAATCCTTAAAAAACTGCAATATGTGCAAAACTCTGCTGCCCGCCTCCTCACCAGAACCCACTCCAGAGACCACATCACCCCAGTCCTCCATGACCTTCACTGGCTCCCAGTCAAACACAGAATTGACTTTAAAATTCTCACTACCACTTACAAGGCCCTCAATAACCAGGCTCCCCAATACCTCTCCGACCTCCTTCAACCTCATGTCCCCACCCGCTCCCTCAGATCTGCTGATGCCAACCTCCTTGATTTCCCCCACAGGAAAACCAAACGCACCTGGGGTGACAGGTCCTTTTTCAGTCGCTGCCCCCACTCTCTGGAACGCACTGCCACCCCACATTAAGACAGCCCCCACCCTTTCCGTGTTCAAAACGTCCCTCAAAACCCACCTATTCAGACTTGCTTTCCCCACATTTTAAATCTCCCTCTAGCCTTAGCTGTTGTTTTAATCCAGCCCTTTTTAGCCTTTTAACTTTTGGTTTTCTCTCATAATAAAGTTGTTTGTTTTGTTTTGCTCCCTTTACATTTAGTTTTTGTTCTTAATCTTTCCTCTTTTTAGCCTTTTTATTTATATTTTTTCTTAATAAAGCTGTTATTTTTATTTCTTTTGTAAAGCGTCTTTGGGTACCATGAAAAGCGCTATATAAATTTGATGTATTATTATTATTTATTATTATTAATAAGAACCCGTCAAGGCATGTTATTGGCCCTCACTATTTTGGCCCTCGCTGAGCATGTCAGTTTAAATCATGACTCTACTGCTCTCTCACCTAAGTAGACCTCTCAACCCTCTTCTTTGGGCCTATTTGAAGCATAGGAAAAAAGAGCAGCTTTGAGTGGCCAATTTTGCTGAGAGTCCCAGAACATCATTAAAGACCAGGAGGAACACTGACAATAAGGACCCTTCAAGAGATGTTTTTGGCAGGGCACGTCGGTTTAAATCCACAAAGAATCACAACTCTCTTAGACCGGTGGAGTTATGGCGGAATACAACGCGTGCAGGTTGCTGTGAAAGGGTCCCATTTTCTTTATGTCCTATGAAATGGTAAAATCTACTCCCATAGTTCTGTTATTGTGATATTCCTTGCTGAATATGGAGTTGAATGGTGACAGAGCCGTGTGGGCTCATGATGTGTGGAGAATAAGAATGGCATTCTGCAAAGGCTCTGCGCAGTGACTGAACAATGGTGAGGTAACTCTGAAACAATTACAATCTTCAAGGACAGAAATCAGGCTGACAGCTCATTCTTCAAATTATTTCAGCTTGTGCAAAAGAAAACAATGGAAACTGCACCTTGGGAAAAGTAGTGCAGTTGAACTATTGACACCGAATGCTTCAGTCAAGACTAACTTCAATCAAAATGACACGCACAAAGACAGGTGCACATGCACTAGGGCAGGGAAAGTATAAAAATGTCATGCCATGATTATTCTGGCCAAAATGATTGATTTACGGTATTATCTCGATATAGTTAAAATACTGTTTGCTGAAAATCATAGTACCAAAACATAGGCTACTACAATCATTTCACAACATACCAGGAAAATCTATAAGTCTCAGTATGGCATAGCCTCCCAGTCCGTTCTGAAACTTCCCATTTTTGAACCAAGCCAACGTTAAATACACTTAGGAAACATCTTAGCATAGCCTACATCTATATCAGCTACCAATACAGAAATATACCGTTGGGTCAAGAAAGTCGTCTAAGAAGTTGTTTAACAAGGAGGTAACCTACAGTTTCAAATCAGATCAAGTGGATCTCAGAATTCTGAATTCCATAGAAGTATTAGGAGGCTTCAGCTGTTAGCAGAATTACAACAGCAGATGCCTCCAGATTTGTTTTACAGAATTTAGCATTCTGAGCGTACTGTATGAACTGGTGAGTAAGCTACCGGTCCACTTCAGGCACTGGACAGAAATGATAAACTGTGGTCGTGGCAGAGACTGACAGACGCTCTTTGGTCATGGATGATAAAATAGACTAGGTGACTTATGCAGGAGGCGTGCACATGAGTGAGAAATGCACAGCTCCAGGAACTGAAAAAAGAGCATGCAACACCCAGGGAATGAGTCTGTCTCTCTCCCACCCTCACTTTCTCTCTTTCTCTCTCCCTCCCTCCCTCTGTCTCTCTCCCTCCCTCTCTGTCGCTCTCCTTCCCTCCCTCTCTCTCTGTCTCTCTCACTCTCTCCCTCCCTCCTCCCCTTCTCTGTCTCTCTCCCTCCCTCTCTTTCTCTCTCTCCCTCCCTCCTCCCCCTCTGTCTCTGTGTCTCTCCCTCCCTCTCTTTCTCTCTCTCCCTCCCTCTATCTGCCTCTCTCTCTCCCTCCCTCCTCCCCCTCTGTCTTTCTGTCTCTCTCCCTCCCTCTTTCTCTCCCTCCCTCCCTCCCTCTCTCTGCCTCTCTCTCTCTCCCTCCTCCCCTCTCTGTCTCTCTCCCTCCCTCTCTTTCTCTCACTCCCTCCCTCCCTCACTCTCTACCGCTCTCTCTCTTTCTCTCTCCCTCCCTCCTCCCCCTCTCTGTCCCTCTCTCTCCCTCCCTCCCTCTCTGTCTCTCTTGCTCCCTCTCTCTCCCTCCCTCCCTCCTCCCCCTCTCTCAGGAATGACGTGCCAGGCTCGGACGTCCTACACGGAGGACGAGGTCCTGTGGGGCCACCGCTTCCTGCCCGTCATGTCCCTGGAGGAGGGCTTCTTCCGGGTGGACTACTCCCAGTTCCACAGCACCTTCGAGGTGCCCACCCCGCCGCTGAGCGTGAAGGAGCAGGAGGAGAAGGTCTCGCCGGCCTCGCCCGCCGGCACCCCCACACTGTGCTGCGGGCGCGAGCGCCTCTTCTCGGCGGACTGCGCGGACGACGACCGCCCGGGGCGGGCGCTCCCCAGCAAGCTGCAGCGCATGAGCTCGTCGGGGAAGGAGGAGCTCCAGCGCAAGGCCCTGAAGATCAGCTCGCAGCCCACCGAGCGGGCCTCCAGCACGGGGGACCTGCCTCTGCGGCTGCAGCGCATCGGCTCCGTGCCCGGCCAGGGCGAGCAGGACGGCCGGGCCGAGCGGCAGCCCCTGAAGGTGGGCTCCGAGCCCATGATTCAGTCCACCGGGGAGCTCCAGCACCTGGGCCTCTGCTCCATCCTCGCCCACAGCCCCGCGCCCATCCCCGCGCCCCCCGCCGGGGGCCGGCTGGAGGGAAGCCTGCCGGCCAAACTGCGCAGGATGAACGCGGACCGCTGACGGCGCCGGGGCGGCAGGAACCGAACGGACTTTTTACAGACAGAGGAAAATAAAAGGAGAAGGAAGACCTGAATGGAAATGTAATGGCGGTTAAGAGCGGAGGACGAGGAATGTGTTGAACTGGGACTACTGTGATCTGTGTTGTTTTCTTCACCTTTAACCGCACTTCACCCAGCGCTGCACTGGGAAACTACATTTCCCACAATGCTGCCCCTGTGATGACACCACCCACCATCCCCCACCTCCGCACTGTGTGCATGCATTCAGCGCAATCCACTCTCATCAAATTCTCATCTCATTAAATAATTGGACTATATTTTAACATAATAAACAGCACATTGATAAATTCACACAGCTTTATTTCTGACTTGTTTCTGGGTAAATCACTTTCTGTCCTTTGCTTTTACTGAGGATGCAGCATTTGTAAGAACACGCACACCCATTTCCTCTGACGCGCAAGGTCCTCTGGGTGTGTGTCGCTCTAAACTGATTGGACACGGTAGTGTGCACTTCAACTGGAGCCCCGCCTACTTCCTGTGTCCCATACTTTCCCCCCTCACAACATTAGTAGAGTTAATAGCCATCATCAGTGACTTTCTGACACTGGCTACAACTTTCCCGTACGGCGTTTGCTTGCACGCAAAACAGTGAGTTTGCTTGCCATTTTAGTTATTTTGTTTTGTTTGGAGCTCCTGCTTCTGTTGTTCCCGTTCTGTTGAGCCCACAGCACAAATACCACAGCGAGCAATGCCGACAGTATGCAGGGGTTTCCGGGCAACAGCCCGAAAAAAAACATCTATCGATTTTTTTCCTGGCATGAATCACGAATAACATGAGACAGAGGCTGGGCTACCAAGCATTACCAAGAAAGAACAAAAACAGCTTTCTGACTATGGCATTCCACATAGGATAAACATACCTGCTTCTGCTGTGCTACACCGGACTAAACATGCTGTGTGGGGTTGCCAGAGGCCTGGAAATATAACACTCAGCTGGGGTCTGCTTGCTGTGGAAAATGCTGTGGTACAACTGACCCACAGCTGAAGCTCAAGGGTCAGAGGAAACGTTGCTATATTCATCCCTTCCTGAGGTCTTCATCCGTCGCCTTCCATTCGTCCAAAGAGCGCTCCGAGACGTTCAAGACACTCCGGCGCATCTCTCAAATGACAATCAAAGCTTGTTCTCTTTTTGCTGCGCATACATTATTTCAAACTGTATCTCAGCTGAATAATACACGTTCAGACATTATAAATATACATTTGTTTGTGGTGGTGGGTGTTGAATATGAACTCAAAGTAAAAAAATATTTTACCTAATGATTTGCTCACATCAGGAAAATAAATAAAAACAAAGGCAATTTTGAAAAAGGCATCTGTTTCTGGTCAGTAATTATCTAGAATGTAATAATCTGTGGTGTGTGATTGATGCTATATAACAGCTTTTTACATAAATTGTGAAGCAAGCCTGGAATGACCTGCTCTCATAATGTGTGCTGTACCGTGTGCGTCCTTCTCGGCATTAGTATTTTACAAGCACTGGGGAATAAAAACAGCACCTATTCTGCCATTTTAACTGGCCTGATAGGATGAAATACGCACTTCGTTTCAGTCATAAGCATTGTGCCTCAGCTGCAATGAGTTATCTTCAGGGATAGCTCCTAGGATATTCCGCTGCTTTGTCTTCCGTTGATATATGGATCCATTTTCTGAGCTTTTTTCTATTCAAGTACAGTACAATGGCAGAAAGTCTGCCATTATTTCAACAACTGCTTTTTAGAAATGTTCAGAAAATGAATACGAGAACTGTTAATAACTGATACTAACATAAAGGGCCTGTTTCAGAAAGTATATTAATGTTGTTTGCATGCATTGTATCCATTCACAATATGAGAGAGAGAGAGAGAGAGAGAGAGAGAGAGAGAGAGAGAGAGAGAGAGAGAGAGAGACTGCCATTTCAGTAGCATTGAAACCGAAGCAGGTCCCCTCTCCCTAACAAAGTTACTGTAATTCCGAAGGCCTGGGTTTAGACACAGCTATTACTGCTTCCTCTGGGGGCTGCCAGACTTATATTTGCATTAGTTATTCTTTTAGAGACAATGATAATAAACACATTTTCTCATTAAAACGAGCCATTTAATATAAAACAAATTTGCCTTGCCTCGGTTTGGGAAAACCTGCCTCAGTTGGGAGCCAACATTACAACAAATGAATAACACTCGGGCAAATCTATCTTCCATCTTCCTGCTTGGATTGCTGACTATATCATGAAATGTATTAAGCGTTGACGGCTTCTGGCATTTTTCAATAAAGGCACACATATGGGAATACAAGAGAACTGAAACAGAAGTCAGTGGGTATGCCCAGTCACTTATTTTCACAGAATGCTTCCTACAGCAAGAGAATCTCTGCATCAAGCAGACGTCCTTTCATCGATCATGTTTCATTCATTTTTGACAAAATACTGCAGTGAATCTAGTGGCACGCAATGTCAGAGGATTCTTGTTTCAGAGGCTTTTCCATAACTGAAGAAAATGATGAGATGTATCGCATAAGTACGTTTTTACAAGATAAGTCTTGTCAACGTTAATCGTTTTAAACGATTAAATGCTGTACGCTGCGAATCATGCACTAGCATGCATGGCTGAGCATCCCAAATTGCGCACGGGAAGCTTACAGTAGAATGTGATTCGACTGCAGCCAGAGGGGGTAAACTTTTTAAACCAGAGCGGACGCGTATTTACAAACACCTGTGAATGAAAACGTGCGTTTACCACACGTGGAGGTACTCTCTGAACACGTAAATAACTAGAATATTGTGCATAGCAAAAAGGTCTTGTAGTTGCTTGGTGACAATTTCCCCATTTAAAAGAATGGAAGAAAAATGGAATGACGCTAAATTGAAGCTATGGATGATCAGTGACGATAGGCTTGAATAGCAAACTTTTTTCACCAAACTGGGACCAGAATACATTCCAGCAGAAAGCCATGGTGAGCACAATTCTCAGTGTAAACATCAACAATGGACCTCGATGGACTTTTTTTCTGCTAATCAATTCACCCACAATGTGCATTCGAAAAACTCAACAGCAACGTCTCTTTCCAAATATAATGCCGTAGTTACTCGCGAACATCAGCAAAGCTGAAAAATGCATTTCCTACTATTTCCACTACTGTATGAACTCGCCAACTGTGTCTGTGCAAGCAGAAGCTTCCACTGAAGCTCTCCAGTATTCTAGGGCAAACTGTCAATTGTTTTGCTCAGTGTTTTAGCCGGCTAATTGCTCTTGTCTTGCGTATGGAAAGATGAAAGTGTACGTGTTAACCAGGTGTGAACGTTAGTTAGCGAAATTGTGCCAAGACAACATAGGGACTCCTTTAGTTCGCAATGTCGGACAATGAATACTCGTGTGCTTTGGCAGAAAGTTCTGTTTTTGTGAGACAGTTGGCAAGTTCCCACAGTAGAGGAAATAGTTCTCGATTAAAATGAGCTCTGTTGATGTTCGCGAGTAACTACGGTATTATATTTGGAAAGAGACGTTGCTTTTGAGTTTTGCACATTGTGGGTGAATTGATTACCAGAAAAAAGTTAAGTCCATACAAGGTCCATTGTATCATGGTGAACAGCGTCTATACAATTTGTCACATCTCAGGAAAGATATCTGGATGGATAGATAGTACACTGGGTAAGTGGAAACATATTGTAATTTCATTTTGGGGCGAACAGACGACGATCTTTCCTTGAGACAACCTGGCAACCACGCAGTAGGTCAGAAAAACTATAGGGCAAATGTCGTTAAGCAGGACTGTGTACAGCACATATGTGTGTGCAGACAGGAGACACAGTAGCCTACATACGGTGTCTACTGTTCGCTGAAGTCTATATTTCACCGTGCGAATAAAAGGCTATATTTGCAGGAAATCAATATCAGAATTAGATTTGTTGAACGCTCATAAAGCGTAGCCTAGCCTTTGGCTTTTCATTATGAATTCCACTGGGCGTTGGGAGGCTGAGTGAGTTATACATGTCCAGCGCTCTCCTTCAT
Source organism: Conger conger (assembly GCF_963514075.1). Lineage (NCBI taxonomy): Eukaryota > Metazoa > Chordata > Actinopteri > Anguilliformes > Congridae > Conger > Conger conger. Next base: position 27,563,716 of record NC_083775.1, read on the forward strand.
CGCCGGAGCCGGGCGGCAGAGCACACACAAGCCTGAACCTATTTCAGCTGATGAATGACTCTTAATGATGGGAAAGAAATTAGTGAAGCAGTGCGCAATGAGGTCATGAATTGAATCCAATACATGTTGGAATTGGGACATTCTTTCATTTTTATTGGACGTTCTGGATAAGAGTGACTGCTCTTAGAGTGACTGTCAACCAATGGTCAGATGACCATTGCTTGACGGTGCGCATGGAAGGAAGTGAGCAAGGCTGAGCAAATGCACACGCACACACACACACACACACACACACACACAGATGAGTCTGCTTTATCCTAGCAAGCGGAAAGATGCTTCTTGGTCTCCATTTTGGACAGAGTGACCGTGTGACATTAATAATTGGCCTGACTGAAGAGAAGGAAAATATGTTTTTTCATTACACAGCAGGACTGTTTGAGATCAGTGAGTTCCGGATGTGGGTACAGAATGTTCTATGGAGTGCACTGCCTGTGTGTGTGTGTGTGTGTGTGTGTGTGTCTGTGTGGATGTGTAAGTGGGTGAATGTGTGAGTGTGTGCGTGTGTGTGTGTCTCAACTCCTGGCAGGTGAGACACAGGCTCACTGCAGAGTGATAATGACACTGCCTCTCTCTCAGCAGGAAACAACATGAGGTCATCACCACTTCCTGCTGCACGTCACCACACAGAGGGGCTGTGTGCAGGTACACGTGTGTGCACACCTAGCACAGAGGCACACGCACACACTTTATATCTCACTCTCACTCTCACACACACACAGACACAGGTACACATGTGTGTGTATGTGTGCACAGAGGCACACGCACACACTTTATATCTCACTCACACACACAAACAAGCACAGGCACACACAGAGGGGCTGTGTGCAGGTACACGTGTGTGTGTGTGTGTGTACAGAGTACAGAGGCGCACGCACACAATTTGTATCTCAGTCTCTCTCTCTCTCTCTCTCTCTCTCTCACACACACAGACACACAGAGGGGCTGTGTGCAGGTACCCCTGTGTGTGTATGTGTGCACAGAGGTGCGCACACACACACTTTCTATCTCACTCTCAGTCTCACACACAAACAAACACGCACAGCAGTAAACACACACACACTGCTGGCACACACACACACTTCCTATCTCACAAACAAACGCACGCACACAATTTCTATCTCACTCTCAGTGTCACACACAAACAAAAAACAGGCACACACACGCACAGCTGTAAATACACACGCACTGCTGGCACACACACACACACACACACTCTATCTCACTCTCACACACAAACACAGGCACACACTTTCTATTACACTCTCACACACAAACAAACACAGGTACAAACGCACAGGTGTGAACAGGTCTGCATGCACAGACAAACACACACACCAGCTCTCACACACATACAGCACACACAGTTCATACATAAAACATTTACTGTATGTCACCTACTTCCTTTAATTTACTGACCCAATTTACATCTATGCACTGCCATGACAACACCTTGTATTATGGCAGATCATCAAAAGGATTACCATCACAATTCACCCTGCACCACTTAAAATATATCAAGCACATTGCTATGACAACAGTAATATAAAGACACGTTATTATAACATAAATATAACTGATCAGCAATCCAGTGTCTACAACAAGGTTCTGCATCTACCTCTTCCTGAGGGCAAACAAGATTAAAATTAATCGATAAATTATGTTTCAAAATAATGTTTACCACATGTGATTTATGTAATTATATATACGATTATGATGTACAGCACACAACGGACCAATTGGCCACTGGTTGCGTACCAACGGTTTACACTACACAGGCAAAGCAAAAGTGAGACAATCACAACATAACTTGCTTATATGATATCTGACAGTATAATTCAATATGTGCAATATCAAATTCATCAGTTACAGTCTCTGTGGCAACCCCATGATGTGTTCTACTTCATGTAGCCCTCTCGAGACCAGTATATGTAACAACCAAATTAATGGTTCAAAGATGACCACTTCTTAAAAATGTATCTGGAAAACAGAACTTTGGGCTATCGTCTAAGCGCTTTCCATTGTGCTGGATAGAGATATAGAGCCCTCGACTTTGTGATGACCGTACATATATTTCAGCCATGACAATGCAGGTAAACAGTCCAGCCACTCTCACGTCATCATAACACGGAATACAAGCAAGGACAGTCGAAAATTGCTTGAGATCATACTTGCACAGATAATCAGAAATGCAGTGGCAGCTGTCATTGAAAACACAGCTAGCAAATGCGTATGCAACCTCAATAAAGCACTAGCTATGCTAATACACCAGAATGCAAACCCTGAATTCATACAGATAACACATAACCGAAAAAGAACATAGAAGAACGTAAACATAAAACATAAAGCTATAAAAAACCGCGAATCATTATTTGTTACTCGTCCGTATCCATACCAGACTGCACAGTGAGTGCAGAGCTCGCTCACGCGGTGCAGGACGAAGGTGACCTGTGAATAACCGGGGCGCTGGGAGCCTTGCCGCAGCCTCAGATAGGCTCTCGCCAGACGGCCAATCAGCCGCCCACATCTCCCAACTGGGCCGGCCCGAGGAGGACCCACACTCCCGCGACTGTTGGCACAAAGTTCTGAGCTGATAAACAGACGGCCATTTTTCACGGCGGAAGAGTGTGACAGCTAAATAGAGAGCGGGAGATAAGGGGCTCGTGAGGGAGGGAGGGAGAGAGGGAAGCAGATGGAGAAATAGAGAGAAAGAGAGAGAGAGAGAGAGAGAGAAAGACTGCGTTCACCGTAGGGAACAGTGCGAGACACGGTCTGCTGGCTGTAATTAGGTGCTGTTCCCACCAGCATGCATACAGGGGCCTGCTCTAATAGGAGAGCAGAACCATCAGATGATTACTGATCCCCATGTCTGTCCTCCCAAAGCTCTGGAGTGGGGCGAATACGCAATCGGTTTGGATTCAAATACTTCTCTACGCTTTATTGAGCTTGTCTGGTGTATCAAAGCCTAGGAAGTACTCTCAAAAAGTGTGAAACCTACCTTCTGTTCCTCTTGGTTCGCTCAATTGCACCAGGCCAGATCAATCATGGACAGAAAAGTATTTGAATGCAAAACTGTGATGTATTTGACCCCGATCTGGGCACATTTTTAATGCGCCGATCTCACTAACCCCCTGTGCTGATCCTTCACCCCCGCCCTCGGAGTGGCAAGCCAATTACGCTGCTCCATGTGAGCCGGCCAAACTCGGTGTGCAACTGCATCAAGGTCCGTTGTTTTAGCCGTGCCATATTGTGCCATATTTCAACTGGGTGTTTTTGGGTCCCCTTGGAGCAAGGGAAGGGAATGTCAGGAGAAAGCATCAAACTCAGATCTGCACAATAAAACTTGCATCACCCAGGTGGGTGCTACACATTGGTGGTGGTCGAGGTGAGTTCCCCCCTCTTCACCGTAAAGCATTTTGAGTGTCAAGAAAAGCGCTATATCCATCCATCCATCCTGGAGAGCGGTCTGGATCCATTAACCTTGTGGTAATAACACAGTATTGTCTATGGCATGAGAAACTGTTTTCATTTACAATGAATCCGATCTAATTATGCCTCTCACTTAGGGCAAAATACCGTTAAAATGTGAAAATACTATCAATTAGTGAAGCTACTGTAATTTTGGAACATAACCGAGCTAGTAAAATATGAATTATTGTTTCATTATTTCATTGAATTATTAATGACCTCTTTCCCTAGTGCTGAACACAGCCCGTCTATAAAATGACAATAAAATCTCAAATTACAACATTAAAAGAAGGCTATGACTAAGAGCACATTACTGCAATGTGAATATGTAATGTAACGTAATGAAGAGTGAATTCATCCAGGTGCAGCGCTGAGGCCTGAACAGTCAGTTAATCAGAGGTCTGCATGCTGGTGTTGCTGTGAGATACGGACTTGGTAATAACTCCCAGCCCACTGCGGCCCTGCCCGCTCCAGTGTATTGTCCCTGATGGATGCAGTCTCTCGTGAGGTAGTCTGTGTTTGATGTCCCCAGCGACCGGGGTCTACAAGCAGCGATGGTCTAATCATAGAAACATTCTGCGCTGTTGCTTGACTTTAAAATGAGATTCGTTTTCAATGCGACGCGCGCTGTTTGTGCATTCATGACAGGCCAGGCAATCTTTCTGTACTCTGACAGGAGACGTGATTGATGAAATGTATTCTGGGGGCTGGTGGCAGTGTGCATCGGAGGGCAGTATCAGGGAGATGTGGGGCAGTAGTCTGAGGGGGCCAGGGACTTGAGCCCCACTTACCCATCGAGCGTTGTCTGTGTCTCTGGCTGTCTGTCTGTCCATCTGTCCATCTCTGGCTGTTTCTCTGTCTGTCTGTGTCTCTGGCTGTATGTCAGTCCATCTGTTTGTCTGTCTGTCTGTGGTTGTCAATCTCAGTCCGTCTCTGTCTGTCTGTTTGCCTGTGGCTGTCGGTCTGTCTCTGGTTGTCCATCTCAGTTTGTCTGTCTGTCTCTGTCTGTCTGTCTGTCTGTCTCAGTCCGTCTCTGTCTGTCTGATTGCCTGTGGTTGTCTGTCTGTCTCCGTCTGTCTGTCTGTTTGTCTGTCCTCTCACCTCCTCAAACACACTCCAGCACAAACCTGTTAGGCAGCGGGAGTCACCTTCAGCTGAACCTGCAGGCTGGTATGAGAGTGCAGAGAATCTTTCATCTTGCTTTTATGTCCATCCATTCTTTTGTGATCGCTGTGAATTCACCTGCCTCTGAGTAATGTTCACTGACGTATGGAAACAGTAATTAAAGTTCAGACATTTTTTTCATGGCATGCTATTTGCAAGCAGAAAACAGCATTGAAGAGATACTGTGGTACCAGAAAATAAAATAAATAAAATCGATAAACCGCCCACAGAGTGGACACACTGCTGCTCTACTAGGGACAGACCAATACAGTGCACCTTTGGGGTCGTGTATATTTAAATTGCCTTATCCAAATACATTTCAGCAGCAAACACATTCACGCTTATGTAATCGCAGCTCAATTCAGGAGGCGATCCATTCACAAAGATGATTGCGAAACACAACTTCAATAAGCATGGATTTTCTGAGCTGAGACCTTGAGGTGATGCGGTTCCTACGCAAAAGCCCTCTTTTAGTTAACAGACCGAAACTGTTCGTCATTACAGGCTGAGTCACGCAATTCTTGAATTGCTTGACGACAAAGTTGACATTGAACATGCCCCCAGTAATTTGTTTTCTGATAGAACTGGCTATTACAGAGCTGTGCAGAAACAAATATTTACACTCCAAATTCAATACCCATATTACTTAGATAAAAATCATTCATTCCAAATGGGCCCATTCATTTCATTGACAAAGCAAGTTGTTCCAAGACATACTGAAGAGCTGCATTCAGGCCATTTACTCTGTGGCTCAATGGTTTCTTTTTAAGGCATTATTATCCCTGCACTGTTATTTCTGCATTACATTAAAATGAATCCCTTGAAGAATGGGCAATGTTTACAGAATCAGTACTTGTTCAACTTCAAAAGCAGGAGTGAGAAAAAAGGTGAAAAAATGGGACTTGCTGTCAAGTTAAGTTTAAAAAAATTGTGTTCAGGCAAGGCGGCACGGATGGTGCAGTGGGTAACACTGCCGCCTCACAGCAAGGAGGTCCTGGGTTCAAATCCCCGTCGGCCGGGGCCTCTCTGTGTGGAGTTTGCATGTTTTCCCCGTGTCTGTGTGGGTTTCCCCCGGGTACTCCGGTTTCCTCCCACAGTCCAAAGACATGCAGGTTAGGCTGATTGGAGAGTCTAAATTGCCCATAGGTATGAGTGTATGAGTGTGTGAGTGAATGGTGTGTGTGCCCTGCGATGGACTGGCGACCTATCCAGGGTATATTCCTGCCTTTCGCCCAATGTATGCTGGGATAGGCTCCGGCCCCCCTGTGACCCTGTTCAGGATAAGCGGGTTCCGATAATGGATGGATGGATGGATGGATGGATGGTGTTCAGGCAAGTGAGATCAAGCACGGCCTCATATGAAAAGTTATAAAGCAGAAAATATGCAATTTGGCATGACCCTCACTCAAAAGGTATCAAATAAAGTCTGGCCCATTGGCCAAAATGTCATATTTGACACAAAAAATATGATATATTATTGTACTAGTGAACAGTGCTGCTAACTACTTGGGCAAGGTTGCACAATTATTTGATTTGTATCAATATTTCAATGAATCCGTCAATATGACGCAAACAGCATTCAGTAATTGTCTGAATGCAGTTTGTGCTGAAGTGCAGGTGCGTATTTAGAGAAGTGTCCTCTTCTGTGGGTGCTTTATCAGAGAAGTGTTGAATGGCACAGTCAATGAAAAGTCAGAGTGTGATGAAACGAGATGCGTCACTGAATGAAAAATAGTGCTTGTTGAGATTTATTAATTATATTTACAGGTACAGAGGGAAATGCTTAATGTAGGCTTGGGCATTAGGCAAGGACCTCCAACACGCTCAACCCTCAGACAGTGAAAGTTACAGTTTGTGAGATTTGCAAATCGTATAGCTTCTAGTTAGGTTTCAACCAGCATCACTTGACAAGACATTTCGGTTTTCCTGAATTGCATCCAGTTGGAGCCCCACCTACAAGAAATCATGATTCGCCAGAAGGAACTGACCACAGACAGACTTATCTCAAATTAGCATGTCAAACTGGTTATGTGAGTAATACACTACTGTTACTGTATGAGTAGCCTAAACTATATTACCATAAGGTTATGAGGCTGACAAAAACAGTGATCACAAAACACCTGATGATAACAATTTGGGGGAGACGTACACCATATGAGGCACACATTACATCCAGCGCACCAAAGACTAAAATTTTAGAGAAACGGACAGGCAAGCTTGATTTATTGTGCATATTAAGAGCTTAAAGGTCACTTTTCTTAACGTTCAAATTTGTGTTGCAGTAGTAGCTATTAATAATGACATGTTTTTACTTTTGCATACTACAGGAACTACCAGCTACTTTCAGCCCTGAAATGTTTTTTACCAAACCCCTGAGCAAATACCACCTCCGCTCTCTTTTCTCTCCAAAAAAAGTTAGTAGTAGTTTGTAATTTCGCACGCTCTTTCGGGTAACTTGACTGAAGTTCAAGGACTTTCACTGTAAAGTAATTGGTACGTTGTACAACTACAGTTTCAGCATAGTTTCTCTAATACTAAGTAACGCATATGTGCTATACAACTGCATGCATACAGTGCATCCGGAAAGTATTCACAGCGCTTCACTTTCCCCACATTTTGTTATGTTACAGCCTTATTCCAAAATGGAATAAATTAATAATGACAACGTGAAAAAAGTTTTTTTGATATTTTTGCGAATTTATTAAAAATAAAAAACTAAGAAATCACATGTACATAAGTATTCACAGCCTTTGGGCTCAGGTGCATCCTGTTTCCACTGATCAACCTTGAGATGTTTATACAGCTTAATTGGAGTCCACCTGTGGTAAATTCAGTTGATTGGACATGATTTGGAAAGGCACACACCTGGACATACTACCAGGACTCTTCCTAGAGCTGGCCGCCCGTCTAAACTGAGCAATCGGGGGAGAAGGGCCTTAGTCAGGGAGGTGACCAAGAACCCGATGGTCACTCTGTCAGAGCTCCAGTGTTCCTCTGTGGAGAGAGGAGAACCTTCCAGAAGGACAACCATCTCTGCAGCAATCCACCAATCAGGCCTGTATGGTAGAGTGGCCAGACGGAAGCCACTCCTTAGTAAAAGGCACATGGCAGCCCGCCTGGAGTTTGCCAAAAAGCACCTGAAGGACTCTCAGACCATGAGAAACAAAATTCTCTGGTCTGATGAGACAAAGATTAAACTCTTTGGCGTGAATGCCAGGCGTCATGTTTGGAGGAACCAGGCACCGCTCATCACCTGGCCAATACCATCCCTACAGTGAAGCATGGTGGTGGCAGCATCATGCTGTGGGGATGTTTTTCAGCGGCAGGAACTGGGAGACTAGTCAGGATTGAGGGAAAGATGAATGCAGCAATGTACAAAGACATCCTGGATGAAAACCTGCTCCAGAGCGCTCTTGACCTCAGACTGGGGCAATGGTTCATCATCTTTCAGCAGGACAACGACCCTAAGCACACAGCCAAGATATCAAAGGAGTGGCTTCAGGACAACTCTGTGAATGTCCTTGAGTGGGCCAGCCAGAGCCTAGACTTGAATCCAATTGAACATCTCTGGAGAGATCTGAAAATGGCTGTGCACCAACGCTCCCCATCCAATCTGATGGAGCTTGAGAGGTGCTGCAAAGAGGAATGGGCGAAACTGCCCAAAGATAGGTGTGCCAAGCTTGTGGCATCATATTCAAAAAGACTTGAGGCTGTAATTGCTGCCAAAGGTGCATCAACAAAGTATTGAGCAAAGGCTGTGAATACTTATGTACATGTGATTTCTTAGTTTTTTATTTATAATAAATTTGCAAAAATTAAAAAAAAACTTCATGTTGTCATTATGGGGTGTTGTGTGTAGAATTTATTCAATTTTGGAATAAGGCTGTAACATAACGTGGGAAAAGTGAAGCGCTGTGAATACTTTCCGGATGCACTGTATGTGGCTCCAGCATGTCAAGTCCTAACACACACTGTATGACTGACAGCGGATTAACACTTAAGTGAGTACTGTATGACACATTGTGTTCTGAATGACACTTAAGCCCCAAGGTTTAACACAAACTGGGGAGGTAATGCAGCCACAGGAGCAAGGAAATGGTCCATTACCAGCAGCTGAACTGGTTTCCACTGCAATCTCAGGTTCCACTGAAGGCTTCAACTTCACGAGTGCTCTCATCAGCTAACAGTGAGAGTGTCACATATTCACCAAGAAAGCCTGTCCACTCTGTGGATAGGATGGTGTTCTAGTCTACACCACTTTACATCTGAATGACACTACTGTGCATCTGAATGAGCTATAATATGCACGCTAGGTTTGTCACCCTTTAATGTATAATCTCAAGCAACTTGACGACCCAGTGACCTGACCTTACATTTCCAGTGATAAATTCAAATGAAGGCAACAAAAGTAGGATTTTTAAAGAAGTTTCAGATTTTTTTGTGACAAAATTGTAAACACAGAATCAGTTAAATGTAGCCGAAAGTATCGGTTTGGAGTAACCACAGGCGTTCTTGTTTGTTCAGCATTGAGGCCTGCATTTACCTGTACTGTAATGACATAAGCAGCAACCCTAGCAGTACCGTGAACTGTAAGCATTGTGCTGATCTGGATCCCACCTGTTAGTCACCTGTCATTCCATAACAACTCTTACGCCAGCACATTTGTGGTATAACGCCTCCTCACCTCCTCATGTTTTTGTGAAGCTGAGAGGAACCCACACAATCTATAATACCTAACTGATATGTGGTGAGCATTCTGCCACAAAATGGCTGCCGTTGCATCACCCAGGTGGGTGCTGCACATTAGTGGTGGTTGAGGCAAGTTTCCCCCCTCAGCACTAAAGCACTTTGAGTCTGAAAAAAGCAGTATATCTAAATATATATCAATATATCTACTCATCAATCTACTCCTGCTTCTGAAAAACAGCTGCCTCAAACCTCATGAACCTCATAGAAGTACAACACAAAGCACAACACAAAAAGGCATATGAGGTATAATAGGTATTATAAAGGATAGATTTATCTTACATTCTACTCACCAAGGCAGTACAAGTGTTATTTTGTTATTTGATGCTAGAAGATTAGGGGGGGGGGGTTCAGACATAGACATAATAATTTTAAAAATGATTCCACTTCCTTGATTAAGTGTTATGATGAGCAGACAAAGAAGGCAATCAAAAGTTAAAAAAACTTCTGCCAAAATTCACAAGACTACTATGGGACTCAATTAGACCTTTTAGACGTTTTCTATATTGTTTTCGACCAAACCCACCTATCAACCGAAATCACGATTAGACAGAAATGCAATGAAAACAAATGGGATGGGATGAATTATTCAAATGTGTTGGAAGGCCAGCAGAAAGAGGGCAAACATTCCCAGTGATTGACTGGATACCTGAGCATGTAACCTTTGCATTTGCTGTGTAGAAATTACACAGTGTGCATACAGTGTGATGTGGGATGCTTGGCACGTTTTGGTGGCAGGACCTTATTTACATCGGCAGTACAACGCAAACACACAGAGTAACCCCATCAGTTACAGTCCTCTCAGCCTGTCACCCATCAAGGTCCCAGATTACAAAGTCTGGATGTCAGATATCTGTAAACATGAATAATGGCTTCCCTCCAAAGTCTACTTATTATTTTCCTCATGTGTTTTATTTTTGGCTCCCGTCTCGTTCTGAAACCCTTTCCCTGGCAGACCAGACAGACCTTAACTACATCATATAACACGAGACAAAAACAGTGAGAATTTATGACACCTCGATACCTTTCCCCCCCAGAACTCCACTTTCTAATGTATATTATGGAGGCACATATCACCCAAGGCCATGATGTTGGGCTATAAGGACTGTCAGAAGGGATATAAACCTTGGTGCATCGAACACATCTTTCATTGAACAGGTACTATGTCCTTTTCATATACCTGCAATTAGAGCATGACTCAGTAGCAATGATAACATTTTAATTTGACCAAAATTACCCCCAAAAAAATTCTCTCATTTTATTTTTGCTTTTTCCTCAACTATGAGTTCTAACAGAATACACATATATGGGAACCATCAAGAGAGGCCACAAGAGCTAGTTTAACTGAAAAGGACTCATCAGAACTGTACACGTTGGATTGTAATGGCACAGAGTCAATGATAGAAGTTTTAATTGTATGCAGTCAACTGGAGTGAACAACCAGAGAGGCCTACTATTGTATTAGCATAGGTAGCCACAGCATGGTCTAGCCTTTTCAGAAATAATCGGTCATATTCTCAAATAAAACAGTGACTTTTGGGATTTAAGGGAAGTGGACAGGGGACAGCTCGACTGAAGACCGATGACTTGTTTCTTGCCATAGCTTAAGGAGCCAGCAGACAAAATAGCAAAGCTTTTTCTTTGGGGTTTATACTGTTTATACCGTCTCTTCAGATCCGTTACGCTTGTAGCTATTATGGCTTCTATCATCTCTATTAACCATGAAACATGGTGCTTCAAAACCTGTTCCCTATGAAAGGACCGGCTCTGATGCCCTTTGGCTGTCATTGTGCGTCTGAACCACTGGCTCATTCAGCAAGGCTGAAACCCCACTCTGCTCGCGCTCAAGCGTTCTGCTTTCCCTCTGAGGGAGAAAGCACACAGCCAAAGTCACGGTCACCTGGTCCGCTCTCCTCACCTACACAAAGCTGCAAGTGCATTCACCCTTGTAACAGAACATCTAAATGTTCTGTTACGGAACATGTTCAGTTCTGCTTTGTAGCACTGCGCTAATTGGGTCAAAAAGGCTTACCGTTGCATGCATTGACCACGGCAAAGGCTAGTATGAGGTTTTGTAGCATTAACCCTGAGAGATTAACTTTAGGTTTGGCACCAGGCTTTTACATTACATAAATGGCTTATCCAGAGCGACGTACAGTTGATTAGACTAAGCAGGAGACAATCCTCCCCTGGAGTAATGCAGGGTTAAGGGCCTTGCTCAAGGGCCCAACGGCTGTGCGGCTCTTATTGTGGCTACACCGGAGATAGAACCACCGTCCTTGCGGGTCTCAGTCGTGTACCTTAACCACTACGCTACAGGGTGCCCTCACAGGCCGCCACCATCTCGGAGGCGAAACTGACGCACGGAAGGGACAGGCTGCACAGCTGTTTTAGAGGCCCCTGTGACTGAGACCAAGAGCCTTCTGCATTCTGAAGGGGGGAACCCTCACAGCGGGAACAGAGAGGAACCCCGGCACGGAAGAGAGAGCTGGGACCGGGAAGGGCCGGAATGATCCGCGGATATCCAGCGCTCCCTTCCGCAGGCCGGAGAGAGCGAGGGACAAGTACGTCAACGCGCCAAACCTCATTAAGCACGGTCACTCCATTCACAGGGAACGGGGTCTTATTACTTCTCCCTCTTTCCGGAAGCTTAATTGGGTAAAGGGCGAATTGTAGCCGCGCTCACTTTGAATAGCAAATTAGTCACCGTGGTTAAATGGGCAATACATCATGGGAATTAATACCCTGTCCCCGGCGTGTAATTGCCACAACAGGACGGCTTTGTTTTGGGAACAGCTAAATTGTCGAAGGTGTTATTGTGAAGCAAATGAGACTAACAGTGGAACTCCCCGGACACCTCTTTGACCTTTTACTGTGTTTGGACGACAGAAGACCCAAAGGGACAGGGATGAATTAGTGAGGGTGAAGCAGAAAAAAAAAAGGGAAAAAGGCATTCCCCTTTACAAACTGCATGGGGTTTCCGATGATCTTTAGTCGCTTTGTGCAAACAAATTGCACGCTAATAACTATATTTAGAATAGCGTGGCTGCTAGTGGCTAATCATCATATTCTCAGTGGCTGTCCTGCTGACAATATGATGATTAACTGTGTCTCAAATTCGTAATCAATCATCTTGTGCTGGCTTCACCTGATGAATAGAAGTCCATTGATCATCTGCTGTATTTGAACTTTGTCTCAGTAAGGGAGCGCCCAGGGTTTTTGCCCCAATAGGACATGCTGGTGAATCCCAGTCCAGGTACATTCCCACATCACTCAAGCCCTTTGTCTGGGTTTGATTTTGCACATTAAGTACTTGGCTTAATTTTTCATATTTGATCCACCTTGCAGAATAAACTTATTGAAAGTATTGTCCTCATTCAATATCACCCTCTTCCTCACAGCCAGTGAAGTTACCTGCTTCTGAGGAGTTTCATGAAGATTCCCTCTAACACGTTCCTTCTGCTGCTCCTTCAGCTGGGTCATTCCGTGAAATATCAGGTGTGGGAGTAGACAACTCATTCAATAAAATAAATCCAAAACATTAGCCTCATTTGATTTGTCATTCTAGAGATATTGCTTCTTAAAACAGCAGGGGGGCAATTTGGGTTTGTGTTGATTTTGGAACATCATATCCTTGGCATTAAAGCAGGGAAAACCCTGAAAAATTGTAGTCTGGCACAATGTTCTGTCTAGTTTCACATTATGAATGATTTTCATGATTCTGCTCAGAAAACAAGTTTATAAAGGTGGAATTAAAGGTGAAAGTCTACATTGTAACCTCATTTTAATTATTAAATAGTTTCATTTCAAAACCAATGTGCTGGAGTACTGAGCCAAAAGAAGAAAATTGGAGCACTGTCCAAATAGTAAATGGTTGCCATTGAACTGAGATCACATTTAACAATGATAAAGATGTGATTTAAATAAATCCACTCTAATGAAGGCATGGTGGCATAAATCATGTTAGTTGTGGAAAAATTAAAATGACACACTCAATTATTTTTCACATTTCTCTTATTATATTCAAATAAACCATACATGCAAAAAGATTGTTGCTAATGTGTAACAGCTTTAATCTGTGGCAAGGCACAAAGACCAAAGTAATCAATCCGAGTCAGCACTTGCAAGTGCAAGTTCCATCTGTGGCTCGCATCTTTTGTAAATGAGGGATTGTGTTCTGTAAGTGGGGATGTAATAGCGAGTGTGATATTGCATGGGCTATGATTCCCTAAATCATTGTCGCAAGATCAAACAATCAACCGATGGCATTCAGTGTTTTAGCTGCTTTGTAGGCGGTGCTATGAGTTATGCCGTGGAGGATTTCAGCACTCGTTGACATTATCCATTGATTCAGCTGACTGAATTTCTGTTAAGGCCAGCATTCATGCAGTACAGGTGGATGAACAAGACATAGAAAAGCCAGTAGTAACTCCACTGCTATTACTGAACTGACATTGACACTGCGATAAACTTCATTCACCCCATTTATGCCTTGCACTCTGAATAGACGTGAAGACATCATAGGCCCTTGGCATATGCTTCCGGTCACTGCTGCTCCCACACCTGTATTACATGCCTGTCTGGAATTTTATATAACCAAATGCATGCTGGGATGTTGTTTGCTTCATTAATCCTTTTAAGATTACAAAAACTAGAATGTTCTTAACTGAACAAAGGGCCAAATCACAAACTGGTAATGGAAAACAATGTGTTGTAATACACTTAGAATTTAGAAAAAACATTCCCGACATTCAAAGGATTAATAGATAGCCGATAGTTTAGCCTCATTTATTCAGGTGTTTATCCTCATTTATTCAGGTGTTTTTCTTCACAACCTGTACGTATGTCTTTGTACAGAACCGTGGCCCTCACTCCTGGTCCTGGAGAGCCACAGGGTGTGCTGGCTTTTGTTGTTATTCAGGACTTAATTGATTCATTAAATCCGTTACAGTCAACTCACCTCTCCTGGTTTCTTGGGTCTGAATTGGTTGCTGATATTGAGGCGACAAGAAAAACCAGCACACCCTGCAGCTCTCTAGAACCAGGAGCAAAGAGCACTGGACTAGAACCTACACTGTGCCCAGTAGAATGAAATGCTTTCTGTGCCTTTGAGTGAGCCCATTCCTCCAGAAATGCCTTCTCAAATTAAACAGCACTCAAGGAAAAATGCACAGGCAAAGCCATGGCCTTCATTTTCACAAGCAAAAACAGCTAGAACGATTTGAATAAAAGCATAACCAACTCACAAAGTGGCTTAAATCACAAGTGTCCCAACACTCCAGGTTCCACAATGAGCAGCGCTCCTGTTTGAACACCTGCTCTCCACGGAAAGCCCTGCGGGACCCTTCAAATCCAAAAGCCAAACAGAACAGACTGACAAAGAGCCGCTTCGTCTGTTTGTCCTCCCTTTCCGACGCCTGTTGCTAACGGCAGCGCGCGAAACGCCAGTCGTGTAATTATCGCGCACGTTGAGTGGCTCGCGCATGGCGTGAGGGCCATTCTGGTCCTGTTGTCCAGGCCGGGCCAAGAGAGTCCGGGCCAAAACGCGACACGCCGCCAACAGGAACACAATCCGCTGCGCGTTAAAGCCAGACTTGGGAAGATAAATGGAAGCGGTGTTAAAAATCATTGGTCTGTTTAATAGCTGATGCAGAGCTTTATGCGTCCCAAGGCTGCCTTTGTGTTTCTCTCCTGGAGAAAGGCCTTCAGTGCCACTCTCACTGCCCATCTCCCCGGGTCTTTCACCCGCAATGTATGATACGCAGAAGAGACACCAGTTGAGAACAGTTCAAACTAACGCTGAGAACAATATTCTAATATTCATTACAAAAAAACAAAAAGGGTTTCTCAATTGATAAAACGACAGAAAACCAAAGAAGTAGGAAATGCTATTCTGGTTACAGAAATAATAATTTTACAAAGAAAACTCCTTTTCTGATGTCTCTGCTCATAAAAATCTGATTTATTTACAGCATTAGGTCAAAGGTAGCCATTGACAATCCATATTACATGGTGTGAGATGAGGAAAGATGAATAATTGGCCAGAGATTATCGTGCAGTACTGTACCTGACAGCAATGACGGCAAAACCTCTTTGGTCAAACATATTTTTAAGCACTTTAATATTTCAATGCTGTCATTACACCCCACCTCAAGGACAAGTGAAGCACAGAGCCGAGGACTTGGCATTCAGGGTGAGCGAGGGCACCAGGGGAGGGGAGGGGAGGGAGGGCAGGTGTAAACATTCTCCAGCGGCAGTCTCTCTGCAGTCGACCCAGGTCCACGGAGAACCCACGACTGTTCGCTCTTCACTTTCACACTCTACTGCCCTCTTTCAGTCTCTCCCCTCGTTCCCGCTGGCTGAGCCCTGGCAGCGGTTCAGAGAGCCCGCGCTGTTCCAACGGTGAGATTGCCGGTGTTAGCATGCTCCATTGGAAAGATGCTAATACAATTCCCCTCCTCAGAATATTTCCTTTTATCGTCGGCGAGATTGCAAGACGCTTCCGGCAATTTCCGCGGTCCCATTTCCCATTCAATTAGTTCTCCGGAGAATCTAGAACGGGCGGGGGTGGTTTCAGCTCTGGACCTGGGGAGATGCAGCATCTGCCATTTTGTTTTGATCTTAAAATCAGGAAACAATTTAGATCCAAGAAACCAGGTGAGGCTAAATAACTGTATAAATTATTCATTTAGTGTGAGCAACAATGAGAACCAGCACACCTTCCAGCTGTCCAGGGCCAGGGTTGGGGACCTATGATATGCAGAGCATCCCAAGGAAAGGAATCAACACTTCTGTCGCTATTCATACATTCCATTTCAGATAAGCTTTCTGCCACAGCATAGTTTAGCATGCTGATGAAGCCTTAAAAGTATCTTCCGCTATCTTCAACTCCTCCCTGAATGTGACATCAAGAAGTAGCAAAATGTTTATTAAAATGGAAATGGTGGCGCGTTGGACATCCTGTCTCAATCTTTCAATGGTGACTTCAGACAAAGTTAAAGGAAGTTTTCAACTTTTCACATTTTCAACACATTGCATATTGTTATTAAGCATGTCGGAATTTGGCGTGAGAGGCAAAGACATGCATAAAGCAAATTAAGTTCATAAATAAATGTTTTCTTTTATTCGCACATTATAAGCATAATTTCCATTAATAGTTACCAGTACTGACGTCACCTAACTGGAGTTTCATACCATTTATAATTTTCAAAGTATCTCCCATCAAGGAAGAGACAGCTTTTATTCTGGCTGAAATGACAGGCTCAAAATATTACGAGTGTATATGATGTACTTTTCGCAGGAACTGTAAATGGATTGAAGTGAAATATCATCACTGATGATGAACTCAAATGATTTCCTAATTTCATGCACCGATTGATTTGCTCTCACTCCCTACTGTAGACCCACCTAGGTGGTACACAGAAGCCATTTTGAACCATAAGTCTCACAGCACATTAGCAGATGTATCCAGGGAGTAATTCAATTAGCCTATTGCACTACACACCAAACTAATAGAGCCAGATTTGGAATTTTGCCAGGACATCAAGGAAGCCCTCACATTTCATAATGATGATACTTTTTGCAATAAAGTTGGTTTTAAATCAGCGTTTTCATTTTTTGTGAGGCCTCAGTGGAACCTCAGTAAAATGGTTAATAATGCTGCTGGTCTAAAAGACGCTACCTCCTGCAGCACAGCATCCCTCACTGCACAGGGACAAGTGCGCTCTTTCCAGTTGCTTATTTTTCACCTCCTGTTTCCTTTCCTCGCTCCTTTTCTTGCTCCTAGCTCCACCCATCACAGGGAGCCAAAAAAGGAAGTGAAGACAAAGGAATCAAGGAAACGTGAATTATGCGAATGGAATGTCCTTGCGCCTGCAAATGTCAGTTTGAAGCCACGTAATTTATGCGCAGCATATGGGGAGAGGTGGATCCACGGGTCGATCATTTGTATGCCATGTATTCCGAAAAAAAATACTTCTGCAAAGGATGTGCTCAGGTGAAAATAAGATGAAAAATACTTGATTGGAAAGAGCCTATTGTTTGATCAGTTCCTGTGGTGGTTGAACTCAAGGGAAGGCCACCCCCTACTGGCCAATTGTCTCTACTTCAGCGATGACCTTGTTGCCCCAGGAGGTCATCCATCCAATTATAATCTACTGTCTAGCACACATTCTTTCAGTCATCAAGGAGGAGAATGTTGATGAAGGCCACAGCTTCCAGCGGAACAATCACAAACACCGTTCAGCCTCTCTTATTTAGCACTGAACACCATTAGAAACATTAAAGGTCAGTTAAATATAATTAAGAACACAGCTGGAGGGAACTACAGGATCAAATGAACACTGATGTACATGACAGTGTGTACTGTAGAAAGGCCTTCATTTCCCATAAGCCCCAATAACCCCTTCAACCTTGAGCCGTATCAAAAGCTATCAATTAGCTTGTTCTGGCTAATGGTGTGACACAACAAAATGAACATGGAATCAGTATAATGTTGGCACAGCTTCAGTTAGTTTCGACAGCAGTGGCTTTCTTGATAGCAGCATGACAAACTATTTTCAGTCATGAAGGACAGGTGTTTTTGTATAGTGGAATGCAGCCAATTAATGATCGACACTTTGTGTTTGGAATGTAATGAATTGCAAACGCAAACTGTTTCTTCATTGTGTACCATTGGCAGGCCTCCCATCCAGATCCAGAAAACAATGAAAATAGACTGACTTAGTGCCTGCTCGACGGGCACTGTGACAATACCCTTCTTCTCTTTGATGATTGGAAGGAGGAAACATATTTCCCCAAAATACTAAAGACCAAGGACACGTCAAACAGAAGCCACAGCTGGGCCCACAGAAAACAATTGAATAGTTGTCAGCCACACCATTACCTGAAAATAATTCAGACACTGGGCTGAAATCAGAATGAACTGTATTTATGGGAGACAGCCTGTTGAAAAGGGCCACTAACTGAAATCCTGATAACTTCTAAACAATATATTGAAATCACAGTGCTTTCTGTTACCCCATATGACTCATGCCATCTTGGGATATATCAGTTATTTGCATCAGAATGACAGAATGACAGTGTCATCTCAACCGAAGGGAATTGACCAAAAATGCTTGAAATCCCAGTTCAATACCATATGTATGAATTCATTATAAGAAACTTTACATATTCACAATTTCAGGAGGTTTGAGGAACTTTTAATACATTAAGTTAAATATTCAGGAGAAAGAGATACAGACCAAGTTGTTTTGGCTCCGTTTTGGCCTTCAGGCTTTGTCTGCGAAAGGTGATATGAAAAAACAAAAATGACAAAATGAGAGTTTCACTGCTGATGTCCTGATATTTGCTTCTTCTAGATAAAGGACTCCTAATCTTATCCAAAAACCAGATGCCTGACTCAATTAACTGTGGTCTTCAATCAAAAACGTGATAACAATAATCTGGTGTCAGGGCTAAAATAAAAACCTGTACCCACACAGGTCCTTTTGAGATATGATTGGATACCCATGCTCTAGAGATAGATAGTTGCATTGATATAGAGCTTTTCTCACACTCAAAGTGCTTTACAGTGATGAGGGGGAAACCACCACTAATACTCAGCACCCACCTGGGGGATGCAGCGGCAGCCGTTTTGCCACAGAATGCAGAGAGCCCATAAGATGCTAGTTTTGGTAAGTGAGCAGAGCAGGAGGCTGGCTTTTCATGGTTTGTCTCTCTGAGTAAGAGGCTGGGTTTGGCTGACACAATGCCCACACAGGGCCTACACGAATCACCCAATATAAAAATACCACTAAATTAAAGCTGACAGCCTGCACTTTAACCTCATGTTCCACCTGTATGTTCAGTTTAATTTCAAATCCAATGTGCTGGAGTACAGAGCCAAAAAAGCAAAAATTACATTGCAGCCTAAATACTTTGCACTGTACTTAGTGACTAATTGAAGACTACTTCACTGAAATCATTAAAAAGGATGTGCACTGTCCAAACTAAAAAGACATACTATAAATCGTTCCAAAGATAAAACGATCATAAAGAATTTCTAGGGGTTCCATGTGTTCACAAAGGGAAGCACCTTGTTGTTGTACGTATGTAGTTTTGTTACTTTTCTTATAAAGGCAGGAAAGCAAAATGATTCAGATTAAACCTTTAATAATGTCTTAGAAGGTATAGCGGTCCTGTACTGCTGCTTACTATTCCTGGGATTTATTCCAGTGCCAGTGTAACAATAATCCCTATCTGCACATTGTCACAAATTCCAGTTCCAGAGCATTTGCTCTAGTTGTATTGTCTGGGACAGCTTCACCAAAAATGTTTGATTTGAATACCTAGCACAATGAGCCATGATTCATTTTCACGCCAGGTGAAGGCTACACCGTTTAAAATAATTGGTGATGAAAAGCATTCATTTTCATGCTTAATTTAATTGAGCCTAAAATATGCCTTGCATCAGAATGAAAAACGAAATCCACAAAAGCCATTTCCTTTCATTAGGCCTAACAATAAATATATCAGTAATGAGATTACTGAAGTCCATTTACTGACCTGAAAGTGAATTCTAATGCCAATCATTTACTGTGGCAGGTCCAGACTCTTAAGTAGACTTAATTTAGTTCAATATCCCCCCTCAAGCTTAGCATCACACTTAATTTAGTTTTCATACCATTGATCCCAGTAAGGGTTGGCAAAGAGTTGCCAAAGAGTTGCCAGGTGTGATTTGAAAAAAATAAAATCATTGAGAGCCAGGAAACTTCAGTATCAAAATCCATCTCCAGATTTTTGTTTGTTTGCTTTCGATACCAAGTTCCAAACCCTTTTCCTCACTTTTGCAGCCTACACACTGGTTTGTTTATTTGTCGTCTTTTATCTGGATCCGTTAAAGTTTTCTGAAAACTGTGCTGGAGTTTGGCTGGTACAAGGCTGGTGCAAATTACCTGAGGTCTGCTTCACAGCTGGTGTGAAAGAAATCCACCTCTGGTTCCAGGAAGCAAAATGGGGCACTCATGCACAAAGATGAGATGATGGGGTCATTGGAGATGTGCTAACCAAACAGGTTAGCGCACATACCTGACGTCAATGATGTGGAAACAGACGATGCAGCTACACAACAGTTTAGCAGAATCTGTACAGTGTGGAACCAAACAAATGGCAGAAGACACCAGCAAACAAAATCGATGTGAAATGGGCCAGAAGGGAGCCATTTATGACTGCACGTCGGTTCTTTAGTTGTTGCAGGACGGTCGTTTGGTTGTTAGAGAACAGGAGCACAGGGAAAGCATCTAAGAGAGCAGTGTCATACCAACGCCCCCGCAGTGCCTGAGTGACAGCGGGACCTCCTCTGTGCTCTGCCGTGTGGGCGCCTCGCAGGAAGCGGTAAGCTGAAAGCGACGAGGCGCGCGTCGGAGCTGTCACCCGGACACCCCGGGAGCAGCGCTCCCGAAATGCCACGCCGCTCGCCCGCGGACCTCGGGAAAGACCGGGTCTCGCCGCCGTCAAAGTCAAATGGCTGTCAAAACACACCGCCGCCGAGGAGCCGGCTTTCAAAAACTGACACGACGGTTTACACTGGGGGGCGCGCAACTCCGGATACTTGAATAATTCATCCAATTATTCAAGCTTAATTTTTGACAAGGCTGAGAACGCTGGTGCTGGCTCACTCCTGCCGGGTCGGGATAAAAAGTTTTGACCGAAGATTCATTTGTATTCTGCAGCCGCAGCTCATGGCTTTGTCAAAAATGCCAGGACATTTCGAATGCAGAGAACTCACATGACTGACAGCCGAGCCTCACTATATCGGCCTCCGGGTTCATGTAGAATTGAGTTAGAAGTGCTACGTACAACTATAAAGTCAAGGCTTGTTCTGGCCCCAGCAGACGTTGCCTGGCGTGACCCCTGATCGAGGCCTCATGTGTAATGGATGAATGTAATGTTGGGTCAGCGGCAAAAGGTCGGTCTTCGAAATGTGTGGCACCCATTTTACCTTGACCTTTAGCGTCAGAAGCAGAGGCTATGCAGAGAACATCCGAGGTAAAGCGGTGGGTCAAGCTCAAGGTGTCAATTTGATGAATTATTCAGGGAAAGTTCAAGGATCAATTTAGAAACACCATTAATACATCACATTATGGAATACAGCTAAAATAATTACTAATATGAAATTAATTATGAATAAGTTTGGAATTAAGTATCAAGAGCTGTCTAACCATTGAATTAGAAAAATATTAACACATTTTTAGGAATGAACGATAACATTCACAACACGTTCAATGTGAAAGGGAAGCTTATGTCACCATTTTATTTTACAAAAATGAACTGGATGCTAGGCAGAACACGGTAATGGGATTTTGAATGGTGAACAAGGGCTCCTTGTGGGATTAACGGATTTCTCCACCTCTTATTTTGTTTGCATGTGTGTTTCAAACACAGTAGAAAGTCGAAAACAAGAGCAGCTGAATTTTCAACAAGTTGTAGTCTGCATATGAATATGAAAACATTTAATGTGCAGCTTAGCAGTTCAGTAACAATGACAGCTCTTATCCAGTCCTGCCACTTTGTATTACCACGTCACATCACCAATCCCCATACAATGATATTTGTCCTCAAAAAACAAATTGTGTCCGTTTGAAAAGATATCATCTGCAAGCCCTTTCATCCAATTTATTTCCAGCCAAAAAAAGAGTCCAATTCCAAGTATGGCACGAGTAGTTAGAAAGCTGTTGGAAGAGATAATGCTCAATTTTGTCTCGCAAAACAAAAATGCATCCTGATAAAGACAAGGCTTTCCATGTTTCACATTGACACTAATCAACAAAATAACTGTTCCTGCTGATGATTTTGAATTAGATTAAGACTTAACTGACGTATTATTCAAATTTTATGCTGAATTTAATTACCAAGTTGTCTGCCAATTTAATATAAAACTGATGTTCCTTGGGTGCTTTGACTTTGAACAAAGTCCTCAAACTGCAATGTATCTGGGGGCTACTGGGAGGCTCAAGCACGGTTCTAATGCAGGGATGGTCCGGTATCAGTAAAGGCTCCATTTTAGTGTGTGGATGGGCCCCATAGTCAGGTATCTGTTAAGGCCCTGTTCTAGGGTATGGATGGGTCCCATAGTCAGGTATCTGTTAAGGCTCTGTTCTAGGGTATGGATGGGCCCCAGGGTCTGGTATCTGTTAAGGCCCTGTTCTTGTGCACGGTCCAAGATCGAACTCAAGCTCAAGCAACAAACAAACAAGTGCAAGTCTGGCTTTCAGGCTGCGATGTGAACAGAAGCAGCTGGTGACATCGCACAGGAGGAGATCGTATACTGGCTGTGAAAATAATTACAGATAAGAAAAGAGTAATAATAATAATAATTATACTAAGACGTCGGTTTGTATTGCAGTAAGACATTTGAAGATAAAGCACTAAGATGCAAAAAGCTTATGGGATAAGTGAGCACTTGCAGCGCGTATCAAAGAGATGCCCTAAGGTAAGCCGGCGGGTGCACCGCAGGGCGATCTGCTGCCTGCAGTTACAGACATCGTCGCTCTGGATAAGAGCGTCTGCCCAACGCCATTAATGTAATGTAATGTAATGTAATGTAAAGTGCAGACAGAGCCACCAGGAGTTCATTGGCGGGAGCTGTCGGAGCATGGAAAAACGAGGGCCGAACATACCTCCTTTATTAAGCGCCGGGGGCAATCGGCTGTGGTGGTCAGACGGCTGCATAAGAGGGAGAGACACCGGCACTCAGGGGAGGGAGCTGCATAGCGAGAGCCCTGCCTTAACTATCTCTCCGTTGGGGCAGAGAACCTTCCGGAGCCCTGCCTTAACTATCTCTCCGTTAGGGCAGAGAACCTTCCGGAGCCCTGCCTTAACTAACTCTCCGTTAGGGCAGAGAACCTTCCGGAGCCCTGCCTTAACTATCTCTCCGTTAGGGCAGAGAACCTTCCGGAGCCCTGCCTTAACTAACTCTCCATTAGGGCAGAGAACCTTCCGGAGCCCTGCCTTAACTAACTCTCCGTTAGGGCAGAGAACCTTCCGGAGCCCTGCCTTAACTCTCTCTCCGTTAGGGCAGAGAACCTTCCGGAGCCCTGCCTTAACTAACTCTCCGTTAGGGCAGAGAACCTTCCGGAGCCCTGCCTTAACTAACTCTCCGTTAGGGCAGAGAACCTTCCGGAGCCCTGCCTTAAGTAACTCTGTTAGGGCAGAGAACCTTCCGGAGCCCTCCGGCAGTGAACCCGGGGATTCGTGGCAGAGCGGTGGACCCAGAGCTCCCAGATGGTGGTGCCTGGCGGAGCTGTACCTCCCACTAGGCAGATCAGGCACTGTGCCTACAGCCACACCTTCTCACCTTCCTTTGACAGATTGTTTTTTAAAAATCCAAAAAAGTATCTGGTTTGGAGGGGGCACTCAAAATTATTTTTGCCTCGGGCATCCAAAAGTCCAACAAGGCATACTCAGCATCATTGCTCTACCCAGTGACCTTACACACTCCTCTACTTCAGTCAAATTAAATGGACTTCACGCACACGCATAACTGAACACGAGTGCAATAAAAAGTAAGGACATTCATTCACGTCTTGCATGTTTCTTATAAGAAAACCACACAGCACAAGAAGTTTGCTTCTGGGCAAAAAAAAAAAAAAAAACTACATCAGCACTGGAGAGGTGGTCTGTCTGATGAACTGTTGCTACAGCATGAATGCAAATTATTTCATGTCCTCAACCCCAGTTTTCCCAAAAGATTTATGATGACTCTCGTAAGATTTCTGGTCATTGTGTATTTATCTTTGTGAATAATTCTCACTGTAGACATGGTCACTCACTCGTCATATATCATTGGTGCTAGCCCGTCCACCTGTTGTGAGTTCACATGGGAGCGCATTTTGCCATTTAGCATTCTGAAGCACTGTTTACAATCCTGCCATTTAGCATTCTGAAGCACTGTTTACAATCCTGCCATTTAGCATTCTGAAGCACTGTTTACAATCCTGCCATTTAGCATTCTGAAGCACTGTTTACAATCCTGCCATTTAGCATTCTGAAGCACTGTTTACAATCCTGCCATTTAGCATTCTGAAGCACTGTTCACAATCCTGCCATTTAGCATTCTGAAGCGCTGTCGTTGATGGAGCCTTTTTGAGCACTTTTTTACTTTCATTTTACTTGTATTTCTAAATGAAAGTGAGCAGTGGTCTGAGAATGTGAGGGCATTTATATTCACACATTTAGGAGATAGTTATCTAGAATACCCTGCACCATTGCACATTTGCCGTATGCATATAAACTACTAACCCAGCTGGATATTTACAGAAGTCATTCTGGTTAACCCTTTCCACTTTGGGCCCTTAGCAATTTCTGCCTATTTGGTACGAGTCCTACAAAAGTATCAATATTTCAAAAATGATTTATTGCACACACAGGGTTGAAGACTTGTACCATTCAGAAATGTGAGACATAACAGATTTATCTCAGAGCATGTACATACAGTGTACACAATAGATACATGAAAAGTAAAGATATCTACAGCCATTCCAATTCCACATGAGTTTGCCAAAAACTGCGCCCAGATGTCCTCAAGTGTTCCCAAATATCTCCAAATACAACACATCCAAATACTGCAGATCTTTTTGTCCAGACACATGAATCAGAAAAGCAGACCTTTCTATTAAAACCATCTTTTTGACACAAAATGTAAGACAATGTGTTTTATTTACATATAAGAGAGTATGTATTTATAAAGCATGCCCGTGCTCACTGGCTTTTTTACGCACATCTGGATCTTCATTCTGCTAGGCACAGCAATATTCCTAAACTGTCTGTCACCTGAATATGACACATTATACCTTGTTGGAAAGGGTAGGAAACCATGTACAAGAAGATTGGCATGTTTAAAATGAGTTTGGTGCTGAAATGACCTAGCAATGCATTCAGACAACAATAACAAGTAGTTCAAGACCATGATTTTTTGACGTGGAGAAATGGTCTCTGCTTTTAGCACACAGGTGCTAAACAACGTGTGGACAGGGACTGAAACTGGCAGTTAGGCTTGGAAGCCCCAAGGAATCTCGCGGCCCGGGCTGGAATGGTCGTTTAGGGAGGCGACAGACTCGTTTCAATATGAAACTTCTCCCTTCCCTTTCCTCCCCAGTCACTACTCGTCCCTGCATGTATAAAAACAACAACACTCTCCACCCAGCCCAAAACAGGCACCGGAGATGTCAATTCTGCTTCTGAGTAAAGATTAATATGCAGAGTAGACGGCAGTTAATTGTATTTGTTAAGTACAGATTAATATGCAGGCTAGACGTCAGTTAACTTTATTTTTGGGTACAGACATGCAAATTAGATGTCTATTAACTCTGTTTTGGGGTAAATACTAGCATGCAGATTAGATGTAATGTCAGTTAACTGTTTTCGGGTTTGGGGTTTTTGAGTGGAGATGAATATGCCTTCTCCTTCCCCGCTGAATGCAGATGGCATTTCCTGGCTGGTCTCCCCGCCACAGGGAGGATGGCAGGATGAGGGCACGCGTCCGCCCACGCTGACATCCTGTTCCAGGCCACCACCCCCCTCTCAGACCCCCTTCCACTCACACCCCTGTCATCTCCTCCCACACAGAGCAGACCTTTCGCCTGAACGTCCACGCCTGCCGCTAACATGAGCCGTGACACAGCGCTAATTACAGGTCCAAGTGACGCTGTGCACACATCAAGTTTAACATGGGAAACATGGCACGTCCTGCTACTAAATTGGCAGGTTACACTTAAAACTCCCAGGAGGAAAGGAGCAATATTGAAGGACAGCAATACTGCTGACCCCTGCCATCAACAATAACTGACCACCATTGCAATAAGGTACTCAGACCTTACTCACAGATATACAGGCACAAAAGGTACCTAAAAACATACAAATGCTTGTTGCTGGGGTGGTACTCTTTTGGTAAAAAGGAATATATAACTGACCCATACCTGACCTTTTTTTTGCTTGGAGAATGTACTTAAATGTTACCTAATGATCAAATTATGCCTGTCAAAAAACAAACCCCAGATTTGCTTCCCACAATAATTGTCTACTGTTATTTCTAGGAATCAGAGGGATTCTTGGTTTGACCTTTTCAGGGTTGGCTTTGGGAGACTGCGGACCCCAGATATCACCGGCCCTCACGGACTCGCCTGCTTCCGTCTCTGCCAGGGCCGAGTGCCCGCACCAGCAACACAGAACAAGGCCACGCCGCAGCACTCTGGCACCTCACAGCTTGACCGGAAGGTTCTTTCAGAGGCTGCAGTCTGACGCAAGCAGCCCATGCAGATTGCATTCCGCAAAAATATCCATGATAATAGCTTTAAAAATAACTTTGTTTGCTTCGAGCATACAGCACAAAGTGCTTTACAGCAGTAAAAACAAATGCCATAAAAATAGACACAATGCCATAAGAGACAAGACATTACTTAAGATCAAATAAAAATATAAAATCGATACGTTTAAAAAACAATGGTCCTCTCCTTTGTTCAGTCTTGCTCTCCTGCAGAAACTCTGGCTCCTGGACAGCAGCAGTGGAGACCAGATCAGCAGAACCAACCGCCAACTTCCCACAGACTCAAGATTCCCCTCACCAATCTGGCTCCTAATCCCCAGCCCTAGCAATGATCATGTGAATAAAAACGTTCACATATGGCTTGAAATAGCATAGGTTAACATTCTGCGCTCTCATCTTATAAGCGAACATTATTTTTATAGTTTACACTTCCGCATGTTCATAAGGGATTTGTATGTACAGTATTTAGGATCCTGCTTAGACAAAGGTGTAAGATGAGTTTACATCAGAACAGACATTTTCATAAGTGGCAAGTGCTATAAACTGGAAGTATGATGTTAATATTTAATAATCTCAAATGTACATTTACCTGATAACGTAATAATTCAAAAATGCATAACATTAACACGTGACTTAAGTTGTTCAAGTTTATTACATTACTTACTGCTGTTCCCTCATGAGTTACGATGCTATCCGCTCATTAGCATTTCATTTTATTGCATTATCTCTTGATGAATTACATTATCCATGTTCATTACGTTATTACTGAAAATGTATTGCTGTGCTCTGTGATGGATTGGTGACCTGCCAAAGGTGTAGCTCCAGCACCCCCACAACCACCCTGAGCAGGAATAAGCAATTCAGAAGGATGGATGTATGGATGTATGGATGGATGGAGAGATAGAGAGATGGATGGGTTGAGTTATTATTAAGTTACTATATAAATAATAAATTTATATCGTATAAATTATCTTTTTCTCCTCTGATTGAAACCAGACTTAATATAGTGCTGTGTCAATCTATTAACTAAAATAACAACTAATTATTGGAGAGAATGTTTGCTTGCTTGGTATTTCCCAAGGCCATCCTCAAAATTACACATTAATACAATAGCTAAATATTAACAAGGTTTATTATGACAAATTAAAACTTCTCACACCAATATGGAACCTTCAATTGAGCAACGGGGAACTGAAGTGATTTATTTTTCTTGACTTTTACTTTCCCCCCACAACTACAGGTGGGTTAGTTAATTTTGCGGATTGCTGAACGGTGTCAGTGTTCAGTATAGTGCAGCATGATAAAGGGAAGATTAATAGTGCAATTAAAGTGCTAATTCAGCAGCTCTGTTATAAATTGGTACCGTGTGTCTGGGGGTCTCCTGTCGGATGGAGACGTGTCATTGTGACAGCAGTTTCAGCTGTGTGTCGTGTGCCCTGAAAGTCACCGGGTTAGTGGGAGCCGCAATCAGCCTCCTGGAATGTTGAATCTAGAAAGAGAGCCAGACAGCTTGAAGGCTGCAGTGTGTGTGTTGTGTTGTGTTGTGTTGTGTGTTGTGTGTGTGTGTTTGTGTGTGTGCATGCATGTTCTGTGCGGTGTGTGTGTTGTGTGTGTATGCGTGCATGCGTGTCCTGTGTGTATGTGCGCATGTGTGTGTGTGCATGTGCATGTATGTGTGTGCCTGTGTGTGTGTGTGCGCGTGCGCGCGTGTGTGTGTGCGGTTAATGCTCTTCCTGGCAACCATCATCCCGTGACTGGCTGCTCGGCTGACAGCTGATTGATCAATTGTCCATGACTGAGAGACTGAGAGGAATAAGGCAAACCAATTTCTTCTCTTTCTCTCTCAGTCTCTTCTTGTAGTCTTTCACTGTCCCTCTATCTTGACCTCACAATTTCTCAGTCCCCCATCTTTCTCTCTCTTTCCCTCCCTCCCTCTCTATATATATATCTCTATCTTGCATGTCTGTGTCTCTCACTCACTCACTCTCTCACTCTCTCACTCACTCTCTCACTCTCTCACTCTATCTCTCTCTCTCTCTCCCCTCTCTCTCTCTCTCTCTCCCCTCTCTCTCTCTCTCACCTCTCTCTCTCTCTCTCTCTCTCTCTCTCTCTCTCAGTGACCGGGACTGTCGCCCCGTGACATTGATCTCTGATTAACCTGCTCTCCCACTGTCAGACCCTCCACTCCGCAGCGGCTGGCAGGAACAATGACATCCGCTCCACGCCCCACCACACCACACCCCACCCCCTCCCCCAGCCAGGACCTCTGCTCACCAGCACCAACGGGCCCCAATCACACGTCCTGACGAGAGTGAATAAAGACGTCATTCCGGCCCCTCCGCCTTTAACAGGGCCAGTTTCCACTGTTGCTGCCGTCATCGGCCTCTCCGTCCCCGAACAGCTCAATCCTTAAGGCCTTTTTTTCTTAGGTTTTGTTTTCAAGCTGATGGGACAGCTGACAGCTTGGGTGCTTGAAGAATTGAGTTTCAAAGTAAACAAGACAAGCTTTTAAACTGCCACTCGAGGATTTACAGTTCTTCTATTAAATTTTAAGATTCAAAATGTTTACGAGCTGCAGGCATAGGGCACGCCTGTCTCGCTCAACACATTCATTTAAAGGCATATATTTTATTGTTCAAATGTACCCATTTTGTCAAACACACAAACAACTGACCATGCAAAATAGATAATTATTATAATAATTATAATAATTATTCCAAAGAAGAAAATAATTTTCGAACCATGGTTTATTTAGGCTTGAATCTTGATGACATCTCATTTCATAAATGTCGGCATGGTTATATATTAAGGGAGATGTACATATTAACGTGTGCATTGAAAATGGCTCGAAAATAGATAATGAAATATTTCATTGCAGGAAGTTCATGAAGTGGTGTAGTTGGGTAAGGGTGACTGATTTAATTGAGAGTGTTACAAGTGACGTGCTGTTGTCTATACTCATATCAGGTGTGCTAAATCTGGGTTTAAATGAAAACCTACAGGACGGTAGATCTCCAGGAACAGGACTAGGCAGCCTTGCTCTACAGCAGCGCTACTCAACTCCTCGTCCTGCGGGCCGCAGGGTCTGCAGGTATTCGCTTCGACCGTGCTCTACACCACCTCATTTCACTAACTATTTCACCTGCTTGGTTAAGATAATAAGCTAGCGCACGGTTGAAGAAAATGCCTGCGTTTAGTAGCACTGCTCTACAGCCACCAAAGTGTAGAAGGGGTGTAGAATGTGTTCATGTGTTTATGATTGCCCAGGGCAGCCTGGCATGTGCACGGAGCATCTTGATTTTTATTACCTTTATATTATGTTCTAATTTCTGCTGAAAGCAAACAGCTTTCATGTGCTGATCTTCTTTATGGCTCAACTTCAAGCGTTCAGCTCATTAAGCAACACCGAGTCTGTTAACTGCATATTAATAGAAATACAAATATATAGTATATGTAATTAATGGTATATTATTATATTATAAAGTTGGAACAGCGGAAATAAAATATTGTATTAAATCCTGTCCTGTCTAAAATCATTTATAAATGGCAGCCAGTGAAA
The DNA here is from genome assembly GCF_963514075.1 of Conger conger. Lineage (NCBI taxonomy): Eukaryota > Metazoa > Chordata > Actinopteri > Anguilliformes > Congridae > Conger > Conger conger. Next base: position 27,594,012 of record NC_083775.1, read on the forward strand.
CGGGAAAAAAAGATTAATGAAAAACTGATTTGAAGAAATAGCCCATTTAAAATTCCAAAAGTGCAATCTGAGAACACCATACTCAGAGACACATAGTCCTCCACGACTGATAAAAAAAAAAATGCAAAGACTTGCTAAATAGGGGTTTGGGCCAGGGTTTACTGTTAAACGTATTGTGACAAAATCTCAGGAAAATGCGCCATATTAATATAATCAGTTTGGCTGATTTGGTTGATTTTATTGATTGGTTCATTGATTATAGTTACTAATTAGAGACCCACAGTGTCGGACCCCATATGACTCTAGTTGTTTTGATTGGCCTCTGCCTGCGGAGGTGTGGACTCTGTCACAGGCTACACTTAATAAACCCACTCATTCGTGAAATCCGTTTTCAGCTGCCCTGCTTGTCAATTTTCACTTTCTTCATTTTCAAACACCCTCCCCCAGCCCCCTCCCCTTCCCTTCTAGAAGCAGCCAGCCCTGAAGACTGAGGTCAGTTATGAAGAGCAGTCTTACATGAAAACAGTCACGGTGCAAACTTTCAGCCACAAGGCCACACCAGAATCGATTTCCTCCGCTAACATGGGCAGCCTGCTCACCGGGCGGGCTCACATTTAATTTCGCCCACCATGAAACTTCCATTAACGAAATAAGCGACTTTTTCTTTTCGCCCCGTTCATTTAAAAACTTGTCCCCCAGGTCTGACGCTCGCCATCGTGTGTACGATTCAAAGGCTGTCCGCTTCTCCGCCGTTTCCCGTTCCGCTCTCCGGCTAGCAAGGACGAGGCCTTCCCGTTTTATCGAGCGCGCTCTTCACACTTTTCATAAGCCTCTTCCTGCATGATTCACCAGGAGCCTCACAGCGTACCACGGGGGTTCTGCTCTACTGACTGACAGCTGCCTAGCTCAGAGCAAGCCTTCTCCTTCCCTCATAATCGACCGACCAGAAAAACAAGAAAGCCCTTTTCTCACTTAACAGCCATGGCGGACACTTATCAAAGTGCATCAAATTGGGGATTTTGAGGCCTGCTAAAAAGAACAGGAGTGCAGATTGTTCTATAAAACATGAAAAAGGCACAGGAGCACTTTGTTTGAGCTGCTGGATCCTTCAGCTAAGTTCATAGGCGGACAAGTCGGGCAAACTCCGATGCAGCATATCTGAGTTGGGAAGATCCATCCATCCATCCATTATCTGAACCCGCTTATCCTGATCAGGGTCGCAGGGGGGCTGGAGCCTATCCCAGCATACATTGGGCGAAAGGCAGGAATACACCCTGGACAGGTCGCCAGTCCATCGCAGGGCACACGCACCATTCACTCACACACTCATGCCTACGGGCAATTTAGACTCTCCAATCGGCCTAACCTGCATGTCTTTGGACTGTGGGAGGAAACCGGAGTACCCGGAGGAAACCCACGCAGACACGGGGAGAACATGCAAACTCCGCACAGAGAGGCCCCGGCCGACGGGGATTCGAACCCAGGACCTCCTTGCTGTGAGGCGGCAGTGCTACCCACTGCACCATCCATGCCGCCTGAGTTGGGAAGATGATACAGTATATACAGTAACAGATACGATATAAGATAAATATACTTTATTGAACCCCATGGGGGAATTTGCCCTGTGTACTTGACCCATTCTGAGACGGGTGCGTGGGGGTTGGACCCAAAATGCACGACTCAGAAACAATAGTAATATAAAGACCCCTCAGGGCTTTATTCGGGACGAATCCCAGGAGAGTAGTCAACACAAGCAAAGTCCATACACGTAGATCCAGCCAAACAAAAAGTAAACAAACAAAATGCACGGTGCCGAGGGAAGAGGCAAACTCGTAGTCGGTAGATGTGCAGGCAGGTCCGGTAGCAGGAGAGCTGTCAGCGGGGCAGATGAACAGACGGACGGCAGGCAGAGGCGTAGTCGTGGGCGAAGCGGGAGTCGAAACCATGAAACAATCAGCAAAGCAAAAGTACAAAAACGGTAGGCGAGGACGTAGTCAAAAAACAAACGATGGTCATAAAACAGAAATCAATAAACAATGGTCAGTAACAGGCTTGGATCGTAACGTGTAATCAATAGTGGTAAATGCTCAAGAGTTGCGTGGTAAACAGAGGCAGACAATTTCACAGTGAACAGTTGCGCGGCTGGGCTATAAATGCGGGTGTAGACAGGTGCAGACAATTAGTTAGAGCGTAGCAAGGAAATGGAAAACAGGTGCGATGGATGACAAGTTTAACAAGGAGATTAGTAATCGTTAGTAATAAACCTATCCTGCCCTAGCATTAGTAAATTAGTAAATGACATGCACGAGAAACGTAAGGTAACATGAACACATGATTAGTTTGTTAGTCTCTACCCAATCCTGATCTAGCGTTAGTAGTTTTAGTAAATAGACAAATGGAAACACTTAGGGAGTGAATGACAGAAAGAGAGAGAGAGAGAGAGAGAAAAGGCGGAACGCAAGGTTTGCGGAAAAACATGTAAAAGTGTATGCATAAACCGTGACCAGTAAACGTAACAATAAACATAAATCAAAACATGACACAAAGCGAAACTAAGACGATAATCACTCAACATAACCAGGTAATATAAACGTACGAAAAGATAACTAGACATGACAAGAAAATAAATCGTAACGAGACATAACTAAACATGACAAGAAAATAAATCGTAACGAAACATAAGTAAACAACATGACGAACCTAGACTAACATAATACATGATAAGACAATACAAGACTAATACAAAATGAATAAACATAAAACATGGCGAGACAGACCTGAAACGTGACAGGACCCCCCCCTTAACGACCGACTCCTGGCGGTCCTAGGAATTTATCAGGGTGGTCACGATGGAAGTCTCTGATGAGTGATTTGTCCAGAATGAGACTGGGAGCGACCCAGGAACGTTCCTCAGGGCCATAGCCCTCCCAGTCAACCAAGTATTGAACCCCACGGCCCCTCTTACGAATGTTCAAGAGTTTGTTAACAGTAAAAGCAGGGTGGTTGTCAATAGTGTGGGGGGGAGGTGGTGGGGGATCTGGGGGACATATGGGGTGAGAGGATACAGGCTTAATACAGGAGACATGGAATCAGGGAATTAAGGGAAGCAGGGAGTGACAGTTTAACAGAGGAAGGGTTGATGATTCTGTGGATCTTAAAGGGACCAATAAAGCGGGGTTGCAGTTTGTGGGAAGTGGCTTGGAGGTGAATGTCCTTAGTGGACAGCCAGACGGAGTCACCTGGTTTGTAGGCCGGAGCTGGGGTGCGGTGGCGATCAGCAAAACGCCGATTACGATCTGCCGTGCGTAAGAGCGCGGCCTTGGCGTCCCTCCAAATCTTGGCACATCGTTTCATGTGGGTGGCGAGGGAGGGAACAGCGATCTCAGCTTCTTGGTCGGGAAACAATGGAGGTTGGTAGCCTAGAGAGATCTCAAACGGAGACTTTCCAGGAAGGGTGGAAGGGTGTTGTGCGCATACTCAACCCAGGTGAGCATCTTGCTCCATGAAGCCGGATTCTGGGCAGAGACACAACGTAGCGCGGCTCCCAAATCCTGGTTGGCCCTCTCAGTCTGCCCATTGGATTGAGGGTGGTAGCCGGATGAGAGGCTGGCTGTGGCACCGAGGGCCAGGCAGAAAGCTTTCCACACTTGAGAAATGAATTGTGGGCCCCGGTCGGATACAATGTCTGAGGGGATTCCATGGATGCGGAACACTTCCTTGATAAGTACCTCTGCAGTCTCTTGGGCAGTGGGTAACCCTGGCAGGGGGATGAAGTAGGCCGCCTTACTGAATCGGTCCACCACAGTGAGGATGGTGGTGTTACCTTCGGAAGGGGGAAGTCCGGTAACGAAGTCCACGCCGATGTGGCTCCAGGGTCGGCTGGGCACAGGCAGAGGTTGGAGTAGACCAGCCGGGGGGAGGCCTTGCTTCTGGCACAGGTGGTACATGCCTTGATGAAGCGTCTGGTGTCGGGGATCATGGAACTCCACCAGAATCTCCTCTTCAGCACCGCCAAGGTGCGGGTAAAGCCGGGGTGGCAGGAAAGGAGGGATGAATGGGCCCATTGCAGCACCTGTGTCCGAGCGGCTGCGGGAACGTATAGGCGGGGTTGGGCCTAGGATCGGGTTCCTCCCGTAGAGCCCTCTGGATCACCGACTCGATCTTCCAGGTGACGGACCCCACGGTGCAGGAGGCCGGAAGGATGTTCTCAGGAACCTCACGCTCAGGACAGGTGTTAAATTGGCGAGAAAGGGCATCAGGCTTAACGTTCTTAGAACCCGGGCGGTAGGTGAGTGAGAAGTTGAACCTCCCGAAGAACAGTGCCCATCTGGCCTGTCGGGAGTTCAGCCTCTTGGCTGTCTGGAGGTATGCCAGGTTCTTGTGGTCGGTCCAAACGATGAACGGCTTCTCGGACCCCTCCAGCCAATGTCTCTACTCCTCCAACGCCAGTTTGACTGCCAGCAGTTCGCGATTTCCGACATCATAATTCCTCTCCGCCGGGGACAGCTTCTTGGAGAAGAAAGCGCAGGGGTGTAGTCGGTTGTCCGCGGCCGCCACCTGAGAGAGCACAGCTCCCACCCCCGAGTCGGAAGCATCCGTCTCAACCACAAACTGGCGGGTGGGGTCGGGGTGAACCAGGATGAGAGTGGAAGAGAACAGTCTCTTGACCTTGGTGAAGGCCGTCTCAGCTTCGGGGCTCCACCGGAATGGCACCGCAGGGGACGTGAGCTTGGTTAGAGGGGAGACCACTTGGCTATAGGATCGGATGAACCTTCGGTAGAAGTTGGCGAATCCCAAGAAGCGCTGGAGTTGCTTACGTGAGGTGGGTGTGGGCCAGTCGGTGACCGCCAGAATCTTCTTGGGATCCGCCCTGATCCGTCCCCTCTCAAGGATGAATCCAAGGAACTCAACTGTGTCAGAGTGGAAGACGCACTTCTCCGCCTTGATGAACAATCTGTTCTCTAGAAGTCTCTGTAGCACTTGCCTGACGTGGTTCTCATGATCCTTGGCATTATTAGAGTAAATTAAGATGTCATCCAGGTAGACGAACACATGGCGGCCCAACAAGTCCCGAAGAACGTCATTAACCAGGGCCTGGAAGACAGCAGGAGCGTTGGTGAGGCCGAATGGCATGACCAGGTATTCAAAGTGTCCAAGAGAGGTGTTGAAGGCGGTCTTCCATTCATCGCCCTCGCGGATACGGACCAGGTGGTAAGCGTTGCGGAGATCCAACTTGGTGAAGATGGTGGCCTCGTGAAGTGGGTGGAACGCGGAGTCCATCAGGGGCAGAGGATACTTGTTCCTCACCGTGATGTTGTTCAGCTCCCTGTAGTCGATGCACGGGCGTAGGGAGCCATCTTTCTTCTGAACGAAGAAGAATCCCGCACCGACGGGAGAGGAAGATGGGCGAATTAGTCCGTTAGCCAGGCAGTCACGGATGTATTTCTCCATAGCCTCCCTTTCTGGTCTGGAGACGTTGTATAGGCGACTAGAGGGGAGTGACGAACCGGGAAGGAGCTCGATGGCGCAGTCGTAGGGCCGATGAGGCGGCAAAGACTGAGCTTGTGTCTTGGAGAACACTGTGCCCAGGTCATGGTAAGGAGAGGGGACCCTCTCCAGGGAGGGTTTGGGAGTCTGTGGTAGAGCTGGCACTCCCTCTGCTGGTGGTGGGGCGGAACGCAAGCAGGACAGATGGCACTTAGGATCCCATGCTTGCACTTGGTTAGAACTCCAGTTGATCGTGGGGTTGTGTTTCTGGAGCCAGGGTAATCCCAAGATGAGTTGGTCATTAGGGGACTGGATGACGCGGAACTGGATCATCTACCGATGGTTCCCAGAAATGATCAGTTGTACGGGAATAGTGATGTGCGTCATGCGGCAGAACGTCCTTCCATCCAGCGACCGCGCATTCTCAGGGTGGGGTAGAGGGAGGGTGGGAATGTTCAGTTCAGACACCAGAACTTCGTCGATGAGGTTGGCATCCGCTCCAGAATCCACCAATGCGTTAACCCGGGTTGTTCCGTCGGGAAGAATCAGCAGGGTGGTGAGCGTGGGACGATGGTTGTCTCTGTCAGAACCCTCATGCCTGTCGACTGCTCTCACCTCTACTGGTCGCCTGGTCCTGAAGGAGCACCGAGCGTGGGTGTGACCCGGCCTCCCACAGTAGAAGCCCGGTGGTTCTGCGGCGTGCTCGTTCCTCGGTAGCGATCTTGGTACCGGCCCGGGACAGGTCCATGGGTTCGGGTCCCTCCGACTGCTGCTCCTCTTGTCGAGGATTTGGCCCCTGCCTGGGGTACGGGTTGCCGGGAAGGATCGGTCTCTCCGACCGGCGTTGTCTGGCACGGTTGTCCAGGCAGATCGTGGTGCGCACGAGTTGGTCGAGCTGGGTGATGGGGTCCAGTCGCGCCAACTCGTCCTGGAGCGTCTCACTCAGGCTGGCCAGGAAGAGATTCGCCAACGCCGCATCGTTCCAACTAGTGGCCGCCGCGAGGGTGCGGAAGTCGATGGAGTGGTCTGCCGCGGTCCTCCGTCCCTGGCGCAGAGCAATCAGTCTCTGGGATGGCTCCTGGTCGCTGGATGCGTGTTGGAAAACCTTCCGAATCTCCTCGACGAAGGCCGGGTAACGAGGAGGAGATGAACCCCCGGTCCACACCGCAGTAGCCCAGTCCAATGCCTTCCCCTTCAGTAGTCCCATCACATAGCCTATCCGACGGTCGTCGCTGTTGTAGGTCTGGGGCTGTTGCCTGAATACGAAGTCACATTGGAGTAGGAAAGCCTTGCACCTCTCAGGTTCTCCACCGAACCTCTCTGGGGGGGGTTGTTGGGGCTCCCGGAATTGCCAGGTTTCCATGGGGTTGAACGCTGGGGATGTGGGTGGGTGGGTAGGCTCCTCCCGTGGTTGTAGCAGGACCGCGACAGCGAGCTTCTTCATCTCCGCACACAGTTCACGAATCTCCAGGTGAAGCTTGGAGATTCCTTGTGAATGCTGCTGGACGATGGCTCCTTGTTCCTGGAGGGCGTGGAACATGGCAGTAGAGTCAGCAGGGTCCATTGTGGCGAAATTGTTCTGAGACGGGTGCGTGGGGGTTGGACCCAAAATGCACGACTCAGAAACAATAGTAATATAAAGACCCCTCAGGGCTTTATTCGGGATGAATCCCAGGAGAGTAGTCAACACAAGCAAAGTCCATACACGTAGATCCAGCCAAACAAAAAGTAAACAAACAAAATGCACGGTGCCGAGGGAAGAGGCAAACTCGTAGTCGGTAGACGTGCAGGGAGGTCCGGTAGCAGGAGAGCTGTCAGCGGGGCAGATAAACAGACGGACGGCAGGCAGAGGCGTAGTCGTGGGCGAAGCGGGAGTCGAAACCATGAAACAATCAGCAAAGCAAAAGTACAAAAACGGTAGGCGAGGACGTAGTCAAAAAACAAACGATGGTCATAAAACAGAAATCAATAAACAATGGTCAGTAACAGGCTTGGATCGTAACGTGTAATCAATAGTGGTAAATGCTCAAGAGTTGCGTGGTAAACAGAGGCAGACAATTTCACAGTGAACAGTTGCGCGACTGGGCTATAAATGCGGGTGTAGACAGGTGCAGACAATTAGTTAGAGCGTAGCAAGGAAATGGAAAACAGGTGCGATGGATGACAAGTTTAACAAGGAGATTAGTAATCGTTAGTAATAAACCTATCCTGCCCTAGCATTAGTAAATTAGTAAATGACATGCACGAGAAACGTAAGGTAACATGAACACATGATTAGTTTGTTAGTCTCTACCCAATCCTGATCTAGCGTTAGTAGTTTTAGTAAATAGACAAATGGAAACACTTAGGGAGTGAATGACAGAAAGAGAGAGAGAGAGAGAGAGAGAAAAGGCGGAACGCAAGGTTTGCGGAAAAACATGTAAAAGTGTATGCATAAACCGTGACCAGTAAACGTAACAATAAACATAAATCAAAACATGACACAAAGCGAAACTAAGACGATAATCACTCAACATAACCAGGTAATATAAACGTACGAAAACATAACTAGACATGACAAGAAAATAAATCGTAACGAGACATAACTAAACATGACAAGAAAATGAATCGTAACGAAACATAACTAAACAACATGATGAACCTAGACTAACATAATACATGATAAGACAATACAAGACTAATACAAAATGAATAAACATAAAACATGGCGAGACAGACCTGAAACGTGACACATTCTTCGTTACTTATAGGAGCAGTGAGGAGCCTAAGTAACCTGGGGACGAGTTTGTATGTACCAACTCCAAGCCTGCAAATGAGGTCATTCAGACAAAATGGTGGAGGGACTCCAATGTCAGGGGTATTCACATTATGCCAGTGTGAAAAAACAGTCTTGGATAATGTTTATATTTCGCATTTTTAACTTGCACTGGGAAATGACACTGTTGCCTAATAATGACTGCTGTTTTGGTCCATTTATCATTCAGCAACAGAAACTGGGACAGTCAGAGACTGAAATACTGATACCCTCTCCCTCCCCTTGCCCTGATTCCGTCTCTTTGCTGCGAGATAAAGAGTTAATATCACAGTTATCATAAAAGGGTTAATATCATAGTTATTTTGGTGAGACCAGAAAACTCTAACCTTTCCATTAATTCTCAACCTCCCAAGGGATCTGTCTCAGACAAGCTACACACATTTGCATGTTGTTTACAGTGCTGAGAATGATTGCAAATTAGGATGTATTAAATCCATTTCTCTAGTTTGACAATCCATGAGCAAATAGTAACTTGGTGAAATGCTCGCTGTCCCTTAGTTAGTATGCAGCCAATGCTCCTGTTGACTTCACATCAGATTCGTTCATTACCAGTCTAGCCTGGTTCTCACTATTTCTGACCATATCATTTTCTGTGTGCGTGTATCACCCTGTGTCTATCAATCAGTCTAGAATTGAACCAAGTCTGTCTGAAATTCAATATGTTTTGGTCTGTATTTGAGGGCTGATGTTAAAAACAGTGCAGGATGTTCAGGTTTAAAGGGTTAAGGTCAAGTATAGGCACATATAGGTACAGGTATTGTTTGTACCTATATCTATGTACATAGACCTATAGATATAGATACAATAGATTTTAAGGTTTGTAGCCCATACAGTATATGCATTCAAAGTCAAACTAGTCGGCAAACAAAGAACTGTGTGTTACAGGAATAACAATCTCTTCACCAGTAGACACACGCATTTAGATGTGTGCAGACAATCAGACACATAAATTGCTCTCTGGCACAATTTCTTACTTAATCAGTTAGAACAGCCTGTTCTACATCACAAAGAAAACAATAACAACACATTGGTCAATATTATCAGTTAGCCAGTATATAGGTATAAGTTCATTTGGGTACTCATTCCACACTCTATATCTGTTACATGACGGACACAAAATAAATGGCTTAATCAAAACTAAAGACTAGGAATTCAAGGCCTTATTTCCTCTTCATATCGATAAGTAAACTATCAGGGACCATCAAGCTACTGAATAACATTCCTTTATAGTCTGATTTTACAATCAGGGATGAAATCAGAAATTATTATTTACACAGACGCGTGAATGAGAACTGGTCAGAACATATGAGGGTAGGCTACTATCTTCACAGAGAATTAGTCATTGTTGTGTCAGTTTTCCCCAGAAAATTGTGCAACAAAGCTGGAAATGACACACTGTATCAATTAAGTAGATACAAGACTATGTATGTGTTTGTGTTTGTTCCACTTTTGTCACAAGGACAAATTAATTGCTTTTATATTTGCTACAACTACAACTGATCCAGAACGCCACAGCCCATCTGGTATTCAATGTCCCCAGACATTCACATGTCACCCCCCTGCTCAGCGACCTCCACTGGCTGCTTGTTATGGCTTGCATCAAATTTAAAACTTTGGTGCTCGCATACCAGGCAGTTAAGGGGTCACGCTAGACTCGGAACCATACTGTCATCTAGGGTCCTCTTCACATTTGTCCCTGTGTTCGATCTGCACTTTATTGTACATCGCTAAATGTCTGCTAAATGTCTTGTAATGTAATAATATAATGCTACTTTATTCACATTGCACATTTTAGGTTTCATTCAATCCCTCAGGTAAGTTCCACTAAAGACCAGGAACTGTCAGAAAACAATCTGTCAAACACAAAAACTTAAGAAATGATTCCCCTCGGCTTAGTGTTGTTAAGGCCTTGTGGAATGCAGGTTCATTACAAGACAAAAACAGCAATTAACAAGGAAGTTTATTAACACACAAGGTACAGCTGACTACTAAAGTGAAATGTCCTAACCACGCCCAGGCAGAGGGGAAAACATTCATTGAAATGAATGGAAGCAGACCCATGCGTATAAATTACATTGTGCCAAAAAGCAGCTCTCTGCATTATTAGCAAAATTATTTCAGAAGTTTTTTCTATATTCTTCTTGTATCAATAAATCTTGCATTGTTTACATATAGGAATGCAGTGGATACAGACTGATATGACATTCACTCATACTAACTAGATAAAGTTCACTCGATAAGCTAGCTAGATAAGGTAAATTGAAATAAACGCCACAGCTATGTGCTAGCTAGTTTTCTAAAACTTTACTTCCCCACTACTTGGATCAGTTTGTAGATGATTAGGCTTAAAACTCTGTGTGTAGCATGGAGGTAGTTTGCTCATTACTAAGATTTACAGGTGAAGTCGCTCTGCGCAGAATCAGATTTGTGTCAAAATTATGGTACAGAATTGTTTTAAAATTATCAAGCAGTGAGAGCAAAGAAACAAATATTGTAGTGATGTAGAAAATATTGTGACTTTATTTTCTATGCCTGTGTAAACAGTCAGTTGATATATATTTGTTTGCTATTTTTGACACAAATTTTATTCTATATCAGAGCAAAGATAAAACGTAGCAATGGACAAACTACCTCCATGCTACGTTGAGGTGACCTCCTCCAGACGGAAAGCGACAGAGCGTCAACATCGACCCTATATCGCTTTTCTCATTGTGCTGTCTGGGACTGGATAAAACACAGATAAGACATGAAGATAAGACATCTCCCCCCGTCACCGCACGGCTCAAAGAGAACGTGCAGGCGCACGAAGAACCGAGGTCAAGCAGTCTCGTCGACCACTTTGAAGGGGCAGAGGCAGAGGCAGAGGAAAGGTCTCCTTCACAACATCCACACGCCAACAGAATAATGACATTCTGCTCAGTGATACGGGTCCACATTTCAGAAAAGCTAAAAAGCTGTGAAGTCTTCCAGCATGTACCAAAAATATTTCATAAACAAGCCTGAAGGAGCGATAGTGAACCGTGAAGACTGAAAAAAAAGAGCAGCCGCGCACTGCGTACGCGTTCTCCGCGAGGCTCCTGTGGCTGACAGTAATTTCACACACGTTTACCTCTGAATGACTGAACAATTCAGAGTACAAGGCTTTACTTACAAGGCTCTTGGCTCGAAATGTCAGGGTTTACATGAAGGGGGAGGGAAGAGAGCAAATAGTGCTTTCTGCCAAACGTAGAATCTATTAATATGGAAAAACCCACAGCAGTGCCATTAGGGATAGGCAGCGGGCCAAATAGCCTACATGCATTTGTACGCATTTCATATACAATACAATACAGCTCGCGTGCTGCATGGTTTATAGCTCTGTGCCATATATTATGGGACTAACATCCCCATCATTTTACCTGTAGATTACAGGTGCATTTATTTAGAAGGGATTGGATTTTGTATGTTCATTCGTATGCCGTTCGGTATTTAAAGCTCACATCGGCTACAGGAACGAATGCTTTGAGGGAAGGGTAATTTTTGTCCATTTTCTGTAGTGTGAGTTCAGCATGTCAAGGAGGATTATTCGCAGAAGACTCTTTGTGTCTCCAGTGGAGAGAAGAGCTTAATGACAACAAGCTAAATGGAGCAGAGGCAATTACTGGACTAAAATAATGTCTAGTCATGAATTGGCATGGCAACCACTTATTTAGGATCTGGGCCTGCACTTAACTGCATGTCAGGGATTCAAGTACTCCTATAAAATATCTCAGAGAGCATTCATAAAGTTATGTTCCAAGAATATTAATGTCTATGCTTTCACAAAAAAAATGAATCCATTTGTTGGACAGAAAAAAGCTAGCAAAGCCTTAAGCATGTGGGCTAATAGCAACCCAGGCTTTGTATAAGCTGATTACACAACAGTTCTGTGTGACATTATGGCCAATGTCTGTTATTCATTTTTTAAAGATATTTTTTAGGCCTTTTTCAGCTTTTTTATTGGACAGTGTAGTATAGAGACAGGAAGAATGGGAGGGAGAGAGAGGGAAAGACATGCGACAAATGTCAGACAGTCGGATTCGAACAGCCGACGTCGCGGCTCGCAATGAGCATGCGGTCAGTGCTCTACAGGCTGCGCCACCGAGACACCCCAAACAGTGTTAATATAATTGAACATAATTTATATTATGTTCAATTTATCCAAATTCAGTCTATTAGTGAAATTGGCCCTCTCAGAAATGTTTAAACACTGAAAATTTCACTGTGAGGCAATACACACTGGTATAAGTGAACACGGTGTTGTTGGGCCTCTTTGAGGCAAGTTCTCTATTTGTTATAGCAGTAAAAATACATTTTGAGATGTACAATTAACCTGTAGTGACCTAGCTATGCAGTTGTGGGATTCAATAAATGCGGATGGTTGGTGAATGTCATATTTCTTAAGTGCAGGGTACAAAATGTTGTTATGTACAGCACTGAGGACCCAGACAATGGATAATCCAAAAACGCTGTTTAATAGTCCAAGTTCAAAGCCAAGAGATCCAAAGACAATGGCAAAAACAGAAAGCAAAAGAATGGTTGAATAAACAAGCAAAAGGTCAAAATCCAGGTGATCAGAAGTAGAAGGTACAAAAGGGCTAAGGCAAAAAATGAAAAAACAAAGCAAATAATCAAAACCAAGACAGATGGGCAAAGAAAACCAGAAGGCAAGGTGAACTCGAAAACAAACCAAAGGGGTGTTGGTAGGAATCTCAATAACAGGCGTACAAGGAACTCGGCACTGGTAAAGATGTTTTTTTACATTCAGCTTAGCTCCTATTAAATATTGAGTTATTGTTAGAAGTGATCTTTGACCACTGATAGCAGAGCTGTCAATATATATAAAAATTTACTTTCACTCATTCAATTCACTGTTTATTTGAATCCACAGCTTGCATGAAAACTGCTTCCTTAAGTTCCCTGTGGTTTCCTTTAGAAAGAGGTACTCCGTAGGGTTTCTCTCTATTTGTCATGTTTTTAGAGCCGCTGTTATGGGCTCTCAGGCAAAGCTCTGTTATTAAGCACACCCACATTAACTCTTTGGAGGGCTACAGAAACACAGCTGTCGACCTACTATACTTATGGGGACTGTGAACACACAGGGGCCCTTATCCATAATAAAACATTTGACTGATGAACTTTGATGAGCATTTGTCACCTGCTGTGATTTAATAAGCCACCTAGCACAATTTTTTTTAAATGCACAGTTAAATCATTTACAAGTGTACATTTGTTATGAAATTATTAGCAATGGGAGAAAAAAGAAAATAAATGTCTTAAAGGACTATCAAATGATCAATGATGAGACAAACAAAACGTGAATTAGTATACATTGTATACATCAAACTCTAATCACAGGACACTGAAGAGCTGCTCAAAATTCCGTTTGCCTTTATATTTTAATACAAAATACAGTCTACTCTTATTGCAGATCTTGTTTTTTTGTTTGTCTTTGTGTTGTAAACGAGGCAACGATTGTTCATGCTGTTCTGGTGACTCTACATTTGGTAAGAAATTGTACTGTACGTTCAGTCAGTAAATTAACTCACTAAAAGAAAAGGCAAAGTCTGTTACTATAGGCTAGGAGCCCACTGCGGCAGTACATAGTCACCAGGGGTCAGGGGTCAGTTCCTCGGATTACCACTGCATTGGCTCCTCCCACTGATGGGGCAGTCAAACAGGGTTGCTTAGGTTACCAATGCATTGGCTTCTACCAATGACAGGCATCATCCAGGGTTCCTTCAGTTATCAGGCTGCCAGCAGCCCTTCTGATAGCTCTATTGTAGTACAAGTGTGTCCTCAAATGTGAAACAACCTCTTCAATCTCTTCAAAATAAGATTTCCTCCAAAAATGGGGAATTATGACCTTATAACAGCCTTTTTAGAGCTTCCACATTTCCCTAGAGAAGATCTTTTAATGAGTTTGCCATTTTGCTCAGACTGTATTAAGCAGTGCTGATGGGCAGTTTCAGTAAAGGTTACAAACACAATCTGGTCAGCCCTCTTTCATAGCCAACCCTCTCCTCACACCCTCTGACCACGTGCTAGCGGCCATATGGAGGAACCTCACTGAGGTCTGTTCCCAAAAAAATATATATTGAGACAGCCGCGTGTTAAAGGTACAATAGGTAATTTCAGACTTCTAACGGTCAAGAGAGGAATAGCAGCAACACACACCTTCAAACCAGAACACTGTTTATCCCACCCATTCTCTGTGAACACGCTGATGTTGAAACGCCATTGGCTGTGGCAATTAGAACCAATCTTCAACCAGTGAGCTTGTAATTATTGTACAGTTATACAATGTTTGGCACAGAGGGTCAGGCCGTCAACTGTATATTTTGAAACCCGAATTTAAGGACTATAAACAAGGGCAGAGGGTGAGTCAACATGTCAGTGAGCCTTTTTCAATGATAGGAACAGATTTAACATGGTCTTGTAAAAATGTTTTAACACAAAAATCTGACCTATTGTACCGTTAAAGGAGAGCAAGTAATTTCAAGACGTACGGGACATTCGGAATACATAAACGTTGACAAACGTCAGCGACCGTTCCTCTCGTAAAACTTCAGCGCAGTCTTCGTGCTGTTCTTTATAGGAGGTAATTGTAATTCTGTTGCAGCACAGCCAACAGCCGACTCCAAGCCCAGCAGCCGCACACGGCCCACAGCAGGGCACCGCACATAAAACGCAGCTGCCGCAGCGGCTAAATCGCAGGTCCCCGACCAGCCAGGAGTAATTCATTAGAGCAATGCGGCGGGAAATAAATCACTGAGTATAACCTTGTCTTGCAGGGTGATGCTATGGACAGTTTAGCATTGTCACAATGTAATTACCCTGGCCACAGTCCGCACTGCCGTCAAGAACCAATTCCGGACTGTGGGGCACGGCATTGTACTCTGCACTCTGGTTCGAATCGGAACTCTAAATCGCCACATTAGCATGGCTGTGATGAGCTGTTCACAAGGGCAGTTTTTCACACTAATGTTTCACCTATTTGAATATGAAAACTGCTTTTGGCTGCAGTGTTTTACATAGGCCTACTTGGATCATCAGCATGGATTCCATGTGCATTTTAAAATATCAGAGCCACCATTTCGACCAAATTGATGGCAAAATAAGGGTCAACCTCTAGGAAGTATAAATGTGTCAAATGCTGCTTAGGAATGCAGCCAACATTCCGTACGTCTGGGATGTGAGAAAACCAGGCTGGAGAGGTCCTTTGATCTAGGTCAACCTGTCATTCAGTGCAAGCAGAGTGGACCTCATTGGATTCAGCACAGCCCAGCTAACACATCATGGCTAACACGCCAGTATCCATACCAGCTAACACACCCCACCCCAGCTAGCATATACCACCTAACACACCCCACCCCAGCTAGCATATACCAGCTAACACACCCCACCCCAGCTAGCATATACCAGCTAACACACCCCACCCCAGCTACCATATACCAGCTAACACACCCCACCCCAGCTAGCATATACCAGCTAACACACCCCACCCCAGCTACCATATACCAGCTAACACACCCCACCCCAGCTACCATATACCAGCTAACACACCTCACCCCAGCTACCATATACCAGCTAACACACCTCACCCCAGCTACCATATACCAGCTAACACACCCCACCCCAGCTAACATATACCAGCTAACACACCCCACCCCAGCTAGCATATACCAGCTAACACACCCCACCCCAGCTACCATATACCAGCTAACACACCCCACCCCAGCTACCATATACCAGCTAACACACCTCACCCCAGCTAGCATATACCAGCTAACACACCCCACCCCAGCTACCATATACCAGCTAACACACCCCACCCCAGCCAGCATATACCAGCTAACACACCCCACCCCAGCTAGCATATACCAGCTAACACACCCCACCCCAGCTACCATATACCAGCTAACACACCCCACCCCAGCTACCATTACATTACATTACATTATTGGCATTTGGCAGACGCTCTTATCCAGAGCAACGTACAACAATGTGCATACCCATAACCAGGGCTAAGTGCGCTGACCCTCGAGGGAAGTACAATTTCAATTGCTAACCGTACAACAAAGATAAGGACCAGGGCCTATTTTTATTTTTATTTTTTAAATCAACAAATAAACAAACAACAAAGCAAAAGTGACCAAACTTAACTATCCAAATACTGCTTACCTAGCCAACTAAAAATACCGAAACACTACGTAAATCACAAAGACAACAATTAAGGTTCACAGGGAGGTAGGGAGGGATGGGGAGAGGTGCTGCTTGAAGAGGTGCGTCTTCAGTTTGCGCTTGAAGGTGGGGAGAGATTCTACAGTTCTGACCTCAACAGGGAGTTCGTTCCACCACCGTGGAGCCAGAACAGACAGTAGCCGTGAGTGTGAGGTGGAGGTTTGGAGAGGGGGAGGTGCCAAGCGGCCTGTGGAGGCTGAACGAAGAGGTCTGGCAGGGGTGTAGGGTCTGATGATTTTTTGTAGGTAAGCTGGGGAAGACCCCTTAACTGCGTGGAAGGCTAGCACCAATGTTTTGAATTTGATGCGAGCCATGACAGGCAGCCAGTGGAGGGAAGTAAGCAGGGGGGTGACGTGTGAGTATTTGGGAAGGTTGAAGACCAGACGAGCTGCTGCATTCTGGATAAGTTGGAGGGGTCTGATGGCGGACGCTGGGAGGCCAGCCAAGAGGGAATTGCAGTAGTCCAGGCAGGACAGAACCATCGCTTGGACCAGGAGCTGGGTCGAGTAGGGGGTGAGAAAGCTAACACACCCCATACCATATACCAGCTAACACACCCCACCCCAGCTAACATATACCAGCTAACACACCCCACCCCAGCTAGCATATACCAGCTAACACACCCCACCCCAGCTATCATATACCAGCTAATACACCCCACCCCAGCTACCATATACCAGCTAACACACCTCACCCCAGCTACCATATACCAGCTAACACACCTCACCCCAGCTACCATATACCAGCTAACACACCCCACCCCAGCTACCATATACCAGCTAACACACCCCACCCCAGCTACCATATACCAGCTAACACACCCCACCCCAGCTAGCATATACCAGCTAACACACCCCACCCCAGCTATCATATACCAGCTAACACACCCCACCCCAGCTAGCATATACCAGACATCTCACCTCTCCTGGAAGGTCCATGAGCAGAAGTGTTCCTCAAATCAGCAATGTGCGGCACAGGTGAAGCTTAGAAAGGAGCATCATCCAGCCGTAAATGGACAGGTATAGTCTCATAATATTCAATGGAAACTAATGTTTGCCGTTTTGAACACACATACACTCACACATTCCAGTGCATGCAATGGATGCGTGGGCACAAGCTTATCTTCGACAGTACCTCTTAATTTTCTCCATATCACTTTTCAAAATTACGATTTTGCCATACCACTTTTAAACGGCACGTTTAATTTAAAATCTGATTATTTGACTGACTACTTTTATGGATTGTCACTCCCATTAAGACAGAAAGCAAAGCTGCAGTTTGTACATGTTCCCCTTGAAACAGCAAGGTTTAGCCAGCTGGAATACTCTTGAGTACTGTTCTATCCAATTACCTAGCAGCAAGTATTCTCGATTGCCTTTGTGGCAAAGTATTGCCTTATTGGCGGATCTCAATGCTTCCTCTTTTCTGTACATATTGATCTTCGGTGCTTAAATCAACCAGCGTCACCCCCATATAAATGAATTGGACTGCAAAAATCTAGGACCTGTCTAGATTTACAAGAGAGATTTAACACAATGTCCTGATGTCAGTGGAGCTGGCAGTTGTTTAAGGCTACATTTTGTGGTGTCGCAAGTAGCCCATCTCGAGATTTGTTATGAATATTTCAAAAGATTATTTTGAGGCTACTCTCACACAGGCTTCCAGCGGTCACACAATGCCTCAAACCTCTAAGTGGATAGGCTACAGTCTAATAAATACCTGATGAAGTGCTCACTGAGTGTGCTATCACAAGAGTATTATTGCATGGTTTAACAGATGAGCAATATAGGCAACATGGCTCAGGCAGTAAGAGCAGTCTTCTGGCAGTCGGAGGGTTGTCGGTTCATGAATGAAGAGACATGTTTCTCATAGCCCCGCCATCCTGCCTGAAAGCCACAACACAGGCTAAATGACTGACAGTTGGTGGATGGTAAAAGTGGAAAAAGAGGAATGCTTCAGTTTTTATTTTGCCAAGGGTAAGTGTGATGAGGAGTAATTGAACACACAAAAGCAATCGATGCCGTTGGCTTATCCAATTAGAATTTGGCTTTGAGTTCTGGGCAGCCTATAGCCTAGTGGTGCTTGACTGGGACCCCCAAGGTTGGTGGTTCAAACCCCGGTCTAGCTACAATAAGATCAGTGCAACGGTTGGGCCCTGGACAAGGCCCTCAAACCCACATTGCTCCAGGGCAGCTCCTGCTTAGTCTAATCAACTGTAAGTCGCTTTGGATTAAAGCTTCCGCTAATGTAATGACACTTGCACCATATTTGCATTGCAGATAGCCACACCCCTGATCTAGGCAGTCACGTCACGCCTGTCACATATTTCATTCATGCACATTTATGGCCTATTTACTCTGCAGCCCACAAACTTCATATGAATGTTCTGAGTAAGACTGGCAGCATGCGCTGAAAATGACCATTAAACCAATTATCCTACCTTATACTGTAGCTTTGAACAACACACCTTTTACGGTGGAAAACACAGTTAAGTGAATTCCAACAACCTAAATTGTAAAAATGTAACCCAAATCCAGTGGCTATGTTTTATCACACTACAGCGGATGTGCCAGACTCCAAAAGAACATTGCAGATTAGGCTTCACAGCAGCACCAGCTCATTTCCTTTGCCTTGACAGAAGACGTGCTTGGGGAATTTCTACCCGCTTTCTGGGCACTGCAGCGCTCCACTATAACTACATTATTACTGACACTGCTGGAGAAGGATTTTACAACCATATCTTGTAGGGGGATGTACCTCTACTCTGTTCAGAGGAGCAAAACATAATAGGCAAAGCAGAGCAGGAGCATGTTCCCTGGGCTGAGATGAGAGGGGTTAGATTCAGCGCCGCTAATAGCGCCGAGTAGCTCCATCACCATATGAGCGGTACAGTAGGTTGCTTTACATGCCTGCAATTAGCATGTCGGCAATGCAGCGGATTCATTAGCATTCCAGCAATTAGCATGTCAGAAATATAGTAGTTTCATTAGCACACCAATACGGAGGTTTCATTAGCACGTTAGTAATACAGTAGGTTCATTAGCATGTAAGTAATATAGCTTCATTATTATGTCAATAACACAATGGTTTCATTAGCATGGTACAGCACTTTCACTTGCCTGTTGGTGCCTACAGTAAGTGGCATGTAGAGTGTTTTTGTCAGTGTCACACGAACATGGGACTGTAGAAACTGTGTCAGAGTGAAATACAGATCCTATTACAGCAGATTGGAAATGGTGCTGTTAGATAAGCTTGTAATAATTGATGAAGCAAAGCACAAATGACCAAGGAACCCCATGGGACAGTATTTGTAGAAACAAAAAATCCTTTTGTTTGACTTAACTAGCTGATTTGTCATTCATTTACACAGGCTAGCACTCTTCTCTGTTCATGCTCTGATAACCACTGCAGTATAATGGTTAACTGGACTTGCGTCGCCACTTCCCAGTTGTGTGCAAATTGTACCATTAAAGCAAGGCATTTCATTCGAGCTGCTTCAGTAAAATACAGGATATACTGTAGCTGATTATAACATGTATTCTACTGTATGTAATATTTAATTTGTATTACTTGCTGGATAAGCTCGAATTCTAAAAGTCAAAATGTAATGCGTATGTAATCCAGACAGATGGCTATCTGACAAAGAGGAGACTACATAGGAAAATGAAAAAAATAACCATATAAAGCCAAGCCTTTAGACTATTTCAAAATAAACAGCTTTCCAGCTGGCACTGGTTTTACATTTGCATTCAAATCCATGTCTTTATTTGTTTGGGGAATCATGGTCATTGTAGCCAAGGAAGATTGATGCACAGAGTCAGTATAGCCATTCAAATCCCAACAGCACTGCTGGCCATATGGTGTCGACGACAGAACCAGAGTAACTTCAGCAACATGTGCTTTCATAAAATCTAACAATAAGCAGAAAATACTCGCACGGGGAAAAGGTTTCAGGTTGTGCCAGAAAAATGAAATTAAGAAAACATACAAACATGCAAAGTGGGGTCCAAAAGTCTGAGACCACTTGTGAAAATGCTTCTATTTTACATTATTTTCTAATTTTATACAAACTTCTCCAATACAAATTATATTATCAGCGTAACAGTTTGGGTGAAACATTTAATCTTAGAAAAATGTGTGTGGACTTCAGAAGTATTTGGCCTTTTGTAACTCTTCAAGTACCCCCATAAATATTCATTGGGGTTGAGGTCAGGTGATTGTGGATTGTGCAGCACTCCTTAGTAGTTCATGCTAAGCTTTGAAGTAACTTTCAAAATCCAAAATTTTCTGTTGATTTCCAGGATTACATGAAAATTACATCACATGTTTTCAATGTGGTCTCAGACTTTTGGATCCCACTGTATGTCAAAATGACAAATATCTGTTCAATCCTGCAAATATTCATAAGAAAATGCATTTTTATTTGTTGCTGTGTTTTCAAGCAGAAGATGCGGTCAGGACAAAAATTGTATTTCCAGTATTATCTTAATTACTGAAGACTGCACTGATGCCAATGCAACATGAACAGAGTTGGCATTTGCAAAGAATTTTAGTGAAAAAAAAAAAAAAATGGCCGAACAACTTGATTTTTCAGTAGTATTCCAAAACGTCTTTTAAGATGTAGTATGTCTGCCATAAACCTTATCTGCTCAGTAAAACAAGCAAAGCTGTACATATCTGAATTATTGTAGAGATTTCTGGGAGATGGAGGCAGCTCACAGAGAAGGCTGTCAGCATAACCAGTGACCTAATTTGAGTCAACAGTCTGAAACCTGCTTTCTGTCAATATTGCCATGGTTACACTAACCCAGATTCAGCAGTTCTTCCTTAGCGAGAGCACAGCATATGCTTTGGTCTGGACCAGAACCCATCTCACTCATTATATCATTATATGTTATAATGTTTTTTGTATTATATATTATCTAATAACATAGAATTATGATCTTTTGCCAGGAAATGTGTGACATTGTGGACTGGGAAAGAGGATGTTTTCCTTATCACACTAAAGAAAAAACGGATTGCCTTTTGGTCCTTAAAGTCACATTAAAAGGTGACCTAGAAGTCATGGTCCATGGTCTCGGATCGAATCCGACCCATGGCAGGGAAGCTCCAGAGGAGTGGCAGATAATGTGCTCAGGGATATAGGACGGATATAGTCGGTATTGATAAATAGCATTATTCCAGCAAGACAATGATTTAAACATACCTCAAAATCAACCACAAATTACCTCCAGAAAAGATGGATGAAGGTTTTGGAATGGCCACCACAGTCCCCAGACTTGAATATTATTGAAAATCTGTAAAGTGATCTCAAACATGCAAGGAGGCTGAAGAATATTTCTGAGCTAGAGGGGGTTCTGAGCAGACAGGGTTACCACACTTTTGCACAGGGCCTTTTTCCTTTTTTTTTTTTTTTTATTATTTTGAAATGTAATAAATTAAAATAAAAAGTAATCTGATCAATTTTAAAAGGCTTTTTGGCCTGGGGTGCCCAAATGCACACCACTGTACTTGTACATATACAGCAGATCACAAATTGGACATTCGTTACATTACATTACATTATAGTCATTTAGTAGATGCTCTTATCCAGAGCGACGTACAATAAAGTGCAAATCGGAACCAGGGACAATTGCGCTGAAAACCTGAAAAGTGAAGTACAGTTCCAAGTCCTAGACTGATCACACAGATAAAAACTTAAACCCTTGTAGAATAATCAGGTAACTGTCCAAGTCCAAGTAACATTCCCAATTTGAGTGGGATTGGAGATGCAAAATTGAAATAAAGGTGTCCTTGGGGGTGACCCACTTTGGGGTCCGCAGTTAGCTGGAAGACACCAGGTGATGAATTGAAACTGAAAAATAAATACTGAGACTTTCTTTTTAATTCCATGAATTTCTTAAATTAAACTTAAATTGAGCTGACCTCAAACGCTGAAAGGCACATGGCACAATTGTAGGTATTGAATTAACCAATCAGTTAATCAATGAACCAATCACTTAATGAAAACACCAATCAGCTAATCAATGAACCAATCACGTAATCCAAAAACCAAGCTGAACAATCAGTCAGCTTTTTTCATGTAGCACTCCCCAGGCAGGATCCCTGGGTGCTGTACCATTAAAACCAAACTTGCAAAACACAAAGCGAGGCGCAGTTCAGAAGGTAACATACAGAACACATAAAGGGGACAGCCGCTGCATTCTCATGTGGTTTGGGAAGTCTCCGTCTTTAAAGGACTGATGTAACTGATATCTGACGCAACTCATGTGAAATGTTTGAGTTAAATGTGTACACACATTTAAACGGCTGGAACACAGAGATGGAGAACCTCCACCTCTGCTTTTGCTGAAATGGGTATTGTGGTTGTGTGGCACGGTACACGGTGAAGGTTGAATGAAAGCAGACACCTTCATTCTGGAAGGCTCCAAGCTAAGACCGCAGCGCATTATTTCCAGCACCCGCACTCGCACACCTCTCTCGGATGGTTATTTAACGCAGTGACGACAGCACATAAAAATGAACCAGTCTGAACAGCGAACTGTTTTCTGCGGGTACAGATCTGCGGCGCAGAAGAGGCAGGAGAGTAGGGCAGCTAATGGTCTGCTCGCTAATGGAATTGGAGAACGCGGGGGATATTAACCCGGCCGCTTTCAGCTACGTTTCAGATGTCTCTCGAGAGGACGGCTTGATGAGAAAGGGAAAACCACTTTTCTGAGAAAAACTCACAGGCGAAAACACTTCTACTCCCACCAGCTTACCGCACAATCATTTGGACAACAGAAGAACAGCAGAGTGTGTTTGTATCGAGAACACCGTGTACTGTTAATGCCAGGATTAGTCTGAAATATACTGTAAGTTTCTCACTTTAGAGGAAGCGCTGTAATTAGATCAGGGTCAAGGGATAAACTGTGCTTACTGCTACCTCACCTGGGAGGCACATGTCCACAAGAAGATTCTGTACTTCAACAAGATAAAAATAAAGTTTAAAGTGCAAGGAGTTTAGACCGTGGAGTTTAGCTCTTCTTAGCCAAAATACAACATCCTGTTCACGGAGAAGCAGTTTGTCAATGTCCCACCACGATATGTGCTAGCTAACAAGCTTACTGTACAGACGGGCGCCAGAGACCATTAAACCTGACCATGTCCAGTTCCCACCCTAATGTGGAATGTCCAATTATCTGTAAGCATAACCGTTAGCATCATTGTGAAGCAGCACTGACTAACATCTCTGCAACCTGCAGGTAATTGGACCCCACTGCCGATTCGGGAGAGTGCAGACATCGGTTCTCCTCTGAAGCATGCGGTGTCACCATCTGCTTCTTTTCGCATTGCAGATGACAGCCAGGCACCCAGGCGCAGGCACCCGATCGACCAGAGGGGTCACTAGAGAGCTGTGAAAAGCAGGCCCCTACACAACTGAACCCTCCCAATCACCTACAGAGCTACCGACCACAGCCTGACCTGGCACAGTCTAGGTTCAATCTGAGACCATAGGGCTCATCCATGGACCACAGCGTGGTGCTTTATCCGAATGAACTACCAAGCAGCCTGAATTTAACTTGAAATGAGATGACATCCAGTGGCGTGTTATTTAGATAATTAGACTGGAGAGCAAGGCAATTTGGAATAGACCCAAATGGAGGCAGCGAGAAGAAAAGAACTTCAGAGGCCTGAGCAACCAAAACAGAGAAAATTAAAGTCATTGCTGCTTCACAATAGTGCTAATGGTACATTTATAGGGGGAAAAGGCTTGCAATGTAGACTTGCAATGTACTTGAAAGTATTTGGTATTTTAAGTCCCCCGAGTCTTTTATCACACGCATCATCCAATTTAAAATGTTTTCTTGCGAGACTGTCAAATGTTTTTCTGATGCCTAGAAGACTGTGGACAGGTCCAGAGGTTCTGGTGCAGGCTGCCATGTTGATGTGGTGAACATCGCCCATCAGTCCTCATTGACAGAGAAGAGTTTGGAAGATACGGCCATGACGCAAATCAACCTCACGGAAACACAAAGTGTGCCACATAAATAAAACATGCACAGAAATCATATTGTGCATTAATGCAAGCAAGTATATGGAGGGAGTGTGTTACACTGAGCCATTATACATGGGATATTGATTATTTTCCTGCTGACAATTCTCACTTAAATCAGCCTAAGCTGGTCAAGCTGGTTTAAACTGGTATTCACTTTTGGCTGGTCAACTAGCTGAACAGCCAGTATAGTCAGCTTGTCTACCAGTTGACCACCAACTTATTCTACCAGCTTAACCAGCTTTGTCCAGTTATAGCCCACCTTTGACAGACCAGCTGTGACCAGCTAGAAGTGTCAAGAACAGAACTTAAACCACCTTAGATTCCCAGCTGGTCTTAGCTGCGATTTTCAGCAGGGTTCTGTTGCAACCTACATAATATCATGCGCTCAAGAGTACGGATATGCTACTCAACGTTGCGCTGATAGCGTGGCAATTTACTCACTTTGTACTGATATCAGGTGCAGACAGCTAAAAGAAGGCATTAGATAAACACTGCCAAGCCAAGGGCCTTGTGGACATAAACACCACAAAATGTGCTGGCAGCAGATAATGCACCATGCGCTACAACAGATACTTTGCTTTATTTACGAGTACTGTTTCTTGCCAAGCCAAGGAGCACTTTGTGCTGACGCCTGATAAATGGATGCACTGTTCAATGAAGATAACAGACAATATTTTTTACTGAGGAAGAAAAGGGAGATATATAAAGTGCAGTGTAGTCCTTGACCCTGCAACACTGAAGTAACACAGCCCTGAACCAAGAGAGACATGTGAGAGCGAGAATGAGATAGAGCGAGCGAGCGAGCGAGCATGAGAGAGAATGATATAGAGAGAGCAAGTTGCCGTGGTATCCTATCCCCTGAGAGTGGGGAAGTGGGAGAGTGGAGAGGGCTGCTCCCAACCAGAAGCGACATAGAGCACTAAGAACTATGAACTCTACCGCTCCTCCACTATAGCACTTAGAACTATGAACTCTACCGCTCCTCCACTATAGCACTTAGAACTATGAACTCTACCGCTCCTCCATCGTCCCATCTCAGAATGAAAACCCATTTTCTACCCCAGTTTTGGAAATCTCTCACGGCATATGACGCATGGACCAGGAAGCGTGCTCTGGCTGCTGGTGACTATCTGCTGGTGACTAACAGCTGGCTCAAAATACACGTGCATCCATTCAACCCTTTAAAAATAACAGCGTGCGTGAACGTCACACCATGCAATAGCACCGTCCCATGCTTCAGACTGTGTTAAAAAGGAAGACAAACTGGGGCAAGATCAGCTGGATGATTTGAGGGAATCGGGCATTTGTCCAGGTCAATCTGAACTCTTTACAGTATGAACCATGGGACGTATAATAACCAGTGAGTCAGCAGACAGTTTCACGCATCAGTTCCTGTTAACTTGGACAAAGTTACAGTAGCTTTGTTGAAAGCAATTCTTACCTCTATCCTGGAGGCAATGGTCCTGTGGCTCTGACAATTGCTATAATACCAATATGTTCCCAATGTGTGCTTTAACATTTCAGCGTAATTTATTTTCTTAAGTCTGCAAGTGAAATGTGGTGCGCATATCGGCACAAAATGGCTGCCGAGTATGGCCCAGGTGGATGCTGCGCATTGGTGATGCTTAACGTGTGTTTCTCCAGCTCAAAGATATGTAGTTTGTCTTTAGACTCTGGGGGTTATTTGATGACCACAAATATTTTTTTATTGAAGTAGAATCTCCAAGGCACAAATAAAGGAGGAATTTGGAAATGTTCTAAGCCTTGAAAGTGACATGAAAGTACACAAATTTTAGGCATTTGAATACTTGAATAATTGGCCTTTTTTATTGATTTTTTTACATAAAATTTATTAATTAACCTTTTGTTTATTTCTTAGATGATGTCCTTCTGGTTTTATTCCCATTTTATTGATGAGTCAGTCTGTAAGTTGAAAGAAAAACATGAATGAATGTCCCTGACCAAGAACAAAAGCTAAATCTTCTGAATTTATACTTTTATCTTTCGGGTTTTCCTTTTCAGCAAAGTACTGGAATTTTGAATGCATGACGTGCCAATACAAAATAAAAGTCTTCTCAGTGTAATTATGTTGCTTATTGAAAATCTTTTTATTAATAACACAAACAATTTCAGCATGTGCAAAAGTCTTAGGCACCTGTATAACATTCTGTACAGATAATATTCTTTCAAAAAGAATTCAATGAAATGTCCTAAATAAACCTACTATACATTTGACATTACATTTGAGTAATTTGGCAGAATAGTAAAAAAATGAATCAAATCAATAGTTTTTGTGACCACCCTTCGGCGTTAAAACTGCATCACTTCTCTATGATAGCCAATACTGTCCTGCAGTTCTATAAGACAATCAGCAGGGAGGTTGTTCCAAGCATATTGGAGAACTTGCCACAGTTCTTCTGCAGACTTTGGTTGGGTCCTTGCTTCTGATCTCAGACAGCCTTGATCAAGTAAGCAATTCACTACTTTTTATATCAAAACTTGAGTAATATGTTACTTTTTAAAAATAAATACAAAAATGTCTCTGTAAAATTAAATCTTTTGGAAAGAATGAATATTTGGAAATCTCAAATGTGTTCTTTTATACAAACACACACAAATAATAAGTCTAGGGTGCCTAAGACTTCTGCACAGTACTGTAAATTATATTTTGACAGGATGGTAAGGCCCTTGTGAAATGCTTTTCAGAAGAACAGTGAAAAATTTTAAGACTGAGATTTACTGATGTGATGACAAAATATATTATCATTCTTGCCATGCAATTTCTGGGTTTGTCTACCTGACTATGCCTAAAATGGATTCTGCTCCGACACAATAAAATGGAACCCTGTGTAAAAATAGACTACAGCAGGGGAGAATTCCCTTTTCATGTTCCTCGTGAACCATTTTACCTCATAGCCGCCTGCCTCGTTCGCCTGTATTGCTTTTCGCATAAAGGTATCGGCCCTTTTGAGATTGCTCACCGCAGGGCACTGGGAGTGTGCTTTAATGACCTACGCGACTCCATCACTGCCCCAAAGCTGAGGCTGTAGAGCGCCATCAGCCGCCCTTACATCGTCAGAGGCACTACGCAGCACGCCGGCTAGCGCGCTAAATTGCGTTAGCGATTAAACCCGGGGGACGTTCATACACATAAAAAATAAAGCGCGTTATCAAAGCTATTAACACAAGCCGTTGCTGCGGGAAGATGGCGGATTAAATGCGTTGTTGACCAAGAAATCCAAACGGAGGCTACCCTTGCCTGACTGCTAGCTTAGAGGCTTACTGCAATGCCGTAGCCTTGCTAATATTAATCGATGGAATGACAGGAGTCTCATGAACAAGCCGACTCGGGGATTTTCTCTGCGGGGGGTCAGTGGTTAAGGCCGAGGGCTTCTGTAATAGCTGAGCAAAAGCACACCTGTTTGAGCGAGACCCCTGCTGCTGAAGAGATCAGCCGACCGCACTCTCCAGCTCTGAGAGCTGTAATGACTTCCAATCAGGGGTGCGGCCTGGGATTCTGTGCCTCAGAAACAGACCTCACACTGGGCCGCCCCACCCCAGGCCTGGCCACAGAATTACAGCACAGAGGGCCTTTGGAATCATCCTAACTTTACCTCTCCTCCCCCTGGCTTTGGGAAAGTCATGTGACTCCTTCTGTACTTTATTGATGTGCTATTTTAACAGCATAGGCGCTGGATGGGAAAAGGGACAAAGGGAATCTGTGTAAACACAAAACAAATAGAGATGGTGTAGCAGGACCTGAAATTAGCAGACCATGCTTGAAAGGGGGGGGGGGGGGATCGTCAACCTTTCAACTACATGGGAACCCCCTGTGCAGCTGTGGGTTCAACTCTCTGCTCTGTACTGTGATCCCCTCTCTATCTGTAACCTCTCTGCTTTCCCTGATGGAGAAAACTCCAGTGGAAAAGGGAAGGGTGGTCTGTCCGTTTAAAAAATTGTACATGGCTTAGACTAGTGCACATAAAAGAATAATGGAAAAAAATTAAAATCACCATGAAAAGCAAGGCTTCAGGGACTGAACCTGACACCCTTGGGCAATGGATAACTTCACACCTTTCAGTTTAGAGTGTGCTTCTAATGAGCCAGCCCTGTGAGGGTGAAGGATCATACAGAACGAGATTTCTCTGTAGGTCAAGGATCCTCAAATCCAGCCCTGGAGTTCTTCCCTCAACGGTAATTAGCTGAACAATTAGTGCTACTGGTTGGCCAGACTGGCTTCACACCCGACTCCCAGGAAAACGGAGGGTGGAGAACCAGCAGTTCTCAGCACCTGAGGACCGTGATTTGAGGAACTGGGCTGTAGGCGTTTCCAGCTCAGCAATGGTCGAGAAAGCAGAATGACGGCCAGGAGGACTAAGGCAGAACTACCTGAGCATAAACTAACATAGCTACACTCCCAAGCCAGCAGCCCAACACAACCTAGTTCCTTGGATTCCCCAGGCATTCTTCTCAATTAATTTGGTTCTTATGTAACAGTCACTACAGGTAATTGAAAGTATTGACTTTCTCAATTTTAGAAACTATTCCAAAAAACCTCCATGTACTGTACTGAAACCAATGCGCTTGTACAAAAATGCTGAACAGGACTAGACACCCATTATTTCGCACCCATTATTTTCAGTCCAAGAGGGATCGAATGTACATTAATCTGTTCCAGTAAAATATACTCCATCTGAGCTGGTTTAAAAATGAACACGTTCCTGCTGACAAGGGAAATTTTCCACTCTAAAACAATCCCTCAGCTAAAACAATGACACCCACTTACGTAGGTGTCTCCTGGATAGATTAACTCTGACTGGGTTTGATTAAACAAGATCCTATTGATTTCATAGGAAAAGGGTAGGTTCTGCTAATAAGGGGAGGGGCAGCCGCTGAGTTTAAAATTATTTTACCAAGTCAAGCTCCGGCGGGGAAACAAAGCTTTCAACCAGACCCGTGAAATGAAAGAAAGTCAGGGGGAGAATAAGCAATAGCGCAGTTCATTCAGCGAAGCCGCTCGCTAATTTATGACAAACCTTCATTTAATAACCTGCTTTTTACAGTGAGATTCCTGGCCAAACAATATTTAATTTTAAAAGCATTTGTTGAGACGCTATGTCAGAAACCATTTTAATGGAAATGGTAAACAATCAATGCACCCTGTTTGAGACCACCATTTGCTTCCATACACATTGCATTAATTAACATTAAACATACTTTGAAGGAAGCCATTTGTCCCTGATTGCTGCCTGCTTTAATTGTAGCAGTGGGGAATTGGTAGTTTTGCATAATACATCTCAATTTGGGTACATTTCAATTCATACATAATTGGGGCTGATAGCACTACAGTATATACAATAGAGATCAAGGGAATAGCTGACCTTTTTATTCGAATAAAAACGGTACCACAGTCACATAACAGGCCAGTTAAAGAGACAGTCAACAACAATAGCAAGTGTGTAAACATTGGCCACAAAACCAGTATATATAATATCCTGGACAATAGGAACATGTTGTCCAGGATATTAGTTTGCCGTAGTGTGCTAGCTATACTATGTCATATCCTTAAGAGCGTCTGCCAAATGCCATTAAAAAAAAAAAATTAGTTACTAAAAAGTCGTTATTAGTGCGGTTTAATTTCACACAT
The DNA here is from genome assembly GCF_963514075.1 of Conger conger. NCBI lineage: Eukaryota > Metazoa > Chordata > Actinopteri > Anguilliformes > Congridae > Conger > Conger conger. Next base: position 27,624,261 of record NC_083775.1, read on the forward strand.
TAATATCTTAAAGACACTGTTCATTCTTGGGTTTCCACTCCCTATTTACATCAGCATAGAGGGCTAAAAACACTGCCACGATAGCTAATGGGGCAGACAAGAGAGCGAGAAGAAATCTTACCAAAGAGGGTTGCAGTTACCTCATAGATCAGTTATCAGTTGAATAAAAACTGCAGAATGCATAACAAAAGGCCTCATTTTAAGGGTTTTTGCATGACAATGCATAGCAGTGTACTTTGATGTGAAAATTTGTACCTTCCGTAGTAAGCAAAAAGACTGGCAACTGAAGAGGAAAACACAATTATAATCTGTAAAAGGAAACCGTACTCCATTTGCATTTTAGGACAGTTACAATTGTTTTGTCTTCTTGGTTTATTTCTTGTAATAGACTAATAATAATGCCATAGGTTATTGTCGCAATAAAATGTCTTAACAGCCCCAAACATAATGAATTTGTGAATTTGCGTGTGTGCGTGCAAGTAAATATATGAATATTTGTCCGTAATGCAGAAGGACTATGTATCACTACCATATCTTAACCATGGAAATATGTGGGCTCTGTGCCTGTTCAACGGTAAAAATGGGACTTCGAGTCATTAGGAACAGAATACATTACGGGGAATGATGAATGAAATCAGCATGGGCTGGCCGTGTTTCTCTGTAATCACTGTTTACGCGGCAATGCGATTCCGTCCTGCGCGTTCTCACCGTGGGCTTGTTCCTGAGGCTTTACATTACTCTCCTCCATGTGGAAACGCCCCGCCGAGCTCTGTTCCACCTCGCGTTTCCTGCACCCGGCTGCTGTTTGTTCAGCGCAGTGTGTTCATTGCCTCTGCAGCATGCAGGCTCTTTTATGGTCGGTGTGTTAAACCGGCTCACAAAAACAAAATGGACTCCGCAGCAACCTTTGTACTCGACAGTCACTGCGTACTGTATGTCTGAATGCCTTGCAAGCACCTTAGGTAAGCAGGCTTGAGTAAGGTCACTGGGGTGTGCTCGTTTAGATTTACTGAGCTTGGCAAAAGCAACCATTAAGTTTATTAGCAATGTTCTCTTGACATTTTGAGCATCTTTATTTTAGATTCAACGTATATTTCCCGTACACGTCATTCCTAGCTCAATGAAAAGTGAAGATTGATGGAAGCAAATTGAGGAAATGCCAGCTGTTACTGTGAATATATTTCACGTTTGCGGTCTTGTACATTCAGCTGGGTGCTATGGATACTGTGGAACTGCCATATGAAGCTCTAAGATGCCTTTCAGTCTTACAAAACAAAATGGATGCCATTTACTTTCACAGATTTACATTTGACAAAAGGGTAAGGTGGTATACACCTCTCAAAAGTCATAAGCAGGGCGGTCCATTCCATTCACAGGATAATTCATGCAATTATAACGGTATGCCATTAATCTCAGTTTACAGTACTGTATGAGAATCTGCATCTCCCACAGCACAATGTCCCCATCAATTCAGTCAATTCTTCAGACCCATAGGAGCACGTCTTAAAGGATATATTCCCAAAAATGTTATTTTCACAGAAAAGCTTTTTACCATCCACTTCCTGGAAAACGGAATTTGATGCCAATGGGCGTGTATTTAGCTAAAATGTCTGTACATCCCCTCCAATCAATATCCTTTCACACAGTGGCACGTATTCTTCCCCCTAGAGCCATAGGCTACGGCTCTGCTTCCCCCTCCTCATTTAACAACAGTCTAGTCATCTCTCCTCCAGGACTAGCGCAGCCTACCCCTGAATTACAGCATGCTGATTGGGTGGGAGGTTCTCTCTGTATCAGTGTTGTTATCAGGCCTGACACCAAGCTGGTAAACATGGTCAGTGCAGCAGAATCTTAGAGATACAAAAAATAATATTAAATTGTGATTTATCTGATACTTTAATTCAAAGCCACTTTTGATTAGACTAAGCAGGGGACAATCCCCCCTGGAGCAATGCAGGGTTAAGGGCCTTGCTCAAGGGCCCGACAGCTGTTCAGATCTTGACGTGGCTACACTGGGGCTTAAGCCACCAACCAGGAGGCGGCCTGTAGTGTAGTGGTTAAGGTACATGACACGCAAGGTCAGGGTTCGATCCCCAGTGTAGCCACAATAAGATCCGCACAGCCATTGGGCCCTTGAGCAAGGCCCTTAACCCTGCATTGCTCCAGGGGAGGATTGTCTCCTGCTTAGTCTAATCAACTGTACGTCTGATAAGAGCGTCTGCCAAATGCCATTAATGTAACGTAAGGTAACCTTCCGGGTCCCACTCATGTACTTCAGCCACTATGCTACAGGCTGCCCCCCAGATACAAAACATTGGGAAGAGACGCAGAGTTTGCTTAGACCTGTAAACTATTAATAACTTTGAAAGTGAAGTAAAAATTCAACATCAGCTCTAAGAATTTAAATCCTAGGTTTATTGACTGTGAAATTATCTTTTTTTAGAAGGCTCTGCACTGCAGTTTAAACCCACTTTAAGGTAATAACCAGGAATCAAATTTGCAGATCACTTGGAATTTCTGAGCGTGGAAAAAGTTACACATTTTTTTTCCGCTTCCATTTGCATCAGAGATTTTAAGAAGCTGGATGGTAATTGCATTAATGGGCAACTGCATTCACTGCACTTTGTGTGTATGACGTATCAGTCAAACTAGCACCCGTTGCATACAAAATATAAACTTCTCTAGCACTCTCCAAGCACCTCTTCAATTTCATACATACCCTGTGTATAATTAAAAGGCTGGTAAATTAAAAAAGCAGCCAGATCATCACGACATTCCTTAAGACGACCCCTCCACTTAGTCTTGGTTTGTACCTACCTGTGCATTCAGGAGGAGATATATTTCCAGGCTCCCCCCATATCTCTTCATGGTACATGCCAGCCCCATGAGTGCAATCTGCTACTTTATTGCTCTTTATAGATTTTCAGATGTCAGCGTCTCCAGTTGTGTTCAGTGATAACTCGTTATTAAAAGCTGCCATTAGTGCAAATAAGTGCTATATAAATCTGGCGCTGACAGAGTTATGAGATGCCGTGCTTAAATCTTTGATTTTAATCTTCTAACTGGCACATACTAAAAATGTCTGCAATGGAAGAAAATAATATAAATTACTTTCTTTATGTAAAGATGAGATTTAAAAAAAATCACCTTTGGCAAAGCCTTTTTTGCCCTTTACATTTATACCCTTTTCCCACATGGCCTTTCTAAGCATTTCAGACAAAAGCAATTATTGCAATAAACATAATAATAAGTATCATAAACCTACAGATGAAGATTACATTTCTTTTTGTTTTCAATAAGCTCCAGATTCAAGCCTCACCCACAGATATTAGCACATTCTGTGTCTACCATTTCTGGTATCTATGGTATTATTTTACAATAATGTCTTTTATTATCTGCAGATAATAAAAACATGGATTTATCCTTTAAGCCTCAGTTGTGCGTTTAAATGTCTATCGACCTGGATAATGGAACAGAGAATGTGAATTTTATATTGGCCCACGCTGAGACCGGATTTTAACACAAAACAAAACAGCACTTTCTACCTGTCACCTCACCTTGACTTGCTAGCCTCCAATAGCTGTGTCTGCTGCATTATCAGACAGCAATTTACTTTTTATGTTTTCCTGGTAACAAAGACTTTACAGGCCACCCACTTTCCTTTCCTTCAGGGTTTGTGTGTACAGTGAATATTGGTACAGTAGTTGCAACATGGATTTGACCAGCTTATGCAACACAGCTGCAGAAACAGGCACCATTACAGTACTTACACAAAAAACATTCCATTATTTAAGTCCTTGCATTCTGGACAGACTTTCTTCCACTTGAACAGTATTGAACCGTCTGTTTTATTTTTGTTACACTTCGATGAATATGAACATTACTCATGGCAAACAATCTTACATAAGCTTCAGTGCCGCATTGTTCAAAAGCTCTACCTTCTCAGTGTGTTTTTGCTCAATGCCCCTAATGGCAGGGAGGTGCGTTGCATGTTTCCAGCTGATATGAGAAACAGCTATATTTCGCAAACTTCAATTCGTTTGATCGATCGTTGCATTTTATACCTTGCTTTTTCAAACACTCAAAGAAGTTTACAGTGATGAGGGGGAAACTCAACCACCACTGATGTGCAGCACCCATCTGGGTGGCTATTTTGGACCAGAACACCCACCACACATTTTTGCCAATTGAATCAGGGTATGATGACAGAGCCAGATCGGGAATTTGGCCAGGCATCAGGGAACCCCCTACTCTTAAGGTATAAGTGTCATGGGATCTTTAATGACCACAGTGAATCAGGACCTTTAACATCTCATCCAAAAGATGGTGTCTCCTACAGCAGTGTCCCAATCACTAATTCCCTCTGGTAATTTGACCAGAGGAGTGTTCGCCCTTACTGTCCCACCAACACCACTTCCAGCAGCAGTTTAATTTTCAATTTAACTTAATTGTCTCCCATCTACTCCAAAGTGCTAACCAAGCTTAAGCCATTCGGCAGGGACAGTGCATGACGGTATGGCTGCTGGCAATAAATTCCACATTAATTAGACATTTATGATTACCTGACTCCGAGTTACACAAACCTCTCTTGCTAATTACCAATTAATGTATTTCATATACTAATGAGTTTATATAGCTGATCATTCTAAACAGGAAGACAAGTTAATTTAAGCTTTAAGCGTTTCCATTGCTGAACTGGATTTTTTTCTCCGAATCAAAATATTGCCACAGAATGTGTCGGGAATTGGGTTACAGTTTAAAAAAACGAATTGTGGTACCAAATCTTGGTCTCCCAGGTGCAACAGACATATTCCATTATAAATGTGATCTTAAAACTTTATGAAGGGCCAATCACTGAAATTATAAGCAGTTCCACTGCAATTATACACCTTGAAATATTATGCATTCATCAGAAGGGTGACCAAAGAGGAATAAGCTAGAGTTTGACTGGACTTTTGGGGAGGCTTAGATGTATTTACATTTGCATTACAGGCATTTACATTACTTATCCAGAGCAACGTACAACAAGGTGCTGAACCATAACCAGGGACAAGTGTACTGAGAGACCCTAGAGGGAAGAACAGTTCCAAGTGCTAGGAAAATATAACAACTTGGGGCATGTAGATTAATCTGATGACAGACAAATGAAAAAACAGTTTTACCAAACACAACGCTAGTATACACTTACGCCGGAACAACAAAAAACAGCTTACATAGCCAATGCTGAATTACAGAGAGGTAGGGAGGGGTGGGGAGAATCGCAGCTTGAGGAGGTATGACCGTAGCACGACCGACTCTCGAACCGTACGCGAATCCTCCTCGCGGGTAGGGGGTCTGAACCCCACCACAGCGACTGAGCTGTCATCCCTCCATCTCTATCAATTACCCTCTCCGCGTGCCACCTGTCTGAACACAGCAAAAAATACACACAAAAGGAGGGCAGGCTTGTTGGCTCCCTTTCATTTCCAAAAACAGAGCCTGCTGGGAACTGAATCCTCTGTTTCATCTCCCCGAGATGTGAAACCGGCGGGTTCCGACACACCGCTCGACTCTTAACGAGCCTCGCTCCCTCCACGCTCTCTCTCCCGAGGTTTCGCTGAGGAAGGTCGCTAGCGTGCGGGTTAATCACACGGATTCGCTGCTTGCGGGGAAGCCAGACGGTCGCGGGGTGAGGAGGCCACCACTAGGCCCACGGTAATCCATCAGCTCCAGGCGGCTGCACAGACAACCCCCGAGAATATCCCTATCAGAGAGGACGAAATTAGCTCGGGAGGTAAGAGCGGTCGTCAGGCAGTCGGAAGGTCGCCGGTTCGATCCCCCGCCACGGGTGTGTCCCCGAGCAAGACGCATAACCCCCAAGAGCTGATTGGTACCTTCCATGCCAGTTTATTGCCATTGCTGTGTGTGTGTGTGAATGAGAGGCATAGATTTTAAAGCACGATATAAATGCAGTCCATTTACCATTTCAAGTGTATCGCAGACTTCCTGGGTTTGAAGTTTTGAATTTGCTCATTAAAAGCCGTTGCCACATTTCAATTCTGGAACATTCAACAGCTAGAAAACTCATCAAGCTGATTATTGGTAGAATCAGGTAGGCCAAATTAGGGTTAGACTGAAAACCAACAGGATGGTAGATCTCCAGGAACAGGGTTGGTGACCCCTGACCCCTAAAAATATAATATACAATATAGTTTCTTAGAGCTTGAGAGTTCTTATAGTTTTTCGTAACTATAAACTCACTTTCTACATCCATTTTTGCAAACTGTTCAATTCGATCATTTGATTATTGCATTATATAAAGCGCTTTTCTAAACACTCGAAAAGCACATTTAACGTGTATCACAGATTTCAATTTGCACTTCAGAACCTCTACCCAGACTTCAATCCTGGGTCTGAAGATTCGATTTTACACATTAACACCCGTTTGCCCATTTAAATTCTGGGTCTGGGCATATTATTCATGCGAGGGCAAAAATATCTTCAAATAACCTTGCAGTTCAACTGTATTTTCTTGTCGTAGGCCTTCAAATGGAGGCGCAATGACATGGCGGATAACGTCCTCACATAACAGGAGCCAGAAGCAGAGCAGTGATGAAACACAAAGCAACAAAACATGAAATGAGACGTAACAACGTGAAATGAGAGAGAGAAAACATTCATTTTCTTTGTTTTAGCTAAAGTAACTAAGATCTGAAAAACATATATTACTACATTTATACTCCTATGAGAATGAAAAGCAATATATTTTTATAAAGAGCTAAAATTCTGCTTTGGGAACAGTATGACCAGTACAGTTCCCAGCTGAAAAAAATAAATACACAAAAGGTGACTACACAAGCTAGGTGTGCAACCGATGGGTACAGTAGAGCAGTTCTCTCGTGCGCACAGCAGGAGCTGTTAACATACAACACGCAACACGGGCACCTCTGCTTTGGCTCCTCAAGGGTGTAACCATGGCAACGGTGGTCACAAAACTAGCTCGGAGGCACGGGCCATCCTTCGCGATTTTTACATAAATTGGATGCACTGTCGTGTAACGAGAGCACGTGCAAAGGGGCCCCGACAGTGAAAAAAGGCATTTCTGACAAACGAAGTGACCCGCACTCGCGCTGGTAAAGAGAGAGAGAGCGTTGCAGTCTGTCGGCCAATCAGGATGCTGCTGGGGGTCGAAGCGTCTCCAAACGAGTCGCCGTGACGGTGCCATGCGGCCCACCGTTTCCCCGCGCTGCTTCTTCACGTGACTCACAGCAAGAACACAGAAAATGTGTCAGGCATCATATCCGATTACAAAGGCCGCTGCAGTTTGAAAGGAGGCGGCGCAATTGAAGTGGCAGTCTAATTTCCCATTCGCTGCACACGGAGCGAGAAGTCCCACGGATAGGTGAATCTGCGGGCGTCAGCAGGGATCTCATCGCAGGCCCAGGCCTCCTCTCAGTCTGTACTGTATCAGTTCGCTCGGCCGCTGTTTATTCCTCATGTTTCTCAGTGTGTGAGCTGCACGTCGCCAATATCAGGATGACTCGGCAAATTCCGGGGGAAAAATGAAAACTTTGGCTCTGCTCAGAAAGAGAGCAGCAAATAAGTTTAGATGATTGGGAGTACAATAGGCATCATACAAATTAATCAAGGTGTCTTCACAGTCATGGATTTGTATGATCCATGACTGATTTGTATGACTAAAAATGGTAAAAACACATAGAGCTGCAGCCGACTGGTCTTGGCTCAAGTTCACTGGGTCGTTGGGTCACTGGGTCGCGGTGTCAACCTGTCCTCATGTCTGTGAGAAGGGCGGCCAGCTCCTTGGTGGCGGTGAGATAGAAATTTCCACCGATCAATATTCCACTGGTATGCGCTGGCGAGTTCTGCTTTTTATCCAGTGACCTTTTCACGAAAGCCATAAAAGCTTTTATGATTAAATCAATTGGCTTTAATGATGCATGCAACTTGATTAGCTTGACTGCCTGCCCATTAATGTGGAGGAATGATGGTGTGAAGTGATGAAACTCTGATTAAAATCGTACATACTTCATATAAAAGGATGAGGCTGACATGACCTTCAGCTTGTGGAGTCCAATATTTCCATAGTTGACGTCAATCATGCACATTTTCACTCTCTCTCTCACACACACACACACACACACACACACACACACACACACATCAAGTTATCCTTTCCTTACACAATTAAAGGCCTTCTGGGTTTTTTTCCTCTCTAGTTTTAGTATCTAAAACGGCCACAAATCGCAATGAGCAGTGACGTAAGTTCTTTGAAAAGTCCCTAACCCCATCGACTTCTGCGGTTAGCTCTCCGTGTTATCAAGGACAGTGGTGATAGCATAGCCTTAGTGGAGAGAATACAATAGTGAAGGAGAGGGAAGGGGAACCGAGGAGCAAAATAACCTGTAAATAACTACCTTATTTAGAAGATCAACAGGATTCTCAGAAGTTGCTGAAAGGCTTTTGGCTCGGCCTCAAAGAGATGGGTGGGTTCATATTTTTTTTAAATCGTCTTACGAACAGCTTGGAGAAATAGCAGTTTGATCCTAAAATATGCTAGTCAACCAGTGTGCAAGGCCTGCAGCAAGGATACTGAAATCTGGCCCTAGTACTGATGATTCTCATTCCTCCTCTCCACTGAGGGACTGTTTTAAACCTGGTGCACCAAATCCCTGGCCAATCAGCGACATTATTGGACTACGGAGAAGAAGATGAAAACCAGCAGCACTGCTGACCTTGAGGGCTAGATTTTAGTATCCCTGGCCAACAGCTTCCAGAGCATCAGGACCACCAGAGTCTGCAGAAAAAGCCACCAAACAGCAGTGAAATGGAGTGATCCATGGGGAACATAGTGCTACTTGTACACAAGTTGGTGCGGGGGTTAGTTCAGTTGTCTGGCAGTTGGAGGGTTACTGGTTCGATCCTGCCCTGGGTGTGTCGAAGCGTCCATGAGCAAGACACCTAACCCTCAATTGCTCATGAGGAGCTGGTTGGTGCCTTGCATGGCAGCCAATCGCCGTTGGTGTGTGAGTGAATGGGTGAATGAGAAGCATCGATTGGACAGCGCTTTGGATAAAGGCGGTACATAAATGCCAACCATTTACCATTTGATTAACCCTGCTTGGGCCATCTGGGTGAGGGAGTCCTACACCTATATAAAAACATGCAAAACAAAAAGAAAAGATGATTAAGAAATCAAAAATACACAGCAACCGTGTGTTGCCATCATGTCAACATGGACCAGAACTTCCATGTCCTGAATGAGGGTTAAGAGAGGTCCTACCCAGTACTAGAAATGTACACCAAAAAGTGGTCACTGAGTGTATTTGGGCCGCTTAATTCTATAAATGACCCAGTCTATTAAAGTAAAACGTGCCAGTAATGATAATCATCTGTGGGGCTGCTGGACTGATCCTGGTCCTCTGTTCCAGGGCCTGTATGGGCCCCAACAGTCTGATTTCAAATCTGGACTGCGCCCGAGCGCCCGGCAGCCCTGATGGGTGATGTAGCATCGGCCAGGAAAATCCGCCATGTACACAGCCGTGTGATAAGAGGCAGCAAACATGAATATGATTGGCAATTTCACAGTGGGAGAAAGATGAAAAAACATTTTTATCTGAATAGCTCTCAATGCTGTGCCTTGGTTACGGCCGCTCCTATAAAACTAATTATTGCACTTATGTAATAATTACTTACTTTTTTTGTGAGTGGCTTTCAATAATGGTGTCTCCAAAATGGATTTCACATAATGACAGTAATTAAATCTATTATCATTAGCCTTTAAACAAAGTGTGTCTCAAAGACAATAGCCTGCATTCAATTTGTCCTTACATAACTTAATATGAGCATAATGTACAAATGATGCTTTTTTTCCCATCACCAACTCAGTTCAATTAGTTAGTTTCAGGGATTTCTGAACTCACCACACTGTAAAGAAAAAAAATTAATCATTGTCAAAATGAACAATATTGCTTGAATCCCCCTGAATATCTTTCAGTTCCAGCTTAACAATAGGCTATAGCTTCCAGCCTGCAACTTGTAATGGTTAACCATAATAGTTAACCGTAAACAGGTAAATAAATAAGTTTGCAGAAACACCAAGAGACGTTGCCTTGAGAACAACCAACTGTTCCGTTTTGGCACTCGAGTCTGGGGAACAGACAACCTCGGCGTTCTCTCCGCACGGAGCCAAATTCGTGGAAAAGGTCCTGTCACTTCCTCTGCCTTCTTCTCCCCGTGAAGACGGAGAGGAATCGACAGGCCCGCTGGGCAGAGCTGGAGTAACAGGGTGCTCGCCTGAGTCGAGCCGCAGGTGGTGCGGTTTTCCTGTCACATGACACATCTCTCCCAATCCCTGCTCCTCACTGTTCGCCCTCATCAAAACCACCTTCGCCCTGTACCTCAGAACAAATATCCCTCATTCAAACCCCCGCTGGTAATCGACTCCCTTATAAACAACAGGCACTTTTTATGCCTCCTCTTTACTTTAAACAACATTTTCTGTAATGAAATATAGTAGTGTTATATATTGAATCGATGCCATTGTCGCAAGCATGGCTGCACCCTCGAGTCCTTAGCCAAGGCAATTATTCAGACCGAATGTCGTTGAAATGCATTATGTTTCCACAACTGCTAGTCCCAGTAACAAAGTGCATAATCATCACCTACTGTATCACAATTAAGGGCAACTGTGGCTCTTTGGTGAATGGGACACATTTAACATTGAGCCAGTCAACAGAGACATTTTTTTAAATGAACAGCACAATTCATCAGCAGCCTGGTCAGACTCATCGTACCATAAGGTTATAAGCAGCCTGGTCAGACTCATCATACCATAAGGTTATAACAGCCTGGTCAGACTCACATTATCATAAGGTTATAATGTAATGTTATAAGCAGCCTGGCAGACTCATAATACCACAGGGTTATGGGTAGCCTGGTGAAGCTCATATTAATTAAGGTTATCCATCATAAAAGAGACATCATAAGAGACATTAAGTAAATGAAAATGTTTCTCTTTGTATTCTCATAGCATTCCTCTGTTTCCACTGAAATTACTCAACAACAGTATTTCCACACACATTTCATTACATTCAAAATATATTTCCTCCAAACTAAACTAAAATGATGATTTCACTGCTGCTCAGGACTGTTTATCCACCGCTGACACACACGGTAGTCTGACAAGCCTTTAAAACCTGCAGATAGCAGTAATGCGCTTTGATTACAGAGTGTACAGGGTGGGCTAAATGAGCAGAATTATTCATCCATCCCAGGCTAGGCCCTTAATTGAACCGTGGAGATGTTTTACACATAAAAATAAAGGGTTATGGTCTTCTTGGAGAGGCTCCATGTTTACGATCAAATTCATATGCATAAGTTCCAAATGGGCAAAAGTGATTCAGAAGTTGTTCAGGCATCAAGTGATTCAGATGTTGTTCAGGCATTAAGTGATTCAGATGTTGTTCAGGCATTAAGTGATTCAGATGTTGTTCAGGCTTCAAGTGATTCAGATGTTGTTCAGGCATTAAGTGATTCAGATGTTGTTCAGGCTTCAAGTGATTCAAATGTTGTTCAGGCATTAAGTGATTCAGATGTTGTTCAGGCTTCAAGTGATTCAAATGTTGTTCAGGCATTAAGTGATTGTGTTGAGCAAATTTCCGCACCTGCACAGATGTGAAACAAGTTAGTAAATAAAGGGCCGGTTTCAGTGATGGACTAAACTGAATTTTGGATGGAGAATCTCAATTAAAAAAATTAATTTTGTCAAGGGCAGACCTAATCTCTGTCTGTGAAACTGGCCTAAAACATTTCTGGCTAAGTAGCATGAGTGATGAGCTCAATCAGAAAATACATTTTAGGCACATCAGTCTAACTTTCACATAATATTTATCACAATATATTTATATACGAATTTAGGCTAGGACTAGGCTTAATCTCTGACCTGCAAAGCTGACCCTATATGTGTTGGTGTGTGTTTGAGAGTGCATAATGGAAAGTCTAGTGTTGGTTGGCTGCTGGATATCCCAACTGTATGGCTCAAGTTATTGGCATGTGAATTGCATCATAGCTTTGCAAGATTGTCACCCTAAATGAGCTCCAACATGTAGCCTGTATAGGTTGGACATCACCCTGACTCTAGCTGCTGCTGGTGTCTCCAGCACATGGGCCAGCAACACAAACTGCTGTCTCATCCTCCCTCCAGGTCAGCTCCCATGTAAACAAATCTGTCCTCAACTTGAATTTCAGATTATGCATTAGTTGTGGTAGAAATATTTAAGGCATCAGACCTTCGTGTGTTCTGCATGCTAATGCGCTTGCTTTTACTGGATCTCTGCCAGCTAGGCGTCCACAACAACTCGGTGATGGAACATTTTAATGATGCCAGTGCTTCCAGTTGGAATGAAACATATTATTCATAATAAATGGTACACATTGTAATGCAACGATTTTGCTGAATCATATAACTGTAGTTTTAGACTGTTTATCTTATCACCGACTGTAGAAAACTGCATTTACAAGCACTTTTATACCCGCATATCACAATTTCAATAAAGTCAAATGCCTTGTTTTATAGGGTGTTGATTAAACATCGCTTTTCTCTCAGCTGATGTATTAGTGAAATAACAGTGAAAGTAGTGGTTTAAATCAATATTTGTGGACTAAATATATTTTGCCAGTGTATCAGCTTTGCAATTTCATACGTTTCCTCTCAGTCTTTTTGGATTCACATCACAGATTAAAATAAAGCTCTTACTAATTTAATCATGAGCCTCTGAGGTTAGCAGTAGAACACAATCATCTAACAGTTTAATCATTTTTAATGTTGAATCCTGCATTTGTAATTGTTAGTTAATGTGAGACCAGTCCCTCTCTCTTGCACACACACAACATGGCAAAGAAAATCCTCACTGAGTTGCTCTCAGGATATTTCTGCATATTTGTCACACTGAATGGTTTCAAATATTTAGACAAAATGTAATATTAGATAAAGGGAACCTGGGTAAACACGAAGCACATGTTTTTTTTTTTAGGCCTTTTTCAGCTTTATTGGACAGTATATAGTATAGAGACACAGGAAGAATGGGAGCGAGAGAGAGGGGAAGACATGCGACAAATGTCGGACGGTCGGATTCAAACCGCCGACGTCGCGGCTCGCAATGAGCATGCGGTCAGTGCTCCACAGGCTGTGCCACCGAGACACCCCCACACGAAGCACATATTTAAATTTAATCTATTTACAGTAATGAAAACCCAAATCACCCAAAAAGTAATTGCCTGCTTAAACTGGTTGAACCACCTTTAGTTGCAATACATGCAACCAAACTCTACATTTAATCTTATCTCAGACTTTCAGATCACTGTGGAGGAATTTTAGCCCACTCCTCTCTGGATAATTGCTTTAATTGAGACAAATTGGTCGGCTTTCAAGCATGGTCTGCTAATTTCAGGTCTTGCTACACCATCTCTATTTGTGTGTTTTGTGTTTACACAGGTTCCCTTTTCCCATCCAGTGCCTATGCTGTTAAAACAGCATGTCAATAAAGTACAGTACCAAGATTACAATGCTCAATATTATAAATAACAAATAATAAAAATACAGGATGTACACTCTCACTGGGTGGACATTTTTTCTTTCCATCAATAGCTTTCTTTCATACCAGCCATAGAGTTAGAAAAGGCATTACAGTGTCATAGGTAATGCGAGACAACAACGACTTGTGTTACAAGAGGAACAAGCTGAATTCATATGAAAAGTAGAACAGAAGCGACAAATCAAACACATTTTCTTACTTCTGTATTAGGAAAGCATTGAGCTTCTGTTTGATCAAATACGCCGCGGCACCACCTTGCCCTGCGTCTAATCAATATTCATTTGGTGTCAGTGCCTGGTTCAGCTCCAGGGACTGATTCTATCCTGATTCAAGCAGACAGTCATTGTCAGTCCTGAGTTAAAGGGGAACAGTAGAAACACAGATATATATCCTCTTAAGACCCGGCAGAAAAATCTTATTTTTTTGACATATTGTACGGCAGCAATGATAATACAGGTGTCTAGGAGGACAAAAACATATTCTTTTTTTTATTGAATGCCCATTGTAGTGCAGGTTAGTAGAATATATGGTTCTTGAAATTAAGGCCAGAAACTCATGTCAGCAATTAATTCCCAGGTCTTAGTAGGATATACACTTACTGAGCACTTTATTAGGTTATTATTTGACCTATTTTTTAGACTTATTCAAACTTCTGCTGTTGTAGCCTATCCATTTAGAGGTTTGATGCATTGTCTGTTCAGAGATGCTCTTCTGCATATCACTGTTGTAATGCGTGATTATTTGTATTACTGTCACCTTCCTGTCAGCTTCAACTGTCTGCCACCAACAATCATACCATGGTCGAAATCACAAGATCACATTTTTTCACCATTCTCATGGTTGATGTGAACATTACCTGAAGCTCCTGACCTGTATCTGCATGATTGTATCTATTGCACTGCTGCCACACGATTGACTGATTAGATAATCGCATGAATAAGTAGGTGTTCCTAATAAAGTGCTAGGTGACTATATACTCAAAACAATTAATCATTGGATTTACTTAATGTTATTAAGTCTATCTGATTTCAACTGATTATCAAGTTCAAGTTGACCGGTACAACAAAGCATTTTTCGAAGTGTACGGTATGCCCGTACTTCTCCCGTGTGCCCCAGTAACACAGGGAAGTTTCCTCCTCCCGTACGGCAAAGAATCTTGGGGTGACTCTTGATAACTGCCTCTCCCTGGCTCCACAAGTATCCTCCACTGCCAGAACCTGCAGGTTCTTTCTGTTTAATATACGCCGCATCCGTCATCTCCTGACGGAGAAAGCCACCCAGCTCCTAGTCCAGGCGCTCGTCATTTCCCGCCTGGATTACTGCAACTCCCTCCTAGCCGGTCTCCCAGCGTGTGCCATCAAGCCCCTCCAGCTGGTCCAGAATGCTGCAGCCCGCTTGATCACCAGTCAGCCCAGGTCGGCTCATGTCACCCCGCTTCTCATTGGCCTCCACTGGCTTCCTATTGCCGCACGCATCCGATTCAAGGCCCTAGTGTTGGCATTTCAGGCTGCTAAGGGGACTGCCCCACATTACATACAATCCCTGATCACTCCCTACTCCCCAGCTAGACCACTCCGGTCTGCCAGCTCTGGTCGCCTTACGATTCCCTCTCTACGGGCACCTGGCGGTCGAGCTGCACGTTCACGCTTGTTTTCCGTTCTGGTTCCTCAGTGGTGGAATGACTTGCCTACCACTGTCAGGACAGCAGAATCCCTCCCCCTATTTCGACGCAGACTCAAAACACACCTCTTCAAACTCTACCTTAGTCCCCCCTCCTGATTTACCCCGCCCCCCCCTTCTGATACCCCTATCCCTGCCTAACCCCCCCCCCCCCAAAAAAAAAACAAAAAAAACATTGCACTTATGATGACAACTATATGTTTAGAACAGCAGTCCAGGTGTATTTTTCTAGTTCGGGATGTGATGCTTTGACTTGTGGTAGAACCTATGCACTTGTAAGTCGCTTTGGATTAAAAGCGTCTGCCAAATGACTAAAATGTAAAATGTAAAATGTAAGCGGCTGCGTACTCGATTCAGCATAGAATCAATATGTAGCACATGCAGTCCAGCAGGTAGTAAAACCCTGCGGGCTGCCGTGCTGCAGTGTGTCGCACACCTAATCCACTGCCAGCAGAGCCGCCTTTCCCTCCGCTCGGGATTTCATGCGACAGAATTCTCAGCGGCTGCCAGAGACCGTACGGGAGCAGCGAAGGAAGAGAGTGACCCGAATACGAAAAGAGAGCCCTTACCCCCCCCCCCCCCCGTCTCCCCTCCCGTCTCCCCGCCCTCTGAAACCGAGACGGCGTATTTTCCTGGGGCGGGGGGGCAGGGGTGAGCGGAGCGGAACGTTTGCACCGTCACTGCAGTCGGAGAGCTCCGCTCAAACCTGCCCACCCAAAACCCAAAGGTACGGAAACAACGATAATACTCTTTAGCGCCGTTTTGAAACACACCGGCCATACCGAGCAAGCCAAACGTGTATCGCGACCGTTAGCCAGGAGGGCCACACTCGCGTCGGCTGCCTTTTTGAGCCGTGCTCAAGTCACCTCCTCTAAAACTCTTTTTTTTTTTACACACAAACCCGTAGGCGGTGGGCCTCCAGTTCTTTCAGGTGAAGGAGAGTTCACGTTAACACGTTGTGATGCGCCACCCTCCCTCCCAACAGTTAGGTGCCGCAGAGAGCGAGACTCCCCTCCCCTCTTCCCCCTACTGGAGCGTAATATTGTAGCATACTTGATGTGCCCTTTGGGAGATATTGAGATGTATCGAAACTTTCACTCGGCTTTAATAGAGGGGTCTTTGGAATGTGAGCAGAAGTAATGAACTGAAAAGACATATTAAAGCATAAAAAGCATAAAGTATTCCACTCTCTCATGCCGGTTGCAAACAATAACATGAGGACGTGTGGCTGAGATTCAAAGTTGTAACCCAGTTTCCGGTCCTTTCTTTCTTCAGTAATGTTCAGAAAAGAAAAGGTGCATTTGCTGAACATTTTGCTTTTCTTTCATCACTTTTCTTCCATGTGCATCATTAAGCGTGCTGTATTTCTATAAGTCTATAGAATATCTATAAGTCAAGAGGAATAATTCTGAGGAGACCTCCACCTGAAAGATCGAATGATGTGTTTGTGATATTTAGCATCGGTATTCTCGGGAGCTCCTGCTGGACAGGGACTCTCAACTGTCAACAACGCATTTTCTCGAGCAGGGTGAAAATTAGCAGGCGTAACAGAGCGAAAAGGTCAGTGCGTCAGCTACATTTGATTCGCACCACGAGAAGCTACCTTTGAAGAGATGCTAAATTCTGTCCTCTGCATATATGTGCACTCACTATTCAAACACGGCTCCCTGGGCTTTCAGTAACACTCATCAATCTTGCATGGAAAATGCTATCCTACAGTAGGAATAGACCACATGATGTACACGGTTAAAAACGGGTTCTGAAATGGTTCTTTGGCTTGTCTTCACAAGGGAACCCTTTTTAGTTCTTCATGAAATCCTCTGTGGTAGGTGTGAAAAGTGTGAAAGCTCCCAGGTGGAACTCATAAAACCTGAAGAAGAAGGGGTACCTCCATGAAGACACAGAGCCTTTTGGAACCGGTACTTCTGAGAGTATACCCTACAGTCTCGATCACAGATCCCAAGGGAAGAGACGTGTATGCAAACAGAAGGAAACTAGCCTGGAGAGAAAGAATACATCAACGTCTGAAGAATTCGTAGGCTTCAGAAGCTCCGACCTTTCCGCCCTGGAGTTTCACTCAAGCTGCATTTTTAAATGGATCTTCCTTGTTTTTTTCGTCTTGTGCACCAATGCACCAGAGCTTGAAATCAGCCCCAGACGGGCCGCAGTTCTACAGCAGGGGGCGAGGAGAGCCGCGGCATGAGGCAGTTAGTGGAAACAATTTCAAAAAGCCTGCTGCCGAATCAGCGGCAGAGGTATTAGTAGCTATGGTATCACGCCGGGCGACCCCTGTCCTGTTCGGATTCGATTTCTCGCGCCGTCTTCAAAGGGAAGTTTGGGCGGCGGACGCTTTCCGGGGCGAGCGAAACAGGCAGGAGGTACGGCCGCGGCCACGGCCCGTGACCACGTCCGCCCCGAGGAGGTAAATGAATGTTGAAAGCCGTGAGTAATGGCCGAATTGGGCGGTGGACAGATTGAGGACACGCACGGGCTGATGAGACCACCGAGAGGGAAGGCCCTTCCTTCCCCCGCCCCCTCCTGTATCGCCATGCCAACCCCTTGCAGCTTCTGGCGAGGAAAATAAATATATGAAGAAATATTCTTGTCCCAGTAGACTCTAGAGCTCTGGAGCTTGATGGTTGGCGCTAGGTTCAGAGGAAGCAGAAGGAACCCGGACTCAGATCACTGAGCATTACGGCCATCAGGAGTGTGCGTCTTCTAAAAGTGGACCGCAAAGTACCTTCAAAAATGGCCACAAATTTACAAATTCTGCCACCCAATCATCCGCTACATGACTGGCTCCCTTGTGTCCCCTCCTAGCTCTCCAGGTCGTCACTGCGAAGGGCCACCGAGTTCTCAATTGACCCGCCGTGGAAAAAATAAATAAGCCCACAGAGAAATCCCGGTTGTAAGCCTGTTATGTTCGGAGAGCGCTAATCCCTGTGACCTTTCAGTAAGTGATTGAAAAAACACCCACACGACAAAGCTCGGGAAACCGCTCACCCCCACGCGACAAAGGCTGCAGCAGAGTTTTTCATTACTTCTGTCAACCGATCGCTTTTCATTTGGCTGACGGATTTCATCGGCAGGTCTGCGTGAAGATCGAACGCGACCTCCTTAAGGTCACCTCACAGACCACTTTTTGACACGGCCCTCCCCCAGTCCGAGAGCAGCGTTCCAGTCATCCTGCGCCCATCCCTGAACTCTCGTAAATCATGACACCGTTATTTGCACCCTCGTGATGCTCATTACCTTTAATTACGCATGCTAATTACACATCCACTAGAGACATTAGGAAGTATGAGAACACAAAGCTATTGGTGTAATTTAGTTTATCTGAATCATAGCGCGATTTTTTGATATATTATAACAAGAACTTATCACTGCCACTGGAGGACCCTATAACAGCAAAACACTTTCAGGCCAATTAGAGCAGATCCATAGCACTTTCAGGCCAATTAAACCATACAAGGATCACACCATATGTTCCAACCTGCCCTCTCTCTCAAATGTCACCAAAAAATGTTTCTTTTTAGCTCAATGTTTCCATCTTAAAAAAAAAAAAAAAAATCTAATCAACCCTTCTCGACTGTCTCACAGGTTTTCAGGCAAGAAACTTGTTGGAGGCACCTATGAGATTTTAACAGTAGACACACCTAACTTTCATGGTGTTTGTTTGCCATGTAAAATGAAGTTGCTTCAGCGTGTTTGCTAACTGGCTAAATTGTTGCAACATCAGGACTTGGACGTTGTAGTGGGTTATCACAAGATATCCATAGTTAGCTAGCCAGCTATGTGGTATAACTGTGAAATGTTTGGCTTCTTTGCTCTGTGCTATGTATCGGCCAAGTGTAACATATGAACAGAATACTGACATCAATATATTTAATGTGAAAGATATGCATCTGGATCTCTCCTTATTGCATCTTTGTAGGTGCAAAGGCAAAATCATTGAGCCATTATTCGTAAAGGTAAGACAAAAATGTTTCACCTTTCTGTGTAAACTTCACCCCGGACAGGCAGGTCAAATTAAGGGACAAAATAATAAGTGGCTATGGCTTATAACAATTGGCTATGGCTACATTAGACCACACTTAACTCCACGTCCTCCCAGCATTAAGCCCAGTAAGCCAATCAATTAAATAATTATATCAAAATAGAAAACTAATGAGTAAAAGTCTCCTAAAGTCTCACTATAGCTACCTCTGGGATTGTAGCTTTCAGTGATGTAGCTATTTGCAATCCCATGAGCCTTTGCTCTATCACAGGCTTGACTTGCCAGGATAAATACATTTGGGTACAATGTTCTGTGAATCCATTTTCTTTTCCAAGAAGCAACTCAACTATGAAGAGATTGGGGAAATTATTTTTGCCTCTGCCATGAGTACAGTGCGTTTGAAGGTAACAGCTGCTGCGTGTTTGTGCATAGATGTGTAAGAATATGTGTGTGTGTGTGTGTGTGTGTGTGCGTGTGTGTGTAGCCAACACTGTGTTGCCAGCATCAACACCCCTCCCCTCCACACCACAGGGACCCCAGCCCCTGTGTCACTGCTTCCCACAGATCACCCTCCCTCCCTTGTTCTTTCTCTAGCTCTTCTCCCACTCCCTCCTTCATCTCTCCTCTCATGCCTTAATACACTCTCTCCGATTTAATCCCCATCTTTCTATCCCCCTGGCTCCCGATGGCTTTATACCTCTCTCCCCCTCCGCCCTTCCTCTAACTTTCCCTGGCAAGGTGCTGCTTCCTAAGGTGAAATGGTCTGGGTTTTACATTCCATGTGGAAGTACCCTGGTCTGACAGTACTCCTCAAGGCATTAACACTGCTGTAATCCCTGCTCTGTGGGTGAGCATCTACACAGAGTAGGAATTTAATTTCGTTATTGTGTCGAGTCCAGCGGCAGAAGACCCTTCTAGCTGTGCAGTCAATTCATTGTTGTAAATGTTAAACAGTGTTGAACTCAGGCTGCAACCCAGAGAATTAATTTATTTTGGTTCCAGTTCTGATACTGCTCCAAGAGTCCTTTGTACCCAATATTTTCTCTTTGTTTGTTTTGATGGACACATTTTATGAGTGTGTCTTGGGTGTAAATATGACCAGAGGTGCAATGAATTGCCAAAAACTAAATCTGGCTCTTACTCAAGACATTGTGTTCATTAAGAAAGGCTAGTATATGGGCATTCATTACACTGCAGATTACTGCTTGCACAGATGCCTCAATAATTGTACAAGGCCCAGTTAATCTCCAGTTTTAAATACAGGGCTAATCAGGCCTTGGGTCCAGATCTCAGAATATAGCGTTTTACGCTGCAGGTTGAGGCTGCTGTTTTAGCATCTTTGTGCTGATGGTATCAATTCTCCAAGGCTTTCTGGCCTGAAGCTCTCTTTGTAAGTTCTGGAGGGCAATTAAGGCGTCCAAAGGGTTTGGACTGTTTTTAACAGCCATGTCTCTGTTAGCAATATATTTTCCCAGGAATTGGAATGCATTTTCTTTCTTTTAAGTCGTTCACAGTGCCTTTTGTCATTTTATCATTGCTGCATTTCCTATGGTATTTGACCAACAAATCCCAAACAGTGTTTTGGTCCCTTTCTTTCTCTTGTTCTCTTTTTTTCCTTTCTCCTTTATTTTTACTCTGTCACTAAGTGTGAGTTTTGCATGGACATTGTAACTACTACATGGTACTTTCATTTTCTATTGTGGCACACCATCCAAGCTGTGGGTACACTGCTTAAAATGGCCTGTTACTTTCTGTTACTTGCATGGACTCTGACGAAGGTCAACACACCATCAACTTATTCAGAAAAAAGGAAGTGCCTGGTATTTGCTCTAGTTTTCAATTCAATTTAGGAGGACGGAAGGAGAGGCAAACGAGGGTGGGAATCGTGCCCGTCTCCGGACAGCTACTTCCTGGATTTGTTCGGGAGTTTCAGTTCGATGTCAGCCCCTGCGTCTGAAAGCTTCCTGCAGAGCCCTCTGGCCTGTGATGAGGCCTGGCCTTCGAGAGACCCAGTGGCACCGCTGCCCTAATGGGCTCCATCGCAGACATCTCTCTCCATCCTCACGACCCACACCCTGGGGCTGTTGGGAAACCTGTCAGTGGGCCCGAGGGCGAGTCGCAACCAATGAGGTCATGTCGCTGAAGTCACGTGGCAACCGCAGATAACGCCCTGTCCTACGAGCCCACAAAGAAAAATGTGGGATTTTTAGGCCCTCGGATTCTCGAAGGCCAATTTTTTACATTATGAAAATCGTTTATGATACGCTGAACAACTCGCAGCTGGCAGGTACATTTCAGAATTGCAAATAACCTTTTGAAAGTTAAGCTGTTCATAAAATGCAAGTGACGGCAGAAATAACAGGCTATTTGCAGTTGAGCAAACTAAGTGTGAAGACGTCCAGACTTCCCTCACCCACAATATGTTTTTTGAGTGAAGGGAGGAGTGAAAGAGAGAATGGCACTTTGAGTGAATGTAAGTGGAGCGGCACTGGCAACCAGTGACAAAACTGCACGGTGCTGCTCTGAGCTCTGCACTGGAGTGGCAGCAGGCAGGGTTTGCGTCATGAATTCAAGTCTAGCATTTCTCCTCTTGCAAAAAATGTATCTGTATGCACAGTGCTCGCTCGTGCTCGTGCTTCTGCTGAATTGGTTTGGCACGCACATACACACACACACATACACACACATACAGGCACACACACACACACACACACACACACATACAGGCACACACACACACACACATACACACATACACACATACACACACACACAGGCACACACACACACACACACACACACACATACAGGCACACACACACACACACACACACACACATACACACATACACACACGCACATACACACACACACACACACACACACACATACACACACATACAGGCACACACACACATACACACACACACACACACACACATACACACACATACAGGCACACACACACACACACATACACACATACACACACAAAGATGACAGGCGTGAGTCTTCTCTTATAATTTTTGATAAGGTTAGAGATCACATTTAGAGGGATTCAGAACCGATCATCCATGCAGAACTTTTGAAGATCATTGACATTCAATGAAGTGAAATGTGTTTGCAATGGTTTTTTGCATAATTTTGTTAGGGGTGCCAATAGCCTATGGTTTTCTGAAAAATTAAACATGAAAGTAAATTCACTTAAATAAAAGTATATCGTTTCCCCACATTTTTTTTATATAATAAATTATATAAGTTGTTTATTATATGCAGCATTTTATCTTCATTTTTATCAAGGGTGCGAATAATTCTGGAACTGACTGTAGATCCAAACATACACATACACATACTCATACTACAAATACCTAAGTCACAAGGATATTTGGATTGTCTTGACAGTCCCATCCAAAAGTATTGGAACAGCAAGGTCAATTCCTTTGTTTTTGCCATATACTGAAGACAATTGAGTTTGAGGTCAAAAGATGTACATGAAATGGCAGATCCGAATTTCAGCTTTTATTTCCTGGTATTTTTGTCTAGATTTGTTAAACAACTTAGAACATATCACCTTTTATATAAAACCATCCAATTTATGGTGAGCAAAAGTATTGGAACATGTGACTGACAGAAGTTTCTTATTGCCCAGAGGTGTCCTGTTTGGTTGACTGGTTAAATAATAAATAGTTCTGAATGTCTACTCTTGGTTTTAGACTAGGGTTTTGCCTGAAGGCTGCATTTGTGTTGGAAAAGATACACCAACCTGAAGACTTTGGGAGAACAGCAAGCCATTTGAAGCTTATAAAAGAGGGGAAATATAAAAGGTATTGCACAAGCATTGGGGAAAACTTGTACAACAACTTGAAATGTCCTGAAAAAGAAAGAAACTGGTGTACGGAGCAACAGACATCAAACAGGTCGACCAAGGATAACAACAGCAGTTGATGACAGAAACATTGTTAGATCTGTGACGAAAACCCCAAAAACATCAGTCAGTGACATCACAAACAATCTCCACAGGGCAGGGGTGAAGTTAACTCAATCTACCATTTGAAGGAGACGTAGAGAGCAGCAATACAGTGGCTATACCACAAGAGGTATAGAAGTACAGAGATGAGCCACAAAAGTTCTGGAACAAAGTTTTATGGACTGATGAGACCAAGATTAACCTCTACCAAAATGCTAAAATGTAGAGAAAGAAGGGATCTGCTCATGATCCAAAACATAAAAGCTTATCTATGAAGCACGGTGGAGGAAGTGTCATGGCTTGGGTTTGCATGGCTGCTTTTGGAGTGGGCTCTGCTTCTGGAGTGGGCTCACTAATCTTTATTAATGACGGAACTCATGAAGGTAGCAGCAGGATGAATTCAGAAGTCTGTCTGCCAACTTACAGAGAAATGTGTCCAAACTAATTGGGAGAAACTTCATCATGCAGCAAGACAATGACCCAAAACACACACCAAAGGTCTTTATTAGGGAGAAAAAGAGTAAGGTTTTAGACTGGCCAAGTCAATCACCAGACCATGCATTTCACCTCCTGAAGAGAGAGGGAACCCTCTACATCACAAAAGAAGAATGCAACAGTTTGGTGATGTCAGTGGGTTGCAGGATTGATGCAATTATTGCAAGCAAGGGATATGCTACTAAATATTAAGTGTTATTTATTTTCATTTCCTAAAACACTCCGTTCCAATACAGTTGGTTACCTAAAAATGGGGTGATCTGATAACAAAGGTGCAATGTTCTAAGTAGTTTAACACATCTAGGTGTAAATACCAGGAAATAAAAGCCGAAATTCTGAACTCTTGTCTCATGTTCATCTTTTTATCTCAACCGCAAATGTATTCAGTTTATGGCAAAAACAAAGGAATTGGCCTTGCTCAACCAAAACTTGTGAAGGGGGCTGTAGATGTATCCAGCAGCCAATGTTGAAAAGCCATGTCTGCACACGTTTTATTCCATTAAGTGAAAAATGTCCTGCACCATTTCCGTTGAACAAACGCATTCCTCTAGGTCTCAGCTACAACCTGAAATTACTCAGAGCTGTCATCCATGACAGCTAAAAACTGAAGGCAAAAAATACCATTAAACTGGCTTCCCGTTCCCACAACACTCTCATTCACTCGCTTGCCCATGCGCACGCGCACATGCACACGCACAAGCACAAACTGACACACACACTCACTCTCACACACACACACACACACTCAAGCACACACACACTCACTCACACTCATTTGGGGATAAGGGTTGCTACCTGCTACCTGGCCCTGATCCATTTGTGTGTTCTCAGTGCAGAGACGAACTGCAACTGACATGCATAAATTGCCTGTGGTAGCCTCTTCTTCCTGTTAATCACTGGCAAATAAGAAGTTTAAGCACGGTTCTCCGCTGTGAAGATGAGTGTGCGTTTGCCTTGTCTGTCAGAATGAGGTTGCACAAATCCCCAAACCCCCTGCCCCCTTCACCTACCAAACCAGCACACTGAAAAAAAGAAGGAGAAATTGACAACTCTTGTCCCAGAGTCAGCTCCTTTCTTTGTTTTGTTTTTTTAGTAGTGCCATTTTCCTGCTGTAGGACAATAAAAACAGGGCAAAATTGGAACAGGTACAGAAAGTCCCCAGCTTGTACCAGATCCCTTGTCCCATAATGTTGAAGCGAGAATCCAAGGGGCCCCAATAAAAGCGCACTAAAAAAAGTACATGATTTTCAAATCTGCCAGTATTGGTGGAGCATTCAGAATGCCCACCCCACTGCAATATAAACATGCCCCCCCTATACTATAAACTAAGAACGAAGAATATTACCATAGTATACAACGATGGTAAGATTCTTGGTTCTGTCCCCACTTACCACCGTGAAAGGTAAAATATTTATGCTTGACTCTGAACTTTGTCGTACACAACCATGCAGTCTAGAAACTGGCAGCAACCAACATTGTTTTTATTGGGAGGTAAAACAACATTACAGTTACTGAAAGGCCAGGCCACAGCCGGCGATCAATCGAAAATCCCTCCCCTGAACGTGGGAAAACCGCAAAAGCACTACATTTCAAGGTTTGGGGAGAGGTCGTTCATCAGCGGTGGTCCAAGCGGCTGTTCTGATGTTGTTCTGATGTTTACAGCGGTATTTCTCTCACTCTCTCTAGCTCGTGTCAAACAGAGAGTGCTTCTTTCTCTCCAGCTCTAACAGAGCATTCCTCTCTCCCGCTTTCTCCAACACTCCTCTAACAGAGCTTGCTTCTCTCTGCTGCACACCACTAACAGTGTCCACCAATGGTGCATCTCCTCTCCTTCTCTCTGCCGCACACCACTAACAGTGTCCACCAACGGTGCATCCCCTCTCCTTCTCTCTGCTGTATACCTGCAGAACCACTTTGTAATTACCGGGCCTTTGCAAGTCTGATAGTGAGCCATTTTGTGAAATGGCTTGTTTTAAATCCGGGGTTTCTACACACTGCATTTGTTAACCTCTGGTTTCTGCGAAGCCCGTATAAATAGTTTTTTCTCAGGTACATTAGCAGCTGCTCTCTCACTTTCTCTCTCTCTCTCT
Source organism: Conger conger (assembly GCF_963514075.1). Taxonomy (NCBI): domain Eukaryota; kingdom Metazoa; phylum Chordata; class Actinopteri; order Anguilliformes; family Congridae; genus Conger; species Conger conger. The sequence continues at coordinate 27,650,082 of NC_083775.1, forward strand.
CTCTCTCTCTTTTCATAACTTTGTCAGCACACTGCTCTCAGCTGTTTTCTGAAAAGCTTGAATAATGAAAAGCGCACATGCATATATCCTGATGAGGGTGCCACTGGAGGTTAATTGCTTAGCCATTGAATCAGAACATGCTAAATTATGTTCAAAACACAAGAGAGAAACGCAAGACAGGAAGGCTTTTTATATTGTGTTTTCAGAGACGGCCAGACGTGCTTCCCACTCTTAAAGAGGTAAAATCTGAATCTACGGATTCTCCTGAGTGCCTTCCGTCAACCCTCTAAGGGATGGGTTATAAAAGTCAAGGTGACCGTAATTGTTCGTGAGAAAGGACAACATAATACACCAAGAAAAGCATTTCACAGATAGGCATCTACCTGTAAGAGCAAAAGTAAGGCTTACGTGAGTTTGTGTGAGAGAGGTGAGGGAGTGTGCTCCAACTGTAAGAAAGAGTGATCTGGAGACAACATGCATCCATCTCAGAGAGCGAGAAATAGATTGTGTTCACTGTGAGGGACAGGACGAAAAGACCCTTAGATGTGCCGGTCATCCAAAAATGTATCCTCCTTTCCTCCACTGCCACCTTGTCTCCTATCTGGAAGTATGGGGAGAGGAGACAAGAAGAGGAAAGGAGGATACTTTTTTTAGAGTGCTGGGACACACCCTATCCGTGTGAGTAAGAGAGATTGTAGGCATAATAAACAATTGACTGGGATTTGAAGATTTTGGGGTTAAGGTTGCAGGCCACTCTCCTCTTTCCTTCATTTCCCTCACCGTTCACAATCACGGTTTCTCTTCTACAGAAAAGGTCTGATTGGCTTGTCAGATTGGCTAGTCAGATCAGCCACTCCCCCACCCTGCTCCGCCCTGGTGACTCTTTCTTTACCCTCTGTGCCACTTGCAGGAACCATACAAGGAAGTAAGATGGGCTCCCCAAAGCTCCTATCATGGAGGTGGAGACAACAACCAGCTAGCAAAGCCCTGTCTTCCATCTTTCTTTTATTACCGGCTTTCTTCCAACTCTCCTTTCCTTCATGCCATTTCCCCCATCTCACATTTTCTTCACCACCCCTTTCTTCTTCCGACTGTCCTCCTTTGCTTCACCTCTCCTCTCCTTCGTCTCTCCTTTCCTCCACCTCTCCATCATTTCTTTCTTTCCATTTCATTTCCCTAGCGTCCCGGCTCTTGACCTGGCCTCCCCCCTTGTGCCCACAGCGAGCTCGATGCTCGGCGCTCTTACAGAGAGCTCAGAAGGACCGACCCCACCTCTGCCACTCTGCAGCAATAAGGGGATTAGCAAACAAACAGAAAAAAGGATCCACCGGGGGATTGAATCCATTCGCGCAGCCGGAAACGGATCATTCAGGCTTTAAACGCGCTCCCGAACGAGCTTCTCGCGCCAAGAGAAGACCACGTGACCTGGATAATCACACAAAACAGATTAACATAAGCACCTAATTCACACATAAACAAGCCATTTAAACTGCATGATAAGGGCTCCTCTGCACTGAAGTACAGGGGCAGCCAATAGGACGACAGGATTCATATTTCCATCACGGTTTGTTCTCTGTGACAGGGTCGAAGTTGTCTGGGGCTGGGGGTATATAAGAGGTTTAATTATAGATGTTGGGACAGAGGCTGTATTTTACAGTGCATACTGGTTCCTGATACTGGTACTATGCATAGAGGCTAGACCCAGTTGGCTATGCACACATAGGCATTAGACACTGCCACAGAAACAGCCAGGCACTCAATATCAGGGAGCCATAAGTACTGCACACAAAGCTTGGCAGCCAAACACCGGCCTCTCGTATGTCGACAGGAGTTTGCCGATTCAACACGCGCGTGAGTAACCAAGCACACTACAGCAAACAGGCAATCTTGAATTTGAAGTCACGACCACTTCAAGTCCATTCAATTTCATTCTCAATTTTTCGAAGCGCAACACACAATCAAAAGGGCCAAATCTTCCTTTTCACAATTATAATGCAAATTACGTTGTAATTATAATGAGTGCTCTGGAATTCCTGGCATGAGCCGTAGCTCCCCGCAGCGCATTGAAAATGAGAAGGAACACCTGGAGAACAATCGGGACGTCTGCAACCTTCTGACACCCCGACGTTATGAATTATGCACGGCCTCTCTCCTAGCAGTCTGCGGCGGCGTTCCTGCGTGAGCCGCCCTGGGATTCTGGACAGGAACGGTAGCTGCACGCCGTGTCGCTCGCCTCGAGCCGCCGTGCGGAGGACTCGGACCTCGGTTAAGGTGGCCGCTCTCAGGGCCGCAAACCGAAACGCAACCCAGGAACATTTTCTGCTGACAAACTGAATACTGATGCGTCAATTATTGCACCTCTCTCCCTCCGCATTAATTATTTATGTGCGGTTTCCTTAAGCTAGCGGGCAGAAGTGTTGGCGCAATAAACAGGGGAATAAGAGTCTATATGCACATGATAAATATGCGAGGCAGAGAGCCCAACAGTAGTGGGGGGCTTTCGCGTCACGGTCTCTGTCTGTTATTCAGGGGTCATTTTATTTCTATCACAGAATTATTCAGTGTTTATTCTGCGGTCCTGTGTGACGGAGATGCCGAGCGCCCAAGCGGAGTAGAACGGGTGACCTCCAGCATCAATAATTGGCAAGTCTTCTTTGATCTCTGAAGAGAAAGGGGCTGTCATTGTAAACGTGCCAGTATTCCCCGAAAAACTGCAAACTGACGTCCGCTTTGATCCAGCGCAGAGAAACGTGTCCTCCCCGCCCAGACTTTGTGGCTATTTATCCGTTTATATTTATATACAAGTGTAATTATTGCCGGTGCATGTGTGCTCCATTCAAAAGGAAATATTGGTCTGACCTACCTTTAGCCACCCAAAGCAGTAAGCAGGATAAAAAGGTGTTTCACAGCCAAAGGAGAGGTAGGAGACTTAGAGCAGGGTACGGGGGGTGGGGGGTAACTGATGCGCAGTCCAGTAATCCGACATGCCTGGGGCTCGTCTGGGATAAATTAGAAGAGGAGCATAATTAGTGTGAGTACAGAGGTATTGGTTTGAGAACAAGTCATTTATTTACTTTTATTTGGCCAGGTCGGTTATCGAGAGCGCGGAGTGTTTTATGAGGTCAGCCTGGCTAACAGAGGGAAGCTTCCCAGCTCAGAGGCATGTGTCACGAGGGAGGGACATTTTTCACACTGCAGGTCTGGTGCTCGGTTCACCTCCCATGAGGCAGCGAGGGTGTCAGCAAACATTTGAAACCTCCCCCACACATAAAGTTAATCAGACCAATCCCCTTCTGGACTTCATTCTCTGTAATGGTTGTGCCTGTGCTGTTAGATGTGTGTGTGTGTGCCAGACCAGGGAGAACCCCTGGTGATTCCCCAGCAATTTAACCCTCCCCCGCTGTCAGCTAAGCTCCCAGATCAATACGGCTCACCGCTCCTCCGAGTGACAGTCGTGGGGAGCTCTCTCCTCTGATATCCTGCGGAGGGAGGGAAGGGAAACGGCTTGTCGGAAGGAAGCGTCAGCGTCACCCATGGTGGACCACACGTGAACGTACACCCTGGGCGCTCTCAGGAGATGCTGTACACTCCCCGACCCCAGGGGGCAGCACTGAGCGCAGCACAAGGCAGCTGGCACACATACATTTACGCTCACATGCTGGGATTTATGCACGGACGCACACACACATAAATTTATGCACACACGTAAGCGTTATGGTAGCCCGTTGTGTCCGAAGATGCACACGCACATATAACCCCCCCCACACACACACACACACACACACAGTATTCAGCAGCAAAAGTTTATATAACGTGATTATAGTTGCATATTCAATTTTCCTTCTGAAGTTTTTCTTTTGAAGTATGCTACAGAGAAGGAAATTATAATTTTCACATAAGAATCCAAACTTATCCTTGAACCAGAACACAAGCTGTATGACAGACACTGTTCATTCAGTTCAACCTTCTTCTTTTGTTTATACTTCAATCAATGATGTCTCTGGACAAAAAACACGGGGTAATTGATTGGGAGAAATTGATTTTTGAGATGCAATTGCATACAGGTACAAAAAAATGTGAAATGCTTCCTTTATTAGGAGCAACAAATCCCCAGGTTTACTGCAGAGTAAAACTGCTGCCAAAGATTTGTGTAGGGTTCCAGTGACAGTGGGGTTCAAAAATCGAGCATTTTTACATTCAATATGGTTGTAAAAAACATACCTCAAGACATATTGCTGTTCCTGCTGTTGCTGTTGTAGAGAAAGAAGTAGGAGGAAAAAGGATTAGGAAGAAGAACAAGACAGAAACATACAAACTACATTTAGACAGCAAAATATGGGAGCCAGTCAGTAGAATTACAGTAGAAAATCCTGACTGCTGATTACACATCACTGTATTGTACCCAATACACTCAAATCCACCATTTTCCAATAAAGGCACACGTGATATGTATTAAAAATGGAAAAACACTAAATGCTAAAACCGAAAAACACTAAATGTAAATTTTTTTCATAATGTAAATGAAAATGTAAATTTTCATTGATTTAGTAATAGAACTTCAGAAAGTATTCAGACCATTTAATGTGGCACTCCAAATTGTGCTCCAAATTGAGGGAAGGATGCACACAACCTCAGACTGGGGCAACGGTTCTCCTTTCAGCACGGCAATGACCGAAGAATACAGCCAATGTTGTGTGGCGTGAAATAAAAAACACAAACACATAGTCCTATATGAACGCACAAAATACAAATGCACATACACAGCTAAACATTTCAGAAGAAATTCAGCAAATGACGCAATGAGTCAAGGCGAAGCAAAGTGTCTTCAGATGTTTCTTTTGTTGTTGTTTAAATCTGTAATGTGCATCGCCTTCCCTTTGGACCGTGCAAATCCTTTCATCCTTTCAAAAACACAAACACGTCTCCGAGGACAAAACAAAAACAATCTGGCGCAGGGACGCAATTTTACTCAACGATGCTTTAATTAAGCATGGACGTTCCAACCTGCAGTCTGAATAGCCGTAAGGCATAGGTGAAATATATTGTAAACAAAAAGATGTCGCTGAGATGTTATCAGCTTTCAGTTTTTATAGCTGTGACTACATGAAATCAGACAGCGTATCGGAGGCGGTTCAGATTGCTGCGGCTAATAACTACAAATCCGCACTCCGAAACAAGGTTAATAATGTTTTCTATTATTTCCAAGATAACCGTCGTGCTCAGAGTCATCGTGGTAATGAAATTTTTTTACTCATTGTTATCAGCTGAAATTGTACAAGCACTTTTAGAGGTGGGGCTGGATGAGGAAAAATAAAAGTCATTTTGTCATTCAGAACCATTTAATCAAGTCCAAAGTTCCTTGTTTTAGTTAAGGATTTCAAGAACCTCTGTGGCTACACCTCTGGCTTGGCCAAAAGCGTATGGTAATAGAAACAATGTCAAGCCCTGCAAGCTTTTTATTACCTCACTGCATGCAATACGCTCCAACTTTTCCAGTTTGTTAGAAAATGGGACATGTAAAAATAGAAAATGTAGAAAAACCTTGGGGCTGATTGGATATAAAATCAATTAATAACTGCATTCAAACTAATTCATTTTTGCTTCATTCTTCTGCAAAGTCCAGGAAACTTGTATTACTCTGTAGAAGAATACTGCCGGGGTGCATATTGTATTTTTAGAGAGGTTGATCTCCAAAAAGATTTCTTATTTAATAAAAATGAATGCAGGTGGGAGCATATTGAGCAGATGCATTCATTTCAAATCCAGTTCCATTTTGCTGAAGGTAATTAACTCTTTTATGTTTCTATTATTTTCAGAGACTTGAAGGCCGCTTGAAAGCTCACTCAGGACTGAAGCCCATTCAACTATGATCACTAAGATCAATGGCTACAGCTGTAACAGCACAGTAAGTGAAATGAACCAATTAATCAAAATGTATTTGTTGTGAATTTAAACTGACCAAGGCCAATTAATAAAGTGTGTTTGTCAGAAGAATTTTACAGGAAATAAAACAAATGAAAAACAGAAAACCCAGAAAAACTGCTACTTCATTTATTTTAAACTTTTTTAGACTGCTAATGCCCTGATGGCACACAGACAAATGTTAATTGTAAATCTAGCACAGAGTTCATACAAGTCCAACAAATATGATGTACACAATACTGATTTAAGGCCTACTGTGGAGTGCCGAACACATTGTGTCTGAAATAAAGCCACATTCAGGCTCTTGCCAATTCTCTACAAAAGCAAACCATAAAATCACTAAAAAAAAACATTGTTCCTACAAAAGACAGGAGTGCCAGGGGCAAGGGATGGGAAGGGAGCCAATAAGCAGTCTGAAGAGGCGGATCTTCACCTCTGCGTTGGAAGACGGCTAAAGATTTTTCTGTTCTGACCACTGTGTGAAGTTCGTTCCATTGCCAGGGGGTACAGACACCGTGACTGGAAGAAGTGAGCAAGTAGGGAGGGGGTAGCCAGTCAGCCAGAGGAAGGGAACAGAGAGACCTGGCCATGGTGTTAGGTTTGAAGATGGATTAGACAGGAGGTGGAACCGTTCCATCACCTGTGCTTAAGGTTAGTACCAATCTTCATGAACTTTATGGAAGTTGTAACAGGTAGCCAGTGAAGTGAGATGAAGAAGGCTCAGACCTGAGCATGACTGAAGTTGCATGGGCCTGCGTTCTCAACTCATTTGACGCACAACACACTGCGCAAACCCATTTGAGATGGGCAAGTAAGACACTTGGGTCTTTCTGGCAGGAATAGCTATAAACTAACAACCTGCATATTCTGGGATCTTGAAGGCGAGGCCAGTATAGGTTTTCATTCTTCAATCGGGGACTGATTTAGGTCTCAGACACCAGGCAAGTGGTATGGGACCTAAATTTATCAAAATGATCAAAGAAAACATCAGATCTTGGACAAAATGATGAAGCAAAACATTTCTGACTGTAATAAATATTGCAAAGAAAAATAATTATTTCAAGATGAACTGTGAAAACTCTTTTGTTTGATAACTGCATACAATGTTTTGTCTGATTCTTTTGACACAAATCTGATTCTATAGACAAGCAGCGGTAAGCGATGTAGCTCCTACGCCTTGGTATTGGGCAAATTAGCTCCACGCTACGTTGCCACTACCTCCCACAGCCGGAAAGTGACAGAGCGCCTACGTCGCCCCCAATGTCGATTTTCTCAGTGCGCTGTCTAGGAAGGTTGTGACAGGGGCTTCAATTGCAAGAGTACGCCAGTACCAACATTTAAAACCTTGCTACTGGTTTTCAAAATTGGTAAAAATGTAAAAGTGGACTATGAGAAAAAATATGTTGACAATTCTAAACTGAATAATATGCATTATGAACATCAATAGGGATGACTACAAATCAGCAGTTTCTCATTTAAGGAAATGCAGGCAGCTATATAAATATGAAAGTGATACTGTGAAAGATGAAAGGCAGCCTGGAAAGAAAATGGCAGCCTGGCTCAGTCCACTGTGGGACGGCCCTGGTGACTGCGCAGCCTCACATGGGGTCCGGCCAATCCCTGCTTACAGGGAGCAGGGAGGGGAAGCCTGCTCAGCAGGCACAGTACAGAGTCCTCTACCAAATGTGATAATCACACAGTTCAAAGCCTGTGTGTGTAAAAATTCACAAACCGAACCGTAACTGAATACATGTCACATAAATCTATATCATCAGATATGGTTTACAATGGACCCTAACGCCTATTCACCTATTCCTTCCTTCCTCTGTCACATTCTGAAGCAGAATCCAGTCGGGCTACTGCAGAAGATAACACGGGGCTCACTCCCATCCCTAATTTTTCTCCTCGTCTTGCCCCGAGCTCCACCCATTGGGGGAGGCTAGGAAAAGATGAAAGAAAAGAAGTAAACACGGGTAAATTGAGAAAGTGTGGATTAGACAAATGGAATGCCCTCGCTCCTTCAAACGTCGGTTTGAAGCCACGTAAGTTACATGATGCGGCAGTTGCGTGGCAGATGGGGAGAGGTGGATCCTTAGGTTGATCATTTATATATCAGACTTTCCGAAAGAATAATTCCGCAAAGGATGTGCTAATGTTTTCTTTCTCAGAGGAAAGATTGGGAGTTCCTAACTTCTACTTCTAGCTCCGAGAAGAAAAATTTAAGGGGTTGGAAAGTCCATAAAGATGGCGGACCTCGGTCGATTTCCGGGTCAGGATTAGGCAGACTATAAACAAATGTATCCATAACAACGACTCGGCTGAACAGTTTATGTTTCTTCTAGTGACCTTTATATGAGTATATTTATATTTGTTAAGCTAGCTAGCATTAATGTTGTATTGTCTATATTTATTGTTTGGTACCGGGGTTTTTGGTAACATAACATTAGCTAACAGTTAATGTTAATGACTCCTCTTGCACTGCTGTGCAAAATTCCACCATTTTTTCCAATCCTCTGTGCTGCATTGTGATTGGTTAAGTTATAAAAACCAGTCTAGAACAAACAGTCAACTTTACACAAGACTGGAGATGGTCAGTTTTGGAAATGCTAGCCGACGAGAGCAGATGTTCTAAAACTGGACACTACACACTGCTAAGACTTTCTTCAAAAAACTTTCTAAAACTGTCCCGTCTCATCATCTGTTAGATGTGGACTGGTCTTAAGGACGGCGTTTGTAAGGCTTTGAGGAATGAGGTGCTGAACAGTCAGCTGAGAGTACCTTAAGGGGATTCCAAACACTGTTGGCCAGTTCACCCCACGCGTACCCTGTGTTTGGGTGAAGTGGACCAAAATGAAGGGATGAAAATACACCAATAGATAATTGACAATTAAGAGACATGATGTATCACGAAGACACAATTTAAAAAAAGTACTCCCTCAGTCCCTTGCATTCATTCTTATCCAGTGCTATGAAAAGCAGAAAAAAGCACTGGGAGCACAACTCCGCCCCCCTGAGCAGCCATTTCACAAGTCACTGGCTTCTGCAGATGTGCCCAGTGAGGAGCCGTGGGAATACACGTTTTACATCCGAACAGATGCCCTGGGTGCCCATTAGCGCCCATATTTAATGGCCCACTCCCTTATCTGCTTACGACAGGGGCACTTCTGTAACTAGCACCATCAATTACAGTACAGTCCCCCACAAATCAAACTGCCAATACCTATTCCTGCTTCGAGGGACAAGATCTTCTAATGCCAAGATCATATGATTTTCGCATGTCAGATCTCTTCTAAGCACTGCCATGAACTTTATTATTTCACATACACTCACCGAGCACTTTATTAGGAACATTTTTACTTTATTAGACCTACTTATTCATGCGATTATCTAATCAGTCAATTGTGTGGCAGCAGTGCAATGCATAAAATCACGTAGATACGGGTCAGGAGCTTCAGTTAATGTTCACATCAACCATCAGAATGGCAAGAAATGTGATCTAAGTGACTTTGACTGTGGAATGATTGTTGGTGGCAGACAGAGTGGTTTGAGTAACTCGGATTTTTACACACACTAGCCTCCAGAGTTTGCAAAGATTGGTGCAAAAAAACAAAACAAAAATCCAGTGAGCAGCAGACAAAAACACCTTGTTAATGAGAGAGAGTAGAATAGCCAGACTGGTCAAAGCTGACAGGAAGGCAATGCAAATAACAACACATTACAACAGTGGTATGCAGAAGAGCATCTCTGAACACACAACGCATCATAGCTCTAAGTGGATAGGCTATAGCAGTCGAAGTCTAATAAATATATAATAAAGTGCTCACTGAGTGAAGATTGATGTATAAATAAACCACACATGAAATACTGACCCATTCTTACTAAAATGTTGTCACAGCAAGGTTTTCACTTACACCCTAAATGTGAATGCGTACCTAACAGTATAGAAAATAAATCTTAAGAAAGCCTTTATATGATGGTCTGTATCCCAGGTGCAGATCACAGACACCAAGGGAAAGGACAGCATTTGAATTCTAGCACTTTTTGAGAGGGGTGGATTGGCAACACTGAATCTGAAGAAACACGTTCTGGGCAGGATGCTTCGCCATCCACGTTCCTTATGGCAAGCGATGACTAAAGGCTTGAATTTGAATCTTCCAAGAAGTCTGTCAAAAAAGAGGCTCGCCATCCTCTTCTCTCAGTGCTAATCATCACATTTTTAATATGTTTCTAATAAGTTTTGCCAGAGATAACACTGGTCATTGCGAGTGTATTCAAAGATGTTCTTTGGATTATTTTTCAAGGACTGCTAAATTAAGTGTGGTGACATTCTGTGTTTGCACACAAATGAACTGGCATACAGTTTAAAGTACTTAACATTGGCTAGGCACAGAATTGTAAACGAAATATATAATTGTTTTGGATTAAAATAATTTTCTATGCTTCACTGGAACCTATGAAATATTCTCAAAAAGCAGAAACTCTGAAACTCTTGTGGTCCTCTTGGTTGACTCAATTACACCAGGCAACATCAATCAAGCACAGAAAAGTATTTGAATCCAAAACAATTATGGATTTGACCCCAGTCTGACTGGGTGGTACTGTAACCATAGCCAACACCCACACAGACAGAAAAAGAGTGTCCGCATTGCACGATTTACCCACAGTTCCCTGATTTTGAGTTTCAGCTTTCCTTTTCCCCCAACAAACCAACCCAAGCAAATTAAGTGATTCCAAGCGGTGTTTTTGTGTGCCGTTCATTTTTATTCATCCATCATTTATCTGGATGAGTCTCACTGAGATATAAATCTCTTTTTAAAAAAAACCTTGGCCAAAAAGCTAAATATGGAACTTTTTTTTTCTATGCGTCATCAAAAGCATTCAACCAATATGCACCCTAAATCATTTTCTCACACGTTATTAGCGATATGTCAAAAAGGAAACAGGCCAACATTTAAATGGCATGCTGGATGTTTCAGCACTCAAAGCCACCGTATCACCAAAAATATCTCTTCAAGGACCTCTTCAATTTGATAGCGGAGAGCGTACTCAAAAATACATCGAAAACAAAGTGAGATGACCTAGGGATTGATTTAGAAAATATTCTAGGGGAGAATAAATTCAGACCTGCCCTTCTCACCTTCCTCAGCAGAAATATGGAAAGCAGTGCACAAGCACAATCAGTAGTGCTCAGCCACAAGATTAGAGACAATATCCCAGTGTCGGGGGAACCGGAGAACGGTAAGGGAGGAAGGAAGTGCACTGTATTCATTCTCAAGCCAGGGGCCTTGTGAGGTCTGGGGGATGGGGTGGGCCACAATTAAGTAAAACATTATCACAATTTAATAAATAATATAATTCCTGGCTGTGCTGTTGCCTATAACAGAGAGGGCCGACACTGCCCAATTTTGCAAGTTACCCAATGGTGTCTTGACAACTTCTAGTTCTGGCACAAAGGTACCAACTTAAATGTAAACAAGACGGCAAGAATGCAAATGTGCATAAAAAAATACAGTAAACAAACGGCTGATTGATTGGCTGATCAATCTAGGAATTTTAGGGGGCTAAAAATAATCGGACAGTTGACTTCTCAGCTGTTTAGCTCTGGTTAGACAGGTGTATCAAATTGCTTCCTTAGTGTAGTTATAAGAAAGCTGTCAGTATCAAGTCTTAATTCTAATGTCTTGGCTCATCGGTGTATAATGTTGACCTCAAAATGAAATGTTGAACAATTACGAGTGAGTATAAACATACGTATTTTAAAATGGATTACATTTTAACCAAAGTTTAGTCTTCCAAGACCAAATTGTCAGGAAATGGTGTTGATGTCACATTTCATGCTTGTCACATCATGTTTCATGTTTAGTTTTTGTCTTAGTTATTTTATTGTCATGTCATGTATTATGTTAGTCTAGTCTCGCCACGTTTTTGTTTTATTTCTTGTTACGTTTCATTTTAATGTCATGTTACGTTTCATGTTTAGTTCTTGTTACGATGTATTTTCTTGTCTTGTCATGTCACGTTATATAGTTTATTCATGTCACAATTCACAAACTTGCTATGTGACAATTTATGTTTGTTTCATGTTATGTTGTTCTGTTCATTGTTTAGCATACACTTCTTCGTCTTTCCGCAAACCTTGCGTTCCTGCTTTCTCTCTCTCTCTCCCTTTCTGTCGCTCACGCTTCCCTAATTTTCCCTTGTCTTCTTACTAATCTACTGACTTTAGATCAGGATTGGGTAATACTAATATTCTAACCATGTGTTCATGTTTACCTTACGTTTCTTGTGCATGTCATTTACTAATTTACTAATGCTAGGGCAGGATAGGTTTATAACTAACAATTACTAATTATCTTGTTAACTTGTCAATCCTCCACATCTGATTTCCATTTGCATGCTGCTCTTAAGCTAATTGTCTGCACCTGTCTACACCTGCATATAAGCTCAGTTCCATGTCATGTTTTTGCAAAATTGCATTCCCCTAATTAAGCCCTGACGGGACTTTATCACATCTTTATCTGAGTCGCGCATTTTGGGTCCAACCCCCACGCACCCATCTCAGTTGACAAACTAACGTTGAAGAACGTTAAATTAATTTAAAAATAATGCAATGCAGTCCAGAAGTGTGAGTTTACATGGAATTACCCATTAGCGGAATCCAATGCATATCTGGTAGTGTAAAGTGGATAAATAAGATTATGGGCTGTCTCTGGTCGAAGCCCCCCCCACCCCCCCGGGAATATCACGCGCACCACAGAAGAACACACGCGGGAGTCCGTTCCGGCAACAACGGCCAAATGAGGCGCTCGTGAAGGCTGCATATGCATCTCAGCCAACTGCCCTTTCTTTTAGAAAACCGTGGAAACGCAGCAGCCTGTGACGACAGCGGCCCATCTGTGGGGGTATTAAATCCATCAGTCATTCCGTCCTCACCTGGGTGCTAAATGTCAGAGCGGAGACCGATCTGCCGCCCTGAAAGCAGGAAGTCAGATGGGAGAACGATGACCTGAGTCTCCTCAGAGTTCGGGATTATATCCTCTGCAGCAGCATGACCAAGGGCATAAACTGCACAGGATAATGTTCAGTGAGTAAAAAATAAACTGATGGTGTCATTTTAACTCTTAATTGAGTTTACAGTTCCCACCGGACTCATATAAACATTGTTAGTTATTTTAACTGTCGGAATTCCGCTGAGCATCCTGAAACGAAATACCATTTGTGCGGTTTTCACCTCTGATGTTGAAAAAAGGTTACACAAATCAGTCATTTCCAAAACACCTGGAAAAAAAAAACTTTACATTTTTGTAGAAGAATATATCAAATCACATACAGTATGTGATTGCCTATCTGTTACCCAGGTCAATATGCATAAGCTGTTTTGAGGGTACAATGCGTGGGGATGCAATGTGGCATCGACCCTCAACCCTCATTTCTGAGCTTGCTCTCATGAATGCAGTGGTTAGGCAAGCCGTTGAACAGCAGCTTGGTCTATACTGCCCTCCTTATGTTTCCATAACAAACAGAAAGTGAGCAATTACTTCAGTGAATGGCAGGGATGTAGGACTGTAAGTCCCACAGTGCTCCACTTTGTGCATTTTGTCCACTCCTAAGTTTGTTCTTGCATTCAAGAAACTGAGGTATTTTCAATACAGCTAAAACCATTCCATCTGGGATATTTCTTCATAAACGCTGATACAGTAAACCCTGCAAATTTTCAGATGTGCTTTTTTGCTAATATGACACTGTGCAGAATGAGACTTGGACTTGGACCCCTGTGACTTCAACTCGGACTCGGACTTGAATTATGGTGACTCGACTACAACCCTGAGGAATGGGCAATGTCACCCCCAAATCTCTTTAGGGTTTTCCTGACTACATTACATTACATTATTGGCATTTGGCAGACGCTCTTATCCAGAGTGATGTACAACAAAGTGTGTACCCATAACCAGGGGTAAGTGCGCTGAAAGACCCTAGAGGGAAGTACAATTTCACTTGCTACCCGTTTTTTTTTTTAATCAACAAATAAACAAACAAACACCAAAGCAAAAGTGACCAAACTTAACTATCCAAATACTGCTTACCTAGCCAACTAAAAATACCGAAACACTACGTTAATCACAAAGACAACAATTAAGGTTCACAGGGAGGTAGGGAGGGATGGGGAGAGGTGCTGCTTGAAGGATACACACTGTATATAACAATAGGAGCAAATACAGTCAGTGCTCAGAGATATTGAGAGTCTTAGGCTGCCCGAAGGACAACAATGTAATCCAAAGGCGGTTGAGAACGTCGTCACCAAAATATTTTCCCACACAGCCTCATCTGAACAACACTGTTGCAGGGCCGCGCTTTCCACAGAAAGCTCCTTAGGCCGACACCTTCAAACCCGTCATGGACCCGAGGCACTGTGAGATGGGGGAGCTGGAGGGAAGGGATTGAAAGTGATCGAGCGCAAACTGCCAGGGATTAAAACAACATCTTTTTGATTTCCATTGTATTTCCTCCTGTGTAAACACAAAGCCCGTTTCAACGGCTGCTTCCACCAAAGCAAAAAAATTCTCCAAAAAAGTGACAGGTTTGTTTCCCAGGTAGGACATGTTAGACCTAGTGGTGGAAAATCCAGGTTCAGAAAATAAGTCTACCCCAGTATTATTTCCAATCGCCTGGATTTGCTAATTAGCACAATCCTTCAGCCACTTGGGTAGAACTAATTAGTGAAATGAGCTGATTGAGGTAATGGATGGAAGAAAAACATGGTAGGACTTTCGGACCCCTGGAATTTAACATTTGGCTGGACCCTTGAGCAACGTATTTAACCTGAAATTTGAATGTATCCAGCTGGCAAAAATGTTGAAAAGGATGTCACTGGATGAAAAAGAGTAAGCCATTGTATTTCTTACTGCCTTTCACCTAAATATGGCACATTATGCCTTGTTGGAAGGGGCAGGAAACCCCCTACAAGAAGCTTACCACATTTTTTTAGTTTGGTACTGAAATGACCCAGCAATGCATTTACACAACAACAAGAAACAGTTCAAGACAACATTCGCTTAGGTATAGTCCCAGCAAACAGATTGTTTTCTCGAAAATGGCTGAATGGATTACAAAATAAACTTCAACATTAGTCAGAAAACAGTCGTTTAAAAAAATAAAGTAAAATAAATAAAAATGTGTTATTCATGAATTGTACATATTTTTGTTCTGAATTGTAAATATTTTTGTTCTTATATTGAAACATTTTTTGACTTAGAGAAATGGTATCAATGAGTGTTAGAATAAGCCTTTTATTGTCTGAATCTGTGGTGAGGTGAGGGTTGAGTGTGGCGAGGGGGAGGCTGGAGTTTTATTACCCTGTTTTGCAAATAAGAGGCTGATAAGCATCTAAACTACTGTTCTCGCTAGCAGAGAGTCTTTTTAACAATCTAGTTCAGAGACAGCTCACCAAAGCTTATAATCATGAAATACATTATTCCGTTTAATAAATAAACAAATTAATCGAGTTCAGTGCATGACTGCATTTGTAAACGAACTAAACCGCTTCACTGCTTTGACCTGCAATTATCTTAACGGAAGTGAGAAGTCTAAGGTAATCACAAAGACCGTACACAGATCGCATGGGATTCTGTGCCCAAGGATACACCGAATGCTGCCGTCAAATGTAATCAAAATTAGGCACCTGAGAAGGATGAATTTTTTGACATATCAGTTTTGGATATGCCTACAAAGGACAAGTGTGAAAACTGCAGGCAACTTCATATTGGGACAAAACAGAAGACTTCCTCTTGATCAGCTCGATTGTTCTTAGTGTCCCTAATACGCAAGAATAATCTGGAGCCACTCCAGCACCTTCCTAAATACATTATCATAATTAATACTGTCATTATTATGCATTTTGATTCGGCACACCTTGGGCACCACGGGGACATTTTCAATCCTTCCGCAGGACATTTGGTTCAGTTCCGCACCTGCCGACCAGACGCAAACGCCCCCCTGATTAATGCTGCGGCACGGGCGGTGTAAACGGAGGAGGCCCGCGGTTCTGGGAAGGCTGTCTGCGCTCCTGCCATCTGCCACGGAAATTCCCCGGTCACACGTACCCTTGGTCCGCGCACTGTGTCGGAGGTGCGGAGAGGAACAGATGCTGAGGAGGGATGGAGCCACTTTGTTTAAAAAAAAAGAAAACAAGAAGAAGAAGCGATCTTGCACTGTGGCCAGAGATGGAAAATCCAGGTTTGGGAAATAAAAGTATTTTGTTCCAATCACCCAGATTTGCCAATTAGCACAATTCTTTAGCACGGAGGCAGGACTAATTGTTGAAGCTGGCTGAGTTAATTAGTGGAAGAAGCACATGGCAGGACTCTCCATCCTAGCCCAAGACTCTGGGCTTCCTCAGGGAAACTTTGTCTCCCTTGTCCTATTATACTGTTCACACTCCGCCTTTTGTTGTTCTCTCGGAGAAGATGAGTCAGAGTCACACTTGTTTTTCAGCGCCTTCGTAGGTTTTTACGACCCCTTGCGACGGCCCTCCCCTATGACTAAGGGTCACGTGACTTTAGCCTCCTCACCTACACCTCGCCCCAGCTGAAAATACGTCACCCCACCCACGGCCCTCTGCCTCAGGTTACACAACAGGAAGCCCGGCTGCTCCGTGAAGGGCAGAGCCAATCTTTCATCTCTCTTCTTCGTGTTCTGCCTCTCTTATCGCTCATCACCTCCTGGAGTGGAAATGAGCCTTAAAAACAGGGCTTTTCTTCCACAAGTTCTAAATCCCATTGATAGGAGAATCGATGAACTCCAATAATAGTACCAGCCATTGATAACGCTGCTCTGCAAATTATTACTGCCGAATCCAAAGCCTGCTTATGATACTCTCGATTAATTAACCAGGAGAAAAAAAAGAGGAAAAATGACACACTTCCGATCAAAACAACACCATCTGTGCCCTGTTGCTCTGAATCCTCCACATAGCACCTTTCCTTGCTGGTGAGAGCATGTGTGTGTGTGTATGTGCGTGAGTGTGTGTGTGTGTGTGTGTGTGTGAGATCCAATTCCAAAGACAGCTTAATCTATAGTACAGTAGTACGTCTGGAGGCTTTTTCACCAGAGAGGCCGTTATCGTGGATCGATCACCAGCTCGTCCATAACAGGCCCCGGCCCCGGGAAATGCTGCTACCTTCCATTAGGTCCATGTGTTAGGGACACCTGAGCCTTCAAACGGCCCCGAAGCTGCCAATAACTAAAGCCTTGCATGGTACTAAAACTCTTCAAGGGTAGAAAGCACAAAAAAAGAAAAAAAACGGTGCATCTGTCGGCGTATTTAGCAGGTGGCACTCGTAAAAGCTGGCACTGGATGAAAGAAGCAGCTTATTTTTAGTTTGTGTGTAAGACGGAAACTCGATTGAATTCGATTGCCAGAGGAGGGCAATTCTTCAGCCTGACAGGGGGTGTGCCCATCTGCGGTTTCTCATTTGACCTCTGACCTGCTCTCTGTTTACTCTGTCCAATCCCCATTTTCCAACATTTAAATAAAGTTGTTTTTTCCCCAATGCTACTTGGTTTATTTGATCATATAAAAGCACCTTTATGTGATAAAGGAATCATTTTTGAGTTGCTTTTACCCAGAAACTGGCTCAATTGGGATTGTTCACCCTCATTCATTCCTTCTGGAAAATGTCAGCTGTGAAGCACTGTTTGGTATCCTGTTTGTAAATAATCCTGTGCAAAGAAAAAGATCGACTGATGCATTGTTGAATCAATATGCAAGGAAATAAACACTACGGATCCATAAACATGTTAACTGATATCTGGCCAGGAAGACTGACCAAAAGTAGGATGACTTTAGCTACACTCTCTTATTTCTATGCCTCATTCTGATAGTGACAAAGTTCTGACAGTGTCAGGTCAAAGTGCAAGGGAATTCATCCTAGTTTATCACAGTATTACTCCATTGTTTGCATTACTCCCTGAATCTGCACCTCACTTCTCAAGTAAAAAAAACATAACAGAAAATGGTTAACAATTTATGCAAATTTTCCCCTACAAAATTACATATTGCTTACAAATTGTACCACACAAGCAATTAAATGAATCAACCAAACTGAATACCAGTTACGCACTGGAGTGATAAACCAAAGTTTTATTATGTTTTTTTAATGTCAAGTTCTCAAAGATTCTCTGACGAAAATGACATAACAGTATCTGAGATTTTCAGGAGTCCAGTCGGACTCCAACGATTCAGTCCATGTCAACAAAATACCCCAAGTCGTAATTTCACAGCAAGGGTTTAATTCACAGCAAATAACAGGATGCAAAATAACAGGCAAGCACTTACTTGCCCATATTGGAAGTGAACTTTTCTAAAAAGGAACATACACTTGTTTCATCCTAACTCATCTTTACATCCTTTTTTTCAGGATGCTGCCGGTTATTTTAATGGTAGTAAAGCTGATTCATGACTGAATAATTCAACCAACTAGTGAGGGCCCTGTGAAGATGATTGTGCTCATATAATAATTTTGGAATGGTAGTATATTCCATCTGAACACAAGAGATATTCGTTATGATAATTGTGCCAAATCACACAATCATACATTTTTACCCTTTCCCAAAACACCACACATTGAGAATTTTCCAGGTATTTTGGCTTAAATTATGGTTCTTTAAAGAACAGAAATTAGAATGCATTCATTTTCTTTGTGAGAGAGAGAGGCATGATTTCCAACTTACACAGTATGGCTTGCTTTTAAAATTGGCTTCACACAGGGTGAGAATTACACCCTCATCTTGAAAATTGCATTTCTGACCAGCGTGTTGGCATTTTGGTTATATCACATGGATGAGATCAGGTCCAAATCTAATTTCAAAGAGCCATAATTTCAATTCTGGAACAAAGGGGATTAATTTATAATCTACTGAACATTATACACATTTGATTTCAAATAAATTATTTGCTGTGTAAAAAATTTGTGCAATACAACTTAGACAGTTTTCATGGGGGGGGGGGCTTAATCAGTGATAGCAGAAACTCATCAATTTTGGAAATGGACCCAACAGGTTCTACATTTTTATTCACCATAAATGTACTGTATGAAGCTATATCTGATTTAGGTACTGATGCACACACCTTTTACATTTTTCATGTAGTTTTCCAATCAAGTAGTAATTAAGACTGATGGCCGCACAATCTGTGACAGCTCAACTGCCATTTCCGAGAATCAAACCATTAGCTGGGACCTCTCTGTCGGCACATCCTAACAGGCGAAAGGTTTTTCCATTTTGAAGCACACATTCACAAAAATATTTACGCCTACTACTAGTATACTTAGAATGTATAACCAAACTAAATTAAACTAAACAAACAGTAGTAGTAAGCTTGCAACATACTGAGGCATAGACAATCACACAAACACATTTGTTTTTCAGTAAAGAATTGTGACAAAGTCTCTGTAAAAAGTCCTTTGCAAACAAAAAATAATTGAACTGATCTGAATGTACTTAAACTGCTAATGCGCCATTACCATTAGCACTGAACATTAAACAGTACCGTGTCAAACACAGTACAGCAAACACTTGTTACCTCCCTTTGCACAAGAACAAATACTAAATGGGTCATCACATGATACTATCTATAGCATCTGTAATGCTTGAAGTCCTCGGCACTGCACACCATGACGTGTTAACACGCGAACATGCGCCCGCGCAACGCTCGCATAACGCTGTTCAGACACGTTTGCCTCCGGCGGAAATTAACCTCTGAGCATTCGGCTGAGCGCTAGCCCATAAGGCACGCCATGCCATGTGCGAAGAGAGAAACATTCCACTAAACCCACACGTTATCCTTCCTGTGCCTGCAAACCACTGGACACCATTCACTGGAGTCAGTGTGATGCTGTATCAGCACCAGGTCTGCTCAAAACCTACCGAGAACAGTAATTGTGAAAGGATTCTATTAATACGTATTTATGACTAAGAACAGTAAAATGGGGGTATTTGTAGGCATTAGCATGAGAACTAAAAATTGTATTCACATTTGTCTGGTGCGCTACCCAGCCCCTTGATACCTACGTTTGGGTCATGATGAATATGTAAATTAACTGTATGCAGTAATTGGGGGTGTTGCGATCATTGCTGAAAGGTAGTTCTTCTGTTCTGGCATGGTGTGTGTCTATCTGCCATCTGTCCTGGGGTGATGGTCCTTTTAGTACCAGCCAGTGTAAGTAATTGGATCCTGAGAACTTTCAAATAGATTTTTTAAATATATTTTTGGCTTTCTTTTGAAAATGTACACAACCACTTTCTTAGCAAGAGAGGAAATGTAATATCTTATCTGAGTTCCTTCTGTATCCATTTCTAAGACAGCTTTCTGAAGTGGATAGCTCTGTATATTTTGCATTAATCATTAGCACTAGGCCTACTTAAGAAGAATAGCTATGAAATTAATTCATAGCAGTGCATATTTACATCCGAATCATACAAAAACTTTTTTTTCCCCGGCAGTGCAGAATTCATAAATACAGTGCGAACCATAATTCATTGGAGAGTGACACATTTATGTTATTGTGGTTCTGTACTCTAGCACTTTGAGTTGAAAGGATACAAAAACAATGAGGTTGAAGTGCAGACTGTCAGAGATAGCTTTAATATGAGGGTATTTTCATCCGTATCGGATGAACTGTCTAGAAATGACAGCACCTTTTGTACAGGGTCTGCCCATTTCAGTATTTTTTGGAATTGGCTTCACATATGCGTTTCGTTAGGCAGATGAAAGAATTTGTGTCATTAGTGAATACTAAAGAGAGCTGTTGACATCTAGTCTTGATTCTAGACTCTGCATTTGGAGATTGTTGGGGTGTTAATAATCATGCCCAGTTCAACAATTTGGTTCATTATTAACAAGAAATAACAACAGGTGAACTTATCTGCTCAGATAAAACCAAATGCCTCCAAACTTATTGGACGGCTGTTTTTGACAGCCAAAAAGTGGAAAATCCTTGACTGGCCATGCACTTTACATGCTGAAGAGAAGACTGAAGCAAAACATTTCCCGAAACAAGCAGGAACTGAAGATGACTGCAATACAGGCCTGGCAGAGCATCACCAGGGAAGATACCCAAAAGCTTCTATAATTTCCAAGGGCTTAATTCGATATGGATGAAAATACCTTCAAGTTAAAGCTGACAGTCTCTACTTCGACCTCGCTTTCATTGTATCCTTCCAAACCCGAAGTGCCAGAGTAAAAAAAATGTGTCACTGTCCAATTAATTATGGATGTTCATGCATTTCTAGCACAAAACGTGCCATCGGTGAAGTTTATCCAGGCGAGAACTGTGTCACAGCCGCTGACCGCCATTCAGCAGAGCGAAGCTTCCCACGAGGGAACGCTGACCTGCAGCAGAGCGACACGCTCCCTCTTAATCAGCCACTTATGCAACGGTGCTCCCGATAATGTGAAATGACAAGGGGCTGCACTTCCTCATATCTGCCACGGCGATGCTCCGGAGCTGCGAAGCCCCGCTTTACAACGCTGTGGCGGTTAGAAACTTCTGGAACCTGTCCATCGTGCGGCATGATTTCGCAGCATCGCACTGCAGCCCAATCAGCTATACTCAGCCTTGCTTCGACGTCATTTGCGAGAAATGGCCCTCGCTCTCACTCTGCCTCAGATAAACACACACACAAGAATCCAAAAACACAAATGCTCACAAAGGAAGACCTACAGTCAAAACATGAAATCTACTGAGCATTCAGAAGCGTGCTCTGCGGGCACTCAGCCGCGTAGGCTATGCGCTGAGGTCACTCTGCCTGTGAGGCGCAGAAATCCACTCTCTGAAGTTCCTCTGACTCAGTCCCAGCTGCCTGACTCCGGTCCAGACACGCTCGGAGAAGACGAAAGGTACGCGGTCTACCCAGAAGGCTGTGAAGTCAAAACGGGAAGCGCCGCCAGCTACTCTCAGGCTCCGCTCAGCGATGAAACCGCGCCGGGGTTCGGCGGGATTTCCGAAGCCGACGCCGCGTCCCGCAGGCAGCTGCGAAGGGACGGTGGGAGATTTCCGGAAACGTCCGCGGGGAGGCCGGTCCGGACCTCCCGCCCAGGATGCGCCCCTTCTGCCACATTAGACACAGCTCCTGTGCTCGTGTGTGTGTGTGATCCTCAGCTCCACTGAGATGCTGTGCACACGACAATTAATTTTTTTATAGCTATAAAACCTCTGAACTGTTATAAAAAGGCATGGACAGCAGCAATTGCCATTTTCTGGAAGATTTTTCATTTAATTCATTTCTTTACTAACTTTGCCATAGTTTACATTTAAAAGAAAATAATCTCTCTGTGTCTTCTCTCTCATTTGAAAGTGAAATGGAGAACACATAATAGGTTACACTATATTTAAAATATGTGTGCATGGTGAAATTAACCTGAGATTACATGGCCATTTAGCTGGTAGACAAACAGTACAGCTCCATACATTCATTTGGACTTCAGAGCCCATAAGCCATCTATAAGAAAAAGCAGCTCTGTCGCCAAGGCAATTTTTCTTTCAAGTCAGGTCATTAGCCATTAGTTCAACCAGGAATTTCTACAATCTTCTTTCAACATGCACACTGCCTGTACATTCACCCATGCTAATGTAGTTTCGCTTTCTTGAGCTACTGGCTGTTTTGCTCTGTGCTGAATCAACTGGAACTAAAACAATTGGAGGTCCAGACCATCAGGGGAAAGCAAATCAAGGATCCGTTTCTGTGACTGGTTGTCTCTGTCACATGCAGTGGGAGACAGAAGACACTTCTTGTATGGAACAGCAAACTGGTTCGAATTGTGAGCTTCAAACGCTCTAAACACATTGCATGTACTTATGTTACACAATACTATAACACAAGTACATGTGTGTAAGTCATAAAGTATAGATTGTTAATGCAAAACATATAAAATACATGTTCACTACATGTTTATTTTTTAAGATATTGATCAAATCTGGTGAAATGTATTATTTTTTGGGTCCATTCGTTTGTGGAAACTAATTTTGATGCATTACTGCCACCCACTGGACTGAACAGTGATGGAAATTAGGGTGAGAGGTGATGAGATTTGTTGTTCACAATCTGGGTCATAAAATGAAATATTTTAGTCGTCACATTTCTTCTTTATTTTGTGTAAATAAAGCATAATTGTATCCTTGCACATTGCAAGTCCTACCCTGGGTTTCAACAGGATAAGAACAGACTGGAACGTTTAATATAGCCTATTTTGCACCTGTATCAACGATTGTAGTTTTTCCAATGTTAAGCGTTCCTTTCTGAATAATGATCCATGCAGCCTATGCTATAGCCTCCAAGTAAAAAAAAAAACTGTGGCTCTCATTCATGGTCCTGGAGTAACGTTACTCCCGAGCATGCCGACGTACATTCCAGAAACAAATATAATGTGAAATAAAACTTCCAGCTATGAAGTTGCCGAAAAACGATGGATCCCCCCTTACTAAATGAGCTGGCAAACGAGTGGTCACTCACCAAGAGATTTGTTCAACTAGCCACATGTTCTCCTCAGATCACATCTCAATCCTGTCCGATCCCAGTGAATTGTCCTCCTCCTCACCTGCCCACAGTCCCTTGAACACCCAGCAGGCTCAAATGTGGGATCGTCTCACTTCAGGGATTCCCGCTACGCTATATCACTTACGGGTTTAACATTAGAAAGGCCAGGAATTTGGAATTAAAATGTTAAATTATGCCAGCACACTGTAAATGCAATGCCTTACACGAGTTTACGATACGTTTGAGCTTAAATAGGTAAATACAAGCAGTTTTTTTCCCCCCACAGAAATCCACAGCCAATTGTGGAAGTTGGTTGGCCTACTGATAAGGCTGCCTAGGTGTGGGTCGCTCTCCTCCAACATGCTATTCAGAAAATGAACGGCCAATGCGAATTGCTCAATCGAGCGCATATCGCACATATAATGTGTAAAATTGGCAAACATATAAAAATTTTAAAATGCAGTTAAAGCAAGCTATTTTGCTAAAGTTAGGTCAGAAAGATTGGTAACGAGTGCGAATTAATCTAAGTTTCAAGATTATTTATTGAATCCTTGAGGTGGGTCTTCAACATTGCTAGTTCCCCTGGCGAGATCGCTGACCAGCTTCAGCTATCTTGACTAGTTTGAGCCATATGTTTGAGCAGGGATTGCTTGTACTCCGTCACTGGCTTAATAAAACCAAGTTTCACTTAATTTTGCCATTTGCAGCTAGGATAATAATACAACATACACGAGACCAGTATTGTAAATCCCTTAAAATGTAACATTAAAGTGGCACTTGATGACTTGATTTTCTTCAGGATGATTTCCGTAGTAACCAAAATTAGGTTCAATTGAATGTAGGACAATCATGAACATACTTTATACATAGCCCACTGTAGATAAAGCCCACCACCTAGCGGTCAAGTAGCTACCGTATGTTAAATGCTGGTTGTCACGCTTGAGAAATCGATGGTTTCATACAGAACAGTAATCAGTTTTAAGAACGTTCCGTCATATATTGTAGCCGACTGTATGTGTGCTGATGATGTGTAATTTCAAAAGTAGGGGGAATCGTGTCATTTCATCTTGTAAATGAAATGGTTTCGAGAATAGCTTTGGATAACAGTGACTAATATTCCTATAAGGCCTAACTGGTACAGATTGTAATAACAGAAAAACAGTACGATATTATATTCAGAGCAAGTTATCCAGTACCTATTTATTGCGTTTTTCTTCTTCTTTTTTTTCAAGTGAGGGGTTTATCAACTGAATAATCTAATTTATGCAAACCCGGATCCCAACAATGATAGCGACTGTAGAATAATAGCTTATATGTAGCTAAAGATAATAAATCTTTAAGCAGGATTTGTGGTGGTCATGACGTTGTTTTGGATTTCTGCCGTTGAAGTCAGTTGTTGTTTCTCGAACAATTGGATGATCTGACTTTGGTGTGAAAATAAGCTATATTCTTCCTGTAGCCTTCTACAAATCTCCAGTATTTGTGCACGCCTTTAGGAACGTCGCGATTAAACACTGAAGACAGTCAAGCGCATGAAATCTGTTAGCGAACTCCCCCAGACTGGGACCAACGAATTGTATTCACGTAACAGTATGCGCACCGCAGCTCCGTACTGTACAGTGCACGTGAACTCCCGGGAAAACAATGCACTTTCTGGGCTAAGACGCCGGACAATAATCTTCAGTAGGTGAGTCAGTTTGAGTTTCTTAATATATTTAATGGAACTACTTGGTCAAACGTAGCCTACCAGAATTAATCGATAAATTGAAACTATGCCAGGAGAGTCCACTACTATTTATTTAATTACTGTAGTTAACTATTATTCATTAGACCTAATGCATTTCTTGTAAAAACTACGCTGCACGAAATACATAACAAATGAACAATGGGCCCACGCCTTTATTAAGCTGAACAAAAGTGTCATAAATTAAGTCAACTGTCGAAACTGAAGTCAACATGAGCCAAAACTTATTAATGTTTATCAAGACAAGCCATTATCAATCGGTTGTATTTTGACTGAAATTTGCAATTGAGGCAATTTAATGGAGGTGATTTGTAGCCTGGTTTTTTAAGCGCAGGTGGACCAACTGTGTGGCTCCGAGTAGCCTACTGTACGTTTGGTTACTATGTGAATTCATTTTTAGTTGAAAATGATGCTGATTTTGGTGCAGACTTGGTCTAGACAATTGTTTTACCAACATGTTTCCATTTGTAAAACAATTTTGCTGAATTATGGATGTCTTCTTGGCCACGACAGCAATCATTTCTGCTTTTTCCTTTTTCATCTCTCCTATATAGTGTTACAGTCAACCTTCCTTGTCTCATCATATACAGCAGCCATATACAGTTCACCTGTAGCGTGAAGAGTAGTTCAATTTTTACTGGTATTAACGAAGTTAGAAAATGTGTTTGGAAATTTGGAATCCCATACTATTGATTGTGCACACGTCAAACAATATGAATATATTTCAGAATGAAGGTTTTTGTGATATAGTGAATTGTAGAGTTGATTGCATGTCGTGCATCTTTCAGTGAAATGTCGTGAAAAGTGAGGGCCAGTGTTAGGTACTGGGCACCACTCCAATGTAGTCACTTAATTCATTGGGTCTGGGAACTTTGGAGAAGAGTTGCTCAGTTGTGAAATGGGTATTAATTCTTAAAGCAGCCTCTTTGCCAAGTTGGGATTTATTCAGGCTGTTTCTCATTTCTTTGCCGACCATAACAATATGTCAAATGGACATTTAATTTGTTTATCCATGAAAGTTTGATATTTAATGTTGTGGAAGACTGCGGTTGATTATCGTTCATAAATTCAATTTCTAAGTCATTCAATGTATGTGTGTGCACTCAGAAATGTGACAGCGGCACATTTCTGTTCTTAAAGGATCACATTTCCCAAATACAAGTACAGTTATCTTTGGGTACAAATGAGTACATTTGTCAAGCAACAAGGTACAGATTAATTATATATATTGCTGGCTAGGGATACAATTGTATGTACCTGTACTGTACCACCCCAGTGACAAGCCATTTGTACCTTTTTAGGCGCTTTTCGTAACTTTATTTTTGAGAGTGTGGGTTTGGGTTTGCCTGGAGCTCGAGAGCTTAAAGCACATTTTGAAACAGTCATAAACGGCTCTTGCATTGTTTCTTTGAACATTTGTGGAGCCTCTCTGAAGCTAGTCCCGCAATATGCTCCACTTTCAGAGCAGCATATTCTCTGCAACAGCCGGAATCGAGACTGTTAACTTTCCGCAGAACATTATGTTATGATTAGTGGACTGTGGATTAATCCTATTAAAGAATTATGACATTCCAGACTTTTCAGATGATGGCTGCTCAAGGCTAACGTGCACGGCTGAAATGTTCAAACAATGTACTTCTCGTCAGATCGTGGCAATTTACTTTCAAATGGCTAGCGTTCTGAATACAGTTTTATACTATAATTGTGTTAAATGTGCTTTGCACATGACATAACTCCAGGCTTATCGTTTGGTTAGCGACTTCACATCTCCAAAGTCAGTAGGAAATTTAAACCCTGGCATGAATAGCCCTACTCCAAGGCCAAAATCACAATTACCACATTCAAACACGAGCATATTGTATTTTTAGAATCATTTTGTCAAACAGTCATTTTGTCAAACAGTGGACAAGTGTATCCCCATTTTGTGTTCCATCCTTGTTTGATAACAGATATATTTCTTAATTACAGTGTTTACGTTTTTTTGGGTAAAGCTACACTATTCCCTCAATTTTTAAGCTCACTGTTTCATAGCTTTCGCAGTTCTCTTGGTTGAAAAGAGCTGCAACAATGTTTTTAGCTTTCAAAATGTATTTACTGTAGGTAGTTCAGACCAAGCATTGTATTAACCCTGATCAGATTGAGGTTGATATTTCAGCTATTCACCTAAAATGTCTCATCGCCTACTGGTTTTACAATGGCTGTGAGTCATTTTCTAATTTCCACCTGTACCCCATTGTTCAGCTGGCCGAGCCCATGCCAATTATTTTGTGCCCAGCAGATGGGAGATTTCACACAGGAAGTTGTTTGATGTAACAGACTTGGCGGAGTGTCAGTGATTCTAGGCCTCTCAGGTGTGCTGCTGGGTTTGGTTAAACAGTAACTTAGCAGCGCATAGGGCAGGTGGGAGCGGTCCTGTTTGTTTAGACTTGGCGAACTTAACCAAGGGAGGCCATGCGAACGGGGCTCTGATTCAAATGCCAAACCCGCTCTAAATCCGTCGCTCCAAAAAACGGTAAGGGGCTGTTTTGGTTCTCACAGTGTGCCTAATTTGTCTATATTTATTTGCCAAATGGACATGGGCCCAGACATGCAGAAGCAGCCCTCACAGTGACTGGGTTGGGCCTTTTCCTGTAATGCATACTATGATTGTTTACAGCATAGAGAAGTTTTTTGGTAAATTGGAAACCATTCACAGCCCACTATCCAGTCCAAATACAAAACTATTGTTAGGGCTAAATCAGTGTTTAGCTGTATTTCTTTGGGCTAAATCAGTGGTGACAATGTAAATATTCACACATTGGCACAATAGTGTAAAGTTTAAAAAAAGGTTTAGACAACAACTAAAGAGTTTTGTGTGAATCTCAGTGTGAAAGGTACAGAATGGGTCTCGGAGACGCAGAGGTGGCATTATTTTCTAACATTTTAATGGTTTTATTCTAACTTTGCTGACATCCAGCCAGGCAGAGTACAGTTTGCAGGTGTGCCTCGGCAAACATGTCTGTGTGCTGAAGATTAATCGCAACACTCGTTCTTTCACTAAAACCTTTGGTCGATAGAACAGAGCTCAAATAAAATGACTTCTTGTTACTTGTTTGCTGTGCCTGTAGTTAGCCTAATGTACCTCTAGAGCGGACGGTTAGGCAGAGGCCATGATGTAGCACCATTCTATCGCCGCGGCTCCACTGCAGCCATCAACTTCAGCCATCGGACGCTGGGGGAATGAATCCATTGTAATGACAGTGACAAGTTAATTCCCGTATAGTGAATTCATTTTAATGAGAAATGTAGTTCTGTTAGTTTTTTTCTGATTTAATGATATAATTTAATTATGCAGTAGGTGGCTATTCACATCGGCTACGTCATTACAGTCTGTAATTTAGCTTGCTAGCTAGCTCAATTAGCTGGTTACAACTGAACCAGAGCATCGTTGCTTAATGCTAATGAGTCAATTGAGCTAGCAAAACGCAACAGTAGGCTGTCAGATTTATTGATGATGGCGATGGCTGAAGTTGATGACTGCAGTGGAGCCGTGCCCTTTCTCAGAAAAAGCACTTACAGGAACAAACGGAACTACTTTACAGATGAGTGCAGACCCATAGGCGCACAGACACACTCGCTGTTCCGAGCCCTGGCTTTCCAAAGCACCTGGTCACCGTGGGAGCAGCCGTTGGCATGGAGACCGTGGTGATTGTGGCGATCGGGGTGCTGGCCACCATCTTCCTGGCGTCCTTCATCGCCCTGGTGGTGGTGTGCCGCCACCGACACTGCCAGCCCCCAGACCTGCTGCAGTCTGAAACCAAGTCAGTATCCAATCAGGGGAGGGGGCGGAGTCCCAGTATCCCAGCAGGGGAATGGTAATGGGGTGGGGGGGTCAGTTCTTTGAGGAAGTAGACAGGGTGTGGTCAGTTCTTTGAGGAAGTAGAGAGAGAGTGGTCAGTTCTTTGAGGAAGTAGAGAGAGAGTGGTCAGTTCTTTCAGGAAGTAGACAGGGTGTGGTCAGTTCTTTGAGGAAGTAGACAGGGTGTGGTCAGTTCTGTGAGGAAGTAGAGAGTGTGTGGTCAGTTCTTTCAGGAAGTAGACAGGGTGTGGTCAGTTGTTTGAGGAAGTAGAGAGCATGTGGTCAGTTCTTTCAGGAAGTAGACAGGGTGTGGTCAGTTCTTTCAGGAAGTAGAGTGCGTGTGATCAGAGGAAGTATGTGGTGAGTGCTGACTGAAGATATAGAGTGTACGGTCAGTCTGCGGTCTCGTTGTGTGATGTCCCATCTCTCTCCAGACCCACTGTTGATCTGATCGGCGCCATGGAAACTCAGAGCGAGGCGTCGGAGGTGGAGCTGGACGATGTTGTCATCACCAACCCGCACATCGAGGCCATCCTGGAGAACGAGGACTGGATCGAGGACGCCTCGTACGTTCCTCACCATCATCCTCATAATCTTCATCACTATACAATCCCTTTTACCATCGTAGTCCTCATCGTCATAGCCTGTATCATGCTATAATCAGTATCATAATACTGGTATCCATAACCTTCATAACTATTATAATCAGCAACATCAATGCTGCTAGCAAAAACTCACTTTAATATTATTACAAATTTGCTGGACCTTTGACCTCACTCTACTGTGACAAGAGTGCAGCTAAACTTGTTTTGGTTGTTGTTATACATACGCTTGATAAATATTCTCACCATTTCTTCCTCTTCCTTCTTACAGAGGTTTAGTGTCACATTGCATCGCCATCTTAAAGGTAACAGTTACCCCCCAAGCTTAACACAGGTTTTAAGAAGTTTATAGAGTGGAACATTATCCTCTTAGATATTTTAATGCACACTGGACCATGCCTGTACCTCTACTTCAGATTTGCCATACCCTGACTGAGAAGCTTGTAGCCATGACGATGGGTTCGGGGGCAAAGGTCAAAGCCCCCGCCAGCCTCAGTGACATCATCACCGTGGCCAAACGCATCAGCCCCAGGTGTGTCTGCAATTAGTGAGAGCGGGTATAAACAGGAAACTGCAAGCTTATTTCCAGTGGGGTCAGCTCCACACTGTTCTGATGTTTAAATGTAATGCGTGTCTGAAGTGTTTCAGCCTTTAACTCAAAGGCTGTGTCCTGTGTCCTTGCAGGGTGGACGATGTTGTGAGATCCATGTACCCACCTCTGGACCCAGTACTCCTCGATGCCAGGCAAGACAGTTTAAACCGTGAAACCCAAAAAATAAGACAATCTCAACAAGTGTTTTAATATTATATTGAGACTTAAAATCGTATTTCTACAACCCTTTTGCTAAATACGACAAAATTAGTACCAATGAGCAAAGGAAGTTGACTTATTTCAGGATTTGCCACAGTGACAAGCTAATATTTTCTACTTGAGAGAAAAAACTAAGATATAATACAAGACTAATACACTAGCAGTCACTTTTTGCAGTATATAAGAGGACAGGTATGCTCTACCCTGCTGATGTGTGAACCTCATGAATATGTACAAATCTGTGCAGTGATATTTATCACTGAGACAGCATGGACAGGAGGGTGGCGACAGTTTATCCAAATCATTTTATCCACAGTAAATTATTTTTTAAAATACTAATAATAATAATAATAATTATTATTATTATTATTATTATTATTATTATTATATAAAATGAGAATGAATATAAAATTAAATCAATCAAAATTTATATATTTTTTTATTTTTATTTATATTTATTACTAGTATGATGAAATTAAAATAATACAGACTAGAGAACGGAATTATTATGCATAATAAAAGATTGCATTGCCCATTATTTATGGTGGCGTGATGTAATTTTGTCCCTTCAGGGCCACCGCCCTCCTGCTGTCAGTCAGCCACCTGGTGCTGGTGACCCGTAACGCGTGTCACATGGCGGGCAGCACCGACTGGATCGACATGTCGCTGCACGCCGCTGAGGACCACATGGTGGCGCTACGAGAGGCGGCACTGGCTTCCGAACCCAACCTCACCCCTCCAGGACCTGAGACCTTCCAGAAGGAGCAGGCCATCTAGGCCCCCGGTAACCGGTGTCTAGATCTGCTATCAACGGCACCTAGATCTGTTCTGAATGGTGTGTAGATCTGCTCTGAACAGCACAAAGATCTATTCTGAACAGTGTCTAGATATGTTCTGAACAGCACCTAGATCTGTTCTGAACGGTCTCTAGATCTGCTCTGAAGAGCACATAGATCTCTTCTGAACAGTGTCTAGATGTGATCTGAACAGCACCTAGATCTGTTCTGAAACACCCAAGGCCTGAGGAGCATGAACACACTTCATGTACATACACACATCAGCTACAATAACAGACATGGGCCACGAGGGCTGTATCCATTTCTGGTTTTCATGCTGTCCTTAACTTCTGTCCTTAATGACTTAATTAGCGCTAACATTTACACCAGCTCACATCAGCTACAGTTCATCGAAGTGCACGAATGACAGCCGAAGACTGCACTTGTGTCCATATTACCAACATTTTATTGTGCTCTAATCGATGAGTGTAGCAATATTGGTGTATATAGCCAATTAGCTAATTCAGCTGGGGTAATTGGTGGAAATAAAAACAAGGTATTCAAATTCTCCATTTCATGCCTTGCAATGCCTGAGCTGTCAGGTAACACAGGTGTGCCAAATTAACAGAAACCCCAAAAGAAATACAACTGCCAAAATAACTGCTCTTTCTCAGCTCTTACTGTTGCTAGTGGTAAGAGTATTTTCACATGACAGAAGTCCACTGCGCAGTCCACTTTTTCGAAAAACTAATTTTCAGTAGATTGAAGCACAAAAAAATCGAATTTGTTAGAGAACTACTACACGCTCATGGGTCCCAGTTTGACTAAGCCCATTTGACATGAAACATTTCACACTTGGAAGGAGTCCTGCAGGCTTTTCACCCAAATCCTTTATGAAGGATCAGCCCTTAATCCATACACAGAACGCCTTTTCCCATCGTGGATATGGAAATACATTTACAGTACTGCCATTTTAAGGGTAGGAATAATAACTAAAGCTTCAGCCTACACCGTTTCGGCCAATATTGTTATTCATTTGTTTCTATGTGCAATCATTCTGTAAACTTGTTAATAAGGACCAAAATAAATTACTACTACTACTACTACAATGAAACAAATGTGCAAACTGCCCTCATGGAATATTGTTGTTATTGTTATACCGTTTCACAGATATTGTGGTATCTGTTTTTGTTATTAGACTTTATATTGGTGTATCCACAGTCATCAACATAATATGTTGTTGCTTTATTAACTTCTTGAAAAATGTATGTATTTAATATCGGTTTCGTAATACAGCAATTTTGAA
The DNA here is from genome assembly GCF_963514075.1 of Conger conger. Classification (NCBI taxonomy): domain Eukaryota; kingdom Metazoa; phylum Chordata; class Actinopteri; order Anguilliformes; family Congridae; genus Conger; species Conger conger. The sequence continues at coordinate 27,682,612 of NC_083775.1, forward strand.
TGATTTTTATATTTGCTAATATATTGTGATGTGTATTTGTTCCACTATTTCTCGAAAAGGTCACCCATGATGAGAAGTTAACAGTTAAAAAACATAATTCAAGGATATGTAGAGAGATGTGAGAGGTCTTCTGAAGTAGATATTATGGGTGTGGGAATGTTCTTATCCAAGCTCTGCGGCCTAAGAGTGACCCATAGGCTAATCTCGCCGTAATCAGCAGTGAACACAGTGTTGTGGAATGCTGCTCAAACAGAAACTAATCCGTGACAAAAACAGTGACCAAACTCACAGGAGAAGGGTTACTTATTTCCCGTTCCGGGAACCGTGACGTGGTTTTAGGAGAGGGGTGGGTACCGTTGAGTCGTCCCAGCATTGGACCAGTGTTTCTGTGCAGTTTATCAATTTACAGTGCTTCAAGACATTTAGCATTTGATGAGAAAACACCTTACATTTCCTCTGATTAGCTTTGAAAATGAACAGCAGAGACTATGTTCAGTAACCAACTGCTTTAGTCAGAAAAGTACATGTAGTAGGATTTAAATATTATAAAATGTACACAGAGCAACCAGACCTTGGTCAAATACGTAATGGTTTTGGATTCAAATACTATTCTACGTTCTACTGAGCTTTTCTGGTGTATTGGAACCTATGAAATGCTCTCAAAAAAGGGCAAACCCCACATTATGGTCCTCTTGTTTGGCTGAATTGCACCAGAAAAGACCAAACAAGAAAAGTATTTGAATCCAAAACAATGAGGTATTTTACCCAGGTCTGGGAGCAATACTGAAGTATTAAAATGTTGAATGTCAATGATGTTGGGTGGTCCAGGGCACCAGCTGATTCAATGTAATTTCTATGATTTATCCAGCTGTGATTTAAACCACAGAACTGTACTTGAGCAATACTGTAACTTTCTTATTTTCACATAGCTTACAACCAATATGTAACGCCTTTGTACTCTTCACTGTTTACCACATTACTGGTGTTCTGCATTGTGTTTATTGTTTCCTATCTTTTATTCAGTTGATTTGAAATTCAAAAATGAGTTTCTTTAAAATACACAAATGGTTTTACTAATTTTTCCCTCCCCCCTCATTCAGTTCAGTAATACAGCCATACGTTTCACTTAAAGTCTTCTCAAATGAAAAGCACAAATGAATGTAAAAATTAACCAATTTAAATACAGATGTAACAATGTACAAATGTTGTACTGTGCTTCTTTATTACGACTGTGTGACTATGTCGTTTGCCTTTTTTAATTGTGTTATTCCTTAGAGCGCCGTGCCTACATATTATAAAAGAGTTCATATTGCACCATGTTACATTTATTTAAAAAAAAACTACAGATTTTTTTTCGCAGGAGCAATATAATGTTTTACAAATTAATTACTTTGAAGGCAGTTCATCAGTCAGGTACTAATCCAGAGCCTGGATTCAGAGCCACAGATCCCTGAACAATGCGATGACAAAGTACTCTCTCTGTTACAGGAGAGAGTATGCATAGACTAGTGTGGAGTAACTACTCCTTTTGAGTATATACAGACCAGAGTGGAGTAAAGTCTTAATACTCTTGACTATGTACAAACCAACAAAGAGTAACTACTCTGAATACTTAGTACGTACATACCAGTATACAGAGAAGTTACCCCACATTGGTCTGAGTAACTATTGTGAGCACTTTAGTACGGGAGTAACTAGCCTTAATACTCTGAAACAGGCCTGGGTTCAAATAGTTTTTGCTGTGTATTCAAATACTTTTCTGCATTTGACTAAGCTTGCCTGGTTTATCGGAACCAATTAAATAATCTCAAAAGTGTAAACCCCACCCCATCTGCTTCTCCGAACAGGCTCAAATGCCACAGGCATGATCAACAGAGTGGCCTGTAGCATAGTGGTTAAGGTACATGACTGGGACACGCAAGGTCGGTGGTTCGATCCCCAGTGTAGCCAGATTAAGATCCGCACAGCCATTGGCCCCTTGAGCAAGCATTGCTCCAGGGGAGGATTGTCTCCCGATAAGTCTAATCAACTGTATGCCGCTCTGGATAAGAGCGTCTGTCAAATGCCAATAATGTAATGTAATGTCAGGTAATTTGAATCCAAAACAAATACGACTTGAACCCAGGTCTGCTCTGAGAATGTGAAAACCAGAGTAGAACAACTACTCAGGATACTCTGAATAAACACTGGCCAGTTTGTGCCTTGTATTGCACTTACCATAAGCACCATTTTAGGGATCAGAATGGCTCTATTGTCATATCTTCCATGATTTTTGCTACAGGAAAACATTACACTTACAATATACAACATGTATACTAAGGATTTGTCTTCAATGTATCTAGTTGAATTGAGATTTAGAAAATTACTTTTTCTTAAAGGCATCTTTCCTCCCAGAATACATCACTGAGATATGGTAAATACATGGCTAATCCAGAATGTACAATCTGAGCATTGTCACTTTACAAGAAAAAAATGCTTTTCTTAAAAATTCAACATACAAAAAAGTGCAGAGTGTTTCTCCTGTTATTTGCATACAGAAAAAAAGTTGAATAATATTTATTCTTTTTTTTTCAAATCAGTCCTTTGCTTTTTTTCAAGCTGAGTTGTTTGCAGTCTGGAAGGGAGTTGAATTCTTCCCTCTTCATCGCCAAAACTCTCTGAAAGATTCAGACAGGAAATGGTGGAACTTCAGCAAACAAGAAACTTAGCTGAATGGAAGGCCCTACGTGAAATATCAATGACTGTTCACACCAGAAGCACAGCAGTTACATGCAATATCAAAATACCAGCGACTTCTTCAAATTATGTTGTCGCTGGGATATGACCTTCCCTCTTATCACTTAAGGGAATGGATTTGCAGGTAATAACATGCAAATCCATTCAACATTGTTTTCTGTATATTTCATGTCACAATGACAATAGTACAATAGTAATAATACAAAAGTATTGCAAGCTTGATGCAGCTTTTGCAAGCAACGGATATGCTACCAAATATTAAGTGTTATTTTCTTTCATTGACTTAGATATTCTCCCAATAATTCACGTAATAAACGTGGTAGTCTGATATCAAAGATGCTATGTTCAATGTAGTTTAACATATCTATGTGGAAATACCAGGAAATAAAAGCTGAAATTCTTAACTCGTCTTGGGTTCATCTTTTTATCTGAACCCAAAGTGTATAGAAAAAACAAAGACACTGGCCTTGCTGTTCCAATACTTTTGGAGGGGACTGTGACTGAAGTTTTAGTTTAATTTGTACAGTAGCCTCCCCTGAATGGCCAAAAATGGGCATAAGAAATTGTGGGGCTGTGGCCTAAAATGGACAGATGGGATTATGTGGTGTGTCTTACTTGGAAGTCCAGGTCAGAGAGGTAGGTCTCCAGGCGCAGGGGGTCCACTCCCTGGGGCAGCGGCTGCCTCAGCAGCTCCTCCACAGAGTATTGGGCTTTAGTGAGACGAGCCAGAGCATCCCGCACCAGCACCACCTTGCTCCGCACAGGCTCCCCCTGCTGGCAGACACAGTCATCACCATGCAGCTCTCAGCCAAAGCTCAACTCCGCTGCTTGTGGTGAACCGACTCTTCTACATTATTATAGGCATTTTGGCAGACGCTCTTATCCAGAGCGACGTACAGTTGATTAGACTAAGCAGGAGACAATCCTCCCCTGGAGCAATGCAGTGTTAAGGGCCTTGCTCAAGGGCCCAACGGCTGTGCGGATCTTATTTCGGGTACACACGGATTAGAACCACTGGCTTTTGTTTGTGTGTGTTTGTGTCATTTACCCTAACCTCTATGCTACAGGCTGCCTTCTACCTACAACCTGGTTTTGGGCTCCCTTTCTTACTAGCAGCCTGGTTTTTGGCTCCCTTTCTTACCTGCGGCCTGGTTTTGGGGTCCCACTCCCAGCGGGGGAAGACGTTGGTGAAGGTCAGGGGCTCAGTGCCGGCATGTATCAGGTAGGCCTGGGGGGGCCGTCTTGAGTTCTTCTCTGAAAGACACAAGAAACAGCTTTCAGCTAGTCCACAGAGACACACGCTCACTGTGCATACAGTCAGGCAGGAACCAAACTCAAACAGAAACCAAACACGGAAGGTTTCTATTGGTTCCAGAATGTTCAGGGTGCATTTCCCTGACTTAATTTGGGTGTACTCGTCCACTTAGAAGGCGAGGTCAATGTTCTGAGTGACCGCTTCACCCGACCTTAAAGCATTCCTTTCATGCAGAGGGGTGTCCTTCATGTTGACAATGTCCCTGTCCACAAAGTAGTCACTCAATGGTTTAAGGAGTGCTAATGTTATACTAAGGCCACCTCAATCATCAGATCTGAACTGAAACAAGCATTTCTTGCATGTTCTGGAATGGTTTTCTTACACTAAGAGCAAGGTGCTTCAGCGTGGAAGAATGGAATTCCAGATGTTGGTGCAACAAAGCAAACACACACGCTGCCCTAAGACACTCAAGTGACTTCAAATGGTGTGTCCATATTTTCTTCACTGCGTCCAGAACCAAATTCCCCTGTCTGCCTGCACCACTGTTGGGCCCAATCTCTCTCCATTGCAGTACAGCCCTTCAATACTGACCCAATGCCCCACCTCAAGCATACATGGGTCAAACACATCATTGTTTTGGATTCAAATCGTTGCCTGGTGCAATTCAGCCAACCAAGAGGAGTTACTGAGTATGTCATAGTTTCCAATACACCAGACAAGCTCAGGAAAGTGTAGAAAAGTATTTGGATCCAAAACAATTACGCATTTGACCCAGGTCTGATTTCAATTACTGAACAGACACACAGAGTGTAGCTCCCTGAGCCCCACCTCTGCAGTACTGAAGCACGGTCTCCATGGCGCATTTCCTCTCACTGTCCCAGCGAATCCGCGCCGAGCCCAGGGGCTCCGCCTCACCAGGCTCCTCCCCCTGCCACAGGTACACCTCCAAGTGGTTATCTAGCAGGAACTGGGCTAGAGACAGACAAACCAAAATACAACATAGTATTGGTATAAACCCCATATGATGACCAAACAGGAAGTCAGCTACAGGTATATTATAGGTAACAGTAGGTAAGCCTATTGTTTGGCCTATGTCTCCGTTTTCTTATTTCTCTGCCTCATAATGGCTTGTTATTGGCACAATGCTGCCCCTCATATTGACAAACGCTAATAACAGACTCCACAGGCAAACAAAAGCCAAGACTTAAGACTAGATATTGAAAGCTTTCTTAGACTTTTACTAAGGAAACTATTGAATACACTTGAGTAATCAGAAACAGCTGAGAGGCAGAAACAGCTAAAGTGTCCAATTACTTTTGGTCTCCTAAAATCTGGGGACTATGTATAAAAAGGGATGCAATTCTGAGACAGATCCCCCAATATGGGTGTAAGACCCTCAAATTAAAGCTGCACTTTGACCTCATATTCATCATTTAATTTCACATCTAATGTGCCGGAGTACAGAAATTGTATAACTGTTAAAATGGGTGCTGCACAGCATTTAGCACTGTGGTGTCTCAGTTTTCAACATGCTGTGTTGGTCTTGGCACCTACCTGGCTGGGGTACAGAGTACAGGTTCTCCTGTAGGAAAGGCATGGGCGTGACCACGCCAATCACACGAGCGGGGCCCAGGATCTCCTCCCCCTCAAAGACCCCTGTGCTCGCACCCAGGCGGAACAGGCGTGGGGTGAAGTTGTACTTTCCAGGGTCTGCAGGGAAACAACAAACTGGCCAATCAAAAACAGCCACAGCAGCCATTTGTCGGTATTCAGTTCCTTCATTATCCTGTATGAAGACCTGCAGCACTTCCACACTCCAACCCGGGAATAGGCAGGATTTCAAAAACATAGACTTAAAGAAATGCTGAAATGGAAATTCACAGCAGGACTAGCTTCCATGTCTATGCGAGTAAAACGGGGGATTTCTGGAGGGCGGGGAGTTGATTTGACTGATATACGCCCTATGTACAGTTGCAATCAAAATTATTCAACCCCCATTGCACATTAGGTTTATTGGCAAAATATACAATTTCTCAGCTGTTTGCAATAAACAAATTACACAAGAACTGTTTAAGTAGTTCAATGAAACATAATATTATAAAATATTACAAGGGTTTTATCCACATTCAACACAAAATGCTACTTTTAATCACTACTGCAGTCTCAAAAGCACACCTGATGCAACTAATCAAAATTACCCAACCCCCTGTTTCAAGCACACCTGGTGCAACTAATTAGTTCAGGTGTGCTTGAGATAAAACACATAAATACCTGGACTGGCTAGGGGTTTGTTGAGAGTGACGTTTGATTGCATGTTAGAAATATGTTAGTCAAAAGAATTGTCCAAAAAGTTCAGAGAAGAGATCATTGCCTTGCACAAACAAGGAAAAGGATACAAAAAGATAGCAAAAGCACTGAATGTTCCTAGAGATACAGTTGGAAGCATAGTTTGCAAGTTTAAAGTTAAAGGAACAGTGGCTACACTACCTGGACGTGGCAGAAAGAGGAAGCTATCAGCGGCTGCCACCAGATTCCTGAGGAGGCAAGTGGTCAAAAACCCTAGAGTGACTGCAAAACACCTGCAGCAAGACTTGGTGGCAGCAGGCACTGAGGTTTCAGTTTGCACAGTAAGGCATACTGGAGTCCGGGCTCCATGCCCGGACTCCAAGACGTACACCACTACTGACCCAAAAGCACAAGAAAAGTCGGCTCCAATATGCTCAAAACCATCTAAATAAGCCACAGAAGTTTTGGAATTCTGTTCTGTGGAGCGATGAAACAAAACTGGAACTTTTCGGGCCTATGGATCAGCGGTATGTCTGGAGGAAGAAGAATGAAGCATATGCTGAAAAGAACACCCTGCCTACAGTGAAGCATGGCGGTGGCTCAGTGATGCTCTGGGGCTGCTTTGCTGCCTCTGGCACTGGAAACCTGCAGCGTGTGGAGGGCACGATGGATTCAGTCAAGTATCAGGAAAACTTAGGGAAAAACCTCATGCTGTCTGTGATGAAGCTGAAGCTTGGGCGTCGTTGGACCTTCCAGCAGGACAATGATCCCAAGCATACCTCAAAGTCCACCAAGGCTTGGTTTCAGAAGAAGAAATGGAAGATTCTAGAGTGGCCATCACAGTCGCCTGACTTGAACCCCATAGAAAATCTCTGGTGGGATGCCAAACGCACACCCAAGAATATTACTGAACTGGAGGCCATTGCCCATGAGGAATGGGCTAAGATTCCTCAGAAACGCTGTCAGAAGCTGGTGTCTGGCTATGCATCGCGTTTGCAGCAGGTCATAACAGCAAAAGGGTGCTCTACTAAGCACTGAAGATGCTTGTCATGAAGGGGTTGAATAATTTTGAGACTGCAGTAGTGATTAAAAGAAGCATTTTGTGTTGAATGTGGATGAAAACCCTTGTAATATTTGAACTACTTAAACAGTTCTTGTGAAATTTGTTTATTGCAAACAGCTGAGAAATTGTATATTTTGCCAATAAACCTAATGTGCAATGGGGGTTGAATAATTTTGATTGCAACTGTAGCCTATGGCTCTGGGCGTAAGAATACATATTGGATATTGATTGAAGGGAAATGGAGCATGGTCTAGAGACACGCCCACTGGTACACGATGTCATATTTCTAATTTGTGTGGTCAGTGGTTCTGGGTGTGGCCAGGACCTTGCAGCATGCAGTCATAGGCCTTCCTGTCCAATGGTCCCAGGGCATCCCAAAACTCCACTGGCTCCGACCCTTCCTCCACCTCCTGCACCTTCAGACTGCTGCTGCTGCTCAAGCCCAGCTCGGGAGGACACCTAACACACACACACACACACACACAGACATGTACACACACACACACACACACACAGACACATACCCAGAGACCAACACATACATACACACACACACACACACACACACATACACACACACACACACACACAGACACGTACACACACACACGTGGAGACATACTCGCACAAGTACACACACACACCACATGCACACAAACACACACAGACACACAGACATAGAAACACACACACACATGCACATATTAATATCAAATTTCTGACACATATTTAAATTGTGTTTGTTTGTATGTGGTCTGCCCGAGCAGAGCCGGGTGGTTTGGGGGCACACATACGTCTGTGTGATTTTCTCTGCAGCCCTCCTGCCCACCTCCCGGGTGCTAGAGTGGGCCTTGCAACCGCTCCACAGGAACAGCGCCCCCTGCTGGGCATGCAGCAGGATGAGGGAGCCGCGGGAACGCAGGCTGGCACAGCAGCAGTCCACCTCCAGCAGGGACCCCTCATCCGCCAACTGCCCCCGTGCGCAGAACAACCGCCAGCCTTCTGTCGAAAACACCGCAGCATAGACACATGGGAATCACCCTCAGCACTGGCATTGGTGCTGTCTGTACTGGTGTTGATGCTGGTGTTGGTGCTGTCTGTACCTGTGTTGTTGGTCTATGTATTGGTGTTGGTGCTGTCTGTACCTGTGTTGCTGGTCTATGTATTGGTGTTGGTGCTGTCTGTTCCTGTGTTGTTGGTGTGTGTATTGGTGTTGGTGCTGTCTGTACCTGTGTTGTTGGTGTCTGTACCTGTGTTGGTGCTGTCTGTACCTGTGTTGTTGGTGTATGTATTGTTGTTGGTGCTGTCTGTACCTGTGTTGTTGGTGTATGTATTGGTGTTGGTGCTGTCTGTTCCTGTGTTGTTGGTGTATGTATTGGTGTTGGTGCTGTCTGTACCTGTGTTGTTGGTCTATGTATTGGTGTTGGTGCTGTCTGTACCTGTGTTGTTTGTGTATGTATGTATTGGTGTTGGTGCTGTCTGTACCTGTGTTGTTGGTGTCTGTACCTGTGTTGGTGCTGTCTGTACCTGTGTTGTTGGTGTATGTATTGGTGTTGGTGCTGTCTGTACCTGTGTTGTTGGTGTATGTATTGGTGTTGGTGCTGTCTGTACCTGTGTTGTTGGTGTCTGTACCTGTGTTGGTGCTGTCTGTACCTGTGTTGTTGGTGTATGTATTGGTGTTGGAGCTGTCTGTACCTGTGTTGTTGGTGTATGTATTGGTGTTGGTGCTGTCTGGACCTGTGTTGTTGGTGTATGTATTGGTGTTGGTGCTGTCTGGACCTGTGTTGTTGGTGTATGTATTGGTGTTGGTGCTGTCTGTACCTGTGTTGTTGGTGTCTTCTTGGCTACCCTTGTGGATGACTAGGCCTCCCTGGAACAGCTGCAGGAAACAGGGAGGTTCTCTCCCCTGTGGCACCAGCACCTGAACACCACACACACAGGTGTTCTATTTTACCATAGAAATAATCTTTACATACAGATCATGACAGTGCTGGTATGTTTATTGATAAATACTATTGTAAACATTGTATTTATGAAAGAGCAGAATTGAGAAAACGCTGAATGCACAGTGACGCTCACCTGCGCCCCCGTGTGGTCGCCCAGCTCCATGAGTGAGGATGTGTCCGTCCTGCTGATGCTGGAGCTCCGGCCCTGCCACAGGAAACAGGCACAGTGCTCCTGCCCTGGAGCAGCACTGCCCCCCTCACCCAGAGGCTGCTCCGGCCCCACTGCAAAGACATATGCAGACACACACGCACGCGCACACACGCACACACAGACACAAGCACACACATGCACACACACACACACAGACACATATACACACACACACACACGCACACACAGACACACGCACACACATGCACACACACACACACACACACACATACACACACACACGGACACACACACACACAAAGAAACACATCCAGTTACAGGCCAACTAACATACATGTCTTACATACATATATTCAGATGAAGCATCATACTCGAGGAGTACATGTTAAGTTTTACATTACGTATAGGTTTAATGACAACAGGCTGTCACAACAATGACTTAATAAGCTCTACTCATCGCACGTCATAAAGTAAACAATCTGACTAAGACAGATGCACCCACAATGGTGACCGCGGTAACAGATAAGCATACACAGGTAACCGTGGTAACATATAAGCACACACAGGTAACCGTGGTAACATATAAGCACACACAGGTAACCGTGGTAACATATACGCACACACAGGTCACCATGGTAACATACCTGCACTGGTGATAGAGTACTTCCAGCGCACGGCGTAGGTGTTCCCCTCGTGCAGCTGACCCTCGCTCTCCCGCGAGAGCCGTCGCTCGTCCAGCTCCCCGACGTTCCAGACGTCCACGGCAACGGTGCTCAGCTCCGCCTGCTGGCCGTCCTCCCCCCTCACCAGGCCACGCCCCCTCTGCACGTCCATGCCGTCTAAGATGGTGCCCGCCGGCCCGGCCCCCGCCGTCAGCAGGGCCCGGGCGTCACACGGCTGTAGCTCTGCCTCGGGGGGGTCAGGGGTCACGGGAGCCAGCAAGGGAGGAGACGGCTGGGATGATGTCACGCCGAAACCAGTCTTCTCCTGCTTAACACACAGACTGTGTTCGGAACTGCATACTAGCATACTACTTGTAGTACAATGAAAATGGGCCTGAAATTTAGTACGAGTAGTATGCTAGTATGCGGTTCTGAATGCACCACACAAGCTGTTCCTCACCTTTAGTTCCTCCACAGGCATCTCCACCGGGGCTCCGGCCTTCCCAGCCCAATCCAGAAACTTCTCTCTGAAGAGTGCGGTCTCGTTCTGCTCCGACAGACACCCGAACAGGGCCCAGCTGGGCCGCCCCTCCCCCTTCCTGTAGAGACAGACCCCGGTTATTTTACTTAACGCAGGGGAACAGCTTTAGATCTGACTGTGCTATCACAGGTAAATACCAATATATGTAAGACACTCTAAGGCATCACAGGGTAGCTGTTATTTTCTTTTCACCTTAATTCAGGAACCAGGTAAGGTGAGATATGGTGAGATTATCTCACCAGGTAGGGTGTGTGTGTGTGTGTGTGTGTGTGTGTGTGCGTGTGTTGGACTCACCTGTGTATCTCCGTGCTTGCGGCTGAGGGGTTGAGAGGGTTCACTCTGCAGTTGCTGTAATCGTAGGGCCCGCCCCACACCTGTCTGCCCAGTTGCAGCGCCACCTGCCTGTGGCCCAGAAGAACATCCTTCCCCTGCCAGACATACACCTCACTGCCAAAGTCAAAGACCAGCACCTGTATACCAATAAAATAAAGAACACACACATACACCTCACTGCCAAAGTCAAAGACCAGCACCTGTATACCAATAAAATAAAGAACACACACATACGCCTCACTGCCAAAGTCAAAGACCAGCACCTGTATACCAATAAAATAAAGAACACACACATACACCTCACTGCCAAAGTCAAAGACCAGCACCTGTATACCAATAAAGAACACACACATACACCTCACTGCCAAAGTCAAAGACCAGCACCTGTATACCAATAAAATAAAGAACACACACATACACCTCACTGCTAAAGTCAAAGACCAGCACCTGTATACCAATAAAGAATACACACACACATACACCTCACGGCCAAAGTCAAAGACCTGGAGCACCTGGAGATCAACACACACACACACAGTCAAACACTAGAGCCAGCAGGGCTATGCATAACACACACGCATGCACACACGCACACACACACACACACACACAGCTCTGACTCAATGTCACAGCTAGGTAAAGCACATATGCGCCCATACACACACGAGAGAGATACGGACACGGACACACAGAGCGAGCTCAGTCCCTGGGTGTAGTAGCGGGGGTTCTGACCTCGGTGGACTTGAGCAGGCTGACCGTGGGGATGGCGGCCCAGGCATCGTCATGGGGAACCAGCCTGTCCTCCATCATCCGAAACACGCAGTTCGACTCAACCACCCCACTCTCAAACTGCTCATCCTCCTCTGGATCTCCAGCTCCTGCACAAACAAACACACACACACACACACACACACACACACACACACAAAGGCCCATGACTATTTGACATACTATTTTACACCCTATAGTACACAGTACTAGAGAGTAGTTGTGTGTCCGTGTCAGTATCTAGTGGTACAAAATGGCTGCTAGCTGCAGCAGAACTGGTGTTAACAAGCTACTGAATTAAGATTTGTTCTCAGTTACTTCAAACTAGCTAGCTAGTTCACTATCCCCCCTGTTATAGTACGTAGCATCCTTAGCTACATAGCTAGCTAGTTAATAGCTGTGACTAGCTACAGCAGAGGAACATGTAAATATCATTGCGTACCACATCATGTCATGGAATGGCTTTTTCGAACTAGAGAGTAATATGAAAAAAGTAGTAATATATAATAATATATATAATATATAGTACATAGAAAATAAGTTATTGAGGTCAAATTAGAACTACGTAGTGAAAACATGCTGGCTCATGAAAGAAACACACGGGAGGACTTATTTTCTGACCCCAGGACTTTTGCAGATCACGTACCTCTGTACTGAGCCTTTCCTCCCAGCAGATCCCAGAACTCCTGGGCCAGGCTGCTGTCTGTCTCTCTGCCCTCCTCCAGGAGGGTCACCTGAGGGGCAGAGCACCCCAAATCCCCCTGTGCCTGCACCCAGGAAGCCAGCTCTGAGGCCTGGGGGGGGGGGGGGCAGGGATGAGTGCACATGCTATAACATGTATCTACAAATTATACCCCAATACCCCAATACATTTATATAAATCAAACAAGAAGGGGAACCTGTATGAAATACATATATGCAAATACATATTTCAGATACATGGATTAAAATACTTCCCATCCCTGCTTGGTAGAATTATAGAGCCAATGTCATCAAAATAAGCTTCTCTGGTTACAGGACTAACAGCAGCACACATATTTAACAACCCGTTGTCCTTTCATACATCTGAATATTTGCTTAACTGAAGTTACAGGCCATTACTCGGTTTTTCCAAAGCTCTACCCATGTGGTGTGGTACCTTGGCTTTCTCCATAGGGTTGGCGAATTCGCCGTTCCACTGGAAGCAGTGATTGGGCGTGACCAGAAGGAAGCAGTCACCGCTGTTCAAGGACCGGGCCATGGGCTCCACCAGACGCACCTGGACATGCCTTCGACCTGCCAAACACAACCGTACACAAACTCAGTGACCTCACCCGCACACAGTCAGTCACCTTCATTGAGAAACTACATATCCCAGCATCCTCAGCCATAAGACTTCCTACCACTTCCTGAAGAAGAGGAAGCAAGAAAACTTACCTTTGATGTGGAGGAGCATGAGTGCGCAGTATGGCAGGTAGCTGTTAGTCACAGCTTCGCTGGGCTTGGTGTTGCAATGGTTGGCATCACAATTCTCCTTATTGGCCGGGTCCGCTGGAGACTCATCTGATAGGCTGGGATTCTTGGCCACTGAAATACAACAGATTAACATTATTTCAGTGTATCCTTTTACAACTATTCAAAGAAATGTCCCAAAAATAGCTGCTGTTTTTTACGGTTGCCATTTTCTCTCAGTATGACATGAACGTGTGACATGACTCAACTCTTCTCCGTCGGTGAGGTCACGCTGGGGCGTTGCTCTGTGTAGTCCAGACGGATGTCCTCACGGGCAGCCAGCACACGCAGGGGGTTCCGTGAGCCCTGGGTCTTACGGGCCGGACGCACCGCCCGCTTATGATCCGCTACTGAGGACGTCAACCTGCACACACACACACACACACACACACACACACACATACAGTGAGCTCCATAAGTCTTGGGACAAAGACTTTTTTTCTTGTTTTGGCTCTGAACTGCACAATATTAGATTTGTAATCAAGTAATTCACTTGTGGTTAAAGTGCAGGTTTTCAGCTTATATTAAAGAGTATGTTTGTATATTTTGGTTTCACCATGGAGAAAGCACTTTTCAGCACTTTTATACATAGTTATACATTTGGGACAAATGGCTTTACAGGTGTTTATGATTAGTCAGGTGAGTTCAATCGCTTCGTTAGTATCGGAAAGCTTTCATGATCTAGTCCTTGATTGACTGCCTTTGGAGTTTGTTGTTGGCATTTGTCAACATGTCAGCATTTGTCCATTTGTCATTGTGCCAATGAAATGGAAGCCATTATGAGTCTGCTAAATACCAAAAACAGTCAGAGACACAGGCCAAACAATAGGCTTACCAAAAGCAACTGTTTGGAACATAACCAAGTGAAGGGCTTACTTGGGTGAGTCGGACTGGAGGATACAGCTGAAGTCCTGCTCTACGTGGAGGGGGCTGCTGGGGTGGAGGCCCCGGACCTCCTCACCGTCCACCGTCGACACCTCCATCACCGCCTCGGCTGCCACCTCCATCGGGGTCTCTCTCTGGGCTGATTCTGGGGACAGTCATCACACAGGACCATTTTAACAGAGCGTTTTACCAGGGGATTCAAGACAAATCGAAAGAAAATGTGATCGGTTCTATAGTGGCCAATGGCGTTAGTGTAGGGGTTTTTCTGTTGCAACCCCAAATTAATGTTCAGAAAATAATATATTACAGTCTATTGTGCCTTATTATAGTTGGGTTGTTGTGAGGTTCAACATGTAGTAGCCTACATTCATGCATTTTCAAGAGCCAAAATTTTTTTCTTTTATTTTATTCATTACCCACAGTTTTGGGAACCCCCACTAACTTCCCATTAGTGCTTACTGAAGCCCAGCTCCACTACTGAAGAACAAGATGAACAGAGTTATATAGAATGATCTAGAAAGGGTGCGCTTACCTTTGCTTTCAGGCTTGTCAAGGCTCTTATCCTCCTCAGGTTCCAGTTGGGGATGAGCAGAGGTCTCTGTTAAAAGTCAGAAAACTTAGGCTGAGCTGGGACAGAACACCTAAACCAGAAATAAACAACAGAGCTTAGCATCGACTTAAACTTAATCCCCCACAAGCACAAGAGCAGCAGTGCTTTAGGAGAGGATATTACCGCCGAAGAACCTAAGCGAGGCTCCTCTGGGAAAGTCCTGCCTGATGGATACAGCAGGCCTACTGTACCAGGAGACCAAATTCGGGGTCACCCCAAGCTCCCATATCCCTGTTGTTCGGCCATTTTACACTGCTCAGTCTCAAAGAACCTCCAGGCACTGACTGTGGCAGTCGTGACAGGTTTGTAAACTATATAATTTTAGTGTTTTAACTGCATCAATTGATATTGCTGGAAAATAACGTCCTCTACGTGGCCATCTGGGACAAAACCAGTGTTCTGTGCGCTTGTGTCCATAGGGGAATTCTTTTTCGTTCTTTATGGAACCGTCTATCATAGGTGTGAAGTCTGAAAGCTCCCAGACAAAGAACCATTTTGCTGGACAAAGAACCCTTGAACTGGAAAGGGTTCTTC
The DNA here is from genome assembly GCF_963514075.1 of Conger conger. Lineage (NCBI taxonomy): Eukaryota > Metazoa > Chordata > Actinopteri > Anguilliformes > Congridae > Conger > Conger conger. The sequence continues at coordinate 27,697,894 of NC_083775.1, forward strand.
TATGGAATCAGAGGGTTCCTTTTGGAACCATTTTTCTGAGCGTGGTTCACGAGGAGATTAGACCCGTTAAAGGAGACACACTGACCTGTCTCTGCCGTGCGTTCTGCGACCACATACTGGGCGGAGTCGTTGGAGGTGGTGTGACCCTTGACCTCCCGCTGCTCCTCCTCCTGCAGGACACACGCTCGCTCAGCCAATGGCACGCTGGCCTCCACCTCTGTAGCGGCACTCTGTATATACACACAGGGTTTGTGTAAATACTGCAGTTCACAGACACACAGGGTTTGTGTAAATACTGCAGTTCACAGACACACAGGGTTTGTGTAAATACTGCAGTTCACAGACACACAGGGTTTGTGTAAATACTGCAGTTCACAGACACACAGGGTTTGTGTAAATACTGCAGTTCACAGACACACAGGGTTTGTGTAAATACTGCAGTTCACAGACACACAGGGTTTGTGTAAATACTGCTGTTCTGTGTAGACACACAGGGTTTGTGTAAATACTGCAGTTCACAGACACACAGGGTTTTTGTAAATACTGCAGTTCATAGACACACAGGGTTTGTGTAAATACTGCTGTTCTGTGTATACACACACGGTTTGTGTAAATACTGCAGTTCACAGACACACATGGTTTGTGTAAATACTGCTGTTCTGTGTAGACACACATGGTTTGTGTAAATACTGCTGTTCTGTGTAGACACACAGGGTTTGTGTAAATACTGCAGTTCACAGACATACATGGTTTGTGTAAATACTGCTGTTCTGTGTAGACACACATGGTTTGTGTAAATACTGCTGTTCTGTGTAGACACACATGGTTTGTGTAAATACTGCTGTTCTGTGTAGACACACAGGGTTGGTGTAAATACTGCAGTTCACAGACACACATGGTTTGTGTAAATACTGCTGTTCTGTGTAGACACACAGGGTTGGTGTAAATACTGCAGTTCACAGACACACATGGTTTGTGTAAATACTGCTGTTCTGTGTAGACACACAGGGTTGGTGTAAATACTGTAGTTCACAGTCACAGGGTTTGTGTAAATACTGTGCGTGTGCATGTGTGTGCACGATTGTGCTTCACCTTCTGTCTCCAGGGGGATGTAACATTTCCCTCAGTGGGAGAGGATAGCTCTTGAGCCTCATAAGCCTGAGTGGTCTGGATAAGAAAGAGGGAGAGAGAGGATGCTGAGAGAGATTGAGAGAGAGAGAAAGAGAGAGAGAGCGAGAGAGAGAGAGATAGGAAATACCCCACACACAAAGAAGGGAGTACCAACCATTTATTTGCATATTTATTATATAAGCATTGGTCATTGGTCTTCTTTCTCAGCAGTATCTGTGTACCTTGATAACCCAAAACACTTGCCTGCTCCAGCAGATAAGTCTGCTCCCAAACAATCAGTGTACGTGCATGCCATGCTAGTTAAACTGAGACTACTTTAGAACATTCTCTATGGCAAACCAAGCGGCCAATCAGCAAAAGAGCTTGGTGAACTCCTGGCAATGTGATTGGAGGCTCTCTGCCCCCAGGGGGCGCCAAAGATCAGGCAGGAGGAACACACTACACAGACTGACATCTGCCATTTACAACTGCCGCAGGGGCTGCTCCCATACCAGCGCATAGATTCCCGCTGCATACGCGTGCTGGAGCCATCCTGCTATACTACACCTCCTCGCTTCGGGGAAACGCCTCCACAGTGTTGATGAAGGAACCCCTCGTTTCACACAGGCCAACTGATGCTGATAACCCAGCTCTCAGCTCAAAAGAAACCACGGCAGCCAACGAAAGAAGTACTGTGCAATAAGCAGACAAGCACAGAACTCCAAAACTCCAAACACGCACACATACGTGCACACGCAGACACCCACATGCACACACAAATGAGTGTGACAAGTAAACACTACACACGTAAACACAAATACACAAGCACACACAGACACAAATGCGCCTGCTCCCATACACGACACACACGTGTGCAAACACACAGACGCATGTACACAGCACATGCACACACATACAAAACACATATAAAAGCACCCACAAGCACACACACACACAGAAACACCCGCATCCGCACATGTGCACAGCCACATACATGCGCAAACACACAACATACAGTACATACACGTGCATACACCCACGCTTATACGCACGCACGTGCACGTGTACGCACTCACCTGGTTGTAACACAGAACGTACTGGGAGGTGGGGCTAGCAGGTACAAAGAGGGAGGAGAATACAGGCTCCTGGGATAGGAAGGCGGGGCAGAGCAGGTTCAAACTGAGCATCACAGCTCTACAGCTTACAGCAGATTAATACTCTCTAAGGGTCACACACCAGCCAATGGAATTAGGCAATAGTGCTCTCTCTGGAATGCACACCAGCCAATGAAATTAAGCGTTACTGTTCTGTATGGATCGCGCAGCAGCCAATGGGATTAAGCATTACTGCATTCTATGGATCGCACACCAGCCAATGAATTTAAGCATTACTGTTCAGTATGGATCGCACAGCAGCCAATGGAATTAAGCATTACTGCACTGTATGGATCTCACAGCAGCCAATGAAATGAAGCATTACTGCTTAATATGAACCAAACACCAGCCAGTGGAATTATATGTGATGATATATGAAAAATGGATGATAACACATTTATTCTGAGGCCATGGGAAATCTGGGGAGAGTATAATCTACACTTTCATAGGACTGTTGAAAAGTCCAGTATTGAAAATGCAGGCAGACATAACACAACAAATATAAAAATCTATTCCTGTAAATATTGGCTTTAAATACAACTGTAGCCAACATAGCTAACCAGTGAATACTCTTGTCTATGACTGCATCTGCACTGCTACTTATGGACCATGGGCAAGGGCAGGAACCCTGGAATCCCTGATTGGTCAGTTTTATCTGTATTCACTTCTGATTGGTTCACTGTTACCACCTATTCAACAGGACAACACAGAGACCTAAGCTTACCCAGCACACAGAGTGATCAGCAGCACCATGGGAAATCTCATTCTCAACCTAAAGGGGAAGTGTGGAGGGGGGAAGGAAGGAGGAACAGGAATAAGGAGGTGAACGCAGAGGAGGAGAGGAAAGATATTTTTCCCACACAAAGACGAGTAGAAGAGGATAATAGGACTAAACAACACGAGTTCTGAGAGGGAAAACATGAACTAGGGCCCAAAGGTTTAAACCAGCCCCAATATGGATAAACAAGGTAATGCATGAGCCTGCTTTTTAACGTTGAAGAGAAAAAAGAAACACATTGGCAATAACAACATTAGACAATACTGGAATAAACAAGTTGTCATTCATGGGCTTCAATGTTGAAGTTGCCTCCACCTTCTCAAGAATGTTCCGGAAAGAACTACTAGCAGCCAGCAAGTGGCCCATCCTGTTAAGAAACTAAGGGGTAAACCTCAGGCAGGATAGGATACAATTTCGATTCTTGAGGCAAGGGTTCGATATTCGGCAATATCGTGAAACAACGGGCAATAAACAATGAGGTGGAGCAAACAATGTCACGTACAGCTGGCCCAGAAAAACCATGCAGTCCCATTTCAGGTGCTGCTACAGATTCCCAAAGTCGCTTTCAAACACAACTTTAGCACTGGGATGATGACACGCATCTCATGCGTATCTGGCCCACAACCTCGAAAGCTCTACTGACTGCTGCTTTGAGCAAAAGGTGTAGCACCTAAAACAAACTGACGCCTGCCACCACTGAACCCTTCCACCAGGAAAAAATCACTCAAGATTATCTGAGACAGATTTAGGCAAGAAATCCTCAGAATCGTCTATGATGATCCACTTTCTGATTGCTACACTGTTTCCTGAGACATTGTGCTTGGTCGAATGAGGATGGTTGTTATGTCCAGGCTCTGTTGATCATGTGAGGCGGTACAGTCCAAGTTTCAGGAAGTCTGAATGGATTTTGCTTGTGTTTTAAAAAGTGTTAATCAAAGTCATCTTTCTCAGAGGATCTGAATGTTCTACCTCATACACTCACTCAAAGGTGAAAATAGTAAAAATGAAATCTCATGCAGTTAGCGGTGCTAGCGAGACGCAGTGCAGTGGCTGAATATAAGCTGTGCGCAGTTTGTGATAGCTGGGGAGATGCAGTGTAGAGTCTGTAATACTGTATTAGTGTGCACTGGGATCGGTATTGTAGTGTGTATAATAGTATTTTGATGGCACTGGGATATGTATTGTAGAGTGTGTAATACACTATTAGTGGCACTGGGGATATGTATTGTAGTGTGTATAATACTGTATTAGTGGCACTGGGGTCATGTATAGTAGTGTATGTAATACTGTATTAGTGGCACTGGGGTCATGTATTGTAGTGTGTATAATAGTATTTTAGTGGCACTGGGGACATGTTTTGTAGTGTGCGTAATAGTGGGTCAGTGACCTTACCTTCGCCCTACAGGAGTTCTCAGTGTCCTGCAGTTGGGTGTTGTGTTCTGGTAAGGACAGCTGGACCAGGTGACTGCCCTCACTATGCTTAACAGCACTCTGCTGCTCTGTGTCAGCACTGCAGGGCTCAGCCAACCCGCTAAAGAACAAAAAGCACAGTCACATGTGCACAAAACACACATGCGTACACACAGAGACACACACACACACACACACACACACACACATACTGGATGTTCTCTCCTTGTCTCTCAGAGTGCAGTGTGAGCTGTTGGTTCAGTACCTGGCTCTCAGGGGGCTAGGCTAAATGTTAGCTCTGGTTGTTGGTTCAGTACCTGGCTTTCAGTGCACGAGGCTAAGTGCTAGCACTGAGTATTGGTGGCTCTCACAGCATTAGACTAAGTGCTAGCACTGGGTGATGGTTCAGCACGTGTCTCTTCGTGTGCTAGGCTAAGTGCTAGCACTGGGTGGTGGTTCAGTACCTGCCTCGCAGAGTGCTAGGCTAAGTGCTTGCACTGAGTTTTCAGTGCTTGTCTGTCACAAGTGTAGCATGGGGTTAGCATTAGCGCTGGGTGTCAGGGTGTAATTTCAGCACCTGTGTGGCCCCTGGCCATGCTCGACCGGGGCGCCGGAGTCCTTCGGGACCAGTGGCTTCCCACGGGACCTGCGGGGTGGGGGGCGCGGCAGTTCGCCAAAAATGGGGGTGGTGGTCCTGCTCCTGGCCCTCCTCCTCCAGGGGGCGACGGGGGCGTAGACCTCGCTGCCGAACGTGCCCTCGCCGTTTCGGTCCTGGCCCACCAGCGCCTCCGGCTGGCTCCTGGGGCGGTTGGGGTTCTTCAGGATGCCCCGGATCTCCCGTGGCTCGCAGCTCAGGAGCTGAACCGGGGCGGGGTGGGGGGGCTCCGGTTGGAGCGCGGGCGGCTGGCGGCACACCTCGCTGGGCTTCAGGTTGACGGACTCGCCCTGCTGCCGGTCGCACAGGTGCGCAGGGAGGCTCAGGACCGGCAGCTGCACCGCTCCCTGCTGAAGCTGAGGGGGGTTCAGGGAGCAGTTAGAGAGGCTGTTGTTCAGATGAGACGTGCAACCAAGGTCCTGACTCACTTTATTAACGATCCCATGATCCACTCATTGCAAAGCTGGGGTTCCCCGCTGTCCTGGCTAAATTCCCAACCTGGTTCTTTCAGCCTACCACCTAATCATCCCCTGATTTAACAGGCTATAAAATTGTTCTGTCCTCTCCCCTAAGCTGGTGCAAAATGGCTGCTGTGCCTCACCTGCTGTGCTGCAAATTGGTTGTGTTTGAGACAAGTATACCCCTCATCACTGTGAGTGTGAGAAAAGTGCTATATAAATGCAACTATCTATCTATCTATCTCACAAGCTTCACAAGACAGGCTTTCCCTCTAGGCTGGATTGGTGTGGAGAGGGGTACTGGGGAACACAGCCACACACACACACACATACAAACACACACAGCGAGCCACTCACACACACACACACACACATACATACACACATACACACAGCCAGCCAGCCACCCACACATACACAAACACACACACACAGGCACAAACACATGCTCCACAACAATAACAAAACACCTTTAAAAAAACATGAATAATAATATAATGAACCTTTTAGCACACAAATACAAAATAAAAAAAGATACAATGCTCACCAGTTTGACCTCGTCCATGGTGATTGGCTGGGTGCGGTATCGCGCCCCCTTCTGCCTGCGCTTCTCCGGGGCATCCGTGGAGATTGGCAGGGCCTTCCTCTCGGGCTCCGCCCGCTTGTTGAAGAGGGCCAGTTTCTCACTCATGCTCAGCTTGGAGCTCTCATCTTCCATCTCTGGCTTCTCTACCTCCAGCCCATTCCCGTCGGTCTGCGGCTCGCCCTGCTTCACGCCCTGTTCCCCAGCCTGTTCCCCGCCCTGCTCCCCGCCCTGGTTCCTGCCCTGCTCCCCGGCCCTTCCAGCTGGCATGGGAAGTCTGCAGTTGGCGAAGCAGAAGGGGGCGTTGAATGCAACAGATTAGTCTTTGCGAATGGCAGCCAAAGCACGTTAATGTTCAATTCAACTTTCAACATGCCTGCATGTTATTATCCTCCAGAACAACAGGTGGCAGCATACACCAGGGACCATCAACTCCGGACCTCAAATCCAGCCCTGGTTTTCTTTTCTCCCGGGTAATTAGTGCTACTGATTGGACAGACTGTCTCGTAAACACAACAGGCAAACACAGTCCCAGTTAAAGGGAAGGTGGAAAACCAGCAGGTCTCGGCCCTCAAGGACCGTGAGTTGTTGATCCCTGGTATACACAATTTGTGAAGTATCTCAGTTTTACTCAGTTCAGAGCAGAGACACAGAATGAAGATTGTTCTCCAGTTGTCTAGTCTCAGTATAGATCATTGACAAAGAACCTTCAACCAATCATATCACATGAAAATTTGTGTCATCTGTGGAGGTGAAATCAAATTGAGTTTTAAAGCGAGAACCACCCACTCCCATCTTTTTTTTTTCCACATTCACCTAATTTATGTCATGTGACCCTTCACACTTGGCTTACAGAAAGCATAGCTAAAATTCTAATGGTGAAGGTTTGGTAAAATGTTGCTTGGTTGGCTGTTACAGTAATGGCACTTGAAATACAACACTAGACTTTCCGACGCACAGGAGTGAATCGACATTCATTGGAACAGCCGAAATTCCGTGCCGGTCAGCCAAGCAGGGGGTGGAAGGGTCTGAGCTGATATAGCTGCTGATTTACAACTTTCCCGCGAGTCGCAGCTCAGGATCCTGTCCTTCACAGCCAGGCCAAGGCCCAAGGAAGGACACAAGCCGATAGACTGAAAGAATAATAAATAGATAGATAGGACACACTGGTCCAGGTCCAAGTCTAAGCCCCTGCAGTTGAAAGTACAATTTCTATACAGTGCTTTTGTGAGTGAATACCCAGCCATTTTGTGAGTGAATATCACATGACTATCTTGAAATAATAACCAGCAACCAGTCGTTTCAAAACCTACTGTAGCTTGAGCTGTTTTTTCAGCAGGATACAGTCATGGCAACAGTCACGAAGTGATTGCAGTTTCTCCTTTAGCCAAAATCCTCCAACCCCCAGCTCTAAATCTTTTATCAGTCTGTTTCAACAAGACTGATAAAAGCCATGTTAACTGGAGCACAGGTGAAATACCTAACACTTCTTTTCTTACTGCAGAAAAAAAGGTATGTCATTCAGCATTATCAGCATTCTCTGGCCCTGTAACCAATGGTTTGAGGTAAAAGAAGAAGAAGAATGTTGGTAAAAGAAGAAGAAGAACGTTTCAACAAACCACTATTATCCTCCCAAGTGATTTATTAGACTTAACCTGTGACCCAACAAAGGTCAAACCATCAAAACCTTGTCACGTCTCATGGGTTAGTTCCAATATCACGTGACAGGCTTGATGGCTGTGTGCAGCTGCTTCATTTCTGCCTGAATGTGATGTGCACACTGAGCTTCGAGGCGGAGGCCTACCTGATAGCCTCCACCACCTCCTCAGTGGTGACCGGCTGCGTGAGCGCCCTGTAATCGTTGGCATGGCGACTCCGCCAATCGGACGTGCAGCTCCTAGGGCGGGGCTTCATGAAGGAGGGGGTCGCAGTCTTCTCCAGCTCCTGGAGACAAAACAAGCAAAACAGTCTCACTGCCAAGAAACCAGCAAAATGGCAGCACTGAGATGCTAGCACAGCTAGCCAGGCTCACTGCAAAAATACCAGCAAAATGGCTGTACAGAGATACAAGCACAAAAAGCCAGTCTTACTGCAATGATATCAGCAAAATGACAGCACTGACAGAGATACTACCAGCTATTCTAACACTTCCCTGTGTCTCATGGTTTATGTTTAAACTGCCTTAGAACTTGCTACAGTAAGTAATACAGTAAGTACAGTAATAATGCTGAAATCAATCTAGTCCAGCAAACTAAATTCTTAGGCATCATTATTGATAGTGATCTCAAGTGGTCTAATCACATTGACCTAGTCACCAAAAGATCTTCAAGGATGCTGGGCATATTGAGGAAAGTTTGTCCCTTAGTTCACTCTTCAGCTCATCTTACTCTATATTATAGCTTCCTGTTCCCTTTCATCAATTACTGTAACATTATCTGGGCAGCAACCTATCCTACATATCTTAATAAACTACGTACAGTACACAAGAAATACTTAAGGTTTATCTCCCACTCAAATAGATATGCACCATCCGCCCCCCTTTTTAAAAAATATAACATATTGCCGATTGAAAAAGTGAACACATACCAGATATGCATATTCATCCACAAATTCATGTATAGAAAACATGAACTTCCAGACACCCTTCAGAATCTATTTATTGCCACCTCCAATGTCCATTCACATCAAACGAGACACAGCAACAATAATCTACTCCTATCGCGCTCACAAACATCAAGACACCAGTATAATCTTTCCGTTAGAGGCCCAAAGCTGTGGAGTGAACTAAGTCCTCAACTGAGATCTATGTCCTCACATACTGTCTTTAAAAAACATTTGAAAAAATATCTAATGTCTACCTAAACTGCTACTCAATATTCATCTCAGTTATTTGTTTCTCTTCTTCTTGTATCATCCCATGTTTAGTCATCATCCTATGTTGTCTGTTTCTTTTTTCTCGTATCATCCTATGTTCAATCATCATCCTATGATGTCTGTTTCTTCTTTTTCGTATCATCCTATATTCAATCATCATCCTATGTTGTCTGTTTCTTCTTTCTTATATCATTTTATGTTTAATCATCATTCTTTGTTGTCTGTTTCTTCTTTCTTATATCATCTTATGTTTAATCATCACTCTATGTTGTCTGTTTCTTCTTTCTTATATCATCTTATATTTAATTATCATCCTATGTTGTCTGTTTCTTCTTTCTCATATCAACTGATGTTTAATCCTTAAACATTCTATTTTTCTTTTCTTTCTCGTATCAGCCTATGTTGGATATGGATTGGCTACATTTTATTTTGCCCGCTAAATGTACTAAATGTAGTAAGTGTTGGTTAGGTGTGGAGCTCTGTACAAGCCTGTTAGGGCTTCGCTCCCACCTTGCACAGATTTGTACTAAAATTTGTGCTAAATAAATAAACCTAAACCTAAACAGACGGGTAAAGGCCTGTGCTTGGATAGGGATAAAGTTTATATCTGTGCCAAGCAGCAGGGGTGAAGGCCTGCAGATAAACAGCTAAAGCCTGAGGGGTAAATGTGGAACTGAGGGGCACAACTGGGGCAGGGTGAGGTCTAGGGAGAGGGGCACCTGAGGGTCACTCTAAGTATGAGAGTTAGGGGCACCTGAGGGGCAGTTCCTGAGGGGCAGTTCCTGCTCAGTCCCCCTCAGGCAGACTCTGAGCTCGGGTCTTCTCCCAGGTTGAGGTGGAGCCGTTCTTTCTCTCGACTGAGAGGGGAAGCGGGCAGACGTGGGGAGAAGTCTAGCTAAGCAAGCCCCGCCCTCCCAGAGCACCCAGAGTAGTGGCGTGACGAATGGAAACGCTGTTGCCGCGCGGGTCACACGGTAACCGGACTCCCCAGTGTTCCGTTACTCTCCGCCCCCACGGGGAATCTAATAATAGGCTCTTAATTACTTTTAACGGTATCCCCTCCCCTCCTGGGCATTTTCACCTGGCTTCCACAAGCCAGGGGCACGGAGGCTCGTGTTTTCGACCACAACCCTGCGCCAACCTCGCGTTTCAATCAAGACAGACGGAAATGTGATATTAACCCAGAATAGCTTAGCATGACCAGAAACTAGAGCGGGTCTACATGGGTTCTACATGTACATAAACACTTTAGTACACTGTTGTAGACGGCTTTACGGCAGTCAGGGAGACCATTACTCAGATCTGTCATCCCTACAGATAAGTAGGAAACAACAATGAAACAGTCTTTATATGCACCATGAATACTTCTATCTTGACAAATCAGCCTACTTTTGTGATAAACTATGTATCATATGTATTTCAGGCTGACATGTCTACAGCAATGTGTTAATACTTAATTTTAGCTGTTGATGAAATATGAGTTGAGATGCTACAATACTGCTTTTAAAATATTCAGTTTGATACATAATATGATGATCCAGGTGTAAAATCCAGCTCTGACCTATGACTTGAAATACCAGCTACCAGCTGTTTCAAAACCTAGCTTGAGCTGTTTTTTTCAGCAGGGTATGTTTTATTTATACAGCTGACTCCTAACCTGGTTTTGCCCTGTAATTCTCTCTGACCCTCATAGGCATGAGGACTGTAGGTGCATCTACTGTATTGTATCTCTAACTCACAGATATGGTGGTTGAATACATACTAAAACATACTTTCTTATAGAGGACATGATTGTAAACACCAATTCGTATCAGACAGAATGGTTTCGTGCAAATCAACTGGAATTTTTTTGGCCGATCGAGAAATTGTACCCGGATCCGTTTCAGTGTTCAATTTCTATTTCTAATGACTCATCAACAGGGGGATTACTTACTCTGGCTCTGAGCCAGAGCAGCCTGGCGTTCTTCCAAGGCTCAGCGCAACAGCATTCCTGTATTCCCTCCACAATTAAAACTGCACCAGGGGTAACCTGGGCATGAGGAAATACTGTGGGAAACGCTGTCACCCCAGGAGGTGGCAGCAGAGGGCGCTGTAGGAGACAGCAGCCAGAGTACGGGAGAAAAAGCTTCTGTCTTTCAGATGAGAGCTTAAGCGGACTCACCGTTTAACAGGGAGTGCTGTTAACCTGAAATGACGGTCGTTAAAGATAGATACCACAGCATGTTTTGACCAAATACGCTGGTCAGCTGATGTGTGGTAAGAATTCTGGTGTAAAATGGCTGCTGTGTATCACCCAGGTATGCGCTAGACATTGATGGTGGCTGAGGCAAGTTGCCCCCTCATCACTGTAAAGTGCTTGAAGTGTGAGAAAAGCTCTAGGACTTATTATAAAAGACCCTTTTTTGAAAGAGGCCATTAACCTCATACGCCACTGAAATTGCCACAAAGGCTGGCTCTTTACACTTGTCCACTGTAAGATCTACCCCTAAGTCAAATTAGCAACACAACCCCAGGCAACGGTCATCTCTCCACCACTGTCAAAATTTGCCATGAGGAACGTTGACTCACTTTGATAGTCACTCTTCATAGTTAACGGCCAGAATAAACGGCACCAGCCGGAGAGCCACTCACATCGACTCACAAACCGTGACTGCGCCTTCAGCATCCAACAGCGCACTCCGATATTCACAATCCAGGGGGCTGAGCAAACAGCATCAGCCAGTCAGCCAATGCCATTGACACACAAAGTGTGGCCGTGCCTGTAGCTGCCTGCAGACGTGCGTTCAAGACAGTGAACGTTCATGGCAAACTACTTTTGCAGCAACAGTTACAGTTGAACGATTTTTAATGAACATTCCATTTAGTTTGTCACCATTGATTAAAGTGTATTATAACAGCCAAATAATTGTCAACTTTTGTTCTCTTAGCGTTTTCCCCATCAGCTGCCATTTTTGTTCGCTGCACACTACCTTTTCAAACTGTTAGCTAACGTTCATTCTCAACTTTTTTCTGTTCACCAACATATTCAAAAACATTAGCGAATGTTTACCATGTTGAACACATGTCAGTTCTCCTGAGAGACACTAAAGGCCTGTGGGATCATTAGGGTCCCCCTACGCTCGTAGGCTATGCACAACATCCCAGCGGCATGAGAGGATTTTGGAGGCACTGGGTACGGAGGTACTCACTTTGAAGAGAGACATCTTGGCAGCGACGCTCATCTTGGCTCTCTCGTCCGTTTTCACGTCAGCTGGAAAAGAATGCGGACACCGTCAGACCCTCAGCCCGGTCAGGGGCTCAGTGATTCTCTGAAGGTGGAGGATTGTGTGAAGTGCAGGGCCACTTCTGAAATGCAGCTTATAAAACAATTTGCTGCTTGGTTTGGCGCCCATGATCGTGTCCATGTTCCACTTTATACAATTGGTGCCAACATAGGGCTGTATGTATCCAATTCTCACCCTAATTTGGAATGTACAATCACCTGCAGCTGCATTTGCTGTGCTCATGCGAGAACTCAGGGAGAGAGGACTGCCGTGCATTAGTGTTCTGCAGTGGGTTGGTTGCATTTTCTCCTGGATTAGTTAAGTATTATTTGTTTGCTTGCTGATTCTAAATTCAGTTTAGTTGTCATTATAGTGTTCTGTTGTGTACTTGTTTGTTTGTTAGCTATTACAAGTGGTGTTTATTTAGATTCAGTGAAACTGGGTTAGGTGTTTGTTTCTCTCAGGTAAGCTAGGCTATTAAGTTAGGCTATTGTTTTACTGGCTGGCAGGCCACAGCTTTTGTTGTAGGAGGAGCCAATACTTTGCACCCTGCTCAGGGTATAATTACTGGCACACCTGAACTCACTTCAGTGTGCATTAGTGTTCTGCAGTGGGTTGGTTGCATTTTCTGTATTCAGCGTCAGTGTTATTTAAGCTGTTGTGTAGCGCACCAGCGGCAGCTGTGTGCGGCAGCCTCGGCTACTTGCCTCGGCGTACGAAGTCGCAGGTGTACAAAGTCGGGGGTGTCCATCGAGGCTGTCCGAGAGCCTGATGTTTGATTTTGTTTTTGCTGCCTGCCCTCATTCCACTGTGTAGTATTCCCCTTGTCCTCCCTAGTTCCCTCCATGTGTTTCCTTCCCATCCCTGTCCTCTCTCCTCTCCCCAGGTCCCAGTCAGGTAGGAGGTTCGCCTCCCGCCAACATGGGCAGAATATCTCTAACCTCATCTTCCCTCCCAGATCCCCTGGTATTGATCTCTGTGTGGCTGGTGGCCTCTGGAACTGCCAGTCCGCCGTCCAGAAAGCAGACTTCATATCTGCCTATGCCTCCCACCTCAAGCTTGACTTTCTTGCTTTAACTGAAACGTGGCTCTCACCTGAGAACACGGCCACCCCGGCTGCCCTTTCCTCTGCCTTCTCTTTTTCCCACACACCCAGATCCTCTGGCAGAGGAGGTGGCACAGGTCTCCTAATCTCATCCTCATGGAGATCTAGTGTCTTCTCCTCATCCCTCTCCTTCTCCTCTTTTGAATTTCATGCGGTTTCTGTTACTCTGCCGTGCAAACTGTTTATCATTGTTGTTTATCGCCCCCCGGGTCCTCTGGGGAACTTTTTGGATGAGATGGACATCCTCCTCAACTCCTCACCTGTCAATGACACCCCCCTGATCCTCCTGGGTGACTTCAACCTCAACTCAGAGTCCACCCAGTCTACCTTTCTCTCCCTCCTCTCTTCTTTTGACCTTACCCTCACTCTTTCCCCTCCCACCCACAAAGCAGGCAACCTTCTTGACCTCATCTTCACAAGGAGCTGCACAACAACCAACCTCTCTGTAACACCACTCCATATATCTGACCACTCCTTCATCTCTTTCTCTCTTCCACTCTCCTCTAACACCCATCCATCTCTCCCACCATCCACTGTCACCTGTCGACGGAACCTACGCCACCGGTCTTCCTCCACCCTCTCATCTACAATCCTCTCCTCCCTACCATCTGCGGAGTCTTTCTCTCGACTGTCTACCGATGATGCGGCTACAACTCTCATGTCCTCCCTCTCATCTTCCTTTGACTCTCTGTGTCCCCTCACCACCAAACTAGCTCGGGCCTCCCCCCCCAGTCCCTGGCTTTCTGATGCTCTACGAGCTGTCCGAACCGAACTGCGGGCGGCGGAGAGAAAATGGAAAAGGTCCTGTCTCCCCAGTGATATGGCTTCCTTCCATGCCCTCTTATCATCTTTCCATTCCTCTGTCTCTCTAGCTAAATCTTCCTTCTTTCACTCGAAAATTAACGCGGCCGCCTCTAATCCCTGCAAACTGTTTTCAACTTTCTCCTCTCTTCTGGCCCCCCCTCCCCCCCCACCCCCCTCATCACTCACACCTGATGACTTTGTCTCCTTCTTTGAAAAGAAGGTCGATGCTATTCGCAATTCCCTCTCCCAACCCTCCACCCCTGCTGACCCTCCTACCCTCCCCAACTCCCTAACCTCCTTTTCTCCCCTCTCTGACGCCGACACGCTGAAACTCCTTACTTCCCACCGCCCAACCACCTGTCCTCTTGACCCCATCCCCTCCCCCCTCCTACAATCTATATCTGAGGACATTCTCCCTTTTCTCTCCTCTCTAATCAACACCTCCCTCTCTTCCGGCACCATGCCCTCTTCCCTGAAGAGGGCCAGAGTCACTCCCCTCCTCAAAAAACCTACTCTCGATCCCTCTGCCCTGAACAACTACCGGCCTGTCTCTCTTCTTCCCTTTCTTGCTAAAACCCTGGAACGGGCGGTCTGCTCCCAACTGTCCACTTATCTTCTCCACAACAATCTCCATGACCCCAACCAGTCTGGCTTCAAGAGTGGCCACTCCACTGAAACCGCCCTGCTCGCGGTCACTGAGGCACTCCACTCTGCTAAAGCAAAATCCCTCTCCTCTGTCCTCATCTTCCTCGACCTGTCGGCCGCCTTCGATACAGTCAACCATGAGATTCTGCTCTCATCGCTGTCTGGGATGGGTGTCACAGGTTCTGCACTCGCTTGGTTTTCCTCCTACCTCTCTGGTCGCTCCTACCAGGTGACTTGGAGGGGCGCACTCTCCGACCCTCAACCCCTACAAACTGGAGTCCCGCAGGGCTCGGTTCTTGGGCCTCTCCTCTTCTCGCTATACACCATGTCTCTTGGTTCTGTTATCTCTTCCCACGGCTTCTCTTATCACTCCTACGCTGATGACACCCAACTCTTCATTTCCTTCCCCCCTGACACCCAAATCACCACACAGATCTCTGCCTGCTTGGCTGATATCTCTGCATGGATGACTTCCCATCACCTGAAGCTCAACCTTGCCAAAACTGAGCTTCTCTACATCCCTGCTAAGTCCTCTCCGTCAATCGACCTCTCACTGACTGTGGAGGACTTTGTAGTTTCCTCCTCCCGTACGGCAAAGAATCTTGGGGTGACTCTTGATAGCTGCCTCTCCCTGGCTCCACAAGTATCCTCCACTGCCAGAACCTGCAGGTTCTTTCTGTTTAATATACGCCGCATCCGTCATCTCCTGACGGAGAAAGCCACCCAGCTCCTAGTCCAGGCACTCGTCATTTCCCGCCTGGATTACTGCAACTCCCTCCTAGCCGGTCTCCCAGCGTGCGCCATCAAGCCCCTCCAGCTGGTCCAGAATGCTGCAGCCCGCTTGATCACCAGTCAGCCCAGGTCGGCTCATGTCACCCCGCTTCTCATTGGCCTCCACTGGCTTCCTATTGCCGCACGCATCCGATTCAAGGCCCTAGTGTTGGCATTTCAGGCTGCTAAGGGGACTGCCCCACATTACATACAATCCCTGATCACTCCCTACTCCCCAGCTAGACCACTCCGGTCTGCCAGCTCTGGTCGCCTTACGATTCCCTCTCTACGGGCACCTGGCGGTCGAGCTGCACGTTCACGCCTGTTTTCCGTTCTGGTTCCTCAGTGGTGGAATGACTTGCCTACCACTGTCAGGACAGCAGAATCCCTCCCCCTATTTCGACGCAGACTCAAAACACACCTCTTCAAACTCTACCTTAGTCCCCCCTCCTGATTTACCCCGCCCCCCCCTTCTGATACCCCTATCCCTGTCTAACCCCCCCCCCCCCCCAAAAAAATAAAAATAAAATAAAATAAAAAAATAATTGCACTTATGATGACGACTATATGTTTAGAACAGCAGTCCAGGTGTATTTTTCTAGTTCTGGATGTGATGCTTTGACTTGTGGTAGAACCTATGCACTTGTAAGTCGCTTTGGATTAAAAGCGTCTGCCAAATGACTAAAATGTAAAATGTAAAATGTAAAAATGCCGATGTTCTCCTCCAAAACACCTGGTGTCACCAGCTGCTTCTAATCACACTGCTACAGCTGTGGCTAAGCTTGCATAGAGTAGAGTCAGAGGAAGACCTTTCACATGCTACATTTGCATGCAGTATGCATGCAGGTCACAAGACAGCAATGAAATGAACCCTCCCGTATCCGGGCTGATGTAATCGGCAATTGCTTATGGTGCTACCGGCCACAGTCCACACTGGCACAGTCTGGACTCGATCCGAGTCCATGGGGCTCATCCATGCACTGCAGCGTGATGCCTTATCGAAATGAGCCACTCAGCATCCCCCATTTTGTATTTCATTAGGTCAGATGCACAAAGGCACAGCTCTAAAGGTCAGGTCAGGTGATGCCGCTTCGCTGCTCAGTCACTCAGCCAGGGAGTCCTGCAGCCCAGAACCATCAGCTCTCTGTCTAATCCAATTAAATGCGGGTATCAGCAGCCATGTGACTCCCCGCACAGGAAACTGATCCACTGCTCGTCACGCACTGAGCAGGAGACACGGGGAAAGCAGGAGTCCCGTCTTTGTAACCATGGTTACAAGACCATTTTCTGGGATCCCAGCTGCCAGACTTTTTAATAATGTATGAGAAACACAATATGAATAAATCAACAGGAATGTTTGTGTTTGTGTGTGTGCGTCTTATGCCAGTGCATGCGCACGATCACATAATCACCCCCTTAGTGATGAAATGCGATATGTTATGAGATGTTATTTATGTCAGGGTGTTGATGTCACACACAGTGATGTCGCCTCAGCAGTGATGATCATCACTGTGTGTGACATCAACACCCTGACATAAAGTAACTCCTGAAAAGTACATTTCATGATTAATTAATGTATTTGTACATCAATGAACGAATGTTAACATTATTTAATGCCATTTCATGTAACATATTATGAATTGGCAGTCCATACACCTTGGGAACAATAGCCAATCAATGATTTAAATGAATCACTGAAATACACCAAAAACCAGCAGGTATTGCAGCTGTCCGGGACTGTAGTTTTACACCCCAGATTTAAAACCATCCATCAATCCATCCATCCATTATCTTAACCCGCTTATCCTGAACAGGGTCGCAGGTGGGCTGGAGCCTATCCCAGCATACATTGGGTGAAAGGCAGGAATACACCCTGGACAGGTCGCCAGTCCATCACAGGGCACACACACCATTCACTCACACACTCATACCTATGGGCAATTTAGACTCTCCAATCAGCCTAACCTGCATGTCTTTGGACTGTGGGAGGAAACCGGAGTCCCCGGAGGAAACCCACGCAGACACGGGGAGAACATGCAAACTCCGCACAGAGAGGCCCCGGCCGACGGGGATTCGAACCCAGGACCTCTTTGCTGTGAGGCGGCAGTACTACCCACTGCACCATCCGTGCCGCCTGATTTAAAACCAATAAGCCTGAATAAATAAGGATAACAAGGAAGTACAAAATGGGTATCTAAAAAGCCAGGTGCTTCTATTAGCACTTCTCAAACACATCGCCTACAGGCCTGCAAGCGATATGTACCTAAAATAATCTGTGTCCCTATCAATTTAAAGAGATAAGTTCTTGATACAACCAAAAGGAGAAAATGTTCTTCAAAAAGCATTAGAAAGAGGCTTAGTTTACCTTTCTGGGTGTCCCCTTCTTCAGTTTCATTTAAGCTATGAGAGAGACCAGAAGACAAATGAGATTAGATAATGAAAAACTGGCCAAATAAATTGGTTATACCCCGTACAGCAGCACCAAAACTGAGCTGAGAACATATGCCATTCTTGAAAGGAACTGAGGTGATCAAATGAAGAACTGTGAAAGTTACACAGTTGTTTTGTAGTGTTCAGAATGCAAAAGCATTCAAATTCCATTTTGGACGCTACTTCTATTTTTTATTTATGGTTTTCCCAACTTTTTCTTAAAGTGATGATATAATGTATTACAAAATGAATGGACATTGCACAAGGAATAATGATAATATTAAAGTTCTATAATTAGTTGAGTGATATCAAAGTTTAGTGCAATCCGTCCTAAATTGATAATCAATTTTGTGTACTGTGTCCACAGTGATGTATAACCATGCCCATCCCTAGCTGGGCCAGCTGTAACTCAGGCGAGCCCCAGGCTTCACAGCGCACACCAGGCCCGAGCAGCCTCTAGCCCCTACCCGGCACTCTCCTGCACTTCCGTGGCCGTAACCGGCTGGGTCCGGAATCGCTCGTTGGTCTTGCGGCTCCCGGCCGCCCCCTCTGGCAGGTAGCGTCGAGTGCGGCGGCGCCCCTCGGACCCTGAACCTCCCGCCAAGTCCAGGGAAGAGGCCACGGACCCGCCATCGGCGCTGATATCAGGGAAGCAGAGACATGAGGAAACCGTGAGGAGGGAGAGAAGAGGGTGAGCCACACAAACCTCCTCCTGCACACAGAAACACTCATTTCCATATTCCATCACCAGCAGTGCGCAGCATTCACTCTGTATGCAATGGCTTGTGCGAGTTTCATGGAGGCTGGGAAGGCATTGGGAAAACACGGGTTACGCACAGAGCCAAGCAGTGATCCCAGTCCCGGCATCCGTGCCGCGTGCTCTGCTTCCAAAATGCTGCAGCCATGCAAAAGCATCCAAACAGTAGAAAAGCTGAGAATTCTCCTGTCACCCTTCTGCCCCCAACGGTGGAAAAAACTGTAATTCCGATTTACACACTTTCCCCCTAACTGTGGAAATGCCTGGAATTCTCATGATTTTCCACCGTGGAGTTCTGAGTGCAACAAATGTGGGCCTGAGCTGCATATATCCCCTTGGTATATGCACACAGACGTACACACACACACACACACACACACTCTAGGGGATCACCAGATCGGTGGGGATTCCACATCCAATTAGTATAAAGAGCACAACAGACAAACTCCCAGCTCCCAGCTTGACAAGGTTTGACCAGCTACCAGCTCAGACAAACTACTAGCACTAGCTGGTTGACCAGCTCATACCTAGGTAGACCAGTGTAAGGGTAATTTCCTTAATTGATTCTTAATTGACAATGTGTGTTAACAAAAAGACAATCACGTGATTAAAAATGACTTTTTATTTGTAATCCTTATTAATATTAGACCACTTTCTTTCTTTCTAATTAAGTGCTTACTAGGAGTTTTTCTCTGTCTCTCTCCCAGCAGACAAGACAGCCTTTGACCTTAATATATCTGCTTCTCCTGGAAGGGGGTAGCTTGCACATTCCGGTCTTACAGCAAGGTCAACAAGCGGTAATCAGAAGACGAAATACTGATAAATGTTAGTCTTTTTTGCTTTGGTAAAGCTCCCCCCCCTCAGGGAGAAAGTACTGAAAACTCAATATAAGTCTTACTATGTCTGATTCAAATCAGAAAGCCGGTAAGCTTTCTCACTTTCTGTTATTTCTTTGGAAATAAATACATAACGGTAAGTTAAACTCAAGTATAGCTATCATTGTTTTTACTGCGATCTGTTTCATCAGACCTGTGAAATGTAAAAATTTTTCCCTAACACCAGTTTCATGACCAGCTTGGCCAGCTCAATTTTCAAGCTGGCATAACTGGAAGGACAGTACAGGAGACATACATTTCTAGGCCTTCATTTATCTCCCCTGTGAATTCCACAGTGATAAACAGATTAGTTCTAAACCAGAGTCTTTGACACAGGCTCAGCCAGGAGGAAACAACAATGGCCGATGAGCCTACGTTGGACCCAGACAAAGATGCAATACTCAAGCCATCAGTTCCATTCATCAACACAGCCTGTGTGTCTCTTTGTGCTGTCAAATACACCCTGGGGTGTTGCCTAATAAGTGTACCATTCCCAAAGAACAGAGTCAAATGCTTAGAGACACACTTACACACAGAAAAACAACACATATGTATTGCTTCTTCAACACAGCATGCCCTATAGAATGAGAACAAATGCTACCTCGGTCAAGCACTTGCGGTTAGTAGCTTTAGCTAATCCAGGGATGGCCAATCCAGGTCCTTCAGATGCATGAAATTTCGTTTCTAAAGAGCCTCACCTCACCAGACCTGGGTCAATTATGTAATTTTTTCATATTCAAATAGTTTTCTGCACTCAATTGATCTAGCCTGGTGCAACTGAGGCAACCAAGAGGAGCTTCCAACATACCAGACAAGCTCAGAAAAGCATAGAAAAGTATCTAAATCCAAAACAATTATGTATCTGACCGAGGTCTGCACCACACACAGCTTGACTGAAATTACAAGAGTCGAAATGAGAATGACTTCAGTTACGTCCTTCTCACAAAGCTGGTTCAAGTTCTGTCACTTCAATGACAGGCCCCCTTAAACAGAGTTTTAAACCAAAGGGACCATTTCTTATGGACTGAACAGTGACTTAAAACATCAACAGGAAACTGATACACGGTTGATCGCGAGCGACATTGCCGACACGCCTTGTTGGCGGACCTTGGGCTGGCGCCCCCTAGTGCGGGCCCGGGATAAGGACACGCATGCCAGGCGTGACCTACGCTCTTTCTGGCTGCGGTCCGCTCTGCTGCAGCAGGGCGCTCCTCAGCCGGCCCACCGACACCCGCGTGCGAAGCTGCAAGGCATTGTGGGCAGGGGTGTCCACATCTTCACCCCCCTCACGCAGCCCCCCAGCAGTCTGGGACCACTGCCTGGAGGGGGCAGGGCAGGGGCGGAGTAGACGGAGGGAGGGAAGGACAAGGAGTGAGGGAGAAAACACTACAAAAACTACTACGAGACCTCTATCTCCAGCCTCTAGTGCAGTTTTTGGATGGTGACACAATTGTTGCTGTTTTGGGCCTGTACTCCAGCACACTGAATTTGAAATTAAACAACAAATATCAGCTGTTTAACTTCAAGGAAGTGCAAACTATCAGCTTTAATTTGTGGATATTTACATCTATATTGTGTAAACCATGTATGAATGCTTCTCGCTTGTCCAGACCATGAAGCGTCTCCACCGTAGCTTCTGTGTGGTGGAACGACCTATTCTTGTATGAACTGCTCAGTCACTACCCATTTTCCACCATGGCATGAAGATTACATTACTTCAGACTGTACCTTCACTAACTCATTTGCAAGGTTATCCCCAATCTCGAATCACCCTCATGCATCACTTGCACCATGGTCTTCTAGAACTTTCATCTAGTCATTCCAATGACCAAAATAGTATATATACTGGTACGGTATATATACTGTATATATGCTGTACACACACAAACACAAGTAAATGCAGACACAATTTGGCTCTGTTTCAATGAAGATGCACATTTTCTGGCTTTGCGTAGCTTCTCAAGATGCAGGAAAGTAAGGTCCACTCAAGTTTGCTCAGTCTGGATAAGAACAGAATGCCATGGTTACGATGCTCACTATGGGATGGGCATGCTGCTGCAGTGACACTTAATCATGTCTGTCCAGAAATCACGTGACAGCACACACTTAACAAACTCTGCTTAAACTCCAGTACAGACTGTACTGTACCTATAGATCACGGTCAGGAATTAATTACCTCAAACTATGTTGCAATGAAAAATAAATCTCAGAAATGTAACCATGAAATGAAATGATATTTGTACAATATTTTATTGACTGGAAAACACTTTGAAATTTATATGAATGGAATTGTTTTATGGAACTGAAGGCTATGTAAAGTTTGCCTCGCCTGTGTAATTTAAGGGTGAGGCTTCAACCAATACCACAAAGCAAGATATCTAAAACTTAATCTAATCACTGGATTAGAACCAATAACCTGACCCTGAGCAACACCTCAACCAAACTTCACCTGAGGTAAACCTGAACCCAGAACCCAAAACCCGAAACCACAACACAGCCTCACTTGTGGTAAACCTGACCAAAACCACAGAACAACCTCACCTAAGGTAAACCTGACCGAAACCACAACACAATCTCAGCTAAAGTAAACCAGACACTGAATTTGTAAGGATTGTATGCTTTGAATTAGTCCTCAGTAACACTCAACTCTGTACTCTTACACAGTCAGGCATAGAGACAACAAATAACCTGACTGGAAAGTGAATTCCTTGCCTCCTAAACAATCAAGCGTTCCCTGCTGTGATTTCCTTATAGTTTGTTAGCTTTTTCTTTTAATGAGAAATATTCTCATCTAGAGGAGTCATTGGAGGGTAAATTTAAGAATGAGGCAACAGTAAACAGAAGTGTAGACAGGATATTACTGTACCAGAAAAATGTCTGGTGTGGAGCTACAGAAAAGCTAAAACCATGTGCAGCGAGGGGCGAAAATCATTGCTGTGTTTTTGGGAGTTACTCCACTCGCTGGAGGCAGTTTTGGCTGTGAACCAAGCAAACCCTGAAGGTAGAAAACCAGGTGTGAAACAGTCAGATCCCCAAAAGTGGCCTGGATATGCCCCCCCTCTTTCCCCTTCAACAGCAAAGAGAGAGAACAGGCTCACCTGTCTGCGTGGGGGTCGGCTTCTGTGCCGTTGGAGATTTTCGGCGGGAGAGGCTGGGTCGCTGTGTCCGAGGCGGCTCTCCATCGAGGCCGCCCTAACTCTGCTTGGCCGTTAGCATTAGCATTAGAGTCCCCGCCAGTGCCCTCGTTCTCCGGACGGGTGAGGGGCGGGGTGTCGCGAGCCTCCCTCCGTTCCCTCCGCACGTATTTGGACGGGAGCTCCTCCATGTTCCCGAAACGCTCTGCCAGCTCCCGCCTCCTCTCTGCCTTGTAGCGGGCGATCCGTTCGGCCTTCGACTCCAGAAGCGGGTTTTCCATGGCGTCCGTGCCGACCGCTCTCTATCTCCTCTCGTTCAGCAGCCTCTAGCGTCTGCTCCACTGGCTGTACTTTAGCATTTAAAAACGACCCCCCTTTAACGTCCCTTCCTGTTTAGCGCAAAACACCAGAGTGGTTCTGCAGGAGAGGAGATCCCAAATTTCTGACAGCAGAAGGCCCGTGTCTCTCCCCCAGTAGGCTGGCTGTTTACTCCACTGTGCTCATCCCCCTGCTGGAAGAGGACAAAGAGGAGAGAGCATTAATGGAGTGAAGCAGGGCTGAGCTGTTCCTTTACAATCTTACAACAACACAGCACTCTCCGTATGACCTCACAGGCCCGTAGCCCCACGCCAAGGCCTTTCTACAATCTGGGGTTAATTATGCGGCAAGGGTGAGACACACACAAACCCAAGCTCAAATACTGACACACACACACATAGTATACATGCACACACATATACACGTTCTCTCTCAAACACACACACATACTGTGTGTTTTTAGTGAGATGGGCTGGGAGAATGCTGCTTCAGCATTTATTCCTTTCAGCCCAAATCCCTCCGGTGCTACAGGGCAACTCAATGGGCTCAGAGCTTCACTGTACTGACCAGAGCTCCACAGAACTGACCAGAGCTCAGAGCTTCACTGTACTGACCAGAGCTCCACAGAACTGACCAGAGCTCCACTGTACTGACCAGAGCTCCACAGTACTGACCAGAGCTCCACAGTACTGACCAGAGTTCCACAGAACTGACCAGAGCTCAGAGCTCCACTGTACTAACCAGAGCTCCACAGTACTGACTAGAGCTCCACAGAACTGACCAGAGCTCCACAGAACTGACCAGAGCTCCACAGAACTGACCAGAGCTTCACTGTACTGACCAGAGCTCCACAGAACTGACCAGAGCTCAGAGCTCCACTGTACTGACCACAGCTCCACAGAACTGACCACAGCTCAGAGCTCCACTGTACTAACCAAAGCTGAAAAACCAGTGGATATGCAACAAGGACATATTATTGGGTATGTAATGAAAATGGGCCTGGTAGCACTGCAATGCTAAAGCAGCTAAGCACTGAATCCCTGCAGCACAATTCCGGAAGTTTCCTCAAGCAGTGGTTTGAACCTGGCTAATCCCGCCACCTGGCAAAAGGCCTGCCATGTTGGCTCCTTCTTCCTCCTTTTTCTATCCTCCTCTTCCTTACCACTAAAAAAAGTACAAAAGGTCAAGGATCCCTTACACCATGGGGAACCTGTACTGCCATGCATCCAGCCAACAGTCCTCCAAAACAGAAATATAGGAGGCTGCAAAAATAACTTTCGCATTTCTACTGAGGCGTGCGAAACAAGAGAGCAAGAGAAGGTGAAACCATGCCCCAAGGAAACGCTTTTCCAGATTAAACACTGCCCAGAATACACTATGGGCTCGTTCTAAACACTTATTTTTCTCCACTTTTTTCCTTTCCATGCTCCTGACCAAATCAATCGAGGTCCGCCATTTTTAAGGACATACCAACCGCTTAAATGTTCCTTCTAGGAGCTAGAAGCAGAAGATAGGGACTCCCAATCTTTCCTTTGAGCAAGAAAACATCAGTGCATTCTTTGCGGAAGTATTTTTTTTTTGGAAAGCCTGATGTATAAATGACTTGCGGATCCACCTCTCCCCATCTGCCACATCTGTAACTGACATGGCTTCGAACTGACGTTTGAAGGAGCATGGACATTCCATTTGCCTAATTCATGTTTTCTTGTTTTCCTTGTTTTCATTTCTTTTTCTTCCCACTTTTTCTAGCCTCTCTTGATGGGTGGAGCTAGGAGTAGAAAAAGAGCAAGAAAAAGAAAAAAGAGGAGAAAAATAAGTGATTGGAATAAGCAATACCCCAAGACTCGATACCATGGGCAGTTGTCCCGATCCAGTCTTCAGTCTAGTCTGTGACTCGTGTGAGGTTATCAAACAGATTTTATTTTAATCACAAGTCTTTAGGTATGGCTCCTCAAGTTTGTGGATGGAAATACTAACTTATGAGAGGCGGTAATTAAATGTGAGATGTTCTTGTAGGATTATGAAAGTTCTGTGGTGTACACAAGGCATTAGGGAGAAACAAAAGACTTACTTTGTTTCGGAATGCAGAAGAAAAATATCCACCGATATCCCAGGACACTTGCGTGTCGGTACTGCTAAATCCCCAGCAAGGAACACTTGAATTGCTCTCCACTGATTATACCAGAAATTACACCACTGGACATGAACACTGCCCCAAAAGAGGATTCAAGATGAATGACTAGAGGGGTAAACTACACATTTACATTTATTTACTGAGCAGCAACTCTACCCATTGTGGTTTATGGAATGGTAAATACCATGAAAGTTCAACAAAACAAGTACATAGATCAGAGCCAAATAAATATTCCAAATACTTTAACCCTTTTCACACCAGACCAATATCTGCTGCTAAAAAAGTTTCAAAAGAAACATTTTCACCACTATCCTGGGCAGAATCCTAAATTGGTAACATTTTGTTGAAAGTGTCCTTTTTGTTCTGTGCGTATTACTCACAGACCAAAAGTGTTACTGACTTAAGCAAAGCTATAATAATACTATCATGTACAAGTGTCATAGTGAAGGGGAAACACGGTTATGGACCATTGACCACAAAGTGCACACATATTAACATCTGTATTGGAAGTCAATCATCTCTATGCCATGGATCATCAAATCGGGCCTTGAATCCAAATCCAGCCCTGGTTTTCTTTTCACTTGCATAATTAACTGAACAAATAGGGCATCTGATTGGCCAGATTGTCTTCACGCCTGATTCCCAGGTAAAAGGAGGGTGGAAAACCAGCAGTTCCCTGATCTATGTATTATTACCAGATGAAGAAAAACTATTTTTTTGATGGCACCAGACTGTTAAAGCAGCCATTTCTATTTTGTTCAGTGATGTTTTTGTTTATATTGTGATCAGAGAAAAAGTCACAGCATCCCCACTAAGACTTCACACATTCACACAATCAGTCGGGGTTCATGTTCAACACACAGGCAGGGAGAGGACAGAAGCCTGCGATGTGTGGTTTGCCTTGGTTGGAATTGGCTCTTTTGTGCTACCAGGTTGTGAAACTGTGAAAACTGGCCACATCAGCAGAGCCAGCGCAAGCCCAATGCTGCGTCGCTAATGCTTTCTGCATTCATACACACTGCATGAGCTCATTAGCATCGCTAGCCTACACTCCATTACCATTTCAGTGAGCGTGATTCCCCCAAGCAAATCATGGATTGTATTCCAGTGGTTATAAAACCAGAGAGAGGCTCTAAAAAGGCGTCACCGGTACCTTTCTTCCTCTGGAGAATCGGTACCAGCTTGGCTCAGTCCACTTTCAATTTTGAGATGGTTTAGCACATTACTATTACTGCTAGCCTACCCACAGGAGACGAATGGGAGGAGGTGACAAGGTGTGTGACATCACTGAGAAAGGAACACACGGTACCACCAAGACTGGTCAGAGCATGTAACATGAGGCTGACACATGTACTGTAATATGGAGGTTTATCTTTGTTAAAGCAGTGCCCTTGACAGCAGGCAAAGTCAAGTTAATTATCTCAGTTTGAACATACAGTCAGGTCCGGAATTCTGGAGCTAGCATTCATTAGCTCTGTAGCCCTGGCTACAGCTACAAACTGTGGGAAAGCCTGTCTGTGTTGGCTGCAACCCCTGCTTGGCTGCTTCTAGCTTCTGCAGTGGAGAAGCAATGCAGCTGTCAATAGCTGGGTGATAATCACTCGGATACCCAAGTTGCTAACCAACTATGTAAATAAAAACGGCTTGTAGCTAAAGCTGCTGGCTGTGTTTATACTACAGCCATCCCTTCCCCTGGACGGTGAGTCATTTCGCCGAAATTTCATGGAATATTTCTAATAAGAGTAAAGGAGATTTTCCTTCCTTGATTTTAAGGATGTGATAAAAACAGGTCACCAGAGTTCACCAGATTTCTCAAGTTGACAGAGCTGATTTCAGAGTTCAGAGATCGGAGCGACGATTCAGGGAGATGCGACATTGCCGTTTGCAATGAATGGCGAGTTTGAGCAAACAAGAGAGGGTACTTCACATCCAACTGTGGTGGAGATTTACAGTATGACCTCTCGTACAGCAGGTATTAGGGTGACTCCTGATTTGGGATGTGTGGGTCACTGAGTTGGTTTTATTACCTATTGATAGACAACGTTCCCATAACTACAGGCGGTGCCTCATTCCAGAGTCCAACTCACACTAGAAAAGGAGATGTTAAAATCTATTTCTAAATTGACACTTTCATGCATGCGTTATCCTGACAGTCTATTTTCTATACCAGTCTTTACACATGAGAATAGGTTCAGGTCTAGAACACAAATAGAGCATCTGTTCCACAGACTATAAATAATGAAACAGTATCTGTGGGTTTGCACATGGACCAGAAATGGACCAGAAATAGACCAGGACAGTGGGATAGCCTGAGGCTCCAGAGGGCAGTACCAGCACAACTGAGACAACACCTCCAACACTTCCTAAGTCAACTGACCCAACACCGTCAACACTGCCTAAATCAACTGACCCAACACAGCCAACATTGCCGAAATCAACTGACCCAACATCGCCAACACCGCCTAAATCAACTGACCCAACATCGCCAACACTGCCGAAATCAACTGACCCAACACTTCCTAAATCAAACGACCCAACATCGCCAACACTGCCTAAATCAACTCAGACAACACCGCCAACACTTCCTAAATCAACTGACCAAACAGTAACCGAACCGACACTGCCCAAACTACCATTGCCCAAATCATCTGACTCAACACCAAGAACAGTGCCAAAATTAGCTGACCCAACCCTAGGAACACTGTCCAAATCAACTGAATTAAATGAAATACAACTATATTTGTATCACACTTTTTACAGAAGACGCTTTACAGAGTCACAGAAGGGCAAAAGGGAAAAGTGCAAACACCATGCCAGAGCCCCAAAATGGCAAATGACCCAGAATAGAGCAAACACCGCCCAAATCAACTGATCCACACATCGAACACAGCCAAAATAAAGTGACGGCAAACAGCCAATATCAGACAAATTAACTGACCCGAAACAGCCAACACTCAACACTACACGACCCACTCTGTGTGTGTTTGGTACTGGTGTACATATGCTTTGGGGAAAGCCCTATTATGTGTATTCCTGACTGCTGTGTGTGTTATTCCAATGTACCTAGGGCTGTCGCTCTGCACAATTCATTAACCAAACGCACTTAGTTTAAAATAAGCTTCTGCCACTGTACAATCACAAATTTGGTGACACAAAAATGCTATATCCCAAGACCACATATAGATTTGGACATCACCATCAGCAAACACTCTCCCTCTCTCTCTCTCTCACACACACACACACACAGGCTCAGTTTGCACCAACACTGAGAACAGGAGCTGCCAGAAAGAAGAGTCTCACTGTTGGACTCCACCCAAAAATCATCATTTGGTGCATTCTGCCTTACCCTTAGAATAATGGCATAAACTAGTTTTTGTACGAAAGCCAAATCTATCATCTGTATCTGAAAAAGTCAATTGAAATAATGATGTCATTTGGTAACAACTGCTCCTCTTTTTATCATTTGTATGAATGGAGATGTAATTTCCTGTCACATAGGAGAATAATGCAAAATGGTGGCAAATCTATAATTTTCTTCATATTCCTGAAGTCACTCCCACAATATTTATAGGTATATAAAAATATTGGTGAAGAACTGCAATTGCATCTCATCTGTCTCATCTGAACCAAAACTAGGCTAAATCTTCTGTACATTTTCTTTGTTCTGGGCTAAGCATTATGTGACACATTAGATGTGAGACAGATAAATTATTCTTAAGGCGAGGACCAGTGCGGTAAATAATGAATGTTGACTGACCGGAGTTCTACTTTAATTCAGTATCTGCGGCGGCCAGACGCACAGACACTCTCCTCCAGGAGCAAAGGTCACCGCTCAACACAAGAGGGACTTTGCGAGAGGCACACATCAGCAACTCAGCCCTCCGGTGTCAGTCCTTCCACTCAAGTCCTAGAACGCATTAGCCACAGACCTTCCACCCGTCAGCAAACAGGAGCAAGCCCATTAAAACAGGCTGTGTGGACAGTGCCCTCAGGTTACCCAGAGGAGCAGAGACGCTGTTGTCCAGCAGTGGAAGAGTGGGGCTTGACGATCCACAAAAGATGCAGGCCAGTTTTACTGTAAGAAACGTCTGTCTTAACATGTGTTTCAGTCTCGTAATGAAACTTAAAACCTTACTTTCTTCTCTCAAGTATAAAATATTATCTTGTTTTAAGTCACCGTTTGCTTGATACATGACATTTTCTAACTCCATTAGCAAAACTTGTCTCGCCTCAAACTGTTTCACCTCAATAGCGATATATCTGTCTCATTTAACAAAAAGAAGAAATAACAGTAGATATAAGACTGTTGAGATGGACTTATTTTTTGGTTTTTTGCAGAGTGCTAATGAGTTACCAACCATGCTACTTGGGAGAACATGTCAGTGATGTATTGCTCCACCCATAAAGGATGTTAAGAAGCCTCCCTCTCCAGTCGCTACACACTGTCTTCTGTAAACTAATGTCATCATGCCAATTACATTAATTACAAGGAGAGGAATGGCACACCCTCAGTAACAATGTACATGCCAGAGGAGTAAATACACACTGAAGCAGAAAAGGTTTGCATGTGCTTATTAAATCCATGAATACAGTTGCTAATACATGTTTTGCCATTGCCTGTGCCTGTGTCAGTGACATTGTCAGCACAAATGCATGGAATATATATGCACACACAAAATATATTTCTGAGAAAGCCATTATAAACTGTTTGGATAGAAACCGGTTTTGGGCCCCAAAGAACTATCTATGCGCATGAAGACCTATTCTAGAACGGCATGCAAAGAAGCATCATGGTATCGGTTTGCAAACATCCCCCTCATGCCAAATTATAATATGACACAAGCAGAAAATATTACTGGCAGGTCACCCTCAACAAAAACAGGGTTCAGCCAATGATGTCATTACAGGATTTCATAACACTGAGGACACTCAACACCGCTGTCCTGAATGTTACACTGGCGCTTTAAGGTGTAGAGGTGTGTTCTGACATCGAAGCTCAATAAAAAGCAAAGTTTGGGGCCTGTCTGTTTTGGAAAACTAGTTTACCAAAACTGGCTCAAACTGTGCTCCTGTTTACTGACTGCAGTGCTCATAACTGTGGGCCTCAGAGCACTCTGCACACAGCTGCCAAAAGGAGACGTGTCAGCCACCGCAGTTGAAATTACACACCCGGAGTTACGCAGGACCAATATACCACCATCAGTGAAAAGCATTTGTGCCAGTTACAGCTCCTGTTAAACCATACCTGACAATCATAGGACACAAGAACATACAGTTAATGCTTTTTAAAGTAGACATTGTAAGAAGCATTATTGCTCATCACAGACACACCAAACAGCGAACGGAACTATCGGAATGGTGAAGGAACGTATGTAGTCTAATCATGACCTACTGGAATTGGATTCATTTAGTGTTATCTTGATTATCCGACTCCAAAACTATATTTTAACCTGTCCTCAGAGCTAAAATTTAACTTAAGAGACTGCAAATGTCTGCCAGTAGTGTGTACGGATTGCTATTTATCTTGGAAAATGCATTATGCCTCTGGTTTGTATAGCCTACAATGGTACAATTGTGTATCTTGTGACAACAGTAGTGTAGGCTATAGGTAAGTGAATACAGGGTGTAGATATCCTAAGTTCTAGGCGTTTGTTAAACCCCTAGGTGTGTAGTGATTTAGAGTCATGGACAGTGCCAGGTTAAAATGAATGCAATTGATTAAACAGTAAGTCAAATGATAGCAACTGGTGAAATGGGTATTCGCAAATGACAGGCAGGAGATCGTATTAATTTGTTCCTCAACCCATTCCACTAAGCCCTTTATGTACCCGAGGGTAAATGAAAAACATCACATCAACAAATAAAAACAAAATCACAAAATGGCAGCAACAACAATGATCCTGCTTACGTTATCTCTGTATGTCTATCAAACCAGGTAAAACTTTGTCAATGACATCAACTATTCCCTATGACATTGACTTTCCAACAATACCAAACGTGATTACACAGTGCATAGAAAACCTAATTTTAACATAATGCTATTTCAACTAAGTAGCTGTGGGGGCAATCACCAGCTTGCTTTTAAAATGCGATTGTGCCCCCTCGTGTGTAGACATAATCGTTGATAGACACACATAAATCACTTCAAAACACTCACTTCAATGGCAGAGCTGAAGCTCATAAAACGTGCTGAGCTCGTTGACCTGCTGACCTCAACATACACATTCTCGGGTAAGCTGGAGTCTGGTACGGAATGGCTAGAGAGGGTTTATCTTGTCAATAGTGCTGCATCATTAAAAGGCTACAACAAGTGCGTTCAACATAAATCACCAAGCTAAAAGTATATAATGTAAGTCATATTCTACATGCAAGCGAGCAGGATGATAATTCGACCATATTTTCAAGATTTATGTTTTCTATCTCAAAGCAACCACAAGCTCTGGCGTCTGCAAGTTTCCAAAAACGTGAGACAAAATGGCCTCTTACGACATGATTTTGCAGGCACGACTGTCACAGAGGAAAGTTCCTGCACTCGCAAGGTGTTTGTTCCCCGGACAGTTTGGAAAAACTAGCTCGACGCACAGTCAAAACACGGAGATGGGAAAAGGTTCGGAAAAACAGACAAATTCCCATCCTACCTTCTCCCCGGAAAGAGAGGGAGGGAAAGACGTCCCTAGGGTCCCGATCGGACTCGTTAAATGCGGGGGGGGGGGGGGGGGGGGGGGCGTGCTACAGCGCGTATCCCGAGCGACGGCGAGAGGGGCCGGCTCTGCACTCAGTGATCCCAGGAGGTCATGTGACGGGCCCGAGGGAGCGGGGATCAGTACGGATCATCAGCTCGTAATCCAATAACGCTATCTGTCACATACACGCACCGATCGGTGGGCTGCTCAGAGCGATTCGCTGTTAACACGGGCAAACGCACTGCCCCGTGACCCACGCTACTGCCCGCCAACAAAGCGCCAACACACACGGGGCCAGAGGCAAGGGAACACTGTCGCTGTTAAGAGCCACGTCTTACTCGGTGAATTCCGCAAACAGAGCGAACGTCCGGTTAAAAACACGCAGGGCTTTACAGAGGGCCCCACGACCGATTCTCCTTCCACACACAGGTATTAGGGGCTTAGGGAGGGATCCCACAGAGCCGCTACCACCGCCGGTGGAACAGGGCGTTTAAATCGCTGGAACTTTAACGAGATGACACCCGACCTTTGCCGTGATTTACTGGGCTTTTGCGCCGGGACACGGCAGCCCCATTTTTCAGGCTTCTGTCACTATGGCACCGGGAAGACCCCTCCTACACCCCTGTCAAAACAGTGGCGGGTTGGTTCTTTGGCCGGATGGCTCATTGGTACAAATAGAGTTCTGACACATTAAATCCCTCAGGCGTTACCCTAGGCAAGCAGCCAGGCAACCACTGGGACACATGTAGGCTATATCAAGACCTACAGACCTCAGTCAAATACTTTAAGACACCAGAGGTATAAATCTCTGGCAGTTTTTTTTATTTCTCCAATAGTCAGAATGTGTATGTTTTCTTTTTTGGTAAGCAACAGATTTTGTTGAAAATACAGAAGTGTTGTATAATTTTACCAACATCTATGAACTTTACCAATTTCACATGGGAATCTGGTCCAGGTTTTCCAGGTTTAACCTCTGTGGTACAGACTCACACCACAGCCCCTGCAAACAATCAAACCCACCGCTTAACACAGCACAAATCAACAGAACATCCCCACACACAACACCACAAAACAGAAACCCAGCACAATCCAATTCAACATCAGCTACAGTAACACAATCCAATTCAACATCAGCTACAGTCACACAAACCATTCCAACCTAATATAGCCAAACAAAGCAAAATGCAAACACAAAACCCAAACCATCACCAACTAGTCAAAATAGCTTAAAACCACCCAAAACAACTGAGCACAACCTATGTGAATAACATCCACCATAGGCCATCCCTGCTGAAAAATAGCTCAAGCTAGGTTTTGAAACAGGTGGTAGCTGAGACCAGTTTCCAGCTCAACATGGTTTAGCTGGCTGACCAGTTCAGACCAGCTCCCAGCTTAACATGGTTTCACCAGCTCAAACTATGTTTTGAAACAGCTACCATAGACTAGCTTATGACCAGCTCAGTTTTCAAGCTGGTAAAGCTGGCATAGCTGGATTTTACAGCAGAGCTACAGTAACAACCCAAAACAATACCATTGTGAAACCACAGGACAGACTCTGAAACCTAAAATTAAAGTGAATCCACCTGGCTGCTGGGCATGAAGCAGTCTCTTTCCTTCACTCTGGTCTTCAACAGGATCTAATGAACATTTAGCTCTTCGAAGAGTATGTTTTTGGAATGGTTTTTCAAAAAGTCAGTGCCTTCAATTACCTGTTGTGCATTAGAATGTTGAGTTAAGAATAATCTAATCACATTTGTCATCTCACACCTTAAAGAATTAACAGGAAATCACAGGCCTACACCCCAGATCAGCTGTTCTGGGCACAGATCAGAGGTGCTGAGAGATAATTGGCTGAAAAAATGTCTAAAGCACAAGTGAGAAAGGTTTGGCCAAAAATAGAGCCCAATTTGTGTCACAGAAATCGATGGGAAAATGGAAAATGGCAAACTCAAAAAAGTATTCCCACGACCACGGGCACTGGAGTGCTTTTTGTTTTCCTTTTTTCTGTAGAATGTTCTTGAACCTTCCTTTTTCAATTCCCACAAACACCAAAGCACTTCACAGGCAGATACACCGTCTGTCAGACATGGCCAATTCCAATTCTGGCCAATTCTGTGGTATAAACGGCAATACCACACTGGTGGCATCAAGACTGCCAGTTAGTGATCCACACTGGTCTAGAGAGCAGTGCCAGTTAGTGATCTGTGGTTTAGTATGTCAACAAGATGTGACTTCCACAAACCCAGGAACCCGCAGCTGTGGCAGCCTTTTAAAGGTCATAAAAAGCAAACACCTGTTGAAGAAGACTGTTTTGGACAGCTTGCCAAGGGTCAAAAATATTTAGAAAAATACATTTAAAAAATGTAAGATTTAATCTCACCTCTAGCCATGGGCCATGATTTATTTTTTACAAAATCTTTCTGTATTTTCCACCTAAATCTCATATTAGGACTTACTGCAGAAAGCACCCTGACATCCCTAATCTAGAACTCACACAAAGCCACCTGTTTGCGACACAACCCACAGTGAGTCCCTGTGTTTCAGCTGCCCTGTCAGTGCCCCCACACCCACCACAGACCCCATACAAACCACAGTCCCTCCCACGAGACGGCCGGTCACCGTAGGGCAACGTCAGAGCCTCCCTCCCTCTCCTAAACAAACAGTGCGACCCTTGCTTCCTCCTCTCCAAAGAGAATGGAGTTTTAGCAGCCAATCAGCCTTTGTGATCCTGAAGACAAGGGCTGAGGGCTGGGCCAACACGCCACTGGGAAAATATGCGTGGGGCGGAGTCAATCTCGCACAGAAAAGATGACGGATTACCAGCTAGTCTCTTTGCCATATCCGTGTATGCACGACGGGGGGTTTGACTGCATTAGCCCAAATCCTCTGTCTCCACCGCTGCGCCATGGAAGGACCCAGCGGTCCCAGAATAACAAGCTGTAATCCCTGCTATTGCACTGTGATCCTGGCGAGATGCACACCAGAAAGAGGGATATCCTCCATGCTGAAAAGAAAACAGCTCAAGCTCGGTCTTGAAACAGCTGGTAGCTGGTTGACCAGTTCAGACCATCTCCATACGCAACACGGTTTGACCAGCTCAAGCTATGTTTTGAAACAGCTGGTAGCTGGTTGACCAGTTCAGACCATCTCCATACGCAACACGGTTTGACCAGCTCAAGCTATGCTTTGAAACAGCTGGAAGCTGGTTGACCAGTTCAGACCAGCTCCATACACAACATGGTTTGACCAGCTCAAGCTATGTTTTCAAACAGCTGGTAGCCGGCAATAGTCGTAGCTGCCAAAGCCCACCAATTAATGCCTTGATTCAATGTTTTTTTTCTCTTCTAAATTCTAAGTCAGTGTTCTTGAACTCCACTGCTTTCAATTACCAGGAGCATTAGAATGTTCAGTTCAGAACATCCTAATCACATACTTGGGATCTTACACATTAAAGCTTTTACTGTACAGGTGAGTATTAGTTGATCTTTAATGGTCATTTTTCATGGGTAAATGCCCATGTATTTCAGTTTTGTATGTACTTGACTGCCATGTGGGGATCAATACAGTAAATGAAAGTTAATGACAGGTTCAGCGGGGCATGTCGGGGAGGAGGTCATGGGCAGGGGGTAGACTCCTGGAGGTAAAGGATAGAGGAAGGGAGGTTGGCGGTGGGGTAGGTTGCAGGGGTGGGAGTTTGGGGGCATGGGCTGAGAGCAGAGGCATGGTTGTCTATCAGCTCATTCAATGTACAAGCTCAGCCCCCCTGGAGTGGAGGAATTATGGCAATACATCATTTTTCAATATTATTTGCCAAGCAGGGAAACAGTGGGCAGTATTTAAGTACATACTATATATCATCTCTGGAAACCAGACTGAGGACTAAACCTTATCCCTTTGGCTGGCATGGCACTAAAATCCTAAACACACTGATCTAAACAGGAATACCATGGCTAAAATCAACAATGCTATCCCATCCCTTCCCCTGTTTAAAGTCAAGGAGTTCAGGATAAGCGTTGTCCCAAATCTCCAAATGGCAGCTCTGCGCTACACACTCAAATGTCTCCCAGCATCTTCCGATGTCCCGTTGCCCAGCAACCGGCTGTAAACACAGGCAAACTGGAACTGGGCCTGAAAGCTGATAAGTGACCGGGTCACCTGCACTCAGACACCGGAGGTACACCTGGAGCAATGTCATTCGGCTTAAAACACGATATCCTCCCCGAAGACTATGCAAAGCACAGAAACCCATTTTGTACAAACAACAATGATACACAAGACATACTTTGTTGCACACGGGTGTGAATTACAGCAGAAATGGTATGCGTATGCAAACTGGGTTCAGTTTACCTGGACTATCAGAGCCTAACTGCTCTCCACCTGAATGCCTATGCAGTATTTCTCTGTGCTATACATTTTACTATGCAAATGAATCACCAAGGTAGGAGCAGAAAAGATGTAATCAGTTTTGCTGAACTGAAGTGACCAATGTTGAGCTACATACAAGAATAATGTACAAACACACTAACTGACTCAGGCGGTCAAAATTTTATTGCACCAGACAGAAAAAAAAAAAGATTTTAGGGATGTTCAAATTTGGTAGTCTATTGGAGCTTGTCCACTCTCAACATTAAAAGCCTACTCTCTGGAGCTACCAAGCTACCTGGCTATCAATGCACCCCAATCTCTACACTATGAAGCCCTGACATACTTCCACCAAGAATCAGAGGGACTTTTCTGGGGCTGACAATATGCTGATGGAATCAGAACTGACTGACAGAGTGACCGTTTGGAAGCTGGCAGGAGATGGAGCATTCTCAAACTTAACTCCAGTTGGTACCTGTCAGTCCCTGTTTATGGTGAATTGTGTCAGGTCCTAATTTGATATGCTGTATTGGTCATTTATATTATTGGGATAACGCCTTACAACCTTAGGCCTCTTTCATTTTTGCCAGTATGTTGTTCGCTGAATATTTAATTTAGCAGGCAAGTTTATATTACATGGTCAAGAAAGAAGGAAGCGCTTCTGGTTGCAAACCCAATATCCTCACCATTACATCATGCTGGTGCATAGCTTATTGCTTATGTCCATACAATTAGTTAGGAAATACACTCATTGATCACTTTATTAGGAACACCTGTACACCTACTTATTCATGTGATTATCTGGAATGATTGTTGGTGCCAGACAGGGTGGTTTGAGTATATCCTGGGATTTTCCATGCACAACAGTCTCTAGAGTCTGCAGAGAATGGTGCAAAAAAACAGAAAACATCTAGTTCTGTGGGCAGAAACGCGTTGTTAAGGAGAGAGGTCCTAGGTGAATGGTCAGACTGGTCAAAGCTGACAGGAAGTGACAGTAACGGAAATAACCACACATTACAACAGTGGTATGCCGAAGATGATATAGGAGTTATTTTTTTCTTACTTGATAATCATCGAAAGACAAGTAGCGTAATTCAACAGTGCGTTAGTATAGTAAATATACCCTAGTCAAATCATATTTATGCGAATGACTAGTAGGCTATAAGGGTGGCCCAGCAACGAATTGCGTTCCGCTGTTATTCAACAGTGTAACAAAGGCAAAATAAACGAAACGTTATTTAAAATAAAATAAAATTCCCAGCAAGGTGTAGGTGATACAGAACTATCTTTCTTTTACCTGACACAAAGCAACACCCAGACAACTGTGTTGTCCTCAGTTAGCCACCAACTTCACAGCCAAATCAATATGGAAAAATGTAGTACATGTGCATTCGTCGAGTATAATACTACCTAAAGAATATGAACGACTTCACAGGAGCATTCAACCTCTTTCCCCGCCTTTGTATAAGGATTTTCTTGGACACTGTTGCGTAAAATTTGGCTACTCACGGAATCCGTCGCAAACGCAGAAGCCTCATGCAAGTAGTAGAAGGCTATATTAGCGGTTCAGGAAAGCTGGTCGACTCAACAAGAGAGAATCCCATTTCCTTTAAAGCGTAATTATCCTCTCAGGATGGCAGTCATTACTTATTCTTGGATGGTTCGGCTACTGTTCCCATTTAAAAGTCGCCGCACACAGCAGCGCGTCACCTGGACACGATCCTTCAACCGGCAGAGTATCCGCCCCCATTTGCTCAAGCATAAATTGAAAGTTTCTTAGATCGTGATCTTTAATGGACACCTGGTTTACATAATGTCTTCAGATGTCTTTGTTTTGATTAAAATAAATGTAAATAGCCTATCCTAAAGCAAAGTATGTGTAGGGTACACATTTACCGTCTTATTAATTATTATTATTATTATTATTATTATTATTATTATTATTATTATATAGAGCACCTTTCATAGTTTAGAGAATAGTAGATCGCAGTTCTATGGCATATCTGAATAAAAATCACTGTAATAAATTAATGTTAAGTGGATCCTCTTACATTTCAAAATGTAATTTCCCATAAGCACTTAATGAGAGAGGTACTCTCTATACTCTCAATAGTAGGCTACATCTGTGCAGTTGACAGGTCAGCAATGTGAAGTTCAGCTACAAATCATCTTGGGCAGTATCAATACAGTGTGTGTCTATTACGTGACTTTTTAAGCTACGTTTAAAATAAATAGACTGCATTTCACAAAACCCGAAAACAACAAAAAATTATAATAGATCGGCGACAGCAATAGGCTCAATAACCAAAGAAATAAATAAAAGTTAAAATGTTAAACATTGTCATAAACAATAATGTATACTCATCTCTACCAGAATAGAAAAGGCATCGGGCGTATAATGTGTAAAATCCAGCGTGAGACCTGACACAAGAAAGTTTGCAGAGGTACTTACACGAGTTGCTTCAGCTGTGGGATTGGGGTCGATGGGCGATTGGTGGCGTGGGGACCCGGGGAGGCCATCTGTGCGCTGTTTGGGAGTGCAGGACAGTCCATATAGGGAATGCGAGCCTCACCCCGATAAAAATACCCCCTGCGTTTCAGCATTCCTCTATCCCCGCCGCAGCCAAGGGCGCAAGGCACAGCAATCACTCATGCATACACTCGCACGCGGCAAACACTTCCACAACTAACCGCAGACATATTGACAGCTGTACATTTGCAGCCCATACCTTTCTAAATGAAGAATAATTATATTTCGTGCGTTGATCATTTCACCTAAGGTCAGCGATTTATTGACTTGGATACCCTGGGGTTATAGAGGCGAACAAAAAAGCATGATCCGACTGAGTTTCCCCCTCTTCATAATGCGCTCTTTGAATGCAACATTCTAAAATGGCCATTATTACCCAAGAAGTCTCCATGTTTTTATTTTCCTTTCCTTCAGTTAATCATAGGTCCAGGGACACAATTTGTGATACATACAAGTGAACACCTCGTCAACAACGTAGTTATAACAGAGGAATTTGTCGGTCTATTCACACCAACATATATCAGCACACAAGTGTTTTGCAACAGCGCCACTTGCTGCTTATAGCATGGAAAAATTCGGAGACAATCATCAGGCTAAAAACTTCGTGCTTCCTCTCGTCGCCGACAGAGGACAAACTTAATTAGTTAAGCTAAACCCTGCTGTCGTTTTTATAGACTTGGAAATATGTTTAGTTGACGGGACGTGTTTTCGCTTTCTGTCCAGTACTCATGAGAAAACCAATAAAAGCTGGCATTCAGCAGCTTGCTCTGTGCCACCTTGCGTGAAATGCAGAGGTGACAGAGCAAGCCAACCATATCAACCAAAACACAAAAGGACACGTGAGCGAACATGCAAAAGATCTTTTATTTAATTCAAAACCACTTTTGAGTGCCCCGTGCAACAGCCTTTAACAACTCTCGAACAAACCAGAGCTACTCACTCAATTGTGAAAAATAAATGTAAAAAAAGAATGTACTTTTTAAACGTTTTCGTTCAGAAAAAAACAGATGAAAATAGATATAAAGACAAGTTATATTACACTGGAACAGGACTGAATTCCACAACAAAAAGTGCTTCATTGCAAAACCTTTTTTGTTTGTTTGTTTTTTTCATTTATTAAAACCCCAACCAATAAAAAAAGACAGTTATGAACATTACAAACCTTTTAGAAGTGACCACAAACTAAAAAAACACACACACACCATGCACTCAAAACACAACGGACAACGTGCTGGTGAAAAAAACATTCATTTCATGAATAACGGTCACAACCTGCAGCAGCAAGGAATTTGACATATCATAATGGCAATTTCCCTCGTTCTGGTATTACTTGTTTGTAATACCTATATTATAAATGGTTTTATGTTAAAGACTTATCTTTAAGCAGCTGAATGTTCGTGTTTGAATTTCAGCAAACCTGTGAAACTCACTAATAGATTCAAAAAGGCTAGACATGAACTTAGTAATTGTGTATAATATCAGCTCTAGTACACCCATCCATATTTATCCATATTACTTTTACTTTCATTTGCCTCATCAGTCAGATAAACCGTTTTATACAAAAATATATTTCCAAACATCATTTGAAAAAGTATCCTCTGTCCAACCAACAGACATGCACACATATTATCTGATGGGTCTACAATTAACTTTAGCCCAGATGCCAAGAAGTTATGTGCTGGTAAAATCTGACTAATGGTAAAAATCTAATGAATGTAAAATGCAAAACAACACTATTCAAAAACACTAAATACAAGCTAAGAGCAACTATTTAGGTCCTTTCCATCACACTTTATTCTGAGAGCTACACTTCGCACAGTGGTAGATGGTCATGGAATTTGATGAAATGTGGGAAAATTAATATATTGATTGCAATTGCTGGCTATATTGTCAGGAAAGGCCCTTCTTTAGAGCCTGAACCTCACTTCACTTCATCCCTATATTGCTCCACACTTCTCTTTATGCTCTGTCACACACCTACATATCATGTGTGTATGCAAGGCCCCCTGGGTAATTGTTGTTTGCATCCAGGATCTCCACAATAAATTACAAAAATAATAATAATAATAATAATGTCACAATTACCAAAGAGGTATTCCTTTTATGTTTGGTTAGCGTTTCCAGATCGAAACTCACGGCAGCACCAGTGATTGGCCAGCAGATTACTACTTCCTGAGCGAGGCTACTGATGCCATAGGGTACACCTTATCTGATCAAAGCTGGAGAAAACAAAGAGTAAAGTCATTTGAATTTTCTTTCATACGTCGAGAACTACATGGAAATTAAATGGAAATGGAGCATTTGTTACGCATGATGGCCCGGACTCTTTTACAGTATAAGATGCACCTTAAGGACAGGGGACTAATGCTCATTCAACAAGTATTCGGTCAGCTGGGAAATATATTGCCAGTTTAGTACAAATTCTATAGACCTGTAGTTTGGCCCAAGGCAGGGGACCAAATACCCGGACTGTTGCTTTAGTCTCGGCCTCCTCAGGGTCCAATCAGGAAAGAGTGGGCCAAGGCCCTGGAAGCTGAGATCCTCTTAGCGGGGTTGAACACCAGACACTGCTGCAGGAAACAGAAATGTAAAATGTCAACCCGCCTTCCCCTCAAACCATTAGAAAGCACACAGGCCAAACGTGCCCAGGACTTAGGGACATGCTAATTATTGTAGCATATCTAAGGGGTTTTCCATTATTGTTAGCATTAAGCCAGCAGTTGAACAGCAGTTAAGCTAACTGTATTTCTGTGTCGTTTAATTCCTGGGAGGATTAGCTGGCTGTCAGTTGTATGCCAAAAATCTTTTTTTCAAGGTTAGATTGTGGAAAACAACATTTCCCTTGCTATGTGGATTATAAAGTAATAATTAGAATAAATAATTAGAATTTAAACATATACTATTTACTGCGAAGTGCAACCCCCCCCCCCAAAAAAACCCCCAAAACAAAACACGCCAAGTGGAACTATTTGTGCCTACGCTAAGCAGGTCGTTCTCCTGCTGGCTCAGGCTGGGGAGCAAGTGGGGTGATCCCGCGCCCATTCCCCAGGTTGAGGAGTAAGGCACGGGGCTCGCCGCTGGCCAGTCCTCCTCCCTGGGCAGACCGATGACTCTGATAGACAGGAAATAACGGGGAAATGCAGCAGCTGAGCATCATGGGGAATGTATGCCTTTTCGACGTCATGACGGAGGACCGGCGGATACTCACTCAAAGATCTTCTGCAGCAGCCGCGCCTCTGAGAACTCGCGGAACAGGGGCCTGCGTTGGAGCGGGAGAATCACGCACATGGAGATTACCCCTCCAGTACACAGGAAGCGCTGGCTCGTAAAAACATATTATTATCTATCGTATCAGTCCTCAACAAGGGCCTGTTAAGACTCATACAGTCATATACAGTCTAGTGCAGTGGTCCTCACTCCTGGTCCTCAAGAGCTGCAGTGTGCTGGTTTTTTGTTGTTACTTTCATTCAGAACTTAATTGATGAATGAAAAAGTGAATTACACACTGGTCTTTTGTATTTTCGCATCAGTGTCTGTTTTTATTATTTTACCAAGCAAGCCAGAGGGCCTCAGGACAATTTCACGCTCATGTAAATTTAATTCGCAATAAAGCTTTTCAAATTGTATTCTATTCTATTCTATTCTAAGGCGCTCATTTTCCCACAGTGACCGTCAGCCAGGTGGCGTCCCTACCTGAGGAGGAAGAGCTCGGCAAAGATGCAGCCAGCGCTCCACATGTCCACAGAGGGCATGTAGACTGAGTGCAGGAGCACCTCTGGGGCCCTGTACCACAACGTCACCACCTACACACACACACATAACCGTGAACATGAACACACACACACACACACACACAACCATGAACATGAACATACACAACCATGAACATGAACATGAACATGAATATGAACATGAACATGAACATGAACACACACACACACACACACACACACACACACACACACACACACAAACAACCATGAACATGAGCATGCACACACACAGGTACTTTACGTGTATGGTGAAACTGAATGAAATCCAAGGGATTACTAATGATGAAATCCTACTATAAAATGACACTTGGAAACAGCCATGAACTTACACAGGGTGTGAGAGCAATCTGATGGCTGTAGATTCGGGCCAGTCCAAAATCGGCGATCTTCACCTCCCCGCGACTGCTGACCAGGACATTGTCTGGCTTCAGGTCGCGATGCACCAGCATATTGGTGTGGAGAAAATCCAGCCCACTCAACAGCTGCCGCATCACATCCTGCTCAGACAGGAAGGAGCACATGGTTACACTTAGTCACACTCCAGTAAATATCTACAGTCAGCTTAAAAAATAAATGTACTGTTCTGTTGTGTCTGAAATATTATAAATGATGAATATCAGTTCATGAAAAAATATGGTTGCATTAAGCGTTGAGTAGAGAACTATTTGAGCTAAGCAGAGTTTAGATAAGACTGAAGACTCACTTTAATTTTTTCCACACACAGCCCGCTCTCTGGGGCTGACGCAAGGAATGTTGTCAAGTCTTGATCAATGTACTCGAAAACCAATGTTAAGTCCAAAGTTCGATTCCGGAGTATGGCGGCTACATTTAGCAACCTACAGAAAAGTAACATCAGAGTTGACATGCTATATTTGCATAGACTAGTTAATATTTACATGTACATAGCCTACATGTAAATATGGTTGGCTAGGGTATACTAGGTGGTTGCCAGGGTGTTACTGGCTGGTTGCTAGGGTGATACTAGACATTTGCTAAGTTCTTACTGGGTAGTTGGTAAGGTGTATTAGGTGCTTGCTTAGGTGTTACTAGGTAGTTTCTAGGGTGTACTTGGTTGCTTGGAGGATGCTAGGGTATACTAGGTGGTCATTAGGGTGTTACTAGGTAGTTGCTCAGATGTTACTATGTGGCTGCTAGTATCTTGCTAGCTGGTTGCCATGTTGTTACTGAGTGGATGTTAGGGTCTAACTAGGCAGTGGTAAGGTGTATCTGGTGTATTTGGTGGTTGCTTGGTGGTTACTAGGTATTACTAGGTAGTTGCTATTTTCTTACTATGTGGTTGCTAGCGTGTTACTAGGTGGTTGGTAGGGTGTTACTATGAGGTTGGTAGGGTCTTACTGTGTAGTTGTTTGGGTGAACTTGGTAGTTTTTTGCCAGTTGTTCGGCTAGGTGGTCACTAGGGTGTAAACAGGGTCTTATTAGGTGATTGCTAGGGCGTTACTATATGGTTGCCATGTAGTAGCTGGGGACATACAAGATTGGTAGGGTCTTACTAGGTGGTTGCTAGGCAGTGGCTATGTTATTAGGCAGTTGCTAGGGGTCTAACTCAGTGGTTGCCAGGTGGTCGCTAAGGTGTTACGAGGGTGTTACTATGTGGTTGCTAGTGTCTTACTAGCTAGATGGTAAGGTGATACTAGGTCAGGGGTCAGCAACCCTGGTCCTGGAGAGCCGCAGGGTGTGCTGGCTTTCGT
This sequence comes from Conger conger, assembly GCF_963514075.1. Lineage (NCBI taxonomy): Eukaryota > Metazoa > Chordata > Actinopteri > Anguilliformes > Congridae > Conger > Conger conger. The sequence goes on from NC_083775.1 coordinate 27,742,209, forward strand.
CTCCACCCTAAAATAAGCGACCGATTCAGACCCAAGAAACCAGGTGAGGTGAGTTAACTGTGTAATCAACGGCTTTCATTGATCAATTAATGCCAAGTAACAACGAAAGCCAGCACACCCTGCGGCTCTCCAGGACCAGGGTTGCCGACCCCTGTACTAGGTGGTTGCTGTGTTACTATATGGTTGCCAGGTAGTTGATGGAGTCATACAAGGTGGTTGGTAAGGTGTTACTAGGCGGTTGTTATGCCTTCATAACAACCTATTAGAGAGGTGCTTTCAGGTGCTATTTGCATAATGCAAACCATTTGGTGCAATGAAAGTAGGCACAGAGGCAATAATTCAGCTGCAAGTGGGCAGAGGGAATTGTGACATCACAAGATTCACAACATCACAACATTCCACCATTAATTTCAATGGGAGCTTTTTGTGCTTTAGGTATGAAGTATTAAAACTGTAGGAGATAGGTGTACAAAATGGCTCCATAATAACAACAAAAACAACAAGAGCAACAACAATACATACTTTATTTTAAAGACTTAATATAGGAACTGTTACAAAAATTGTAAAAATATTTCTTAAATTATGGTTTTGAGGTCAGACTTCTGTACTCTAATGAGCTTTTGAATACGTGCAAGAAGACAAATTAGGAATGCAACTGGCCAAAACCACGAGTCTAACTGAAAGTAGTAACTGTTGAGTGTTTACACATCCTGTAGTCTAAACAGTAATAAAAAATGGTTAGTTATTTGCTTACTTCACGATATTTGGGTGGTTGAAGCACTCAGTTTTTCGCAACAGCGCCACCTCCCGGATCATGAATGCAGGGATACCGGTCTCTGGGGCGTTTGGTATATTCAGCTTCTTCAGTGCAACGAGGCGTTGCTTGCCCCTTGTCTCTCTGCCTTTGTACACTTTGCCATAAGCGCCCTCTCCGATTTCCACCAATATTTCATAATCATCAGTAGCAGGGCAGATGTAGACGTCCATGTTTTCACAACTGCATGGACGCATAGAACAGAGCTCAGTGTTTGACTTGGTATCCGCCAAAGCGATTATCAATTTCAACCACCATTTGCGGAGGCCACTTTTAGCAATGTATGGCAACTAGGAAGATGGCACCAGCTGGCAGGACCGATCTATGAAAATACGGCATGTCTGCCTCAAACTTCAGGTTACATTTTCTAGCTAGCAGGCTTGTTTCCAGCCTTCCCAGTGCAGTCATCAAGCTAATTTTTCATGTTACACAAGATAGGCTTTTGTTAGCTTAAAAAGCTAGATGGTATTTCGGGCAGTATGGTAGCTACTAGTTAGTGTCGTGCTAAAACCGTGTTGTTAACAAGCACGTTATATAATTTGACTGAACAAATTTGCAAGAACGCAGCGTTAACATCGCCAGTAATGTTAAAATGGTAGCTAAATTATCTGGACCATTGCAGGCCAAGATGAACTTCGGTATATCCACCTATTTCCAGATCACAATTTGCAGTATTTTAGCAATATCTGGCCAGCAAAGACCATATTTGCTGTCGGCAAAACTTATTGAAACGATGCATGTATTTGTATTTATTTATTCTAAAATATACAGAATTGTGTAACTTTATCATGGATATTCACATTGTCAATTGAAATGAAAACAATACCTGGGTAGAAAGCGCTGCCATTAACTTCGAGCTCAAACTGCCTTTTCAGCAGTATGAGTTTGGGTCATTATGGATGCGCATGTACCGTTGCCTAGGGCTCCAGTCCTCAGCTAATCAAATTCCTCTCCATTCCCATCCTATCTGACAGCAGGGGTTGCATGAGTCAGAACGTCACTTTCACGTGCTCTACGCATGCACACTGTTCTGTTCCCACGCACTTTTGATTTACTTTGAGTCTGACCAACTAATTAAATGATTGACACTCTCCTCCATTGCTTGATATCGTTTTTATACGTTTTATTACTGATCTAACTGGAGGTTCAAACTGAGAAAAAACATGAAATATTACATTTTAATTGAAAATTTATTTAATCAATTTAACACCAAATAAAACAGAATCATTTTCTGAACATAAGTGATTTCATTTAAAAGTTGACGAGACAGTGGAGTCGATATTGAATAGACACTGCCTCACGTACCTACTATTGAATATACTATACCCAATACGAGGCAAGAGTGCCGATTTAGACACGGTCACAGAATTGCGTACTTACAGAAAATTACATTCACATCTAGCGAATAATAAGGAATGCATCGAAAGATAAAAGGCTATATAGGTCTACACACAAAACATTATTATGGCACATAAAGCAGCCATTTCCATGAACATTCTTTCAAGCAACTCTGAAGGCACACTATCGTGACCACTTTAAGGAACTGGAATTTCTAGGCATGTTTATCAGGAAATCGAATGAAGAGCGTCGCAGACGGAGACGTTTCGCCACTGCCTGATTAAAAACAACAACCTCACAGCAGTGTTTGGTTTAGTGTTTAATAGCAATGAGCAAGTTACTGAAAAGGTATATACAAAAAAAAAAAGGTCAAGCATCACATATCTGCTCAAACTAAAGGCATTTAACCCAGGCGCAAAGCATGAGTCAATGAAATTATAGAGGGAAAACACCGATCCTACAAACATAAAGGCATGTACCATTATGCAAATATAACACAGAAAATGAAAATGTAAATTTACTTTGCAGGAACTGACAAAAGACAAGAAAGGCAATCATCCTTAAATGAAATCACATTTTATCAATGTGTCAAAACCAAGGTTTGGAAGAAATTATCTTTATTCAGGATATGTTATTATTATCATTATTATTTATAGCCTCATGCACAATCTATCCCTTCTTGAAGCTCTTAATACGAGAGTTAAATTATATATATTAAATAATAGAAAGAATTCAGGTCTGATGTGAAATATTCTAGGGTACATTCCACAAAGACACAAAGTAAAGCTGTAAAAAGTACAGAAGTAGAAATTTTCCAAGGCAAGTGGTCAGAGGATTCTGCCACATCATGATGATCTGACCACACGGCTCTTCCAGTGCATTACATTACATTAATGGCATTTGGCAGATGCTCTTATCCAGTGACGTACAGTTGATTAGACTAAGCAGGAGACAGTCCTCCCCTGGAGCAATGCAGGGTTAAGGGCCTTGCTCAAGGGCCCAACGGCTGTGCAGATCTTATTGTGCCTACAGCGGATTAGAACCACCGACCTTGCGTGTCCCAGTCCTTTACCTTAACCACTACGCTACAGGCCGAGTACACATCCGCATCCACCAACCTGCTACTCAGTTCGCTCCTCCCATCCCATCGACTGGCAAGCTGTCAGCCGTCAAGCTGAATACGTTTCCGGGATATAGCACGTGGAGGACGAGTTAGGCTGTGAAACAATCTCAATCACAATCAAAATTGCCATGAGAACAATAAACATTCAAGTTATTTCTGATGCAGTACTCTTGGGCCCAGTTGTGTCTATTCTCATAGCTTGCATGTTGTTGAAATGCTCAGAATGAGCACTCGCGCTGAGCAGGAAATCTGCTTCTCTTCATGGGTAGAGGAGAGTGTAGCCTCCAAGGGCAAGGCAAGCGTGCTCCCTTTCCCATGTTAACTCGCTGATGTCAAGCAAAAACACCGCAAGAGCCACACCAAGGCTATGCTTTCTTTGAACTTGTGCATGCTGGCGGATCTCTTGGTCAATGGGCTAGCTGCCATTTGCTATATTCTTTATGCCATTAACCTATATTTACAATTTAGGTATTTGGTAGACATTCATATCTAGAGCAGCTAACACAAACTGCATTCTTTACATACAACCCATGTACACAACTTCATATTTTTAATGAAGTGCCTTATTCGAGGGTACAATGGCAATGAACCAGCTAGGAAACTTGGCGGTGCTGCACTGACACCAAACTTTCAATTGACATGTTTGTTCCATAACTGTCCAATAACTTTTGGTCCCCTAAAATGGGGGGGGACGACTACCGATATTAATGTGAATACTAAAAATTAAAGCTGACAGTTGGCACATTCACTTCATGATTTCATTTAATCCAATCCAATGTGCTGGAGTACAGAGCCAAAAGAGCATAAATTGTACCACTGTCCAAATACACGTAGACTGCACTGTAAGCGCATTCATCACAGAATGTGAGCTTGTTTCCATTTAAAATAATCTTATTTGCATATCAGCTTGTTGGTTCTGTTTAAGATAATACTTTAGTATTTCGCCACCAATTAATTTTATCTTTCATTTTACATTGATTCCGAAGCCAGATACATATATATATATTTCCATAGAGCATTATTTGATTTTACATTTAACCGACTAAAATAAAAACATTGCGTTAACTATTTTAGGCTATATTGCCAAGCCCTATGCATAAGGGGAAAAAAATGTACTTGCGTGCATTACCTGTGAATAACATACAGCAACTGTAGTTGTTTTAGAAAATATACTGAAAAATATGAATCCAATTTAGTGGTCTCTCTTCATAGAGTGAGGAAGAAGGGTTAATGGTAAGTGCCATTAATGCATTATTAAACTGCAAAAATGTAGTTGCTGCTCCCTTCAGAAGACGGACCAGTAACACATGAACAGGAGGGCTCATGAGTCCACGTGGCAGGGGATGTTTTTGTGGAGATCTTTCCGGAAAGTGCTTGCAGACTACAGCTTCTTTTTGTGTTTGCTGTTGTTAAGACTTTTGGCCAGGGCGATGGTGTCAAGGTGCAGATTTCGGTTGAGGATGACAGATCCGCAGGTGAGGGCCCCAGCCAGAGCCCCCGCGAAGCCGCACACGAAGACATCCTGACCTGTACACGCGCGCGCGCACACGCACACACAAACAGGAGCACACACACAAACACACACACACACGAGCACACACACAAACACACACAAACACACACGCGTGCACATGCACACACAAACACGCGCACACACACGCGCACACACGCGCACACACACACACACAAAAACACAGAACATGTGACTTTCACTGCTCACAAACCCTTAAAACAATTTAAACGTATGTCGAAACAGACAATCTGACATTGTCAAGAACTATCTTAAAATATAACTTTCTTGCTGCTAAGACATTCTATATTAGTGCTTTACCTGGAGGGCCAAAGGGTCTGCAGGTATTTGGGTTTTCCGTTCAACCACCAGCCAATTAAGGCTTTGAGAACAAAGGCGTGTTGACACCTTAAGCCAACCAATGACTGAAATCACTGGTGCTGAAATGCACCAAGAACCAGCAAACACTGTGGCCCTCCAGGACCGGAGCTTCTCTGGACCCACCTGTGAGGTAGAGGTTCTTCAGGGGAGTCTGGGGCCGGATGGTGGCGTTGAGATTGGGGCTGAAGCGAGCCGTGCCGTGGTCGCAGCCGTAGATCTCCCCGCGCGGAGCAGCGATGTAGTGCGTGTTCGTTATCGGAGTCCCCACGTCAACGTACTCAATCTGCACCAAAGAAGGGAAGGCATGGCGTTGTGACTGATCGTGAGCTTATCTCAAGGCAGTGGTCATCGCTCCTGGTCCTGGAGAGCCGCAGGTTACGCTGGTTTTTGTTTTTGCCCTAGTATCAGCAACCGATTCAGACCCAAGAAACCAGATGAGGCAAGTTAATTGATCAATTAAAGCAGTTGATTACACAGTTAAGTAGTGAGTAACAACAAAAGCCAGCACACCTGTGGCTCTCCAGGACCAGTAATGAGGATTCTCTGGGTTATATTAAAGGTACAATTGTTAAAAGATCATTGCAAATCCCTTCCTATAATTGAAAACGGCTCACTGTCATTTTGACTCTGCCTGTGTTTATAGTCCTTAAATTTGGGTTTCAAAATATACAGTTGACAGCCCAGAAAAGTACCAAAACACTCTATACCAAAACATTGCATAACTGTACAATAATTCAAGCTCATTTGTTGAAAATTGGTTATAACTGCCACAGCCAATGGCGTTTCAATATCAGTCTGTTTACAAAGAAGGGGGAGGGATAAACAGTGCTGTGGTTTGAAGGTTTTTGTTGCAGCTATTCCTCTCTTGACTGTGAGAAGTCCAAAATTACCTATTGTACCTTTAAGGCAGTGGTCTCCAACCCTGACCCTGGAGAGCTACTGGGTCTGCTGGTTTTCGCTGTTACTCTGCACTTAATTAATCAATTAGAGCAGATGATTACAGAGTTAACTCACCTCACCTGGTTACCTGGGTCTCAACAGGGTGCTGATTTTAAGGTGAAAACAAAAACCAGCAGACCCAGTAGCTGTCCAGGACCAGGGTTGGTGACCTCTGTCTGTCTGCCTGAAGGCCTGTTCAGGCTCATAGTACAGTAAGGCAGGGCTTCCCAGCCCTATTCCTGGAGATGTACCATCCTGTTGGTTTTCACTCCAACTGTAACAAATCACAGCTGATCAAAATCTCAAGCTCAGGGGTCGGCAACCCTGGTCCTGGAGAGCCGCAGGGTGTGCTGGCTTTCGTCTCCACCTTACAATAAGCAACCGATTCAGACGCAAGAAACCAGGTGAGGTGAGTTAACTGTGTAATAAACGGCTTTCTTTGATCAATTAATGCCAAGTAACAATGAAAGCCAGCACACCCTGTGGCTCTCAAGGACCTGGGTTGCTGACCTCTGCTCTAGCTGTTGAACGAGGTGTGCTTTGTTAGGGTTGGAAGGAAAACCTTCAAGGATGGTACATCAGGATTGGGAAGCCCAGATGTAAGGTAATGGGGCAATTCTAACCCTGTCCTTTAGGTTGGGGTAGATCTGGACCACCGTGTCGACAATAGTATTGATGAAGGTCTCCTTCAGCTCTTTGTAGTCTGTCCCCCTGTTGTTCACCTTCCCATCCTTCCACTCCTCAAACCACTCATATTTGGCGATGGTGACCAGGCTCAGAGTGGACTTCCCTGGAGAACAGAAAAGAATGTTCTAGTTCACATACAAACATTCATTAATTCATTATCCTAACCCGCTTATCCTGAACAGGGTCGCAGGGGGGCTGGAGCCTATCCCAGCATACATTGGGCGAAAGGCAGGAATACACCCTGGACAGGTGGCCAGTCCATCGCAGGGCACACACACCATTCACTCAGACACTCATACCTACAGGCAATTTAGACTCTCTAAATCAGCCTAACCAGCATGTCTTTGGACTGTGGGAGGAAACCCACGCAGACACGGGGAGAACATGCAAACTCCGCACAGAGAGGCCCCGGCCGACGGGGATACGAACCCAGGACCTCCTTTCAGTGAGGCGGCAGTGCTACCCACTGCACCATCCGTGCCGCCACATACAAACAAATTCACACAATTATTCCACATGTGTGGCAAAAACATTTATTTAAAAATTGGGTAGCAAACAAAAATTTGATGAGGGGTCAGGTCTTTGCTGGTTCCAGCACTTCTGTTATTCGTTCAAGTCTAATTAGGTAAAGAAGGTGCCTAGTACCCAAAACCTGCTTTTCAATTGAAGGGAACACTGAGCACACCTGGAGTTTGACAGCCCTGTATTAGATATTGCTCTGGAGACACGGATCTCATAGGCTCACCTGGCTGTCTTTTCTCCCACGTCGGGTCTTTGGCTGATGGCGAAGCAACGAATAGCAGGGGTATGCTTCTGGCCGCTTCCTCCCTGTTTCCGTTCATATAGCTTTCCACCCTGAAAGGGAAGAAGGCCTCAATGCTAGGCGGCTCAGTCTTGCTGTTGAAGCCTGAAAGCACTTTGTGTACCTTCTGAGCTTATAGGGATAATTGGCATGCCTGTGGATATAACTCCACCAACCTCCTAGGCTGCCGGCCAGATTTGCAAGTACAGTGCTCCACAATTATACTGGCAATTACAATCCAGGGGCTAGCCGGCAGTTAGTGGGATTGACATTAAAACAAGCGTGACGAAAACATAATCAATGAGAAAAAAAAAGTTCATAAAACTGCAGTGCATAATTTCTGAATAAAACAACAATAAACTGTAATAGTTGTGCCAATATATTTTTCTAACAAACATGTCCATGTGGCCATACAGCTCAACAGTCAAGAGTAAAAAGTGCTTCTTGCCAATTAACAAGCTTTCTGAAGCTAGGTAGGCAACTGAAACATTTCTTTGGAGAACAACAGAGAACCGCATAAACAAGGCTTTTTCTAGATTCGACTGCTTTTGGGAGATCTATTATCCGAAAGACCAAAATAATAGAATCTCTCATCCATCAAATCCCTTGGTAACAAATTTTGGTATTGTTAGATGCAACAACTCATATTGTTTTCTACCAGTGTTGGGTGTGCATATTTGTGATTTCCCCCTGCTCTTTTGGTGGCGATCTGAAATTATGCATTGTACGTGTACATTAATGATCTGAAACTATGCACTGAACGTATACGTTACAGAAAGCTGGTTGATGGCAGACAGCGAGGGCAGTGATGTTTGGGAGTACCGTACATAACAGCCGGCATAAGGTGAACACCGTATAATCACTGAACGTAGTGATAGGATACGCTACATACAACATGCAGCTTACACAACTATCTGACAGGGTAGGCCATTACGTTTTCAGCCAAGTAAAGTTTCAATTCCACAGAACTGGAATTGATACATGCGGCCGTAGGTCTTATCTGAATTATTCTGATAAAATGCAACCTGGTACATTATTTAAGAAATAGATAACAGGCCCTTGGATGGATTCTGGATACTGTAACAAATAAACGTTGTACTGTATGTTGCATTCTACCTTGCCTTCATCTCTCTTCATGTCTCTAACAGAGGGGCAGGCATTACTAATCATAGAGCACCAGATATGTTTTAGTTGCATCAGAGCTTGATTACACCAGATTATTAAGACAGTCAGAGTCTTAATATTCAGAGCCTGAATGGTTCCCCCACGTAACCTGCATTTTTAAGCCTAATAACGAATACAGTTATGGCTTGGATGGAGCAAAAAGCAGGAATATCTCTGGATCCCCAGGACCAGGGTAGCCAGTTTTATTGAAGGGGTCCAAGGACAGGGTTTCTTATAAAAGGGAAAGGCCTTTTTCCAGATCTTTGCTGAGTTATGACAGAGCTGTGATGTAAGGGAGTTTTTCTGCTTTGGAGAGTGGGGAGGGAAGCTCACAGTTCGTCCAGATTGTTCTCGGTGAAGATCCAGTAGTTGTCGGCTTTCAGGTCCAGCTCCTCCTTGGTGCCGTTCAGCCCGAGGAACATGCTCAGCCCGCCCACTCCATTCTTCATCATGCCCAACTGTGTCTGCACAGCTGCAGTGCCACACAGGCAAAACAAGAAATACCAGTAATACAACTCGCCCGTCATTCCAGAAAGATAAGTCTTTTCTGTCTCGCTCGTGACATTGTGGATAGATGTGATGTTTAAAAGTAGATCTTCAATTATAACTTAAGGCGATAGAATTCTTTAATGGAAAAGAATGGTAAATTGAAGAGAATATGTATGCGTTTCTATGGAAATAGAATAAACATGCCCACAAGAGTTTTTAGTCATTTGGGGGTTTCAGTGTGAACGGGACACTTTTGGAAAACGTGGACAAAAACAAAAAACATTTTTAAATGTACCCATGTAAATGCGGTCATGGCCAAAGAGGAAAAGAAAAGAAGGAAGTACCCTTCGTTTTAAAGTAATTTTACCTCCTCTGTGAATGCCTGTAATGAGTTACCAGCTGGGTCAATAATCTGATGTTATGCAACCATTGCTCATGGCCATAAATGCTAACCGTGGGCATGACACTAGCTGCTGCCAGTAAGCAAGGCCATAGCTGCACTCACCAGGAAGAGCCTGCAGTTCCTTTGGCAGGAGCTGCTGGTACGTGTTGAACAGGCCGGCGTCGGAGATCACCATGGGGGCGTGAACATGCACTTCCTCCTGCCCCTTCATCACGCTCACACCTGAAACCCAGGGAGACCAGAACACCCTTTCTAAAACTGCTGCCACTGAGACTAATATCATGGAAAGTGCCGTCAGTTCATCCCATCTTGGCAGCTCCCATTCTCCACAATTGTTTCGGGCCATCTTTCAGATTTTGCGGTGCAAAGCAATATGTGGTACAAAAGTCAAAATAAATCATCCCAAATAATTACTCTGGCATTTTAACAGAGTAATTATTCAACAAATCAGAAGGCGCACACATTACTACGACTGCACAGTGGCATTAATGAGCACAGACATTACTATGACTGTGCAGGGATATACAGTCAGACACATTACTCTGACTGCACAGGGCCATTAATCGGCACACACACACACATTACTCTGACTGCACAGTGGCATTAATCAGCACACACACACATTACTACGACTGCACAGTGGCATTAATCAGCACACACACACATTACTACGACTGCACAGTAACATACAGTAGCAGACACACACATTACTACGACTGCACAGTGACATACAGTAGCAGACACACACATTACTACGACTGCACAGTGACATACAGTAGCAGACACACACACACTATGACTGAGCACTGAGTTCGTGACAGCGATCACACCGCAGACAGACAAGCCCGTCTCAAAGGAAGCCGTTGCCGTACCGTACGCCTCTCTGGCCTCGTTGAACAGGATGCGGTTCACGGGAGCACGCACCAGCACCGCCCCCCCGGCCTTCTTGATGATGGGGATCATGTGATAGGCGATCTCGCTGGCGCCCCCCTTTGGATACCAGGCGCCGTGCAGGTAGTGGCACACCAGGAGACTGTGCATGGAGAAACTGGCATCCTTCGGGATGTTCCCTGAAAAATGCAAACCAGCTATTATAGCACAATGCTGGAAACACAAATGCAGGGTGCGCTGGTATTTGTTGTTCCACAGCACTTATCTGCAATTAAGGCAGTTAATTAGTTAACTCACATCACCAGGTTTCTTGGGTCTAAATTGGGCTGCTCATATTAAGGCAAAAACAGAAGCCAGCACACCCTGCGGCTCTCGAGGACCAAGAGTGAGGACCACTGGCCTAGGAGATGTCTTTATCCAAAGTGACTTATGTGGGTTATATTTTCACTCACCATCCATTTCTAAAAGTGCATTTCATTCAGGTTTTAGACCTTGTTCAAGAGTGCAATGGCTCTGGTACACCTGGGGGTTGCAAACCATTATCTGCACTGTCGTAATACATGAAATTGACCTTTCTCATGACTTATCAGTGTAATGATAAAACATGACCATTACACGGAGTCATTCTGTTACTTTCTATTTCTGTTCCAGTGACACACGAGTTTGAGTGAAAATATTTATTTAAATTCAATAAATTGATAAATACAAAAAACAACAATAGAAACATGCCGCGTCATACCATAAGTGCCGAAGATGTAAGAGAAGACCGCCCTCAGGTCCTTGTTGTCCGTCAGCTCGTTCACCACTTCGGTCAAACTACGAGAGGCGTACTTGAAGAACGGAGAGAGCCGATTGGCCAGGCCTGTGTAAACCAGGAACTTGGCCAGGGGCATTGGGAGGAGCTTCAACATTGCCAGGATCCAAACACCACGGCCCGCTTTCTGCAAAACACGCCCACCGCAGCCCAGCCCGTGTCAGGTCCGCCATCACTGCTAACAACTACAGCCATGCTGTCCATTAATATTAACAATGAAAGGAAGCACAAGTTTAGGCAGTAGCGATTCCCATTTGCGATCAGACCGGGGTTCAAACAGTATTTTATTTGGACTCAGACTTTTCTGTACTCTACTGATCTTGCCTGGTGCATTTGAGCCTGCTAGGTGGAGCAGATGGGTGGGGCTAACACTTTTTGGATCATTTCATTTGTTCCAGTACAACAGGTAAGCTTAATCAAATGCAGACAATAATTTTAATCCATAACAAATACTATTTGAACCCAGGTCTGTTACCATGCAGTCTGTCACTTGCACTTTCACGCAAAGCAAGCAATGCCAATCCAATCTCAGCCTGCGAAAGTGGCAATTAATGTGGCACCTGTTTACTGGCTTAAAATTGCAGTGCATTTCCAGTGTAATGCTGCCACGGACACTGGATGCAGACTAGAAAAAGAATGCAAACCAACCAACCACTTCAAGCAATACATTGGGCCAAAAAAGTTAATTCAAAAATGAATAAAATTCTGCTTGGTAGCCTCGTAGGCACAGAACATGACATCACAATCTCAGTCCGCACTCACATAACTGACACAAAGGGCAACAGTTCAGTGCATGTGGCTCTCTGTGTAAACGGCGATTGTCTCCACCACGATAAGGGGAGAGGCCCTGCAGCCCACTGCCTTCGCATCTGACCGTTGCACAGACTGACCGTGGTTGGCACAGACCCAGCACGATTCTTTTTCCACTGGGACACCAGGCCTGTTGCCAACAATGTCACAGCAAACGCTGGCAGACGCTGGTGACACATCTACAGTAAATTTTCGGTCCCAAATAAAAACCTGCACAGATATGCATTACTTCCTATTCGAGGCCACTGGTGAATGATGGTAGCATGTGTATTGAAAACCGCCAGGAACATAAGCTTTGTGGGCAAGCCTGCTGCCAGGTCTACAAGGGGGTAAAGGGGTGCATGAGGCAGCAAGTCCACCAGCACCAACTGCTTACTGCAGGGGAATTTCCTTGCCATCACTGGGATCTGGCAACCCCACAGTTTTCCAGCACTGTCACAGACAATGGTCCTTTATGTTCAAGGCATTCAGACTCCCACAGTAATGCTACACAGTCACACTGGACCTCATCCTAGCCTGCATGAAAGCATAGAGTGACTGAGAGACCTTGGAAATGACGGAAACACCAAAAGTAGCAGAGGGCAGCACATTAATATAAAGACTAATATAAAGTGTGGATAAGAAAATTTCATATTCATACTGGAAAATGCACTATCAGAACAACCCAGTAGAAACTTCTGAGACATTTTAGATTCCGACATCCCCCACTAAAACTGATGTTTTTGCGCATTTTACACAAACTTCACATAAAAGTTTTCTTTTGTCAGACAAAGTAGCCATAGACATTTTTGAGAGCAGCTATTCTGGTCAGTGATGTCATTAAGCATAGCTGTTCTGGTCAGTGTTGTCATTAAGCATAGCTGTTCTGGTCAGTGTTGTTATTAAGCAAAGCTGTTCTGGTTAGTGTTGTTATTAAGCAAAGCTGTTCTGGTCAGTGTTGTCATTAAGCATAGCTGTTCTGGTCAGTGTTGTCATTAAGCATAGCTGTTGTGGTCAGTGGCATTTTTGAGAGCAGCTGTGTCGGTCAGTGGTGCTTCACGAGCAGTACTTGGAGGGAAGCTGATCAGAACGGTGGGGTTTTGCGAGCAGTACCTTGACGAGCTCCATGTACTTATCGATGGCCTTCTCCTCTCCAGGGAAGCACTTCTTCAGCTCCTCGGGGAAACGATCCCTGCCGCTGTAGATGGGGTACACCCGTCTGTTTTCGGGAGGGCCCAGCACCACCTTATCAAAGGGGTTTTCCAGGGGCACCCACTGCAGCTGCCCGTTGGTCAGCTGGTCCAAAAAACATCGAAAAGGCTTGTGCTCCAGCAGGTCCCCAATGTAGTGGATACCTATTGACCAACGGGGCACAATGCACAGACAAATAAGGTGGAAACAGAAAATAAGTGAGCATTCCAGTGTTGTAGGGAAATTCACAAAGTTAATCATTTGTCCTGACGGCATCTCGTGAATTCAATGAAGAGAAAACAACGTATGCTAAATGGATACAAAAAAATTCTGTATGTGAATTGAATATGTTAAAAGCATCTTGAATGAGAATTGAGAAAAGGAATGGGAGGACTGAATTCACTGCGGAAAACAGCACCACGGCGGGCTCACCAACGTCAAACTCGAAGCCTTTCTCGGTGAAGGTGTGGCAGCAGCCGCCGGCGCGGTCATGTTGCTCCAGGACCAGAACGCGTTTCCCAACCTTGGCAAGAAGCACCGCGAGCCCCAACCCACCGATCCCACTGCCGATCACAATGGCATCTAGGTTCTCTGGAACCTTGCTGGCTAGAAATCCTGAAAGTCAAAAGAAAGACTTCTCACTCACCGAGATCAGGGTTTACCGCTATTGCTCCATCGACCACAGTAATCAAACAGACTAACACATTAACTGTAATGCCTCTCATAATAGTCATGTAGGCTATAGTATGGGGAATGCCCAGAAAATCGGGTACTACCTAGAACATACACTACAATACTCTTTAAAATAGGTCCTATGTTCGATAATATCTCAACAAAATTGTTTGGGGCGTGTGGAAATGCCAAAATGGCTAGCATGGGAACAGCGATTCAAGTGGTTAGCGTGCATGGACAGTTGCATGTGCAGCAAAATGAATTAACCACGTAGATGTCCTGGATATAACTAAACATAAGATACAAGATGCACTACGCTACATTAACGCTGCTGCTACACTCGACAAAAACCGCATTGAGGTTCAGACAGACTAGATTGAGAAACTCACCTTGCTTTAGAACTTTATTTTTTTCTTTCTCATCCGTGACTAGTGGTTTCAGTGGCTCTCGAGTATCAACACCGAACGGATTTGGTCCTTGGTTTCCTGTGAAATATTTGAACAGAAACACAACCAAAGCCACAGAAATGATCACTACAGAGAACAACATAATTGCCACCGTGGTCTCACTAGTCCGCGGTCCGTAAACTACGTGCTCCACCCCCTAGACGTCGGCTTCAACCTTTGTCCCTCACTTCACTCGCACGAGTTAAACGGTTATGTAATAGAAAATATGCTGGCCTTAGAAAAGCTTGATAGATGTCGAAGCGGAGTCCATGGCAGACCTTGCACCACTGCTGCCTTGAGATGTCTACCGTCTAAGCATCTATCTAAAACAAGTAATCAGACCAATTCATCAACCACATCTCACCTGAACGAGAGAATGTATTAAATGATGGAATAATGGTAGGGAGGACAACCGAAAAATTTATTTCCGGAAATCAACATGAATATTATGATTATTATCTCAGTTTAACCTTAAATTAACGTGTGGTGGACAATAACCTGCTTAGGTTGAATTTTAATGTGACAAAATGACTGTTTTTGTGGCTTTTAAGCGCTCATTTTACCAGCATTCCATCAATGTTAAATGCTGGACCCCGACGGCACCGAAAAACAGGCAGATTTCACTGCCATTCCATTCTTTACGTATATGGAGCTCGAAAATGGTGACACAACAATAGCTTTTGCTGGTTTACTTCACGCGCTCATACATGGCAGTTGGTGGCAGTTCGAACTGTCAAAAGTGTGACTGGAGCCAGGTCAATATTTTTGCTGGGTACTCGGTATGTCCAGCCTTATAAGTCCAAAGTCCCTGGTTACTTTTTCATAGTTTCAATGGATTTTGACAATAGACATGTCAGACTTCAATCATGTTAACGCTCTCGAGCGTGCGTCAAAGTTTAGGTAGCAAATAACAGTGCTGTATCCTTCTGACGTAATTTACATAGCTACAGAACTGTCCGATCACGCCGAATCACTGATAGAAACAAGATGAATTAATGACGATTCAGAAAATGTATAACTTTTAAAGATTTAAATAAATCCTATGGTGGGACTTTTGCCATTTATGGACGGTACGACAGAAAATTCCGGTGCCGTCGAACTTAATCGAATGCTTTTATTTATATCGTTCGAATGACCAAGTGCCGTTAAAAAGCTAATTGTATGGCTTTGTGCTATTCGCGTATGCTAGCTACATCATGCTAACATCGTACAGGGACCAGTAAAGGCTTAGAACACACTAGCACTTAGTTATTGTAAGTTTGATCACCTCTACTGTAAAGTAAAAAAGTGGACAAATTACGTTTTCTGTGAGAAACCTATTGGCGAGCTCACGTGCACACACAGCGGTCTACATTCTAAAGCTCCACTTTGCCCTCCCTAATAATGGAACGAGGAATAATGTAGCCTCACGCGACGACTAATGTAGACAATTCTCTTCCCTAGGTGAGTGGTTCCCAAACTCGGTCCTGGTGCCCCCCGTCTCTGCTGGTTACAACCACAATTGCAATCCCACAATTAAGCACCGAATTAAGAAACAAACTGTACATTTCTTAATTAGGTGCTTTTCATGTTTAGACGGATTATTTACTCTCTTAATATACATTATGCTATATTGCAAACAACTACGAAGACGAAAGACTGAGCTTAATCAATAGGCTCCTATTTAGGTTGTGGAACAAGCATTTTATTTTATTAATAATTAATATCACACAGGTTTAGTTCATCATTTTCTTTAAATTTTTTTTCATTATCTTCCCGATGGTTAGTTTTAGTAGCCTGGTGTCTGGTACTAGGTATATAATGTATATATCGATTCACTTCTGTCTTTAATTTGATCAGTCAATAATTTACTTATTTTTATGCATTCGTTTGCAATATAGCACAATAAGCACAATATGAACTTCATGGCATGCATAGCTATTTGACATAATGTGGCTTACATAATCCCTCTAAACACAAAGCACTAAATTAACTGCTTGTTAAAATTGTGGTTGTAATGAAAACAAGCATGGCTGGCGACATGGCTCTGCTGCCATTGGACACCCCTAACATTAGCTTTAGGAGCGCGCACACGTCTTCATCACAGAGAACTGCCTGACGGGTTAGAGGTTTAGAGACTGTAGAGCCATCGGCTACATGGCTCGGGCAGTAAGAGCAGTCATCTGGCAGTCGGAGGGTTGCTGGTTCGATCCCCCACCCGGGCTGTGTCGAAGTGTCCCTGAGCAAGACACCTAACCCCCAAATGCTCCTGACGAGCTGGTCGGCGCCTTGCATGGCAGCCAGTCGCCATCGGTGTGTGAGTGTGTGTATGAATGAGTGAATGAGAAGCATCAATTGTACAGCGCTTTGGATAAAGGCGCTATATAAATTCCAACCATTTACCATACACAGGGGGGGCCCAGGGATCAAGTTTGGGAGTCATTGCCTTAGGTTAACCGAGGTAGGGAAGCTCAAAAGAAACTTGTTTGAATCCAAAAACATAATTCGGTCACATTTTTACAATAATGTTACATGAATTAGCATTAACTAACTAGTTGTTAATATGAACTACAAACTAGTGTGTTACATGCATTTTTATACATCAGCAAACAATAGGATAGGCTTAATTAGACTTAATTGTAGTTGTTAACATGAATTAATGTACAAATACATAAACAAAGTTGTATACATTAACTTCTCAGTAGTTAGTTAACAACTACATTAGTTAATGCAAATTCATGTAACCTTATTGTAAAGTGTAACAATAGTTAATAGTTATTCTCTTTCATAGAATGAACAGTTTAGCTACAATATCCATTAATTATCTGGACTTCTGTATGCCCTCCACCCTACTGACCAGCTTTAATAATCTATTCAGTTTTCCTACAATTAAATTTTTTATACAAACACTGTCCATGAAACTGCATTTGGGTGCAGTATATTCACCGAATAGCGTGAAATTAATCTCTAACCACATATAATATGCAAAGGATAAACACATATAAATATAGCAACACAAATCAGGGAAAATTCACTGTGTTCATCAAATTCACTTGTCAGTAGTCTTAGCTGAACAGTATTCCCCATTTTATTGAGTTTTTTTTTCCATTTATAAAAACAAAACCATCCATAGATAAATACAATGGAATTCATATCTAGACAAATCCAAATCCACAAAAGGTTCCTCTACAATGGTTAAACTCTTTAGTACCTGTTCATACACAGAACTTCTGCCTTATTTAGAAATGTGTATTCAAGGGTTCCCATCAGAATTTAGTCACTTACGACCATAAACAAAAACTAAATATGACTAATATAATTTGAAGTAACAGTAATTTATCATAGCTACACAACTAAATGCGTATTTATCCGTTTTTTTTGTTTGTTTTTGTTTAACATATTGACAGTAACTCTATTATACTTTGCCAATGATTAATAAACAAATAGAATATTATATTGTACTTCATTATAAAACAGCAGGTAGAACAACTGGAGTAGACATTCACAAAACCAAATAACAATGCCAGTTCAATAAATATATAACGGTACCAAAACTAGTAAACAAAAGTGTGCTTGCTACAGTTGCAAGTAATATGTTAACCACTGATTGTTATATTTAAAAATAATGAACACTTTAGTTTTCATGGCTACTTTGCCAAATTATGAAATATAAGTGGCATTATATTTTACTTGATCTTGTCAGTAATGTAACGTTGTTAGTAAAAAATAATTGCAAGTTCTTGAAGTGAAATAAAACCAAAATAAAATATGTCCATTCAAGTTTGATGAATTGGCGCATTTTGATTCTTTAAAAAACAACTAAGTAAATACATTGTTTGTATATGGATTCCATATAGTGCTATTGTTTGGTTTTGCTATTTTGTGCATAGTGTCCCTGCTGTTCCACGGAAGTTTCATAAATAAATGGCTCTGAGCCATTACTTGAAGCATCTGAAATACCATTGTTCAGTGACGTCTTACTTCAACATACAGGATCAAACGATGAACAAAGGCAAGGCCTAACACCCCAGAGCATCACAAAACTGACTTTCAGTTACTAAATGACCAAACCCAACCATTTCTGTACCATTTAAAATAACCAGGCTCATTTAAAAAAAAAAAAACCAAAAAAAAAAAACCAGGGTTTCACTTAAAGGTATTCTAAAGGCCTATTCATGCTAGCAAACGGCAGAAAACTCTGCAGCTTACTGCATTACACTTGACAGAAAACCTTGCAGAATATATTAAGTCATTGTTTTCAAGTGCCTACAATACACTTAATGTTAAAAAACATCCTCCAGTAACATGATCCGGAAGGACAAGGCAAAGATATGCGACAAGAAGGGGAGGGGTCAGGAGGGTGGGATTGAGTCACGCGAGCGGGCGTTCTGTCAGGAGAGCGTGTGTATCCGCGACACCAGTTCCAGCACTTTGGACCTCTTGCCCCCGGGGGCGCTGTGGGGCTTCTCGAGCCCGTACAGGTGCTCCAGGAAGCCGTAGAGCGAGCTGAGCTGCATGGGGTAGCCCAGGCTGAAGACACGCAGGAACTTGAAGAGCTTGTCCAAGGCGGCGATCAGGCTGCCCTCCAGCAGGGGCAGGGCCACGCGCTCGGCGGGGGCCAGGATGTACAGCTGCCGGCCGGGCGTGTCCAGGGGCCCCATGCTCAGGATGTAGGGCTTGGCCTGGTCCCTCGGGGTGGGGCCCTCCGCGGGCCCTGGGTCACAGAAGAGCGACGACACCTTGGTGTCCAACTGTTGGGGGCGAAGAGACAGCAATGAGAGCAGGGACAAACTTGTTCTTTTAATGTCACTGTGGACCATCCTGTACTTTTCCAAACAAATACATTTTGGATTCCAATACTTTTCTATGCCGTATTGAGTTTGTCTTGTGTGTTGGAACCTATGAAATAGTCTTAAAATGTGCAAACTTCGCCTTCTGGTTGTCTTGGTTGGCTCAATTGCACCTGGTAAGATCAGAATCGAACATAGAACACAAGTATTTGAATCCAAAATTGCGCATTTGACCCAGGTCTGATATTTTCCTCACTCAATTTACTTGCAGTCAACAATGACTTACAATGCAAAACCTAAAAACTAGTAAATCTTAGTAGCATTAGTCTTATATTTAGACTTAAAATATTATTTATTTTACTTTTTACTAAATAACATAAAATTACTGAGACCGTTTGACACATTTCAAGATTTTCAAGACACTTCTACTTTCTACTTGATAGAAAGTGATGTGATTGCAATGAAGTCTTATTACAAGACTAAAACACTTTTGTTTTGCAGTGTACCATACAATTACCATACCATTTACCCTCAGTAAGACTGAATTTTCCCTTATTAATCTGGAAATACTGACTATTCCACACCTTAAATATCTCTGGAGCCACAACCATTTGGCTTCACTGTTGAATATTCCTTCCTACTATCAGCTGACAGAAAAAGTGTAGAAGCTCTTGATGCACACTGCCACTGGTTCAGACAGGGTCTGGAAATAGTTAATACTGAAAAATCCCACCTCAGGTGACAGAATGATTGGCGGCAGTTGTGTGGACTTACTGGGACAATATCGACTAGGTAGCGGATAGCGTGTTTGATGCTGCACTTGGTGGGCAGGGAGGCTCGGCCAGTGTTGGTGGGAGGCAGTAAGTGGATCAGCACCTTCAGCATGGTCAAGGTACACGCGTCTGCAGAGACAGCACAGACATGCTAATGCTAACACAATCAGACTGCACAGACATGCTAATGCTAATACAATCAGACTACACAGAGACAGCACAGACATGCTAATGCTAACACAATCAGACTACAGAGACTGCACAGACATGCTAATGCTAATACAATCAGACTACACAGACTGCACAGACATGCTAATGCCAATGCTAATACAATCCAATTGCACAGACATGCTAATGCTAACACAATCAGACTACACCGAGACTGCACAGACATGCTAATGATAATACAATCCGGCAACATGGAGAATGCGCAGACATGCTAATGCTAACACAATCTTGGGCTGCAGAGAGCACATGCATACAAATGCTAATATAATCAGGCTACACAGACACCTGCAAGTACCATACAAGGTGAGGTAATCCCATGACAAAAACCTGTGACTGTTTTTCGCCACGTTTTTTTGATCAGTGATTTTTCACCAAGCTCTTTTTTCTCTCACCCTCCTGCTGGGAGCCGGCCTGCTGCAGCAGCGTAGCGATTTCCGGATGTTTCTCCCGCTCTGCGATTTGGCGCACCTTCGGCAGCACGCACGACGACCACTGGGTCAGGAAGGCGTCCCCCTTCCCCGGGAACATCTTCTCAAACTCCAGGTCGATCTGGACACAGCAAAATAACCGTCACGGCTCGACCCCTCAAACTGTTTTCCACACTGCTATGGGTTACAGGAGCCCCTCTGAGAGATTAGGAAGCTTCTAGAAAACAGCACAAACGCTTATAAAGACTTGCGGGGTACTACTCTTCTTCCTGCTGGGATAACAACAACTTTACTGACTTCCTGATGAACAAATACAGCCAATTTTGCAGAAAGAAATGCTAGACGAGCAGTATTTGAAAAACATGCATTTAAAAAAAAAGACAAATAAAAAAACTCTGTAAGTCTCAGTGTGGTCTTTGTTGTTGTTGTGGTTGTGCACATCCCGGGCGTCTCACCGTGGAGGGCACGTCCAGGAAGCGGGGGTACTCTGCGAGCACGGCGTTGACGCCGGGCCGCTTGCTGCTCATCCACTTCCTGCGGGCAGCGAAGGTGCGCTCCATGCCGGTGCGGATGGTGGGCAGGTTCTTGCTGAGGGGGCGGGTCTTCTTCATCAGCGCCACCCACTTGCGCGTCTCCTCGGCCCTTTGCCCCTCCCCCGGCCCCCCCCGGCCCTTGGGCTCGGCCACGCCCAGCTCCGCCCTCCGGCGCTTCAGCACGTACTTCTTCTTGTCGGCCTCCAGCGTCCGGCGGAAGTTCCGCAGCCGCGTCTCGATGTAGCCCGTCCGGGACATGGGGTCGTACAGGTGCTCCTGCGGAGGGGCAAAGGTCAAAGGTTGTGGGGCCCATGAGCGCAGGACTCGGGTCAAATTGATGGAAAGTCTTTTGGTGCATTCTGCTTGATCTTAAGTGCTTGTTCGTCCACAGTGAGAAGACTACATCTGTAACTTGTGGTGACAGCAGATGCATTTGTTCCTGCCCTTTCATTTAACCACTTTCTACTTTCATTAACTAGAAACACAGGTTAGACCAGCGCAACTGAACTCCGACCGTGCCCAACTACCTGCTATGACTAATTATTTCACCTGCTCAGTTCAGATAATAAGCTAGTTTGTGACATCAGGTGGTGTAGCGCACGGTTGAAGCAAATGCCTACAGACACTGCGGCCCGCAGGATGTGGAGTTGAGTAGCACTGGTCTAACCTGTGTTTCTAACCTGTGTTTCTAACCTGTGTTTCTAGCTTAGACTGTTGTAATGCAGGACATACCTCACAACTAGGAGTGGCCAGAACTCTTCAGGTTAAACGTAAAGCAATGCAAACAATAGTGTATAAATTGCTCTGATCCCAAATTGAAGCAATAGATGAATTTGCTTTTCAGAAAGGCACGTCAGTTGGGTTTAGTAAGGTTCACTCACAATGCCGTCGATCCCAGCCGAAGGCACACACAGTCGGAGGGCAGGGAACAGCTTGACGATGTGTTCGGCCAGCATGGTCTTCTGGGCAGACGTGGGATAGCTAGCAGGAAAGGGAGAGTTTTATCTAGGAAAACCTGGCAAAACCATTCTACAGTGCTGAGAAATGCTCAATGGCTTCTGTGTCTAGTGATTCATTTTATTTATAAATTGTGTATGAGTGTTCACATTAAGACTGCATCTGTAATTAGTAAAGCCAAGCCAGCACTCACAAAATGTCTTTTGAAAGAGTTTTCCAAATCATGAAATGTTTAAAAGGTTTTCCCAGAATTACCATCAATTAATTCGATTGATAACGAGATACCAATCATGATTAGCAAACACCCGCTCCCCTGAGATAGTACACACAAGTACAGCCTTAAAGGTACAATAGGTAAGATTTTTGTGTTAAAACATTGTTACAAGACCATGTTAAATCCCTTCCTATCATTGAAAAAGGCTCACTGGCATGTTGACTTACCCTCTCCCAGGGTTTATAGTCCTTAAATTCTGGTTTCAAAATATGCAGCTAATGCACCGACACTCTGAACATTGTATAACTACAATAATTCAAGCTCATTGGTTGAAATTGGTTCTATTCGCCATAGCCAATGGCGTTTCAACGTCAGTGTGTTCACAGTGAAGGGGGAGGGATAAACAGTGTTGTGGTTTGAGCGTATTTGTTGCTGCTATTCCTCTCTTGACCATTAGAAGACCTATTGTACCTTCAAGCCACGATACTTGTATGTAATTGAAGATTGGCTCTTCTTGAAGAATCCTAAGAATCATTGGCTTTTCCATAACACGTACAAACATCTAGAGAGAACCAAATGTTTTTTGAACAATGGCCTCTCTTTACTTCCTTTGGGCGTATGCGGTTCCCCGGGCTGACCAGGAGGTGTAAAATGCAGAAAGAAAGGGGGAAGGGGGAGAGGAGTGCAGGTAGCGCGTACAATCCGAACTCCTCCATGATGAAGGACACGGCAAACTTGATGAGCTTGCGGCGGGAGAGCTCGCACAGGCAGCCGTCGCGCTCGTACTCCCGGATCACCTCCGGGCACAGCCTCTCCAGCCACAGCCTCAGCTCCTCCACGTAGTCCTTGGGCCCAAACTCCACCTGGGGGCCTCCGGCCTCGCCCGCGTCCCCGCCCGGGGGCTGGGGGAGGAGGAACGCACCGTCAGTATTTGCCTAGGGCCCGACTCACTGTGGTCATTAAAGATTCCACGACGCTCTTCGCAAAGAGTAGGGGATTCCCCCGGTGTCCTGGCTAAATTCCTAACCCTGGCTCGTTCAAACTGCCACCTAATCATCCCCTGATTCAATTGGCAAAAACATTGTTCTCTGCCTCGCCACCTCAGCTGGTATGTGGTGAGCGTTTTGGCGCAAAAATGCCAGCCGTGCATCACCCAGGTGGGTGCTACACATTGGTGGTGGTTGAGGCGAGTTTCCCCCTCGACACTGTAAAGTGCTTTGGGCGTCTAGAAAAGCGCCATATAAATGCAATAATCTATCTATCTGTCAGGACCGCCACTCGCTTACACTGCCGTGGCTAACCGATCAACGATAATTACCGAACGGGATGACGGTCATCGCCGTGTGCTGCGTTTCATTACATTACAGTTGTTTCACTGACACTTTTATCCAAAGCAAATTACAGTGGATTCGACTAAGGGGCCAATCCCCCCTAAAGCAATGTGAGGTTAAGGGCCTTGCTCAAGGGTCCCTAGCTGCACGGAGCTTATTGTGGTTACACCGGGGTTTGAACCACTAACCTTCTGGGTCCTATCATCGCAGAATGTTGCCTATTATCGTCTTTTTCCTCCCTTTAAGGAACTGCCTTTAACCTGATGCGGGAGTGAACATTCAGGCTTCAGAGGACACATGAAATGCATCAGGGGAAAAAATATCACCACTGATATTATCTACGTAGGTGTACACCCTTGCTGCTCATTCGTTGGCTGCGTTAGAAACCACATACTACCATACTACTCGTAATAAATTTCAGGCTGATTTTCATTTAAATGTAGGACAAGTATAATGATAGGTATGTGGTTTCGAACACAGCCACTGTGTTGTCAAAATGCAAAAGATGAAGTTTTTTCCGGAAGCATTTCACATGGCCTCTAAAGTTTGACTGCTTACTACCACCAAAACCTCTGCAAACATAACAGCTTTTTCAACAGAGTTGAAATGGGAGAGGCCCGGATAAATTCTTCAAGTCACACCCCTGGCTAGCCATTCCAAATAACGTGACGTCCTGATCTCCAGCCAAGAGAACTGATCGTACCATTATTGCTTCACAGTTTCCTGCAAGCTTTCACGTGCCAACTCAAGAACTCCGCCTCATTGCCACTGTGTCTGAAGGCATTTGTATGAACACAAGCACAGAAAAAAAAAAACTACAAACATGGCCTCCCCTACTGTGATGTCACTTCCTGCTGTACCTGACCCACCTCGTAGGAGAGTGGGACGACCGGGGCGTCCTCGGCCATGGAGAATGCCTGCGCTTCGGGGAGCTCCTTCTTCACGTCGGTGGGGCTGAACTGGGGGAGGTGGTCGTCGGGCTCGCCGGCGTCCAGCTCGGACATCTCCTCCTGCGGCACGGTGATGATGCGCAGGTCCCGCCCATGCAGCAGGTACTCATCAGCGTCTGCCCGTTACGAGTGAGACGAGACCAGAGCCGTTTAGTTTAGTTTACTTTCCACCCAAATGAAATCCAAACATTAAGCAAATTTCTAAAATACTGGCAAAAGGAAAATGGGAATCATATTTCCATCAACTACTGTTATGCAAATATTCTTAAAAGGGCACAAGATTTCTGTCGTTCTGGAGTGGAAGCATATAACTTGGGTCCCTATCATCTATCCCTCTTGACCAAACCTCTTTTCACCTTGACCAAGCACAATAAAATTAGTTTTTATTTTTATTATTTTTTTTATTATGTTTACTAAAATTAGCATGAAAACGGTTAGCCATCCATTTTCTAACCTGCTTATTCCTGGTCAACGTCGTGGGGGGCTATCCCAGCATGCATTGGACGAGACATGTCACCAATCCATTGCAGGGCACACACACCAGTCACTGGCTGAACCCAAATGTCAGTACTCTGCCCTCACAGACCTTGGTCTTCTGTACTGTGACATTGAGTGAAGCCCTTCATGTCATTACATGAAATCTGCAATGCGCTAATGAAACTGGACTTTACACCTCAGTAGACAAAACCCCTTAAAAACTAAATAAATTCACGTTATGCCTATATTAATTATGTATTGCATACATTGGAAGCCATGTTTCCATTATTATTCCTTGACATCATTTTATCGTCACATCCGTATTGCTACACGTACTGCGTAATCCCACTGGCAAATTCTGGTGAAACCTGCACCCAAGGGAAGTCTCCATGAAAGTCTGCAGGAGCCTCCTTAAGGACTTCATTAATTGCAGATTTGGGCAGAAGCCTAGCCCCCCCCCAGACTAC
Source organism: Conger conger (assembly GCF_963514075.1). Taxonomy (NCBI): domain Eukaryota; kingdom Metazoa; phylum Chordata; class Actinopteri; order Anguilliformes; family Congridae; genus Conger; species Conger conger. The sequence goes on from NC_083775.1 coordinate 27,767,789, forward strand.
ACGGCAACGCTCCCGTTAGTCCTCAAGTGTGTGGAAGACCAGACATTTGCACTCAGCCTTCCAGACACTCATACCCAAGTACAATTTAGAAACCCACATGGACATGAGGAGAATATGAGACACACGAGACATGTTAAATGTGTCAGTGTTAGCATAGCAACCATACCATAACAATAACACTCACGCACTATGTTCCTATCAGGGATGTCACTTTGCTTATTTTCCCTGATTAAACAGAAAATAATGATTTTTCAGGCCCTGACCATCAACCTGAGTCACAGGTCTTTGATATGTTAAAAGCACACGAATCAAGAACATTTAGACCCTCCGACAGATGTCTTTAGCAGTGAAATCAAATAGGAGAGGCCAGAGATATTTAGGGTCTGAAAAATCGGTATTTCCGGCATTTAAATTTTTCAGGGAAAATCATATCCCTGGCAATTAAAGTACCCGATTCGACACTATTGCCACTCCTCCCATGCACACACAGAACCAAAAAGTGGCGGGGCTTACAGTGTGCAGTCCCGCCCTCGTCTATGAGGGAAATGCCCTCGCTGTGTTCCGCTTTGTAAACCCTGTTCATCAGCTCCCAGTCTGTCTGCAGCCCCATGTCCGGGCTTTCTTCAAAGTCCTCTACACTTGGCCCCCCTGAGACCATGTCGAATGGGTCGGGAAAGGACCCGCAGTCGCCCTGCTCCACCAGCAAAGGGGGCTCAGCCATCTCGCCGTTATTGAGAAGCTTCTGAGAGCCGCCGCCATTCCGGCTTAGCGAGCTCCTAACGGTCCTCTTATTCAGCCCCGCGTCCGTCTCGCCGATCCCCGGGTGCACCCTCCAGTCGCCCCCGCTGGCCTCCAAACGCAGCTTCAGGCTAGGGATGTCCTGGCTCTTCTCGGGGCCGGCCCCCTGGAGCTCCCCGATCTGACCGCCCAGCAGCCGGACGGTCTCGCACAGAACCGTCTCCACGGCGGTGCGCACAGCCTCCTCGATGGCTCCGCCCAGCTGCGCCCGCAGGAAGCTCACAGACAGGTGGATGTCCATCTCAAGCTTGCCCCCTGGTCCGGCTCTCCCCTTCCCCACAGACTCGAGACACTGGTAGTGGAGAGTCCTGTAACACAAAAAGTACAGAACAGTAATATTTATTTATTTAGCACCTTTCAAACGACAACCGTTTCCCACAGCATACATGTAGATCAGGTATACGCTTTTCATAAGAATATTCTGAAGAGCATTCTCAAACAATAAATGTCACAGGATTCAAAGATTTCCAATACAGGTGCACATCAATTTAGCGTTATTGTGAAATTATGTTTTAAGTACAGTGAGTGAGCAACATAAGGTAATCGAATTCAGAATAACAGTGCATTCGATTTAAATGTACAGTTAAGCCTTAACTTAAGGGCAACACGTAAATTAACGTTATCAAAAACAACACAGGCCATCTGCTAACACAATTAAACGGAAATGAAATAGCTAGCTAGCCAGCTGTATGTTTAGATGTTTTAAAACTTCATATTTGGTGAACGTTAGCTAAGGTTATCAACGAATTATCGTGAAATTTGATAATTTGTCTATTGTCAAGATTAAGCCACACACAATTAACGCTACGTAACGCGCAGACAAGTCTATCAAGCTTCTTACCCTACATATCAAAGAGAACCGTTATACTAGGTTGGTCATTTGTTTGTTGACGAGTTAGGCTAAGGTAAAGCGACGACACGTTTTTCAAGAATGTCAGGGCTTGGTTCTGAAATACTCGAACTGTCAATGAAAGTCTGGGTGAGCTGGTTAGCTTGTAGTCTCAGCTAGCGTTAGAGCAACGGCTGACAACTAGACAGGCAGCTAGCAGGCTGGCAAACAGTCGACAAGACGCCTAGCTTAGCTAAATTAGCAAGCAATATCAGATAGACGACAGTCAACTAGCCCCAAGCTACTTTGTTTACAAGTGAACACACAATCAGTTTACATACCTGGTAATCTAACTTGAAACGGATCAGCGCTGAATTTCCAGAATAACGTTACCATTAATAGTTTTATAGAAAATAACGGAGGTGTTTCAATGTATAAAAATCGCTTTTTCTTTACACAGACGTCTCATTAATATGGCGTCATACGACGTCATCACATAACGCTAAAGAAGCTTCTCCACCAAAAATATACAAAATAAAATCTAATAAAATTTTCATTCTAGAATGAGCGATTGAGTAACAAGATTTCCGGAAAACAGAACAAGTCATTCCCATTGGTATCTTTCCCAATTAAATACTGCGTGTGCCAAACGGAACCAATTCTAGTATTTTTTCCAAGAATAGAACCGACATAGAATCACTATAGAACAGAGAGACGCATATTTTGTATATTTGCATGCAAATCATTTCAAAGCATTATGGCTTTGCTCATTCTCGTTTTGACAAGTAAAAATTCATAATATTTACAGATCCTGTGAATTGGACACAAGTAGAAAGGCTAGAAAATGTATTATCGTTATTACTATTATTAGTATTATTTAATGTTTTCATAGATAGTTTGTCTTAAATACATAAATACCTGCACATATGTGTCAGTGACGTCCACTACCTACAGTTCTCTTCTGAATCATTTCTAAAACTTTGTATAACTTGAATGAGCTATTATGTACCTTTTACACCTGAATGTTTACTACGCCACTACCTTTTACAAATAGCATTTACACCTGCTGAATCTTTGAATTCTAGATTGACATATGGGTACAACATGACTTAAATTGAAGAGTGTTCCTCACACCAGGGTACGGTTAGGATTTCCAAGCTATGTGGCATCACGTCATAAACAGCAGATCAAATAGACACCTGCTCTGCCAATGCCATTAATGCTGAATGCAATGCTTGGCTGCGTCCTCTGTCCAGCATGTTTTCACTTTGGTGCTCGTATCTTATGAGGGATGGAAGCATCTGAATAAATGCTGCATCAATTAAACTGCGATTAAATTCAATGTTGCATCAAACTAAATGCAATTCAATTAAATATCATTATTTTTGTCACTTTCACCCCTCATAGTATCCGTTTGTCACAGTGCTTTTATTTGCACTGCTCTTTAATAAATGCATGCATCAATGCATTTATTAAACCAATTTAACATCTCAGAAAATTCAGTAGTGAAATTCCCTGGTGAAGCTGAAATGTTGCAGGAGACTTTACAAATCACGGTGAAGGAATGCCAATTCACCTCAAACCACTTCTAAATTTTTATTTAGCATAAAAACAAAACAAAAACAAAAAAACCCCCACACATCACATCTCCCTCCTCCCTGTAAACCCACACTAGCACTTGTCCTCAGGGTTGTTGAGGTTACACAAACACACATTCAGAGTAGCGATTCATACTTCTGCCAAATGCCCGCCACCATTACATAAACATTTCCCCAATACTCAATTGAAGTAGTATTAAAGGTAATTTACTTATTAACCGTTTCTCCACATGCCCACCCCCCCCCCCACCTATTGTCCCTCTCCATGCTAGCATGAGCTTGCCTGCACAGTGCCGGGTCCCTTCACCGGACCCTTAAATGAGGCCTTTCCGTGAGTTTGATTATTTGTGAGGCCACAGATGCCACAAATGTGACAAAATCAATTAAAAACAGTGTGGAGAACAAAAAAAGCAAACAGAAAAAGGAAGAAGCTCAAACATTTTTTAGTTCAGTGAAGAGAGCTTGGCGCCTTTTACAGTCACTAGCGCTGGTGCTAACGAAAGAGGACTGGCACACAAGAAGAGAGAATAGGCTAAATCCATTAAGGACGAGAAAGCAATAAAATACAATCAAATTAATCAAAAAACATTTTACAGAAGCCCTTGTACGGTGTCCACTTTGGATATTTCATTTCTCTTTCTCGTTTAGATTCTTCTAAAATGTTCACCGAAGAGGAGAGTAAGTGTTTTAGCAAAAGCGATCCAAACGGCAAGAAAAGAGCAATCTGCGTGTGTTCATGTGTGGTGTGTGTATGCATGCTTGCATGTGGACGTTTGTTTGAATACAGTACTTGGTGGTAGTGGTAACCATCAGTTGCTGATGTACGACATGGTGTATGTACGTGTAGTACAGTAGTAACTGGGTTCACTTGCTGATGTACAAAATGGAAGATATAATACTTGATGTAATACAGCAGTGACTGGTGTCATGTGCTGATGTTCAGGATGGAAGATAAGATACAATGGCTTCATTGTGTCTGTGTGTGGGTAACTGGGTTGGGTTGTACAGTAGTAATAATATTCAGTTGCTGATATATGGCATGATTGCTGGGAGTAAGGTGTGTATAACAGTAGTGACTTGATTCACTTGCTGACATACAGAATGGACGATACAATGGCTTCATGATGTCTGTGTGTGGGTAATTGGGTTTGTTGGTACAGTAGTAATAATATTCAGTTGCTGTTATATGGCATGATTGCTGTGAGTAAGGTGTGTATAACAGTAGTGACTTGGTTCACTTGCTGACATACAGAATGGACGATACAATGGCTTTAGCTCCATGCGAGGGGATGGGAGGGGAGGGGTCAGCCTCCCCCCCCTGCCAACAGCAGCAGTGCAGGTCATAGGTCAAAGTCAAAGGTCAAAATTTAAAAGGGGCGGTGGGTTCTCTTCCCTGAAGAGGAAAGTCCGTCATTCCATTATCCAGGTGCTAAGTGCACGGCATGGCCTCCAGGTCTGACTGTGGCAAGAGGACATCACTGTAACACCAGGCCAACCTGAGGGCAACAACAGGATTTCAGTTAGCCTGGCTTAAAGCTTCCATTAATTTCCACGCACCTCAGTCTCACTCTGCAAGAGACTCAACATTTACCACAGCAACAGGACTTTACAACAATCCTCTACAGTCCTTTAACCACTTCTTCCTGGGGGCCAGATTATATTTTAGCACATTTTTCCACAAACTATTCATAAAACAATGCACTTATTGTGCATGTGAAACAAAAATAAAAGCTGAAACTATGCGCGTATATATTTTGCCACTAAAGAGGGGTATGTTGACACGATACAGGTGCAGGCCTGGATATATTGAAATGCATCAACAACAACAATTTCCTTCTTTTAAAATATCAAAGGTTCATGATTTATGGTGGCTGCATTTAACCCTCACGGCACCAGTTGATTAATCATGGTTCACAGAATCTCCTCAAATGAACGTTTTAACAGAAAACTTGAAATGTGTCCACTAGGAGTGTTTATCTGCTAGGGTGATGAGACCTGGTATGTGATCCTTACCAGGAACCGAATACTTTATATACTGTATAAAGGAGAGGGTTTTTCTGTAAGTAGTGGTAGCCTTCCAAACTACTGTAACTAAAACAACAAGTCAGCATCTTCTGTAAAACATACCATCTACGACACCGGTATGTTTATTTTATATCTGGGAGGAACAATGTCGCAAAAGAGACCCTACTGTGTCTATTATGTAAATGGTTGACATTTATATCGCACTTTTAACCAAAGCGCTGTACAATTGATGCTTCTCATTCACCCATTCATACACACACTCACAAGCCAACGGCGATTGGCTGCCATGCAGGGCACCAACTGGCTCGTCAGGAGCATTTAGGGGTTAGGTGTCTTGCTCAGGGACACTTCGACACAGCCCTGGCGGGGGACTGAACCGGCAACCCTCCGACTGTCAGACGACTGCTCTTACTGCCTGAGCCAATGTCGTTCCTACACTCCATTGCAGTTCAGAAAAGTGTGTACATACTATTCAGAAAAACACTTTGGGAGGGGGTGCAATGACCCGTATATACTGCACCTTCTCAGCACTCATGCTGGGACATTTCCAATTGTACAGGTAATACTGCAGATTCCCATCCCCAATGCCAAACTTGAGCTTCTCCAGGAACGTCTTGTTCTCCATCAGGTCTAGTGCGTTGAAGACGTCGAACCCTTTCTAAACACAGACATAAGGAAACGGACAGGACTGAGGAGCCTGGGTAGTGAAGTGTAGACCTGCACTGAACAACAAACTGCAGCAAACAAGCCACTGAAAACCAGTCGGCAAAACCACTTAGTGTTTCATACATTATAGATGCACTGTGATCTGTAGACACATTTAAATGGAACTACATTTGATTAGTATCTGAAATCGGCTAATAGTGTAATATGAATTAACACCATAAGACATGAGGATATTTTTAGACGGTTCCTGTCTATAACCATGGATCAGCTAAGTACTTATCCTTAGAGACATACAGACGTTCAAAGTAAACAAGTGTCACATAACAGAGTCTTGATTTTAGATTTTGCACACTTGTGAGTTTACTTTATGGGACTGTCCATAAAGACTAAGATTTGGAAATATATTTTCTTTCATCTGAGTCTATGTATTCCAAGCTACAAATGAGGAAACTTTATTGTATCATATGATTTAGGGTAAAATGGACACACAATTTACAATGCATTGTAGTGTGCCCTTTCTTCTTTATTTGGACTACAGAACGCCCACCACTGGAACTACAGTCACATAGAATATAGAATAGTGAACTACAAAGCTGTTCAGCGGGAGGTTCTGGTATGTTCCGTTGACAGATGGAATGTGTGCATGGCCGCTCCGTATTTTTCCTCACGCCCCTTTCGCCTCGAGCATGACAGTGAATAATGTATACAGGGGGCCCCCAACCCTATTATTGGAGATCCACCGTCCTGTAGGTTTTTACTCCAACCCTAGCAAAGCACACCTCATTCAACAGCTACAGATCTCACCGAGTTGCTAATGAGTAAATCAGGTGTGCCAAATTAGGGTTTAAATGAAAACCTACAGGATGGAAGATATCCAGGGACAAGATTGGGCTGCTGTAGAGATTTGCTTGGCAAATACAAAAAGCGAGCTCTCAACCAAGCATAAGGCAGCATTTTGTTTCAATTACCAGTCTCCACTCCACAAATCTTTTCATATTAAATGATATGACATACTTTGTTTAGTCAAAGTATCAAACATTTACTACAAGGCAAATAAGAGCTGTTAAAGAGAAATGTTTGTGGTTTTTGGTTTCCTTTGTTTCCATAAAACAAAGTAAATATGCAAAGCAAAGTAGCCTACAGATACCTTGCGAAATAAAAATGCAAAGAATGCATGGACCATGCAAACCAGCCTAGGTTCACAGTAGGTTTTTCTAACCAAAATAAAACCCATTTAGACATATTTGCTGAATACCCTACACTACAAGTACGCCAAAAACATTAGGGCTATAGATGTCCAGAGATATTATTCTATAGGGAATTTTGAGCAAGTGTAGTTGTCAGTTAATCAACTTGACTAATCAGTCCACTTTGAGCGAATCGTGGTCAGTGCCGTATTACACTGATTAACCTCATCCAATTTAACCCATTTCATTTGATTTGTTTAATATATTCGGTCTTGTTATATTAGGGAAGTTCTGCTGCCAGCTGGCTCTGCTCAATATTAGCCAAATAACTGAATGAGTACCATCTATAGAGAAATTTCCCTCACCACCCACATAAATCAAATGCAGTGACAGAACCTGCTCAAAGTGCAAATCAAAGAGAAGTATTATTTGCATTGTGGTACGTGTAAAGAGACCTCCCCCAAAAGGCAAATGCGCACTCCTCAACCCGTCTTATCCCCTGGGACAAATGGTATTGTGGGTACTGGTTAATATTTCGGTGACGCGACATCGTGGGCTTTGTTGTTCGGCAGACGCCCGGGGGTCACGTTTGACGTGGTGTTATCGTTTTTGGGTTCGGGGCCCCCCCCCGGCCTCACCGATTTGGCCATGACGAGGGCGTCGCTCATCAGGTCCAGCAGGGGCGTGGTGGTGTGCACGTTGTAGAAGGAGTAGGCCGCCTTCAGGCTGCGGTGCACCGGGTGGTTCATGATGGTGGAGGGCAGCGTGTAGAAGCTGATGATGTCCGTCACTGCGCCTTCCGGGCTCTGTATGTACCAGGAATAGCAGTTACTGATTAACACACCGGAACAGCCACACTCTGGATACCAGCAGTTATTCTCATTATCGAGCTATATAGCACAGTTACTTTGATAAATACATTTTAACACATTATATAAGGGGGCGGCCTGTAGTGTAGTGGTTAAGGTAAAAGAGTGGGACCCACAAGGTTGGTGGTTCGATCCCCAGTGTAGCCACAATATGATCGGCACAGCCGTTGGGCCCTTGAGCAAGGCCCTTAACTCTGCATTGCTCCAGGGGAGGATTGTTTCCTGCTTAGTCTAATCAACTGTACGTCGCTCTGGATAAGAGTGTCTGCCAAATGCCATTAATGTGATAACAATGGTCCTAACTCCTAGTCCTGGAGAGCCGCAGGGTGTGCTGGGGTTTTGCCTTAATACCAGCAACCAATTCAGAACCGAGAAACCAGGCGAGGCGAGTTGTATAATTAGCAGCTTTAATTGAACAACCAAGTGCTGAGTAATAACAAAAGTCAGCACACCCTGCGGTTCTCCAGGACCATGAGTGAGGACCACTGCTCTAGTATATTAACACAGTTGTTGTGATTAGCACACTAATCCATGCGTGACCCTCCACTGATTTAGGGCTTTCTGATTTAAGCAGAAACACTGGGGGTAGGCTGGAACAGTGGGGGTTTTCAAGACCAGGCTTGATACGGTACTAGATACAAAGGAAAAGGCAAGCATTGCTCGGCTGAACGGCCTGTTATGATCATTACGTTATGGTAAGAGACATTCAGCACTGCACAGCTAGAGCACAGGCTGAATGGCTTGTTCTCGCCATTACATTATGTTATGTTATATGGACTGTAGCAGACAGCCTGCTCGTGTGAGACTGCGGTGCAGTGTTCCGGGCGCTTCCGTGGACGGCAGTCGGCTGACCTCCACCAGGAAGGTGTCGATGATGTTTTCCCGGGGCAGCAGCCAGTGCTCCACCTCCTCCATGTTCAGCACGGGTGTCAGGTGGAACTGCCGCAGGTACACCCCCAAGAGCCGGTGCACCGCCCCCACGTCCTTCTGGGTCATCGCCCGCAGGCCGGCCGTTTTGGGGGCCTGGGGAGGGGCATGACGGGGGGAGGGAGGGACCGTGAGAGTGGCATTTTGAGAGGAGAGAGAGACATTATTACAAGAGAAGGGCAACTAGATTGATTCCTGGTATAAAAGATAAAGGTTATGAGGAAAGACTACGTGTAGGCGATATTTTATTATTTCTGTTGTTATGGTAATGAATGACCAAACACAGTAGCATTGTGAAAAAATTATTAAACTCAAGAAAGGGATTAACAAAGGCTGCAACTGAATACTGTGGTCCAAGACACACAGTACTGAACAAAAGTCTTAGGCACCTGTAGAACATTCTGTACAGATAAGATTCTTTCAAAAATAATTCAATGAAAGGTCCTACATAAACGTACTATACATTTTACATCACATTTTAGTAATTTGGAGGAATAGCTAAACTGAATCAAATGAGTATTTTTGTGACCACCCTTTAAAACTACATCACTTCTCTGAGATAGTCAACGCTGTCCTGCAGTTCTATAAGACCATCAGCAGGGAGGGTGTTCCAAGCATGTTGGAGAACTTGCCACAGTTCTTCTGAAGACTTTGGTTGGCTCTTTGCTTCTGATCTCAGACAGCCTTGATCAAGTTTTTACGTAAAAAGTAGTGAGTTGCTTACAGTAATATGTTACTTTTTTCAATTAAATACAAAAATGTCTCTGTAAAATTTAATCTTTTGGAAAATGAATATTTGGAAATCTGAAATGTATACTACACACAAAAAAATTAACATATATATAATACAATCTAGGGTGCCTAAGACTTCTGTACAGTACTGTATACATTTATGGTGTTTTAGAAATCAGAAGCCCATCGACTATTCAACCCCCGAAACAATGCAAATGGTGAAGTCAATGTGGTGAAACCAAGCATCATTTTTCACAAGTTAATACCGGAGTCTCATCACCCAACAGACAGATGTAGCAGATTCCATGGTGTTTGAAAGAGCACTCCCTAACAGACACCACCAGGGGGCGCCAGTGCACTGACCTCAGGCAGCCGGTACAGCTTCATGGTCCGTTGCATAGTCATGTTCCTGCTGAGATGTGAAAACTTCACCTCGATTAGCTTGCGCGGGTTCAGAGAACGGTGCCAGTACCTGTCGAACACAGACACCTCAAACATCCACTCGGATGTGAAATGGCAAGAAAGTGTGTGCCTTGTGGGTTCAAACCAGAGTGTGTGTGTGGGTGCGATGCACATACTGGTAAAGTGTGTGAATGAGGATCAGTGTGTGTTTGGCAACAGCAAACCTCTGTGCGCATGCGTTAGGGCTACACGATATATCAAATATGACTAATAATACTGCATAGGGTGTGTCGGCAATCTTTTATCATTTTTGTTGTTAAAGTAATGAGTGGCCAAAGACCAGAGGCATTGTGAAATGCTTCCTGGGAAAAAATATCACTGATATCTACCGGGTGCTGATAAGACAGCCAAGGCCTTTCAGCTTCCATGAGATTGAAAAAAAAAACTAATCTCATGATCACATACAGGCTGTATGACTGTCTTATCCGCACCCAATAGATATCGGTGATGTTTTTCCTGGAAGCATTTCACACGGCCTCTGAAGTTTAATTGATCACTACTGCATGAGGTATAATGAGAAAAAACTAAAGTTGAAAGATAGTCTATATGCCCCATGGCAACAGTTAGTCTTAAAATAAAAATTCAACATATTGAGCAGCCCTAGTGAGTGAGTGAGAGTGTGAGTGTGAGTGTGAGTGTGAGTGTGAGAGTGAGAGTGAGAGTGAGAGTGAGAGTGAGAGTGAGAGTGAGAGTGAGAGTGAGAGTGAGAGAGTGAGAGAGAGAGTGTGTGAGTGTGAGTGTGAGTGTGAGTGTGAGTGTGAGAGAGAGAGAGAGAGAGAGAGAGAGAGTGTGAGTGTGAGTGTGAGTGTGAGTGTGAGTGTGAGTGTGAGTGTGAGTGTGAGTGTGAGTGTGAGTGTGAGAGAGAGAGAGAGAGAGAGAGAGAGAGAGAGAGTGAGAGTGAGAGTGAGAGTGAGAGTGAGAGAGAGAGAGAGAGAGAGAGAGAGAGTGAGAGTGAGAGTGAGAGAGAGAGAGAGAGCATACGCACTGCCGTGTCAGATATCGAGGGGTTCATTTTCGATCCCGACAGCTGTGTATGTGGGGGGTCGGTACAACACACACCTGCAAGTGCCGACGGGTTTGGGCAGGACCACCCCCGCGGTGTAGACGGCCTGGAAGATGCCCTCTCGGTTGACCCGCCGGGTTATCTCCCGGATCAGGACCGGAGCTACGCGCTTGGAGCGCAGCTTCTTATGCACACACAGGAAGTTTATCTCTACCATCTTCTTCTCTCTGCACGGAAGAGCAAGGCAGTTACACATGGCCGACTATTTGTAACAGAAGTATAGGGCAACGGCGTTAGATATGGTCGACTATACAGAAGTGTAGGGCAACAGCGTTAGATATGGTCGACTATACAGAAGTGTAGGGCAACAGTGTGAGATACAGCCAACTATGTACGGGAGTGTAGGGCAACAGCGTTAAATAAAACCATTGAAGGCCTTACCAGTGTCTACCAATGAGAACTTCTGTTCAGTGACAACTAAAGTTTTAGAACCTCTGCCGACAGCTGCTAGTCTCATTTTGTCAACCATCAATTATAACTGGACATTCTCAGCACTTATGAAACAAGATTTTAATTTAAAGTTTCCCTGAAAGATTTATTACCAGGACAGCAAACAATTTTAAGGTTAATTAGGTGCAAAGCTGGCCTTGTAAACACCTGCCCAAATAAGGGCTCCGTACAAAGACTAGAGACAGACAAATGACGCATTCCCCTTGTGTAAGAGACGTGGAGCGGTACTGACGCGTCGTAGATGCGGATGTTGGCCGGGATGGCGCTGATGAAGCCCACCAGCTTCTTGTTGGAGATAACGCGCACCCCGCAGTGCCACTGTGGCAGCCAGCCTGGGGGCCGCAGAGCCCTGAGGGGGAAGAAGGGGAAGAGGGGGAGACACACATTACATATAACATTAACAATAACAACAAGAATAAAAAGCACCTTTTGTGCATATGATGCATCACATAAGACCATAAGAACACCACGTTAAACTGCTTGAGGTCTGCTCGTAATACATGCATGTGTTACTGGTACCTCCTCTGCGTTGGGAGCAGACAATAGCGGTCTCGCTCTCAATTTTCCTCAGACAGTAAAACACTACCTTTGTAATTTGTAACGACTTGAGAGAAAGAAATTTCCACGTGCAATCCTCTGGCAAGAGTTTCTTGCCCGAGATTTACTTTGCAGATCTAACATGGATAACTTATTCGCAATGCCAAGTCTGAGCTTTAGAGACAATATTAAGGATCTTGGTCTCAACCTCATTTCACGTTCAGAATGTGTCCGACATCCAGGATTCAACATCTGACGGACATAAGAGAGTTCAGACTGGTATCCAAATTATCATAAACGTTATCGTGTGGAGTTGTGTGTCATCAGTGTAGATGTTGAAGGATAGGTGTTGCTTGCAGCAGTGCTGGAGCTGGCGTGTAAATTGCGGACAGGTCAGGGCACAAGATGGAGCTGTGGGGAACACCACAGATAATAGGGGCAGGACTGGATGAAGAGTCACCAACAGACACACTAAACTGCCCGCCATGTAAGTATGACTCAAACCAGGTTAAAATAGCAAGTGCAACCCCAAACCAGTATACGTTTGTCAGTTGAAATGGCATGATTAGCGGCATCAAAGATTGAACTTCATTCATATAATACCAAGATGGAGAACTTCAGAATCTGCATTCATTAAGAGGTCATTAGTCAGTTGAAGTTAGTGCCACCTAAAACCTGACTCTTGGGAGTACACAAGAGTAGATATCGGCTTAATGGATCCAAGAACAGCACTGATTTGATGAGTGATCACTAGACTTTGCATTGAGGCTGAGATCCAAGTTATAACATTAGCAGATTTGCAATAAAAAATTAAACACTTTGTTCCAGAGAGTGCAAATTCACATTGGGGACACATTGACAACCCGCTAAATAGTTGTGAACACTTGCACTGAACAAAACAAATGTTCTGAGCAATAAAAGACATGTCAAAGCTATGATTATATTTTATTGTCTGATTGCTCAGACATTTGTCACAAGTGCCGACAGCTCCACATAATCCTACAAAAGAAATTAACAGGAAAGCTTCAACCAGGAAGTCAACCAATATTAAAAGTCTATTTGGCCCTTTGAAGAGATGCCCTCAGGATATGCTGAGAACATGTCTTATCTTGAACACTTTGCCATTCAAGATGATAGAGAAAGACTGGTCCAGTGAGAATGCAGATTCATGTACAGTGCGTTGCTAAAGTATTCAGACCCTTGCCAAATTCTCACATCACCTGAATTACCAATGATATTCTGAACTTACACTCAGTGACCATTTTATTAGGTAGACCTGTTCACCAGCTTGCTAATGCAAATATTTAATCAGCCAATCACGTGGCAGTAACTAAATGCATACAAGCATGCAGACGTGGTCAAGAGGTTCAGCTGTTTTTCAGACCTGTTTTTCGGAAGAAATGTGATCCAAGTGACCGTGGAATGATTATTGGTGCCATACAGGGTGGACCAGACGGGTCAAAGCTGACAGGTAGGTGCCAGTAACGCAAATAACCACACAACATGTCAAACTAGTTACAACAGTGATGATGAACACACAACACGTCAAACCTCTAAGTGGATGGTTTGAGTCCAATGAGTCTAAAAAGTAAGTCTAATAAATACCTAATAAGGTGCTCACTGAGTGTAGGTTCTGTACGATATTTTATTAAAGAACAATGTAAACGTTTTAAAAGGAAATATGCCGTTTGCATAAAACCCGTTCTTTGGAAGCTCACATTTACATACATGAAAATTATCCCAAGAGAGGGCACAATTACCTTAACATTGGCCACTTTCCTGTGGAACCATTAAAGTAACTGCCATTTCCTGGATAAAAACCCCTCTCTGTCTAATGATCATAGGTTAGGGCGTGTGTGAATATGAAGGAAAGCTAAGAAAATAAAGCAAAAGATAAATATAGCAAAAGTATACAATTAGAAACATATTAAAGGGGTTTCTCAAAATCCAGTGTTCAAGCAAAAGATGACAAAAGATAAGGGAAGGCACAGAGACCAACAATCACTATGGAGCAAAGTACGAACGAGATAAGTGCAAAAGAATCTGCTTCGGCATCGATACGAGCTCACAATAACAATACTGATTGTTCAGATGTGTACGTATCATTTGTAATCCAGAAAAAAACGTATAGCTCTCAAGCAGACTGAAAATGTAGCAAGGCACTGCATGTAGTTTGAACTTACACATACAACAAAATGAAGAATCTGAAGGCATTTGCCCTTCAAATGTTCAAAGTGTTTTGCCTATTGTCCATTCAGCACTATGTTGATAGTGCTTGTACAGTGCAACCATGCGCTCAATCATTGATTGCTATAAACATGAAGCCTATACATTCACTATAGCTGTGGGTTTACTGAACAGCTGTACAACGTGCTGTAACACTGAAGAGCTACTGATCTTGGCATTCTCCATTGCTTGCTGCGAGCCAACTAGGCCAAAATCATGCCTGCAGATAAACAGACAATCAGGCACACTGTGCAACCGCTAGAACGCAGTGAACATCGTAATCACAGAAACATATCTCTCACTGTCATACACACACTTTCCTCAAATGCCATCAAGATAACCAACACACACCACAGAAATTAGAAATTAGCTCATATTTATCAGGCATTAAAAAAGAGCAAACTTTCCTCAGGTTTCACCAACGTTCTGAATGAGCCAATCAAATGACACAGCTTCACAGGTCGGTAAAACACTGACCACACCCCCACCGCAGTAGGGTCAGCACCTTGAATACGGTCTACAAGCAACACCTTTTATACGGTCTACAGACAGCACCTTTCATACGGTCTACGGACAGCACCTTTCATACGGTCTACGGACAGCACCTTTTATACTGTCTGCAGGAAGCACCTTTAATACCATCTACAGGCAGCACTCACCACAGCAGGAAGTCTGGGGAGTAATCGAAGCGGAACATGTTGTCATCGTCCTCCACATAGTTCTCATTAAGAAGGGTGTACAGCTCTTTCAGCTGTGAGTAAGAGATGGAGAAACACTTAAACACGCAAGTCCAGCTTAACACTTTCAGTACCGCGGGTGACTCAAGTCGACAGAATTACAAACGTTCTAGAGTGCCAAGGGAGACCAATGTTGACCAAAACTTGTAGATCGAGAAAACATTTTAAAATCCAATCAAAATGCTGTTACTAGCCAAATAAACCCTGACCTGATGTCCAAACGTTCTCAGTATATCTGTAATTAGCATACATGTTAATATGACATCGTTATAAAAGTATAAATGAGCTAACAATAGCCTAGTTCAGATGATGTTTGTTAAGATGAGGAAAATTTTATCGGGACAGCAATTAAATGGTTTTTGCCGCATGGCTTGGCACTGTAGGGATACTAGTGTTTGGAACACTCACTGCTGAGGCTTACTGTTCCAGAAAACTGCGGTATTGAATGGTTTAAACAGCGAGATGGGGGGGTTCATTGACAGGCGGGCAGAAGGCTCACCACGGCAGGGTTGCCCAAATCTAGAGCGTCCCAGCAGAAGCCGTGGGGGAGGCTGTAGGGCTCCTCGCGGGTGTTGGCTTTGTCCGGCTCTATGCAGCCGTGCGACGTCACCATCTCCCCTGGAAAGCAAAATGAAAACCAGCCCAATCAGAGAGCACGAGGACATGGGCTCGGCCATTCACCGAGAGAGAGAGCACAGGTGGCCCACTCACAGAGCAATACGGCACAGGTGGGCCAATCGCCCAACCAGCAAGAACACCTGGCCCAATCAGAGCGGGAGAACACAGTCAAGTCCTGATTGACTCAGATGTTACATAGAGCATTACACTATATTATCACTATATTATCTACTGTTTAAAGTACCCAAACTCAGAACAGACCCTATCTTCTCCACCCCACTGCATTCCATACCAAGCTTGGGGACGGGCTGCGTGTCCCAGAACTGGTAGCTACGGCGAGTGGCCTCCTCGATGGTTTTGGCAGGGCCCTGACCCACGGAGAAGAGCTCGATAGCCTTCTGGATCTCATGCAGCTTGTCAGCCGGCAGCGAGTTCACCTGCAGGACGAGGCCATGAGGCAACTGGTCAGGAATCAGGTGCATTCATTTACATTACATTACACTAAACTCTTATCCAGAGCGACATACTACAAAGTGCATAATCATAACCAGGGACACGTGCGCTGAAAGGACAAACGTGCACAGTTTGGGCACAACAGGACATACACATGCTTGCAGAGGCACACACAAACACACGCGCACACGTATGTACCGACACACACAGAGCGCACGCCACACGCAGGAGGCGTGCACTCAGGCAAGCGCACACACACTTTCATACACACAGTTATACCCTCTGTTACACACTACGGGTGGGCGAAGCTGACCTTGGCCACGGAGTTCTGGGAAGGATCTGTGCCTTCACTCTTATCTCTTTTCTTCTTCGGTCTCTTCTTTTTCTTCTTGGCACCGGTTTCTTCTCCCGGGCTCCTGTCACGAGAAAACGAGGGCGATAGACATTCTCAACAGGGATATGAAAATTATGTTTAAAAATAGAACTTTTTTTTGTTCAGCCGTACTGGCCAATACCAAAGCCTCCAGTTGCACAAAAGCAAACTGCAACAGAAAGGTTCAATAGTTTGCCATTAACTGTGGATAACACAACTGCGGTGACGATACAATATGGGGAGGGAGGGAAAGACCTCAAGAGTTTTCCCCCAGGTATTAATAGCAGCGCTGTTACACCACCACTAACTTCACGAGCACCTCAGCAAACATCAAAGAAAAAACCCCCAGGCTCAGGTCTCCATGGAAGGGGTGGGCTGAAGCGTAGTTGTGCAATTTAAGAATTTGTGTAGTTGTAGTCATTATGACCAGGTCAAGGGTAGGCTATACCGTGTGAATACCACGGCCCACCACTGC
This sequence comes from Conger conger, assembly GCF_963514075.1. Taxonomy (NCBI): domain Eukaryota; kingdom Metazoa; phylum Chordata; class Actinopteri; order Anguilliformes; family Congridae; genus Conger; species Conger conger. Next base: position 27,784,814 of record NC_083775.1, read on the forward strand.
CAGCAGGGCTCTCCAGTGCCCCCATTTTAGGAGCATTTGCTCCTGAAAATGTACCTGTGCCAACTGGAAAAAGAATTTCTGAGCATCTACTTCTACAAATTGGGATGCATTAGTGAGCTCCAATATTTTCCTACGCAGCAGCACCTTCAGTAACAACTTTCCTGAGAATTTAATCTACGCTACAGATTTGGAATCAACCAGTGCATGGCGATGGCCTACACATGTTAACACAGGAAGAACCGGAACATGCCAGAACAAGCCAGATCAAATAGCATTTCATAATCGAAGGCCACCTGCACGACAAAGAAATACACATGAAGAACAATTACACAATGTGTGTGTGTGTGTGTGTAACAGTGCCGAACACAGCAGTCGGTACGTCACCATTGTTAGTGGAGATCCCAATAAAAAGCCAAAAAGCAGTTCCAAACCTTCTGCGACACACCCCTTTTCAAGTTGCCATAACAGCGCAATTACACAGCTTCCCTTACCTGCCAATCAAAATAAAGAAGGGAGAGATGGGGGGAGAGACACGTCAGCCCACCCTGGTTCCCATGGCTGCAGAGCGCAGGCCCCGCCCACCTGAGGGTGTTCCAGGTGAAGGCGGATAGACCTCACAGTGGAAGGTGCACTAATCCCATTAACGTCTGCAGACGGAGCGTGGGCACGCCGATCTGCATTCGTAAGGTCAGACCAGATTCTGCATCATGCAACCTATGACCTACCAACCCCCACCCAAGAGGCCGCTTCTGCTGACCGGTTCCATGGATTCCTATGGGAGTTGCCCAATGGAACGACAAGCCAATATATGAAGGCTGCCATGTTTGACCAAGGGGCTTTTTGACACCAAAGCATATGCACTGGGTACCAAAACAGGAAGGAATCAATAGGAATGGCGCTCAGCTCCAAATAATCATATATATATATATATATTTTTTTTTTATCTGTCCCTGGAGAGTAATTATTTCAGTGCAAAGAAATGTTGAAAGTAGTATCCAAAATAGTATAAATACAATCAATGGGGAAATTAGCTTTTTGGTAGGAGAAGCTTAATAAGCTCCAATACCTCAGGTAACCACTGGAGTTTTCAAGTTTCTGGGGGAAATTATCTGGTCCCCTGAAGGGAAGTAAGCATACTGCAAACAGGGAAAATAAGGAAGTCAAAGCACTTCGATTGCTGTTCCGTGTGCTGCCAAGCCCAAACATCCAGAATCAAAAGCATATTTCTCTCTGCTCACGCCCCATTTCACACCACGACTGTGTGCCAGATCACCGTTAGCACGCCTGTGTGTACACAGGCATGGATAACCCAATGCGAACACTCAGTGGTGAGTGGACTGCATTTACATTTAGAGTGAATTTTTATATTATCCCAGCTTCCCTTTTTTAAATTTAACTTCTTTTTTTTTTAACATACAAGCCATTTGTACAACTCAATATTTTCTGAAGCAGGTGAATTTTTGCCCAGTCTTATGGGTCTTATTTAGCATAGACCTAAATAATATCCCAGTCGTTTGACAGATGATGGTGAACAAGGTGTCGCTAGCAAGGTGTGGCTGGACACAGAATGTTAGCTAGCTAGCTAGCTACAGCCCCGATATCTTGACTGAAATATAACACGTTAGGTGCGTAGCTCCAGCTAACATAAATGGGAGTCAAATCGGTAACGTTAGTTAAACTAGCTAACTTCATGCGTTAGCATGGAATGGGGTTTCTCCTTTCTCTTTTGATAAGCTAATGACAAGCTCTTTGTTTTGAAGCGGTCAAAATGAGTTAATACTAGGCAGCTCTAGTTCATTATTTATCTAACGGAAGCTAGCTAGCTGCGACGTTGCTTACTAATTATTTCGGCGTTTCACAGCAGGTCGCTGTTATATTTTTCCTCGTTCCATCACCATATGGCTAACCTCGCCAACCAGCTGTCATTGATTTTTTACTCCTAAAATCATTGGGCAGGATTCAAATGACCCATCAGAATTTGATAGCCATGCGACTCTCGCTAAAAATACAATGCCACAGTGTACTCTATTTTTTTCATAAGCGCAAATTCCAAACCACACTTGCGCATTTAATTACTTAAATCCTGGCCGCAGTCGCTTAGCCGATATTGAACCATTAGGGCTACAAAGCACCAAGACCCACCCACGCCACGAATGATGGTACGATGGCCCAACCAGTGTCAAAAACAAGCTATCAATCAAGTCAACTACCCAATGCAGTAACACTAGGGGTGGGATTCCTTGGTATCAGATTGCCTCAGCCCAGCTGAGCTTTAAATAATTCTATTACAATCGCGCCTACAAAGATGACAGATTTTCTTAAAAGGCGCCTTCGTCTTTACCCATCATCGAAGTGATGCTCCTGATTTTCACAGTCGCTGCAGTGGGCATGGTCCTCGTCTACCTCTTCATCTTGCTCCACCTGCGGTGCTGTCTCATTCTCATCCGCCATCTTTAACCAGGAAGCCGAAAACGTAGAGCGTGCATGTACCATAGAGTTCAGCCTGAACTAGTTATGTACTTCACAGAAGAGTTTCCGTGATGTTCCTGCAACACATTTGCCTAAACCTCGCAAGGGCCCAGCTCAACCCCAGCACAGGAAATAATATCACCCCCTGAGTCATTTTTGACAGGAAAATAAAAATACTTACTCTTACACTGAAGACATAAAAAAAATAATTTATAGCATTGGATTATTAAAGGTATTTCCATCTCTTTAAAAACTAAAACGTCATGGCTTGTGATAACATACACATGTTTAACTTTAACTCTGTTCAAATAATCATATTGTTTGTCTTCGTATGTGTCCATGTATGTGATGCAGAAGGAAGCAGTTGTATATAGCTGAGGCAGACATCACATTTGTAGTGCAGTTATTGTAATTTGCAATGTCCTCATATTTTCTTCACTGGGCATTGTCAGACCTGTTGCTGGATGTTCTACAGTGCATTACATTTTTAGTTTTTTGCATGACATATAAGCTGAGGAACCCGCTAGCCTTCACGTATGCTGTGGCACATAGGTTCATATCCCTGTGGGTTTTAACCAAGACAGGCAATACGATTATTCCAGCAGAATGGTTGTCATGACTCAACTTTGACTAGTGGCACATACAGTAAAGTATTGGAACAGCAAGGCCACTTCCTTTATTTTCCTTTGGAATACACTGAATACATTTGGGGTTGAGATAAAAAGATGAACACGCAACAAGAGTTTCAGCTTTTATTTCCTGGTATTTACACCAAGATGTGTTAAACTACTTAGAACATAGCAACTTTGATATGGTATCAGACCACCCAATTTTTAGGTGAGCAAAAGTATTGGAACAGAGAGTATTTAGGGAAATGACACTTCATATTTGATAGCATATCCCTTGCTTGCAGTAACTGCTTCAAGCCTGCACTGACATCACAAAACTGTTGCATTCTTCTTTTGTGATGCTTTTCCAGGCTTTTACTGCAGACTCTTTCAGTTGTTGTTTGTTTCAGGGGGGGTTTCCCTTCAATCTCCTCTTCAGGAGGTGAAATGCATGCTCAAATGGTTAAGTTAAGGTCTGGTGATTGACTTGGCCAGTCTAAAACCTTCCACTTTTTCTCCCTAACAAAGTCCTTGTGTTGGCAGTATGTTTTGGGTCATTGTCTTTCTGCATGAAGTTCATCCCAATTAGTTTGGACACATTTCTCCATAAGTTGGCAGACAGAATGTTTTTGTAGACTTCTGAATTCATCCTGCTGCTACCATCATCAGTGAATATTTCCATAACTTTTGTAGAGGTTAATCTTCGTCTCATCAGTCCATAAAACTTTGTTCTAGAACGTTTGTGGCTCATCTCTATACCACAAGATTACAAATAGCTCCTCTCTAAGTCTTCTTCGAACGGTTGATTGAGATACCTTCACCCATGGCCTGTGGAGATTGTTTATGATGTCACTGACCAATATTTTGGGGTCTTTCTTCACAGCTCTCACAATGTTTCTTTCATCAACTGCTGTTCGATGACTTGCTCAGTATGGCAGCGTTTTTTTTCTTTTTCAGGACATTCTATGTTGTTGTACAAGCTGTGCGATGGCTCTGGTTCCCCTCTTTTCTAAGCTTCAAAATGGCTTGCTTTTCTCCCAAAGACAGCTATCTGGTCTTCATGTTGGTGTATCATTTCTAACACAAACGCAGTCTTCACAGGCAAAACCAAAGGCTAAAACCAAGAGACATTCAGAACTGTTTATTGTTTAATGAATCAACCTAACAGGACACATCTGGGCAGCATGAAATACTTGTCAGTCACAAAACAAATAATACTTTTCCTCACCCACAAATAGGGTGGTCTGATACGATATGTTCTAAATTGTTTAACAAATTTAGATTTAAAAATACCAGGAAATAAAAGCTGAAATTCAGCTTTTGCCCTCTAACTCAATTGTCTTGAGTGTAGAGCAAAAACAAAGGAATTGACCTTGCTGTTCCAATACCTTTTGAGGGGACTGTACATTAGTTGAATTAATTGTTTTGGGTGATTCTTTGTTAACTGTTGCAAAAAAAATAAAATTATATATAAATATAAAAATATGAAAAAATATTATATATATATATTTTAGATTTTAGATTTGTCTTAAAAATTAATTGCCTTGACCAGCAGCAAGGCTAGAGCCGAGCCTATTCCATTTCCCTTCCATAGAACATTCCGGAACCATGTCAGAAGGGCAGCATGCGGCAGCGTTTTATCACGTCTGGACAAGAAACCAGCAATAAGAGCTGCTGCAGATTTATCACAGTGAAGGGGGTCAACCTCTTCTGCCTAGTCGGTGCTACTTTAGGATTAGTTTGCAACATTGAATAGTTTATTTTTTCTTTTTCAGAATGGATGGGTTTGTCATCACTGGAATAAACATTTGAAGGTATACTGCAGCGGTAACCACAGAATGAGAGAAAAATCCACTTTTAATAGATGCATTATTAAGAAGCACATGCAGTTTGTCTCAAAAAACAAATACACACACCCACACACACATTCTCTTTAATTTGGTTTCCTTTGAAAATGCCTGGATATTGCGGTAGACCATGTCTACCATGATTTCAGCTTTGACATATTTACAGATCATAATTATGACATCCCATTCACACTCAAAATAAAGCACAAATAAGAATGGACAAAACATTTTCTTTTTTTTATGTCATCATATGCTGTCGATTCCTTATAATTCGAGACAATGCCCCAAGCATTCCTTGTGCAAGGTATAGAGTTTGAATGCTATACAAAACTAGAGCTATAAAACTCAGCTATAAAAAAATAATTCTACTGACAACTCACAACAACAAAAAAGTACTACTGCCCCAAGCCAACAATGAAAAGTAAAATATTTTGTGGCAAGCAAACATCATCATAATGAGCAAACAAAATAATTAATTAAATTAATGATAGTATGGTTAAAAAAAATGGCTAACCTAAAAATCCTAAAATGACAATTACATTTGTAATGCTCCATTTTTAATGTTTAACAAAAATGTTTGGGTCAATTTTGTTTTCATATCAGAATGCTAAAGACACCTATTTGAGTACCAGCCACGCAAAAAGCACCCCCCTTAGAAAAATGCAATTATGATTCTGTTGAGTTTTAAAGTACTTCTAAAAGACAGGTGTCTACGGTAGTGTGGACTCCGAGTACATATCCACCCCTATCTCTTCCTCCAGGTCCACCTTGACATCATCAGCATCCAACTGTGACACACCACAACAAAACACAAGGTTACAGCAGAACACTGGAACAACAGAACTTCTTCTACCACACATGATGAAGTCACGCCACATAATCAGTCATGTCTAAAATTTCCCTCGGGATGAATAAAGTATCTATCTATCTATCTATCTATCTATCTATCTATGTAAAGTGTAAAATATCTTCAAGATTAGAATCTGGGTTGTGAAGCAATCCATCATTAATGGAAAAGGATGTTTATCTCATTAGAAAGCCTCATTATTAGTGTTATTTTCCTATTGACCGCTCTGTTAGGGCCGAGTCATGTCTTGAGATTCTCACACTTGGCTTGATTTTTTGTGAAAGCTAAGCCTTTTCCCCCTCTATATCCTTAAGTGGGGATATGATATGGTCGATGAGCACTTGGTATGGAGTCTCACTGAAAGGAATGTGTGTCCCATTGAATTCTGAGCCACTTAATCCTAACAAAAATGGTTTTACATGCAATACTGACATAATTGATTCAATATGATTTTCATTTTTCTTGTTCTTGATGAGGCTACTATGTCATGCAGAGGGTGTAGAGTGCCTCAAATTAGGATTGGGCTCATAGTTTGTCTTTGGGTTGCTACGACTGTTACCAGCACAATCATATTTTCTGTATATGCTGTAGAAAGATTTATCTTACACGAGGACAGTAAAGCACTGTCATCTAATCTAAAAGTCAGTGTCACTAGTAGAGTATACTGCACATACATGCCTCAACGACTGTTTTAGTCTCGTAATGAACCATGCAATCTTTTTTTCCTCCAAAGTGGAACACACTAGCTTAACTAAGTTAATTTAAGTTGTCAAGCAAAAAGTATCTTACACCATTGGCAAATTGTGAAATTAGTAAGTCTCTAACCTTATTGGTAATCTTTTTGTCTCGCTGAGCAAAAAAGTAAAAGAAATAAGATTTCAAGTCTCACATTACATTACATTAATAGCATTTGGCAGACGCTCTTTTCCAAAGCGACGTACAGTTGATTCGACTAAGCAGGAGACAATCCTCCCCTGGAGCAATGCAGGGTTAAGGGCCTTGCTCAAGGGTCCAATGGCTGTACAGATTTTATTGTGGCTACACAAGGGATCGAACCACCGACCTTCCGTGTCCCAGTCATGTACCTTAACCACTATGCTACAGTGGAGTGTGAATAGTTGCTTCCGTTACTCACGCATTTCATTTCCCTGACAGTGAAGAGGCGGCCTGTCATGAGGATGCGGAGCGGGATGGTGAGGATGATGATGAAGGGCAGGGCCAGGGAGGCAGGGCTGGACTTCACCGCCCACAGGACCACCAGGGACACGACCTGGATGATAGTGAACAGGTGCATCCGCAGCGGTGTCACCTGAAACAGAGAAGGAAGAGAAACCAGGGAAGATTCAATGTGGAATAAGGGTGCATGTTTTGCAAAGGAAGAAAAGAAGGCGGGGGACGACAAGACGTCTGTTTAATCCTTTCCTCGCAGCTGGCTGCACTGAAAACTACAAATAAGACACTATTTTAATCTTATATTGAAACATAGAATCTCATTTCAATACTTTTTTTTGCTAAATAAGACAAAAAATATTGCAGATGATGTAAGAACATTTTACTAATTTCAAGATTTGTCAATGGGTGAGCAAACTTAAAACAAGCTCATTTCTTTCAACTTACAAGACTTAAATAACACTTTAAGGACACATTTCAGACACAGATGAAGTCTTAAAGTTAGAAAGTTAGATTCTCCATACAAAGCTTGATTTAGTCCAGGACTACATTTAATCTGCGTTTATGAAATGGCCCTAAGACTCATTACAAGACTAAAACATTTTTTAAGATATTTCTTTTTTTCAGTGTGAAATAGCATCATTGAATGTTTGTCTTGCACATTTTATCTCTAATGTAAGCAGCAGGGAAGCTGTAGAGTGGGCTGTACCATGGTGGCGTACGCATCCGAAGGGTAGTACTTCTTTGGGGTGAACAAGAGAAGAATGCGGTCCCATAGCTGGATCCCGTTGAGGGAGGTGATGCCCATGTACAGGAAGATCCCAAAGAGAGCCGTCATCGGAATCATCTTCAGGATGGGTTCCATCAGGATGGAAAGTCCTGGAAAGACAAGGTACGTGCATGGCCGCTGTTACGCCAGAAACATGGGGGCATCTTTTCCCTATCCAAAAAATGTCATAAAAAATCCATCTTTCCAGCTCTCCCTTTGCAAGGACCAGTAAACAAAAAATATTATGTTAATCAGCAGACACTGTAATCCACGAGGAGGTTCATGAGTGTAAACACAAAGGTTTGGTAAGGGGGAGGTGCAGCCCATATGTCAGCCCATAGGTCAGTCAGTTCATGTTTTTTTTAAATGTATATTTTACAATTCATTCCAGTTCTGTAAGGGTTGTCTTACCAAGAAACATCTTAAACAAGTAAAACCACTTCGCAAAGTAGAAGGGCAAACACCAGAACTGAACCCCAAAAACAGCAAACACATCAGGTAAAAAAAACTCCACAGAGAGAACCCTAAAACACCTAAAAAACCCGGCTATAGAGAGGAAACCCATCCTACATTGTCCGGCAAGTTGTGATACACAGTAACAGAAATTCGTTAAGAAATCGATTGTAAAAAATTAATTGGGGTGGATATTTTAAAACATGTTGAACCCACCCTCATTTGGGGCTGTTGCTCTTGTACAGGGGCCACCAAACCTGTTCCTGGAGATCTACCGTCCTGCAGGTTTTCACTCCAACCCTAACACAGCACACCTCATTCAACATCTAGAGAACTTTTCAAGCTGCTAAATTGGTGGAATTAGTTGTTGGAGTGAAAACCTACAGGACGGTTCATCTCCGGGAACAGGGTTGGGCAGCCCTGCTCTAGTAGATGGGAAACAGGGCGGTAGGACTCACCGACCAGCGTGGCCACCAGAATCCCGCTGACCCTCTGCTCCAGCACCTTCTCGATCTCGGCCTTGGGCCCCTTGCTCATGACAGTCAGGGCGTTGGCATGAGTAACGGAACGCACTGTGGCGGCACTCAGCCAGGGCACGCCAAAAATGGAGCTGATGCCGCCCATGACCACCAGGATCAGCAGATCAAAGTGAAAGCCCGACCCCTTCACCATCTTTCTCTCGGGCTTGCTCACGATCAGCCTGCCGTGAACAGTGAACAGACCGCAAGCAGTGTCATCCTTCGCCGCCTTATTGACGTTGTGTCAGTCATATACAGTACTGTGCAAAAGTTTTCGGCAGGTGTGAAAAAATGCTGTAAAATAAGAATGCTTTCAAAAATAGGACTGTTAATAGTTTTTTTTATCAATTAACAAAATGCATGAACAGAAGAAGTGAATGAACAGAAGAAAAATCTAAATCAAATCAATATTTGGTGTGACCACCCTTCAAAACAGCATCAATTTTTCTAGGTATATTTGCACACATTTGCAGTTTTTGAAGGAACTCAGCAGGTAGGTTGTTCCAAACATCTTTGAGAATTAGCCACAGTTCATCTGTGGATTTAGGCAGCCTCAAATGCTTCTGTCGCTTCATGTAATCCCAGACAGACTCAATGATGTTGAGATCAGGGCTCTGTGGGGGCCATACCATCACTCCCAGGACTCCTTGTTCTTCTTTACACTGAAAATAGTTCTTAATGATGGATAGATAAGTATCTGCCTGTACTTCTCGGCATTGAGGAGACTATTAATTCTGACCAAATCCCCGAAAAACAGCCCCAAACTTGCAAGGAACCTCCACCATGCTTCATTGTTGCCTGCAGACACTCATTCTTGTATCACTCTCCAGCCCTTCGGTGAACAAACTGCCTTCTGCTACAGCCAAATATTTTGACTCATCAGTTCAGAGAACCTGCTGCCATTTTTCTGCACCCCAGTTCCTGTGTTTTCGTGCATAGTTCAGTCACTTGGCCTTGTTTCCACATCGGAGGTATGGGTTTTTGGCCACAATTCTTCCATGAAGACACCACAGTAGATCTCCACACAGTAGATTGGTGTACCTGGGTCCCACTGGTTTCTGCCAATTCTGAGCTGATGGCACTGCTGGACATCTTCCGATTGCGAAGGGAAGTAAGCATGATGTGTCTTTCATCTGCTGCACTAAGTATCCTTGGCCGACCACTGTGTCTATGGTCCTCAACGTCGCCTGTTTCTTTGTGCTTCTTCAACAGAGCCTGGACAGGACATCTGGAAACCCCTGTCTGCCTTGAAATTTCTGCCTGGGAGAGACCTTGCTGATGCAGTATAACTACCCTGTGTCTTGTTGCAGTGCTCAGTCTTGCCATGGTTATGACTTCTGCCATTAAACTGTCTTCAGCAACCTCACTTTGGCTGTTCCTCACCCAGTTTTAACCCTCCTACACAGCTGTTTCTGTTTCAGTTAATGATTGTGTTTCAACCTACATATTAAATTGATGATCATTAGCTCCTGTTTGGTATAATTGGTTAATCACACACCTAACTATATGCCTACAAAATCCCTGACTTTGTGCAAGTGGGTGGTCACACCAAAGGGTGGTCACACCAAATATTGATTTGATTTAGATTTTTCTCACTTTGCATTTTGTTAATTGATAAAAATAAACTATTAATATTTCTATTTTTGAAAGCATTTTTTCTTTACAGCATTTTTTCACACCTGCCTAAAACATTTGCACAGTACTGTACATTGCAGTGGCTATGGTCCTAAATTATGGAATTTCCAGTCCCCGTGTTTTAAATTATATATTTATATTTATGTTTTTCATAACTAAAACAGGTTGCTCTGTATCACTCAAAGCAAAGGAACTGATACTTCCACCATTTAAATTTTAGATGAAGGATACATGTCTAGTTGGCATTATGTATTTTGTAATAAAATCTATGCATTTCAGTGAATTTGTGCCCATTTTCATGTGTCAGGTACTTTAGCTCCTCAAAAATACAGGTGGAAAATTCAGGTTCAGAAATGAAAAGTCCTTTGTATTTTGTTCCAATCCCCTGGATCTGCTAACTGGCACAATTCTTAGGCCAGGAGGTAGAACTAATTACTGAAAGCTGGCTAAATCAAACTAACAAATCTAAAATTCTTCTAAAATTGAATTAAGTCTAGGACTAGGCTTGGTCTATCGTTCGAGGAAGATGAAGACATGACTTACGTGGTGATCTGGGACTCGAGGAAGATGAGGATGAAGACCAACAAGGCTGGGACAAAGCAGGCAAACATCATCCAGATAGGGAAATCTCTATTCTTTCCAAGGGGGTGGATCAGCCAGCCCCTATCTGAGGGCCTGGTCACCGATAGGCCTTTGGGCACCGACAGTTTCTGCCCAGGAGAAGGAGGAGATAATTTCTCTCTCCTTCCATTTCATTCCATTTTCACTGCTTGGACGGGCTGTTTTTGTCTGCAGGGCAGACTCTGTCTCATAAACAGAGGTGTAAAGTCCATGTTCAGAAAGTAAAAGTCCTTGCCCAGTATAGTATTCCAATCACCTGGATTTGCTCATCCCTGGTGTAAAATCCAGCTATGACCAGCTTGAAATGACCAGCTACCCAGCTTGAGCTGGTCGAACCATATTAAGTATGTCGCTGGTCTGAGCTGGTCAACCAGCTACCAGCTGTTTCAAAACCTAGTATGAGCTGTTTTTTTCAGCAGGGATTAGTGCAATTGTTCAGCCTGAGGGTAGAACAATGGGTCAAACAAACAAACAAACAAACAAACAAACATATAGCAGAACTTTTACTTTCTGACCCCTGGACTTTCCACCTCTGCTCATAAGTACTATTACACGGCACCCTTGCCTTTACTGAGCTTCCTTCACACTAGTGGTGCTAAAAATATTTCATGCATCCAATTTTTATTTTTTATTTTTATTTTTTGGTATTTGCCACAAGTTCTGGCCTCCAGGTTGTACCACAGAAATTGTCATCTGAACATTGGAACTCTGAGTCTTACCGTAACACAGAATTAATAGACCACCACAAACCTGTGTGTAGGTATCTTCAATGGCGATATCAATAAAAACCATGATGAAAAGGGCAATGGGGACCCCGAAATCTCCAATCATTCGACGTATCTGAAGAGAAGCACATCATGAGGCTTGTTACAGAGTACTGTCAGATTAGCCAGTCAGCTTCTCCAGACTACACTTAAATAAACAGAGTAGATCCCTGTGGTCATCTTACTCATCCAAGTCCTGCTGACAGTGGTTGAGAATGCAATTTGTCATACGTACTTGTTTTTTCTTGATTAATCAGGCCCTGTCTCAAGCACATCAAGAGCTTTTACATTCCTTGACAGCTCATAGCATGATAGAATCTTCAATAATACAGCTGAATACTAGTGGCCGCAAAGACCAACAGAGTCTGGACATAAGGTCCACTAAAACAAATCAGTGAGTAATCTGTGGAAGGGATCATTAATGAATCATTTGAAAAGGACCAATGACCTACTGGACCAGGCAGAAAACGTCCATTCTTGAAATGGCGGAGGAAGAAGGCGATGAAGAAACATCCAAACATGAGGCACATGGAGAGCAGGGCAGTGTTTGGGTAGACGATCTTTTCGTTGTCTGTGCTGTTTGCATTACTTTTTATCATTTCATCTATGAGTTGGAAAGAATAGGGCTTAGAAGAGTTCAGATGATCGTAGTTCAGCACCAGGGGATGGGCTTGGAAGATCTGGATGCAAGAGGAGAACAGGTCAACTAACAAGAGAAAGAGTCACTGACTTTCCTGCAGTTCTCCGTGGACTGTAGGGTGTTAAATTATAACTGACTCCCCTATAGTACTGTGTGGCTTGTTGGGTGTAAAATATTATCTGGCTCTCCTGTGGTACCTTGCAGTCTATAGGATGTAAAATATAACAAATATAAATAATATATTACTAGCAATTATCTGGAAGGCACTTTTCTCACAACTGTTCAAATTGCTTATGCAAAATGCAAAGTACAAAAATATGAAAGAAGGACAGAAATTATTAAATGGAAATGAAATAATAAATGGGAAAGTGTAAGATAAAAGAAATATAGAGCAAAAAAATAGCAATTGCAACCCACTGCCCCATCATGCTACCCACTATGGGGCCTGTATGAGGGAACAGTCACTGGCTTTTGGGCAAGTCCATTGCAGCATACTTCAGCTGCAGAACTCTTTGGTAAATCAAAAGAATTGCAAAACATGTTTGATGGTACATTAAAGAATCAGGCACATATACATAGAAAAGATGGAGTGGAGGTGAACGGAGAGAGAGAGTGAGAGATTGATGTAGGCAAGAGTCGAGATAGAATGGGAATGGGGGAGGCGATGTACCTTAAAGAGCTTGGCAAAGGTCTCATAGATGAAAATGAGGGAGATGAGGATGGAGAAGATCTCTTGCGTGAAGCGGGAGATGAACTTGACCAGGAAGCTCCCCTCTATGCCCACCATCACCACCACGATGACCACCAGCCAGATGCCCACCCACACCCGGCCCACGATGTACTCAATCCCCCGGGCCTTACAGAACTGCATGGGCAAGGGTGGAGGGGGGGGGGGGGGGGGGGGGGAATCAATATGACAGGTCTATTCAATTCAATTTATTTTTCTATAGCACTTTTCACAGAAGACTATCACAAAGACGCTTTACAGAGTAACACTGAAGAGAATGAAACCTATCAGCCTTAAGCCCCCAAATAGCATATGAGTCCCCCTTATGGAGAGAAAAACCCTCAAATAGTGGTTAAAAAAAACAAAAAAACTCCCCAATGGAAAGAAATCTCAGGAGAAACCCGGCTATTGGGCCATGCCCATCCTCCGCTGGCCTATAAGTTTGATGTATTAAAGGAGTAACATGGTGGTTGGTCACACTTTCTAGGTTTTTATATGCAATTTGCAGAAGAGGGCATTTCAGAAACACAATGAAAGTATTAAATATGTCCATCCTTTAGTTTTGGATAAGTAAGCGTTTTACATTTATCGTCCTATTTTCAACCGGTTGAGAATGTTCTTCTTGTGTGCATCACTCCTCTTATCCCTCCCCAATAACTCACAGTTCTCATTACAACACCCAGACAGTTTGGGTGAACATTTATAGTGGCTTATATTATATTATAATATAGTGGAAATCTAGGCTTTGAAAAAAAGGTTTTAAAATACATTTAAATGATTGAATAATAAACCAATTATGCACATTTGTTTCTATTGCCTAAAGGCAACTGGCAAGTGTCACGATCGTGTAAACTAGTAGGTAAACTAGAAAGTCCGTATGGAGGGGTGTAGAGTCTGGCGTTCAGAGGGCAGGGGGATGAATTTGTAGCTCCAGGGTGTGTCGAAGCGTGGGCTGGACCACGGAGGAGCAGGACTGCCACAGTCCACGACCTCACATGTACCATACACAGGTGCTGTATATTCTCAACCCTACATATCACATCAGTGGACCCCTTTTAGCTCTAAAGTATAGAAATGAAAAAAACAGCAGGGTATTTAGTAATGCCTAAAGGTATTATGGCGGGTAGAGCAGTAAAATGGCTAAGGAACTGGGCTTGTAACTAGAAGGTTGCATGTTTGATTTCCAGGTAGGGAGCCACCATTGTACCTTTGATCAATACTGTATTTCCATCTGTATAAATGGATACTATGTAAAAATGCAGAAGTTGTGTCAGTCATTTTTGGATAATGATATCAGTAAGTACCAGCAATGTAATGTTCGGTGATTGAGGTGAAAAAAGGGATATTTCACCTCCAAGGGAATGTCCCTATAACTGCTCATTTCTAATTGGTATTTGGAAACGTCTGTATAACTGAAATATCCTTCATCGCATCACATACTGTAGACACTGTTTGGCCAAATATAAAATAAAAACAGGAAAATGTTTGTACCATTTAAAAACTTGGGAACTGCAAGCTCTGTTGAAACCAAAGAAATGACTGATGTATCACAACCTCAATGTAAGCAGAACATGAGGAGACCTACTGTTCTGTTCCTTTTTTTTGTTCCTACTGAGGAGTGGTTTTAACTCACTTGTTTTTTGGAGGCTCTTTCCCAATTTTCTACTGTTTTGCTATTTTCCTGTAAAGCATCTTAGTGACACCGTCTCCATTCAAAGCGCCATGGAAATGAACCGAATTTAATTGGCTCGAGTAGGAGACACACGTACTACATAGAAGGCGTCCTCGAAGACCAGCAGGGGCCCGGAGAAGCCGATGACCAACACCGGCTGGGCGGCAATGAAGCAGAAGATGATTCCCTGGATGGAGGTGGAGATCATGAGCTCGGAAACACCCATCCATCCTTCCGTCTTATCAGCTGCGGTGGAGAGTGGAGGTCACAGGTCAGCAGGTCAGCATTCAGCAGAAAAATGGTAAATGGCAGGCATTTATATAGCGCCTTTACCCAAAGCGCTGTACAATTGATGCTTCTCCATTCACCCATTCATACACACACTCACACACCGATGGCAATTGGCTGCCATGCAAGGCCCCGACCAGCTCGTCAGGAGCATTTTGGGGTTAGGTGTCCTGCTCAAGGACACTTTGACACAGGCCGGGCGGGGGATCGAACCGGCAACCCTCCAACTGCCAGACAACTGCTCTTACTGCCCGAGCCATGTAGCCGATGGCTCTACAGTCTCTAAACCTCTAACCCGTCAGGCAGTTCTCTGTGATGAAGACGTGTGCGCGCTCCTAAAGCTAATGTTAGGGGTGTCCAATGGCAGCTCTGCAGGGCTGCATCATCCACAGCCTTTTCTGGTTCCCTCTTTCAATCAGCAGCCAAGCCTTGGAAACAAGGTTTGTGGACTCTAGCCACTCTAGTGACTTAAATGAACCAATTAAAGGCTGAAAATCAAAACACCAAAAACCAGCAGATATTGCAGCCTTCCAGAACTGGACTGTTGCACCCCTGTTGTTGGTCTCTCGTGTTCAAGTCACACAACTGCTCTGCCCTGCTATCCTGGATGGATAACCAACGAGGGTATATCACCAAGCAGAGTTACAGCGGTTAACCCAGAACAGCTCTTTTTTTTTACTCAGTCCATGTTTCAGATTTGAGAGGGGTCTGGGTTTTATTCTGGGTTTATCCAGATAACTTTGTAATCCCACTGCTTTCCAGGCTGGGGTGATTACTGGTCTTCCTTCCTGCTGAAATGCCCATGAAGATAATCAAAGCCCTGGATAAGCTGAGCTGAGCTTCGTACTTGGAGACCCATATCCTTTTCTGCATTTCATGCAAAAACTTGTACATTATAAGTGTCCCTGTTATTTACAGCAGGGATCATCAAATTACCGTCCTTGAGGGCAAATAAGCTGCTGGTTCCTTGACCTAAGAGTCAGGTGTGAAGACAGTCTGGCCAATCAGCAACACACATATTTTTTTGGTCTGATCTATGAGCCAATTGGCTTAGGAGCATACAGCTAATTGACAAATTGACTACTCTGGTCCCCAGGTTTGCAGTTGCCCATCCCTGCCCTGTGTAAATACCCACCCCCACCCTCACCCCCGAGTGGTCATGCCCACGCTCACCCAGGAGTCCGCCGAAAGTAATGGCCGGAGACAGGGCAGCGAAGTAAATGAAGATGACGGCAGACAGGACCTGGATGTTGAGCCCGTCAGTGAAGTCGCTCAGGTATTTTGGGTAGCGTCTCTTGATGTCTTTGACCATGCCTCCGAAAGGCCAACCCATACGGGCCAGGGGGTCCTCCCTGGGCTCCACCGGGCCTTCAAACAAAGAGAAAACTTTACTGTCAATCATTTTCTTTTCCCATAATCACACTCAAAAAGCGGCGGCACGGATGGCGCAGTGGGTAGCACTGCCGCCTCACAGCAAGGAGGTCCTGGGTTCGAATCCCCGTCGGCCGGGGCCTCTCTGTGTGGAGTTTGCATGTTCTCCCCGTGTCTGCGTGGGTTTCCTCCGGGTACTCCGGTTTCCTCCCACAGTCCAAAGACATGCAGGTTAGGCTGATTGGAGAGTCTAAATTGCCCGTAGGTATGAGTGTGTGAGTGAATGGTGTGTGTGCCCTGCGATGGACTGGCGACCTGTCCAGGGTGTATTCCTGCCTTTCACCCAATGTATGCTGGGATAGGCTCCAGCCCCCCTGCGACCCTGTTCAGGATAAGCGGGTTCAGATAATGGATGGATGGACACTCAAAAAGCTCCCAAAATGCTATTTACTTTCCCCACTGTTGGCCTGACGGGGAGAAAATGAGGCCTTTTACCGAACAATCGTGGACTCAGAGTTACTGCTTCGATATCTGGGTGAGGCATTGATATTGTTCCCTGATATTGTTAATGCAAAATTAACTTTCTTTCATCAAAACAGTAAACAAACTGTATATGCTATAGAGTTTTTACTTTGATGGTGTGAATTTAAGGAAAAGGTTATAATATCCTCCTGAGACTTGGTTATTAATTTAAGTCCTCTGCAGGGGACATTGGTCTTTGGTCTTAATCTCAAGAACCATATATCTACTCTGCTGAAGTCTGCACAATTTTTTGATAGTACTGTATTTTCACTGCAATTTGTTTTTGTCATCCAAGACACACAATAACATATTATGTAAAAAAAATAATCACACACAATAATCTTTTGTATTCTGCTGGGTGTCAGGAGGACATAAGGGTCTCAAGTTTAACGTTATCTCATGAAGCACCCCAGGAGGTCTCGTGACTTGCTAGTGGGCACAGTTTGGGCATGTGCTGGTGTGGCACCCAGAGGGTGCAGGCTCCTGGGCCGGGCCTCACCTTTGGGCTTGTCTTTGAAAAAGAGCTGGGTGTCACTCGGGCGCTGTCGATCTCTGAGGAGCTTCTTCTGGAAGTCGATGATAGACTGGAGCATGACTTCATTCTTGATCTCCGTGGGCGGGACCACGATGCTGCAGTCCATGAAGTCTGCCATGGCGTCCGTCAGCTCCTTCTCGGAATCTGCCAGGAACGCCGCCGTGTTGAACACCTGAGGGGCAGAGTCAGCCTTCGGACCGGGGTCGCCAACAACTGCAGGTACTACAAATTATGCACTGTGTGTGAAACTAACCCTTTTGAGGAGGGAGAGGAGGAGAAGAAGATGGAAAAGAAGAAGGAGAAGGAGAAGAAGAAGAAGAAGGAGAAGGAGAAGGAGGAGAAGAAGAAGAAGAAGAAGAAGGAGGAGGAGGAGGAGAAGAAGGATGAGGAGAAAAAGAAGGAGGAAGAGGAGAAGAAGGAGGAGAATAAGGAGAAGAAACTGGACATTCATTTAATGGACTATATTCAAGCCATAAACCTCAAAGCCTTAAGGCTTCTCCTTCCTCTCTCATTCCTTCTCCCCATCTTCCCTTCCCTCTCCTTTCTAGTCCAGTCCCAGGCTCCTCCCTGCCTCCGTGTCTCTGCCCCCTCTCCTGTTCTCGGTTCATCCCCCTCTCTCTTACCCTATCGGTCAGTAGGGCGGCCATGGAGCGGCCTGACTCATGGTAGTCCATGGTGGCCTGGGCCGGCCCCACCATGACGAAGACGAAGCGCACGGCCACCGAGGCCTCCAGGGCCGTCTCCATGACGACGGCCTCGCGCAGACGCACAAAGGCCAGCACGGGCTTCTTCAGGAAGTCCAGCGCCCCTGTCGCGTGTCAATCGAACAGCCGTCACTCAAAACCACAGGTTTTTCTTTTTTGCATATTAGATCCATTTATGTCGCTGGGTATTTTACAGTAGCAACGTCTAGATTACAATCCCAATTCCCAACCCCTTATACCAGTGGGAACCAACCCTGTTCCTGGAGATCTACCGAGATCTAGATCTGTAATGTGATTCATTAGTGTAGATCAGTGGAGGCTGGTGACTTCCAGAATTGAGGAGGCCATTTTTTTCCGCTTGCTCACTTCACTCGCGATGGAATGTTCCCTGTTCTCTTATCTGTCTTTGTGCTGGCCAAAGGCATACTATTTGGAGTGTAAGCTACAGTCAGAAAGTTCTGGCTGATGAAATTCATTGTGCAGAGCTTAGCCTTGTGCCTTCCTGAAGAAATGACATTGCTGTAAGTCTATGAGCCTGCCTGATAATTAAGCTGAGAAATGACATTTGGATGTAATATAAATGCCAAGTGAACATGTGTAAAAGGCAGGAATTTTAATTATGTAGTTAAAAACAATTTTGTTTAGCTTACATTTTTCATTCTTCTACAGCTTCAACATGTAATCACCAATTTAATCAAGTTTAGCATATAAAAAAGATAAGATAACACTTTCTTTATCATATGTAGTTTTATTCAATATATTTAATATAAAATATGTAAAAATATGGTTCCAGTTGGCTTTATCTAACGTTAACGTTATCCACTAGAGGGCAGCACTCTATTCGTATTTAGAGTGAATTTCCTCACAGAGCAACAATTCGGTAATTTGATATGGAAGATTATTAAATTGACTTGTAATAAAACGAAATGGACTACATTAAAAAATAAAACTGTTCAATAAATCCCAAATGGTGTCTAACATGACCTATTGAATGTCATTCTCACTCCCTAGTATCTGGAATCTGCATATCTCCAGCCCAAGATCTCAAATTGCGCTAGAATCTCGCCGACTTCCGAGGTAGTTTTAAGCAAAAGTGTTTGGCCAAATGAGCTATAAACTCCAGGGATGATAGCCAGGGGTGTTCTCTAAATTTCCTGAAAAGCACAAGATAGGACACTCGTAGCCACTATGGCGAGTGTTTGTTTGACTGAAGTGACTAGCGAATTCTCAAAATGGCTTCTGTGTTGAATAGGAAAGGAAAGGATAGTTGATTCCAAATGAACCAGTAGCATGTGATTGGACGAACAAAATGTCAATCTTTCAGCCCTGGACACAATGCATGGTGAGGCCAGGCCTCCGTTGCCCACCCATTTTCAGTGATCTGGCCAATCACATATTGGCATGAAAAAAAATGCATTACATTGACTTCTATGAGAATCTCATTTCCTAGGGGAGGCCTGGCCTGGCCTGGCCTCCCTTAATACAAACTGATAGGGAAATCTGGCCTGTTGCTTTACAATTGCAATATTGGGTTTTAGCCATGGGAAAATTTAGATTTATGAACAAAACTAAAATAATATGAATATAAAAAATAAAAAATATGTTTTTTGTTAAAATAAATAAATAAAATAAATATATTTATTGTTTTTTTTAAATCTCTCTCTTCTCTCAAATTATTGGGGAGGCCAGGCCTCCTCCACCTCTATGGAGGAGCCTCCACTGGTGTAGATATTTGTCATTCCTAAGCCTTGTGTCGTGGAGAGTTTATGGCCGTCTCTCACTCACCTGAGAGGACCACTGAGGCCTCCAGACTGCCTGCTGCATCTCTCTGTCAGAGGGGGGTCAAAGGTCAAAGGTCAAACAACTGTAGAATACCTAAGCACAGCTGACAGCTTGGGAGGATCGATATTATTTATGGGAACTATGCAATACCAGTAATATCTAACACAAGTCTATGCAGCAATCCATGAATATTTTCCACCAAATGATAACGAACTACTACAAACTCATCCAGCAGTTCATTTATAAAGCTGTCAACACAGCACAGTGTAATGAATTCAACATGAAGAGTCTTGGAGAAGTGCAAATTGGATCAATTGCAGACATCCCACCTCTCCCGGAAGGTACGGCAGTCTCCCGGAATTGAGCACCTGCTCCCTGATACTCGCGAGCGGGCAGAATTCTCCCACAAGTCGGCAATGTGCACCAAAGGCAAAGTTTAGAAATGAGCATAATCCTGTCACGAATTGACGGACAATCGCAAATTAAGGAACCGAAAAGTGTTAATAAAGGAACTGAGCAGCCCCGCCTCAGTCGGTTGGTCTGCCGAAACTATTTTTGGCGTGGGATGTGAGTGGGATGTCTGCAAATGCATTCATCAGAGTGAATTTGACTGTCTTAAAACCAAGCATTTTCCTGTACTGAATATGGTACTTCATATTAAAATTCAGGGATTTCTGCGTGTAGTTAACTGTTGTTATTTCACTGCGTGTCTGTGCTTTGTTGGTCACTACACAGTGTTGCTTTGGTGATAGGCAGGTTGACAGGGTTGTAAGTGTTGGTTACCTTCTTGGTGACAGAGAAGACTTGCATCTCTATTCCAGATGACGCTTCCGTGTCCTGGTTAGACTGGCTGCAGAGATCGAGTCGTATTGTAACATGTACAGGCCTCACTGCATCACAGACTGATTCCTCAGTGCTGACTCACAGGTTTTATTGTGTGCAACAGATGTAATGAATAAGCCAGCATGGAAATAAGCAACCACTGGAAACGGTAAGAGGGCTACTGTAGCGTTTGTTCAGCAGTGACTGATTATGACACAGAAAGCTTCTGGATAAACTGAGACACAGAAGTTGAGAGAAACTTGGGGAATCCAATGGTCCAGTAAAGGAACAGTACAGGATGCGTTGAAGCGCCTTGCAAGTGAGTGTGTCCAGGTACGTATAAGTGCAATACAGGTGAGTGTGTGTGTTTGTATGTGTGTGTGTAAAAATAGTCCAGGTGAGCACGTATACACAGGTGTGTGTGCGTGTGTGTTTGTGAGTGTGAGTGCAGTACAGATAAACACATAGTCACAGGTGTGTGTGCGTGTGTGTTTGTGAGTGTGAGTGCAGTACAGATAAACATGTAGTCACAGATGTGTGTGTGTGTGTGTGTGTGTGAGAGAGAGAGAGTACGGAACAGATGAACACGCTGTCACAGGTGTAATGGTAAATTGTAAATGGGTGTGTGTGTGTGTGTGTGTGTGTGTGTGTGTGTGTGTGTGTGTGTGTGTGTGTGAGAGAGAGAGAGTATAGTACAGATGAAAATGTCGTCACGGGTGTAATGGTAAATGGTTGTGTGTGTGTGTGTGTGTGTGTGTGTGTGTGTGTGTGTGTGTGTGTGTGAGAGAGAGAGTACAGTACAGGTGAACACACTGTCACAGTTGTGTGTGTGTGTGTGTGTGCGTGTGTGAGAGAGAGTACAGAACAGATGAACACGCTGTCACAGGTGTAATGGTAAATGGTTGTGTGTTTGTGTGTGTTCAGTACAGATGAACACCCTGTCACAGGTGTAATGGTAAATGGTAAATGGTTGTGTGTGTGTGTGTGTGTGTGTGAGAGAGAGAGTACAGTACAGATGAACACGCTGTCACAGGTGTAATGGTAAATGGTAAATGGTTGTGTGTGTGTGTGTGTGTGTGTGTGTGTGTGTGTGAGAGAGAGAGTACAGTACAGATGAACACGCTGTCACAGGTGTAATGGTAAATGGTAAATGGTTGTGTGTGTGTGTGTGTGTGTGAGAGAGAGAGTACAGTACAGATGAACACGCTGTCACAGGTGTAATGGTAAATGGTAAATGGTTGTGTGTTTGTGTGTGTTCAGTACAGATGAACACCCTGTCACAGGTGTAATGGTAAATGGTAAATGGTTGTGTGTTTGTGTGTGTTCAGTACAGATGAACACCCTGTCACAGGTGTAACGGTAAATGGTAAATGGTTGTGTGTTTGTGTGTGTTCAGTACAGATGAACACCCTGTCACAGGTGTAATGGTAAATGGTAAATGGGTGTGTATGTTACCTGCGCTTCTGCAGCAGAGCCCTCAGCAGGTTCTCACGCTCGCCCTGCTGGATCTCTCTCCTGCTCGCCAGCTCATCCACCACCTTCTCAGCCACGGCCGAAAGGCTATTCTCACCCAGGTCCAGCAGGAACACGCCTGAGCATGGCACCGGTGCCCAGGTACCAACCGCAGCGAGGAGGGAGGGAGGGAGGGAGAGAGGAGTGTGAGGGAGTGAGGAGACATACTAACAAACAACCGCGTGGGGTGTACTCACACACCCTTGTTCTTGTCTCTGTACTGGAAAACAAAGCCAGTCTTGACTTTAAAGGAATGTGCATATAAAACAACGCATTAGAGAACACTAATGTATATCCCAGACACATTCTAACTCAGTATTCACCTAGCAGAGTCTCTGCCCAGCACAGCCCGGCTATACCCAGCACAGTATATACCAGGGGTAGGCAACCCTGGGCCTGATCCTGGTTTTTGCTCCATCCAATCCTTCAAACTGGGTTCATTATGATGGCCATGTGACCATTCAGGATATTCCGTATATACCTATGGCAGTCTGTACCCAGCATAATCATTACATAGAGTAGTCTGTACTGAAGACCTTCTGACTGAAGGCAAAGGTATTCTATATTTCATAAGAAAATAGAAAACTTTACTATTAACACCACCTTGTGGTAAATGTATTAATAACAGGTCTCAGTCCTGGAAAACTGAGAAAACTATAGATAGGAACTGGCCAGCTTCAGGCATGGAGGAAAACCCTGAAATGAATTATTATTTTGATATTATTTATTTACTTTCATTTAAGCAGGAAAGCAACCCGAGAACTCAATTTTATTTTTATGTGACCACCTTCAATCAAAGTAGGTCGGAAGGCAAGAGACTGTGTAGCCAATCAGATGTAAGGGGTAAGTAAGTAGGCCATCTTTATTTTGAAGTTGTCGGGGGTGGCCAGATGGTTTAATGGGAATACTTTTACCAGGGTTCACACTCCCACTTTTTGTAGGGTTCCATGGGACCACATTAAGGCGCAACCTCAGTCTGGACGTCACCTTTGACCCAATCTTTCTGCTCGGGCAGTGGATTTTGGGTTTGGTCTGAAGGGAGTGTTGGGGGAGGGGGGAGTATTTGGGGTTTGAGTGCATACAGGGCAACCCACACTTCTTCCAGCAGCAGCTAGTCTTCCCCAAGTCTCCCATCCAGGAGACGTGACCAAGCCAACATCTGCTCGCCTTTGACACTGACGTGGGTGCAATGGCGTATGACTGCGTCACTCCCCCCTCTCACCTGAGGACATGGCTCTGCGCAGCTGCACCAGGCTCTTGAAGGTCAGGTAGGAGATGTGTGAGGGGCCCCAGACCCCTGTGTTGGGGTCGTAGCTCTCTTCGTAGCCCACCCATCGGCCCGTCTCCTGCCAGTAGCCCTCCTGGTTCCCGTTCGTCTTGTACTCATTCAGCTCCACATAGGCCTGGAGGACAGAGGCAACTTCAGTACCACAGATATCCACAACACGAATCTGCTGCCACATTGCCACCTTGTGGCTCCTACACGCCACTGCAGCACGTGAGAACTAATTTTACAGTTGTTTGCAGACTGCACCAGACCTTGGTCGAATACATATTAGGAATAATTTGCAAAAGCAACATTTTTCCCATTTTCTTTATACTGGTAAAAAAGAAATTTGACTGCCGTCAGAAGGTATAGATTGTACGTTTACTCCCCCAAGGTGGCTCCGGATCAGGTGCGCTAAGTTTAAATATTTTGTCATTCTTCGCTAACTGTTCTATTACGTTTTTATTATTATTAGCTATTATTTTATTATGCTTGGAAAGCACTTTGAGCTGTATTTTAATGTATGAAAGGTTCTATGTAAATTTATAATTTATTTTAAATAAATTATAATATTATAATTTGTTATAATATTTATAATAAAGCTGTTTTCATTATCATGACGTACCAGACAGTCTCCTCTGGAGTTGGCGTTGGTGTTGAGGTTCAGAGCGGCTGAAACACACAGAGAAAATGTTGAACACTGAGGCCTGATCTGTCCATCTGCTCTCTGGCACCCCGTCAAAAATCCTCAGGCAGTGTAGGGGCAGCCTGTAGCCTCGTGGTTAAGGTACATGACTGGGACCCACAAGGTCGGTGCTTCGATCCCCACTGTAGCCACAATAAAAGCAAACAGCCCTTGAGTAAGTAAGCCATTAACCCCACATTGCTCCAGTGGGTTTGTATCCGCCTTAGTCTAATCAACTCTAAGTCACTTTGAATAAAAGTATCAACAACCTAACATGTAATGCAATGTTCAGTCCAAACACTGATGCACCTCCCAAGACAAATGTATGAATGCCCTCAAACTGCCATGCTGTGTGGATTTATCCCTACCATCAATGTCTTTTTTCTGTGCCCTTAGTGATGATAGCAGACACATCTTACATTTTCATATGTATCAATACACAGGAAATATAGAAGTCAACAAATGTAGGTTGTTCTGAACACTGAAACCGTCAGTCCTTGTTGCTAAGGTTTTAAATATGTTTCTGTATATTTTGTGATCAATATTTTATGGATAAAATTAAACACTATTTTGCAACTTGTCAGTGAAATGGCCGAAAAAGAGCCGCTTCACTCGTGTCTACGTCACATCACGAAAGCTTGTGCGGCTCTAGCTTCTGTTCCAGCGTGCCTTTAAGAGCAGAAGTCGGCACAGAATCCCAAAACGGATCGCCCCTCACTGTGCACCCAAACCATCGGGGTCATCACCCACAGCCCCCCACCCCAAAGTCAGCAGAGCCAATAAACATTACATTACATGTCATTTGGCAGACGCTTTTATCCAAAGCAACTTACCGTTGATTAGACTAAGCAGGAGACAATCCTCCCCTGGAGAAATGTAGGGTTAAGGGCCTTGCTCAAGGGCTGTGCGGATCTTATTGTGGCTACACCGGGGATCGAACCACTGACCTTGCGGGTCCCAGTCATTTACCTTAACCACTACGCTACAGGCTACC